>NW_027362767.1:156523798-157123798 GCF_046119375.1 Phyllobates terribilis | reverse complement strand
TCTGCATCTACCTCTGAAAAAATATTGGGCTTCTAGCTGTGTGTGGGTCTTGTTCTATTAATCCATCTATACTGACCTCCATCAGGTTGCAAACTGAATATAATTTTTTTCTGCATCTAGCTCTGAAAAAATATTTGGCCTTCTAGCAGTGTGTCGGACTTTCTCTATTAGTCCATCTAAACTGACCTCCATCAGGTTGCAAATTAAAACTAATTTTTATCTGCATCTACAGTACCTCTGAAAAAATATTTGGGCTTCTAGCTGTGTGTGGGACTTGTTGTATTAGTCCATCTATACTGACCTCCATCAGGTTGCAAATTAAAAATAATTTTTATCTGCATCTACCTCTGAAAAAATATTTGGGCTTCTAGCTGTGTGTGGGACTTGTTGTATTAGTCCATCTATACTGACCTCCATCAGGTTGCAAACTGAATATATTTTTTTCTGCATCTACCTCTGAAAAAATATTGGGCTTCTAGCTGTGTGTGGGACTTGTTGTATTAGTCCATCTATACTGACCTCCATCAGGTTGCAAACTGAATATATTTTTTTCTGCATCTACCTCTGAAAAAATATTGGGCTTCTAGCTGTGTGTGGGACTTGTTGTATTAGTCCATCTATACTGACCTCCATCAGGTTGCAAACTGAATATATTTTTTTCTGCATCTACCTCTGAAAAAATATTGGGCTTCTAGCTGTGTGTGGGACTTGTTGTATTAGTCCATCTATACTGACCTCCATCAGGTTGCAAACTGAATATATTTTTTTCTGCATCTACCTCTGAAAAAATATTGGGCTTCTAGCTGTGTGTGGGACTTGTTGTATTAGTCCATCTATACTGACCTCCATCAGGTTGCAAACTGAATATATTTTTTTCTGCATCTACCTCTGAAAAAATATTGGGCTTCTAGCTGTGTGTGGGTCTTGTTCTATTAATCCATCTATACTGACCTCCATCAGGTTGCAAACTGAATATAATTTTTTTCTGCATCTAGCTCTGGAAAAATATTTGGCCTTCTAGCAGTGTGTGGGACTTTCTCTATTAGTCCATCTATACTGACCTCCATCAGGTTGCAAATTAAAACTAATTTTTATCTGCATCTACAGTACCTCTGAAAAAATATTTGGGCTTCTAGCTGTGTGTGGGACTTGTTGTATTAGTCCATCTATACTGACCTCCATCAGGTTGCAAATTAAAAATAATTTTTATCTGCATCTACAGTACCTCTGAAAAAATATTTGGGCTTCTAGCTGTGTGTGGGACTTGTTGTATTAGTCCATCTATACTGACCTCCATCAGGTTGCAAACTGAATATATTTTTTTCTGCATCTACCTCTGAAAAAATATTTGGGCTTCTAGCTGTGTGTGGGACTTGTTGTATTAGTCCATCTATACTGACCTCCATCAGGTTGCAAACTGAATATATTTTTTTTTTGCATCTACCTCTGAAAAAATATTGGGCTTCTAGCTGTGTGTGGGACTTGTTGTATTAGTCCATCTATACTGACCTCCATCAGGTTGCAAACTGAATATATTTTTTTCTGCATCTACCTCTGAAAAAATATTGGGCTTCTAGCTGTGTGTGGGACTTGTTGTATTAGTCCATCTATACTGACCTCCATCAGGTTGCAAACTGAATACATTTTTTTCTGCATCTACCTCTGAAAAAATATTGGGCTTCTAGCTGTGTGTGGGACTTGTTGTATTAGTCCATCTATACTGACCTTCATCAGGTTGCAAACTGAATATATTTTTTTCTGCATCTACCTCTGAAAAAATATTGGGCTTCTAGCTGTGTGTGGGACTTGTTGTATTAGTCCATCTATACTGACCTCCATCAGGTTGCAAACTGAATAGATTTTTTTCAGCATCTACCTCTGAAAAAATATTGGGCTTCTAGCTGTGTGTGGGTCTTGTTCTATTAATCCATCTATACTGACCTCCATCAGGTTGCAAACTGAATATAATTTTTTTCTGCATCTAGCTCTGAAAAAATATTTGGCCTTCTAGCAGTGTGTCGGACTTTCTCTATTAGTCCATCTATACTGACCTCCATCAGGTTGCAAATTAAAACTAATTTTTATCTGCATCTACAGTACCTCTGAAAAAATATTTGGGCTTCTAGCTGTGTGTGGGACTTGTTGTATTAGTCCATCTATACTGACCTCCATCAGGTTGCAAATTAAAACTAATTTTTATCTGCATCTACAGTACCTCTGAAAAAATATTTGGGCTTCTAGCTGTGTGTGGGACTTGTTGTATTAGTCCATCTATACTGACCTCCATCAGGTTGCAAATTAAAAATAATTTTTATCTGCATTTACAGTACCTCTGAAAAAATATTTGGGCTTCTAGCTGTGTGTGGGACTTGTTGTATTAGTCCATCTATACTGACCTCCATCAGGTTGCAAACTGAATATATTTTTTTCTGCATCTACCTCTGAAAAAATATTTGGGCTTCTAGCTGTGTGTGGGACTTGTTGTATTAGTCCATCTATACTGACCTCCATCAGGTTGCAAACTGAATATATTTTTTTTTTGCATCTACCTCTGAAAAAATATTGGGCTTCTAGCTGTGTGTGGGACTTGTTGTATTAGTCCATCTATACTGACCTCCATCAGGTTGCAAACTGAATATATTTTTTTCTGCATCTACCTCTGAAAAAATATTGGGCTTCTAGCTGTGTGTGGGACTTGTTGTATTAGTCCATCTATACTGACCTCCATCAGGTTGCAAACTGAATAGATTTTTTTCAGCATCTACCTCTGAAAAAATATTGGGCTTCTAGCTGTGTGTGGGTCTTGTTCTATTAATCCATCTATACTGACCTCCATCAGGTTGCAAACTGAATATAATTTTTTTCTGCATCTAGCTCTGAAAAAATATTTGGCCTTCTAGCAGTGTGTCGGACTTTCTCTATTAGTCCATCTATACTGACCTCCATCAGGTTGCAAATTAAAACTAATTTTTATCTGCATCTACAGTACCTCTGAAAAAATATTTGGGCTTCTAGCTGTGTGTGGGACTTGTTGTATTAGTCCATCTATACTGACCTCCATCAGGTTGCAAACTGAATATATTTTTTTCTGCATCTACCTCTGAAAAAATATTGGGCTTCTAGCTGTGTGTGGGACTTGTTGTATTAGTCCATCTATACTGACCTCCATCAGGTTGCAAACTGAATATATTTTTTTCTGCATCTACCTCTGAAAAAATATTGGGCTTCTAGCTGTGTGTGGGACTTGTTGTATTAGTCCATCTATACTGACCTCCATCAGGTTGCAAACTGAATATATTTTTTTCTGCATCTAACCCAGCCAATAGTTTTGGCCTAATACCACAGTTTGGCCACTCAGCTCTGCTCGGTTCCCATCCATTGTTTTTTTGTGCAAACAACTCCAGAGTTGTGAATTAGTTAACCACCAAAATGAGTGGAAAAAGGCCTGCTGCTGGTGGAAAGGGGAATAGGCGTGTTGGGAAGGGGAAAAAAGGTTGTGTCCGTGGGGTAGGTGTTAAAGCAACAGTAACATCTGCAGAAGAAAGACCATCTTCCAGCCAAACTAAAATGTCTACTTCTTTTAGCGGACAATGTGATAAGATCCCTTTCTTACGGCCACGCCAATCGCTACAAATTCCAGATGAGGCACAAAAACAGCAGGTGCTTCAACGGATATCAAGTGCTCCTTTAAGTGGGCTCTCCTCCACATCAACTTCAACATCACAAATACTCCAGTCCTCAAAGGTGTCACCCAAATCGCACTTGCTTCCTCACAGCTCCCAAATCTCCAGCTGCCCGTCTGAGTATGAGGTAGAACAGATGGTTGAGTCTGCAGAGCTGTTTACTCATACTATAGCCTGGGAATCAGAGGTCGACTCCAGCGCTTCTGTGAATCCAGACGAGGAAATGATCTGCACTGATGCCCAGAATCTTTATGAGTCGGATCCAGGACCAGACGCAGAAGGTTCTGACCATAATGTAGACCCTCATTCCCAAACTGTAACTCCTGTTGGTGGAGACAATGAGGAAGACGATGATAAGACTCAAATACCTGATTGGAGCGACAACTTTAGTTTTTTGTCAGGGCAGGAACAGGTTGGCTCTGAGGACGACGGGTGTGATAACACACAGGGTGATGATGATGAGGTTGGAGATCCCACTTACTGTCAACCCACAGTCAGCCAAGAGATGAGGTCAGCAGAGGAGGTGGAGGAAGATGCTAATGACGACGAGGTCAGGTTGCGCCTTCCTGGACAGAGACGTAGTACTGGAAGCACGTCAACAACTGCATCCTCAAACACAACTCTGCCTCTCACCACAAGTCGTGGTGGCTCTTCAGGTCGCATGGGTGCTAAGCCTTGCATAGCCTGGGCATTTTTTCAGATCGATAAAGATGACCCAACTCGTGTTATCTGTAACATTTGTCAGCAAAAGCTAAGTAGAGGCCAAAAAATACATAGTTTGAGTACTTCATGCATGAACCGGCACATGGACATGAAGCATAAGTTGCAGTGGGAAGCTCAGTGTGCTACAATGCGGCCTAGCCGGCCGGGCCAACCACCGTCTGCCATATCTTGTGCATCCGCGGCCTCTTCATCCTCTGTGACTGGGGGGACAGCAGTCACACCTGTTTTGGGGCGCAGACCTGCCACCTCTTTACCCGCAACAGCCAGCGTGATTGGCAGGTCATCATTTTCTTTGGAGGTGGTAACAGCAGCTGGTGTTGAGCGCTGTCCGACATCGATAGCACCACCTTTGGATCAAGGCAACCTAACATGTCCGCCTGCATCTTCCTCACAGACCGGCAGTTTGCCGGGGACACCCTTATCAACCCCGTCTAAGCACAATAGCCAGCCCTCGGTCCCTCAGATGTGGACAAGTAAAAGACCATTTCCTCCTAGCCATGAGAAAGCTAAGAGGTTGAATTTCACCATCTGCAAGCTCTTGGCTACAGAAATGCTGCCTTTCCACCTGGTGGACACAGAGGATTTTCGAGACCTTATGTCCGTCGCAGTGCCCCAGTACCAGATGCCAAGTCGGCACTACTTCTCAAAGAAAGGTGTGCCTGCACTCCACCAGCATGTCGCACACAACATCACCGCTTCTTTGAGAAACTCTGTGTGTGACAGGGTGCATTTCACCACAGACACTTGGACGAGTAGGCATGGACAGGGGCGTTACATGTCGCTGACTGGGCACTGGGTAACTATGGTGACAGCAGGACAAGGGGCTGCTGTCCAAGTCTTGCCGTCCCCACGAGTTGTGCGTCAATCCTCTTTATGTCAAAGTTCCTCCACTGCTTCTGCCTCCTCAACCTCCTCTCGGTCTTCCACCTGCACCCAAAGCCTGTCTGGTCATGCCACAAGCTTTCTAACTGCACAGAAGGGATCCTGCATACCTCCTTACTATGCTGGCAGTAGGGCTCAACGTCATCAGGCGGTTTTTACATTGAAATGTCTGGGAAATGTGAGTCACACAGCTGAGGAGTTGTGGTCAGCTCTGGAGAACCAATTTCATGAATGGTTGTCTCCACTGGACCTGAAACCAGGGAAGGCCGTGTGCGACAATGCTGCAAACCTGGGTGCGGCCCTTCGCCGGGGCAATGTCACACACGTGCCTTGTATGGCTCACGTGTTGAACCTGGTTGTCCAGCAATTTTTAGCCCACTATCCCAGACTAGATGGCCTTCTGCAGAGGGCACGGTCGCTGTGTGCTCACTTCCGCCGTTCGCATCCCGCAGCTCAGCGACTTACATCTCTACAGAAGTCGTTGGGCCTGCCACTTCACCGGCTAAAATGCGATGTGCCTACCCGGTGGAATTCAACTCTGCACATGTTGCAGCGACTGTGGCAGCACCGACAAGCCCTGGTGCAATACGTTCTGACGTATAGCCTGGGCCAACGAGATTCAGAGGTGGGGCAAATCACGCTGGAGGAGTGGTCTCAGATCAGGGACCTATTGTTATGTTCTGCTACCAAAGCTAAGGAAAGAGAGGAGATCTGTCCCTACTATAAGACTCAGCTGAATCCCTACGATGTAACAGGGAACCTGATCCTGCGATCAGACCTGCTAAAGTCCTAATCTAGTCTGTACGAAGACCTATAGATGTGAGGAGGGAATTCCTACAAGTACTAAGGACTGGGAGGAATATGGGACACCTCCTAACAGAAATAGTAGCAGACAGACGAACAAACAAAATAGATAGAACATAGAGGTCCGTAGACCAAGCAAACTAACAGAGTTAGATACAGAGCACAGGCTAGCTAGAAAGTAGATATACAATGAAGTCCAGCAAAGCCAGAAGGGCGGAGCAGGATTAAATAGGCCAACAAGGTCATGTGACCAGCAAAGGAAAAAAAACCTAACAGCAAGGTTCTAACAGTACCCCCCCTTCTAAGAGGATCCTCCGGATCCCCTAGGACCAGGCTTATCAGGAAATCTCCTGTGAAACGCTCTGATAAGTCTGGACGCGGAAACATCATCTGACCTCACCCAAGAGTTATCCTCGGGTCCGAAACCTTTCCAGGCCACAAGATACTGCAAACTACCTCTATACCGTCTAGAGTCAAGGATGCGAGAAATTTCATATTCCCCGTCCTCCACCACCGGAGGAACAGAGGCAGAGGCGTCACCATCCGACACAACAGCTTTTTTTAACAGAGAGACATGAAAGACCGGATTAATTCTCCAGGAGGTAGGAACCTCCAACCTAACAGCAGATTGGTTGACAACCTGAAGCACCTTAAAGGGCCCTACAAACTTGGGACCCAATTTCTTAGAAGGAATCCTCAACCGCAGATTCCTAGAGGACAACCAAACCATGTCACCAACAGCGAACAAAACCTCCTGTCGTTTCCTATCAAAGTAGTCTTTAGATTTTCTGTTGGCCTCCTGAAGATTAACACGCACATCCGTCCAAACTCTTTCCAAATCACCGGAAAAATTCTCCTCCTCAGGCACGGCAGATCCCAACTTGGAGAACGACCCAAACGACGGATGTCTCCCAGAACAACAAAAAAAAGGCGAACAACCAGCAGAAGAAGATGTATGATTGTTCAGAGCAAATTCGGCAAGTGGCAGAAACTCAGACCACCCCTCTTGATTGTCTGCCACAAAACAACGCAAGAACTGCTCAACATCCTGGTTTTTCCTTTCTGTCTGGCCATTAGATTCAGGATGATATCCGGACGAAAACGACAAATGAATTCCCAACCTGTCACAAAAGGCACGCCAAAAACGAGCCACGAACTGAGGACCCCTATCAGAAACAATGTCAGTAGGAACGCCATGAAGTCTGACAATTTCCTTGACAAAGGCCTTAGCGAGAGTTTTAGCGCAGGGCAGTTTGACGAAGGGAACCAAGTGACACATCTTGCTAAAACGGTCCACGACCACCCAGATGACAGTAAAACCCTCAGAGGAGGGAAGGTCAGTTATAAAGTCCATAGCCAAATGTGTCCAAGGAGCACTGGGGACCTCCAAAGGACAAAGCAACCCCGCAGCAGGAGTATGTGAGGACTTAGATCTAGCACATATAGTACATTGGCGCACCCACTTAATGACTTCCTTCTGCCATCCAGGCCACCAAAAACTGCGACCCACCAGTCTCTTGGTCTCAGAGATTCTGGGATGACCTGCCAACCGAGATTCGTGACACTCAACAAACAAATCTCTCCTAAAGGTCCCAGGCACAAACAACCTCCCATGAGGAGTGTTAGATGGGGCATTCTCCTGAGCTTTAAGAATCTCATCTTCCAAAACGGAGTCTAAAGCAGCTATCACAACACCTTCTTGTAAAATGTTTTCCTCTTTCTCAGCACCGACTATGGGAGAAAAACTGCGAGACAAGGCATCCGCCTTAACATTCTTAGTACCAGGGATGTAAGTAACGGAGAAATTAAACCGCGAGAAAAACAGTGCCCACCTAGCCTGACGGGCATTCAGGCGCTTGGCAGCATCAAGATATATCAGATTTTTATGATCCGTAAGAACCTGAACGGGAAATTCCGCACCTTCCAAGAAGTGGCGCCAGTGTTCAAATGCGAGTTTAATAGCCAATAATTCCCGATTACCAATATCGTAATTCAGTTCAGTCTCCGAAAATTTTTTTGAAAAAAAGGCACAGGGATGTAATCCATCCCCGTTATCCTGAGACAATACTGCGCCAACCCCCACAGAGGAAGCATCAACCTCAACCAAAAACGGCCTAGTAACATCAGGCTGCATAAGGATGGGAGCAGAGGTGAACCTCTCCTTGAGATACACAAAAGCTTCAATGGCCTCAGAAGACCACTGAACCGCATCAGCACCTTTCCTGGTGAGATCGGTCAGAGGTTTGACAATACTAGAAAAATTTTTTATGAATTTTCTGTAGTAATTGGCGAAACCCAAAAACCTCTGTATCGATTTCAAACCAATAGGCCTAGGCCATTCCTGCACAGCCTGAACCTTAACCGGATCCATCTCAAAACCTTTGCTGGAGATAATGTAGCCCAAAAAACTAATTCTCTGTACAGCGAACTCACATTTCTCCAGCTTAGCAAAAAGCGAATTGTCCATTAATAACTGTAATACCTCACGCACGCTCCGCCAATGAGACTCCAGATCTGGCGAATAAATCAAAATGTCATCCAAATACACAACCACATTTTTACCGATCAAAGGTCTAAGGATGTCATTAATCAGATTCTGAAAAAATGCAGGAGCATTAGTAAGACCAAAAGGCATAACCAGATTCTCAAAATGACCCACAGGAGTGTTAAAAGCAGTCTTCCATTCATCACCCTCCTTCATGCGCAACAGATTGTATGCCCCCTTAAGGTCAATTTTAGAGAACCACTTGGCCCCCAATAACTGGTTAAACAGATCAGGAATCAATGGCAGTGGGTAAGGATTGCGTACCGTAATTTTGTTAATCTCACGAAAATCCAGACAAGGACGTAAACCGCCGTCTTTTTTTTTTACAAAAAAAAATCCAACCGCCACAGGAGACTTAGAGGGCCTAATGTGACCGGCGGCCAAACTTGTCTGTATGTATTCCTCCAAAGCCTTCCTCTCAGGAATAGTAAGGTTAAATAAACGACTCTTAGGAAGAGTCGCTCCAGGGACAAATTCAATAGAACAATCATAGTCTCTATGGGGAGGCAAAACCTGCGATTCCTTCTCAGAAAAAACTCTCCAAAAATCCTGAATAGGAACAGGCAATTCTCCCCTATCCAAAGCTGCAATACGCCCGTTACAACACTTGTCATAACATTTATGGCTCCAGGATTTAATTTCACTGGTAGACCAATCCAGTACAGGATTGTGAAATTTTAACCAGGGCAAACCCAATATTACTGGAGAAGGCAAGTTATTCAACACTACCAAATCCAATTTCTCATGGTGAACACCATTAATAGTGAGAGGAAATTCACTGACCTTGAGAGTAATATTCTTCAAAGGGGAGCCATCCACAGAAACCACAGCAATGGGGGATGATAAAGGTTCAGGTTTTAAATTGAGTTTTTCCACGAATCCCCCATCAATTACATTCAGTGTAGACCCGCAATCAACAAACACCCGAAATTCCATTAATTTTTCCTGAGCAATCGTGGAAGCAGCTAAAAATATACCCTTGGAATTTAAACAGGCAATACGGGCGTGACTGACCATTTTTTTTTTCTTTCTTCATACGAAGCTCACAGCCTTTAATCAAATGACCAGATTTTCCGCAATAGAAACACAAGCCTTCTGAAAAACGACGGTCTTTTTCTTGAGAGCGAGGTGCCACCGATCCAATCTCCATCGGTTCACCACTGTTAGTACACACATTATCATAACCAGAAACTGACATAGCAGAGGATTTGCTCTCATTAACCCTAGCACGCAGTCTTCTATCCACCCGTATAGCTAATTGCATAGCCTGTTGCAAATCTTCAGGTGTAGGATAAGCAATTAGCAGGTCTTTAACCCTTTCACTGAGCCCAGCAAGAAATAGACTTTTCAGAGCAGAATCGTTCCACCCTGTTTGAGTGGACCAACGACGAAAATGTGTACAATATTTTTCCACATTACCTGATCCTTGTTTTAAACGTCTCAACTCAGTCTCAGCTGATGCGACACGGTCAGGATCATCATATAATAGTCCCAAAGCAGAAAAAAAACTATCCACTGATCTGAAGCATGAATCACTAGGTTGCAAAGAAAAGGCCCACTCCTGAGGCTCTTTGCGCAAAAGTGACATTATGAACCCTACGCGCTGGGATTCATCCCCAGAGGACTTGGGTCTCAAACGAAAATACAATAAGCAAGCATTTATGAATGAAAAAAATTCTCGATGTTCACCAAAAAATAAATCCGGCAAACATACCTTAGGCTCCAAGAAATGTGCTCCAGGACAGTTACTCACGTGCTGACGGAGCTCGGCCACTTCCAGAGAGAGTCCCTGCAGGTGTTTAGCCAAATCCTGAACCGACACCATGATGGAACAAAAAAAAAAAAAAAAAAAAAATCTTTCCTTAGAGAATTTGCAGGCTGGACTTACTGTTATGTTCTGCTACCAAAGCTAAGGAAAGAGAGGAGATCTGTCCCTACTATAAGACTCAGCTGAATCCCTACGATGTAACAGGGAACCTGATCCTGCGATCAGACCTGCTAAAGTCCTAATCTAGTCTGTACGAAGACCTATAGATGTGAGGAGGGAATCCCTACAAGTACTAAGGACTGGGAGGAATATGGGACACCTCCTAACAGAAATAGTAGCAGACAGACGAACAAACAAAATAGATAGAACATAGAGGTCTGTAGACCAAGCAAACTAACAGAGTTAGATACAGAGCACAGGCTAGCTAGAAAGTAGATATACAATGAAGTCCAGCAAAGCCAGAAGGGCGGAGCAGGATTAAATAGGCCAACAAGGTCATGTGACCAGCAAAGGAAAAAAAACCTAACAGCAAGGTTCTAACACCTATGCACCCTTCTGCACAGTTTTGAAATGGCGACGAAGATGTTTAGTGCTGACGATGCCATTATCAGCATGACTATTCCGGTGATTTACATGCTGGAGCACATGTTAAACAGAATTCGGAGTCAGGTGGTGGCACAAGAGGAGGTGGAGGAAGTAGAGGAGGAGGAGTTGTATGCGGAAGGGCTAACATCTGCAAGGTCCAGACGGTCGGCAGCACCAAGGCGGCAGGCATGTGAGGGTGGGGGAGATAGTTTTACCAGGGCGCATGGTAGCAGCCAAACTAGTGAGGAAGGTGCAGGAGCCCAGGAAGAAGTGGAGGACGAACTGATGGAAGACTCATCAGATGAGGGAGACCTTGATCACATTTCTGTTGTGCGAGGTTGGGGGGAGAGGACAGAGGAAGGAAGCATGATTGTTACCTCGCCACCAACACAACAGGGACTTGGTGCTCCTGGATGCGCAACACACATGAGTGCCTTCTTGCTGCACTACCTGCAACATGACCCTCGAATTGTGAGAATTAGAAATAATCCTGACTACTGGGTTGCCACACTGTTAGATCCCCGGTACAAAAGTAAATTTGCAGAAATTATTCCTGCCATAGAAAGGGATGCACGCATGCAGGAGTATCAGCAGAGACTGTTGCAGAATCTTACATGTGCTTTTCCACAAAATACCAGTGGTGCACGTAGTGAATCTCACAGTTCCAACTTGCCAACCGTGGGACCGTCAAGTGTTCAGCACTCAAACCGTAACAGAACCACAGTATCTGGTGGTAACATCAATTTTGCGGAATCATTTCACCACTTTTTTAGCCCATCCTTTGCAAGGCCACAGGAGACAAGAAGTCTGACACATAGTCAACGCCTAGAGACGACGGCACAAGAGTATCTACAAGTAAACATTGAAGCCACGACTGTGTCACTGGACCCTTGCTCTTTCTGGGCTTCCAATCTGGATAAATGGCCGGAGCTAGCCACTTACGCCTTGGGGATCTTGTCATGCCCCGCAGCCAGCGTTCTGTCTGAACGTGTGTTCAGCGCTGCTGGTGGTGCGCTGACAGATAAGCGCACGCGGCTCTCCACTGATAATGTAGACAGACTCACGTTCATAAAGATGAACAAATCATGGATCCGAAACGACTTTTCTACCCCTGTGTCATCCTGGGTAGTGTTGAGCCACCCCCGTAGTGTTCGAGTTCGGTTCGGTTCGTCGAACACCCGTGTGTTCGCCGAACTGTTCGTCGAACTGTTCGTCGAACACCTTCGAACACCGTTAAAACCAATGGCAGGCAAACAAAAACACATAGAAACACATAGAAAACACCTTCAAAGGTGTCCAAAAGCTGACAAACTGCTCAGAAGACATAACTAACACATGGAAAAGTGACAAGTACATATAGTCATGCGAAAATAAAAGAGGTGGAGGAGTAAAAGGAGGGGGAGACACAGATATAGGCATGTCATGCCCTTCTAAAATCCAAAAAGTGAGAAGCCGACACGGCCAGTCCGCTCCTGCCCGTGCCACCTCCGTGTCGCCGGGTTTGTGCCAGAGCCGCGGTGAACCCTGACGGCCAGCCCCCCTCTCCCAATACTGGTGCCTGTCCGCTGGTGGGTCGAGCGAGCCCCCCTGTGGTGGAGGCAGCTCTAAGCTTTTTAATTTAAATTGTCTCTCTAATTTGAATGAATACACTTTAAATCCATTTACAAGGATCTATTGGAGGGCAAGTCTCATGCCAGCAGCCGCGTAATTCCAGCTCCAGTAGCGTCCACTAAAGCTGCTGCTGTTAAAAAGCTTTTATAAGGATCGAGCTCGGCTGTCCACCGCAAGGCATCCTACTGCCAGTCCCAGCCCCTATGCCTTGGGGTGCCTCCTGATGCTCTTCACGGAGTATCCCGTGGTCCCGAAGCATTTCCTTTGAAAAAATGAAGTGTCCAAACTACAGGTGGTGTAGCTTGCTTAACAGCCGGGATAATCCGCTGACTAGCAGACCCTGCTACTAGGCACAAAGTATTTCCTGGGCTAGATGCAGTTAAAAATTTGTAATTAGATACTCTCGTTGGATGCTGAGAAAGCATTCCATAGAGTCTCCTGGCACGCCATATATGATTCTCTTAAAAAGCTTGGGGTAGGGGTCTAGGGGACCCTTTTATAGCCAAAATCACGGCCCTGTATCGCAATACGTCACCTAGGCTGAAGATAAATGGAACTGTAGCACCCTGAGGGCTCGGTTGCTACAGAGGTATTGCACCTCACCCAGAGGTGTGATATCTCACTCTCAGGTAAGGATGTAGTGTGGATCAGGACCCGACACCTGCATGCATTACACCACATTGCCGTGGGGCAGGGCGACCAATATGCCCCTGAGATGGGCACGACAGTCCCTGTCCCTGGCTGGAGTGGGGGGAGGGAACACTGAGGAAGGGGAACCCTGTAGTGCAGGAGCAGGGAGGAAGCAGTTCCTGGGTGCATTGAGAAGGGAGTATAAAAGGTGGGCACCATCTTAGTTCAGTGCAGAGAAGTCTGAGCAGAAGTGGCAGGGAGCAGGGGCTCTGCATGAGCTCTGCTCCGGAGGCGGGCCTAGTAACAGAGGCCCAGGCCTGGAAGAGGGAGAAGGAAGGAAGAGGAGCGGAGAAGGCTCCAGGAACGAGGAACAAAGGGATCTCAGGGGTGCGGACGGGCGAGTCGCCACCGCAAGCCAGAATCCACCTGCGTGGAGGGGTCAGGCCAAAGGGGGAGACCGGTCCCCGAAACTAGTGGAGGCAGGAAACGACCCTCAGCTAGAAACAGGAGGCTGTGACATTTTATGTGGCGCAGCCCCTCGCTACACCCGCTAGGAAGGCACCACATAGGGTCAGGGAAATTGGCGCCAAGTTTACCAAGAGGAGGCCCGAGGCAGCCGGACAGAAGGGTTGGTAAGAAAGGCCAGACAAAGGACACACAAAGGGGGTCCTGTGAAGCGCTCCAAAGTTATCTGGGAGTTGTCTGAGCCCCTCACCTGGTGAGCACAGTACGACGTGGGCAGCCGTTACCTGCAGACGTGGTCTGGATAATAAGAACTGTGAGTAAAGGCCCTGGACTGCATCACTGACTCCGTGTCGTTACTGCTGCTGCCCTGCACCATCACCCCCATCCTCCGCATACACTGCCCTGAGGCTATACTCCTCCCGTGGGGAGTTATGCTACGCTCTGCTGCACCCACAACACCAGCCTCAGCGGTCTGCCCTGGAGCGGCGGTTCACTCTGACCGCAATCCACGGGTGGCGTAGTCGGACATTTAAACATCAAAACCACATAAATAGTTCCGCCACTGGTTTGACCGCCCTGAGCCACGGAACCGGGTTGCCGCCACGGAGACTACAACCACCAGCATCCACCAAAAAGGGTCCGGCTCCGGGTGTCCCAAGGCCCAGGGGGCGCGTCAGAACATTTTCATCACCTTTCACAATCACCAATGGGACAAGGCAGGGATGTTCTCTGTCCCCTCTCTTATACATCCTAGTGACGGAGCACCTGCTCTCATCAATTCGCCATAACCCCAATATTAGGTGGATTGAGGTGGGAGGCACCGAGTACAAGTGCTCTCTATTTGCTGATGATGTCCTAGTATATATCACTCAATCACATATATCCATCCATGCTGTTATGGCTGAAATAGATCACTTTGTTACATGGTCAAATTTTAAAATCAATGCAGTGAAGTCTGAGGCCCTCGATGTCTCCCTCCCCAAATCCATATAGGATTCCATCCAGTCCAACTTTCCCTTTGCCTGGCCCTCACAGGGTATCAAATACTTAGGAATTCCTATTCATAGAGACCTCTCCCATCTATGTTACCTTAATTTTGGGCCCTTTATTGAACAACTCCATACAGACCACGGTTGGCAAGTTAGAACTGTAAGATTCACTACGTGAACCACTGGTGTTTTGTGGAAAAGCACATGTACACTGTGTTCCAAATTATTATGCAAAAAGTGTTTAGGAGTGATAAGGGAAGAATTTGTTTGTTTGTCAGTTAAACTCATTGATGGTGATGTGTGTCAGGGCTCTTTATATCACTGTAAGCAATTGCAGACACCAGTGCTAATTAGTTTGGCAGGTGTGTCCAATGAAAGGCAAGACTACTTAAGAAGGCTCTCTCACATTATTCAGCAGCCTACATTTTCTGCCAAAATGGGAAAGAAAAAGGATGTGTCGGCTGCTGAGAAGCAACAAATTGTGGAGTGTTTAGGTCAAGGCATGACTACAATCAACATTGTGCGATGATCAGGATGAAGTGTATTGGCAATCAAGAAGTATGTAGCTGATTCACAGTACACACGTGTGCGTGCTGATAAGGGCAAATTGAGGACTCTTTCCTACAGGCAATTACGTCAGGTTGAAAGAGCAGCAGCAAAAAAGCCTTGTCATAGCAGCAGACAAGTTTTTGAAGCTGCTTGTGCCTCCAACGTCCCCCGAACAACAAGATGCAGGGTCCTTCAGAGGTTTGCAGCTGTGCATATGACGCACCCCTGGGCCTGTGTAGCACCCTGAGGATTCGGCTGCTACAGGGGTATTGCACCTCAACCCAGAGGTGTGATATTCCACTCCCGGGTAAGGATGGAGTGTGGAACTGAGCTCAGTTAGCTGCATGCACTACACACATCCCATTTCCGAGGAACAGACCGATGGTACTCCCACTAGAGAAATGTGCAGGTACGACAGTGTCTGTTCCTGGCTGGAGTGGGAGGGGGGTGGAACATCCCAGTAGTGTAGGGGCAGATAGGGGGAGCAGTCTGGGTAGTGCTAGGAGCTCATTGGGTGCTGGTCACCTGAGCTCACACATAGAGTGAGTATATAAGGTGGGAACCATCTTAGATCAGGGTCAGTCTGTCAGTCTTTTGTCAGAGCAGAGCAGAGGAAGAGAGCAGAGGAGAAGAGCAGCTCCAAGGCCAAGAGAGAGAGAGGAGAAAGAAAGACCCAGAGGGGGAGAAAGAAGGAACTCCTAGAGCCCAAATTAGACCAGAGGGTGAAGAGTTGGCAACAGGGTACCGGATCCCAAGCTGGCAGAGGCTACAGCACACCTTAGCCAGGAACCGGAGGTCGTGGGCAGGATCTGCCACGATCACCCACTAAATCCACCCGGAAGGCAGACCAGGAATAGGGTCAGGGAACCCAGAGACAAGGGTTTACCACCAAGAGGCCCGAGGGAGCCGGACATAGGTGGATCCCTGGTGGGGAAGGCCAGAGAAGAGGACAGGACAGAAAGGGAGCTCAGGACCACGCTCCAGAATCACCTGGGGGTTGGCTGAGTCCAGGACCTGGTGGACGCAGCACGGCTCGGGTGGTCACTTAAGGCCGGAGTGACCAGAACAACTGCAGTAAGTAAACAAACCCTGAACTGCACAGCCCGACTCTGAGTCTCATTTCCATCCCCGCTGCACCACCACAACCCCCATCCTCTGCAACTGACCCCCTGAGGCTATACCCCTCCCGTTGAGGGTTATACTACCTAAGCTGCACACACATCACCAGCCTCAGTGGACCCTGCTGCAGCGGCGGCCTTTTGACCGCAAATCAACGGGTGGCGTAGTCGACACAAAAGAACATCTAGTAACATCATAAGGACTGCCACACACTGAGCTTGACACCCTGGGCACGGACCGGGTCACAGCCACTCGGAGACTACAACCCCCATCTGATCCGGCTCCGGGTATCCCCAACAACACTGGCCCAGGGGGCGCGTCAACTTTGGCGTAGTCGGCAGGATAACGTGCCCGCAACAACCGGGTACTGCGTGCCTGAAGAAAAGATCGCATTTACCTCAAAAAGAAGTCTCCTGCCGGTTCCGGAGGGTCCCCGCCATCGGGCCCCATCACAGGTCGTTTCCCGCCGGTTGTCCGCCATTTGCAGCTTTTTCCCGCCATCCATGGAGTTTCCCGCCACTGGGAGACGATTCCCGCCATTTCCGAAGATTTCCCGCCTTGGAAGAGCAGACGCCATTATGGGCGTGCCAGAGGGTAGCAAGAGGCCACCTCCCATCGTGGGCCAGGTCGAAGAATGGCGCCAAAAGCGGAAACCGCGCCCACCAACAGAGACTGTGATGCTGGAAGTGTCCATCAGCGTAAGAGAACTGCCCCTGGAACTGAAGTTGCCCCGGGACCACCCTCGATGTGGGCGGAGACAGAAGAAGAGAACAAAGATGGGTGTCGCCTGGAGCAGTCTGGAGAGAGCGCACCCGGAGACAAGACGTCTGGAAGAGAGTCCAGAGAGAGCCTCCCCGGAGATGGAGGGAGAGGCAGGCAGCACCGACCCAGTGGTCAGGAGCCTGTTGCAGGTCGCCACTCCAGAAGGCCTGCTGGAGATCCTAGCACAGCTCCCCCGAGACCGGGAGTGTGCACAGACCGCGTTGGAGGGCCTCGCACGGAGGATGGCCCGGGTGCAGCGAGAGACGTTGGCGGAGTGGAGCCGAGAGATGGCCCAGCAGACCGAGACTCGTCAGCGGAGCACGCCACCCGAGACGAGGAGACAGACCGCCTCTGAGGATGGCGCAGGAGGACTGAAGGTCGGAGACGGCGCCGAGAAGGGAGCCGAACGAATGGAGGCAGGTAAAGGGGACGTCACTACCCCGAGCCGGGAAACCGCGTGCCTGCCCCAGCTCCCCGTCGCAGAGCCCGAAGTACCCCCTGCCGTGCCCGTCGCTGCAACGTCACCGCCGCAGACTAGGCCTCAAACGGAAGCCGCGACCCCTGTGACGTCACACGCCTCGACCCCGAGCGTGGCCAAGCAGGAAGTACCATCGGCCTGGTCGCAAGGCCTAGTACCCCCGGGCGACGCAATACCAACAGCGCCCCCTACCTCCGCGGAGCCCCCGGCCTGGTCGCAGGGCCAAGTAACACAGGGCGCCGCCGTTCTTACGGTGCCCTTTACTTTCAAGGTGCCCCAGGCCTGGTCGCAAGGCCTGGTTAACCCGGGCGCCGCTACCACCACGGCGCCCATAACACCTAAAGTACCGCACCTGGGTGAGGACCTGTTCGCCCAGCATACGTGCCCGGATGGGCAGCCCTTCGTATGGCCCCAGGAATACATCCAGCTGGAGCTGCAAAAAGCAAGGGCCATGTGCGAACCCCTGATCCCGGCTCCAAAGCCCATGAAGAGGATCTCGCCCCCGCTAGAAGAGACCCAGTTTGAGTGGGATCCCACCGGAGAAGACCTCATGGGGTTCACTCAGGAGACTCGGGCAGCCGCAGCGGAGCGTGCAGAGTGCTGCCGCCAGCAGCTCGAGGTCTTTGAGAGGGAGCGGAGAGAGAGGCGGGTCTGGGAACAACAAGCCCAAATAAGGAGCGCGGAGCAGAAGAGCCGGACCAGGAGAAACCCCCGTGCAGCGCATGGTCCCCGTACCATCGGGACTGTGATAAAGTTCAATCTGCAGCATGGGTGGGGTTTCATCAGGGATCACCGCACCCCAGGCGACGTCTTCGTGACCAGGAGAGACGTTGAGTCCCACCTACCGGAGGGACACAGAGGTCGTGACCTGTATTTAGGGGACGAGGTCACCTTCACCCGGCACAAGTGTGCCAAAGGACCCTACGCCCTCCATGTGCATCGCCTGACGGAGGAGGAGCTGCGGTGTGAGGAGGAGCAAGAGGACCCGGACGGGTCTGAAACTGAAACTGTCCACAAAGAAAGAGCAGGAGGACGCCGTCATTGAAGTACGGTAGAGAGAGACTGTACATAGTTACCCGTCAGGGTATAAGAACTGTTCTAGTTAAAATATAGTCCCCGTTGGGACCAGCCAAAAGTGAACTGTTAACCCCGTGTGTCCCTATTCCCACTGACCGAGGACTGAGAGCGGTCAATCCTCCCTAATACCTGGCCGAGGACTGAGAGCGGCCATATCCCATTGTATATAGTTGCGCTTCCTAAAGCGCCCCCTACCGGTTTTATAGGAAACCGTGTTTCTTCAAGAGACTGTAGCACTTTACCCAGTCACAAGTTGCACAGTGACCGGAGGAACCAGAAACAAGAATGTTTATATGAAAAGTTTATTGCTGCTGATGATGTTTTATATGTTTTATATGTTTATGTTTTATGAAAAAAATTTGTATGTTGTGGATGTTTATATCTTACAGCCCGAGGACGTGCTGTGATTTACCAGGGGGGAATGTAGCACCCTGAGGATTCGGCTGCTACAGGGGTATTGCACCTCAACCCAGAGGTGTGATATTCCACTCCCGGGTAAGGATGGAGTGTGGAACTGAGCTCAGTTAGCTGCATGCACTACACACATCCCATTTCCGAGGAACAGACCGATGGTACTCCCACTAGAGAAATGTGCAGGTACGACAGTGTCTGTTCCTGGCTGGAGTGGGAGGGGGGTGGAACATCCCAGTAGTGTAGGGGCAGATAGGGGGAGCAGTCTGGGTAGTGCTAGGAGCTCATTGGGTGCTGGTCACCTGAGCTCACACATAGAGGGAGTATATAAGGTGGGAACCATCTTAGATCAGGGTCAGTCTGTCAGTCTTTTGTCAGAGCAGAGCAGAGGAAGAGAGCAGAGGAGAAGAGCAGCTCCAAGGCCAAGAGAGAGAGAGGAGAAAGAAAGACCCAGAGGGGGAGAAAGAAGGAACTCCAAGAGCCCAAATTAGACCAGAGGGTGAAGAGTTGGCAACAGGGTACCGGATCCCAAGCTGGCAGAGGCTACAGCACACCTTAGCCAGGAACCGGAGGTCGTGGGCAGGATCTGCCACGATCACCCACTAAATCCACCCGGAAGGCAGACCAGGAATAGGGTCAGGGAACCCAGAGACAAGGGTTTACCACCAAGAGGCCCGAGGGAGCCGGACATAGGTGGATCCCTGGTGGGGAAGGCCAGAGAAGAGGACAGGACAGAAAGGGAGCTCAGGACCACGCTCCAGAATCACCTGGGGGTTGGCTGAGTCCAGGACCTGGTGGACGCAGCACGGCTCGGGTGGTCACTTAAGGCCGGAGTGACCAGAACAACTGCAGTAAGTAAACAAACCCTGAACTGCACAGCCCGACTCTGAGTCTCATTTCCATCCCCGCTGCACCACCACAACCCCCATCCTCTGCAACTGACCCCCTGAGGCTATACCCCTCCCGTTGGGGGTTATACTACCTAAGCTGCACACACATCACCAGCCTCAGTGGACCCTGCTGCAGCGGCGGCCTTTTGACCGCAAATCAACGGGTGGCGTAGTCGACACAAAAGAACATCTAGTAACATCATAAGGACTGCCACACACTGAGCTTGACACCCTGGGCACGGACCGGGTCACAGCCACTCGGAGACTACAACCCCCATCTGATCCGGCTCCGGGTATCCCCAACAACACTGGCCCAGGGGGCGCGTCACCTGTGTCGCGCAGCGTTGCGCACGCGGGAGCTTACCCGGAGCCGGATCTGTTGAGGGTTGTAGTCTCGTGGCGGTGACCCGGTCCGTGCCCAGGGAGTCAGACTAAGTGGCGCTGTATCAGCGGTAGATGTTGGACGACTACGCCACCCGTTGAGTACAGCTAAGGAGCTGCTGCTGCAGGGCAGACCGCTGAGGCCGGTGGTAGGATTGTGCAGCGTGATAGTATAACCCCCAACGGGAGGGGTATGGCCTCAGGGCAGCCGACGTGGATGATGGGGGTAGCAGGAACCACTCGGAGACGGTACGGTGTAGTTCAGGGTCTTTACTGGTGACAAAGATAGACCCTCCCGGAGTACTGGCTAGCGATTGGGGCCTGGTCAGTCCTTGAGCAGATGGGATCTCCCCTGGCCAGGCGGAGTTGTAGGCCTCCCAAACTGACTGTACTCTTCTGGCTACCTTGCTAGAGGCGGGTATAAGTTGCCCACGTCCCTGAGTGTACCGTGTGGTGCTCACCCGTATGGCCGGTGACTCGGGGCCTTCTAGTAGCTTCCGCTCCACGACGGCGGTGCTGGTCCCATGCGTGTGACCGTGCCTTCGGGTTTCTTGGCCAGAGGACCTGGAATCCCCTGCCTGACGGATTCTGCTGCTGGGTAGGAGTTAGTCCCCACAGCCTCGGACTCCGGGTCCGGTAAGAAATCTTCTCAGTCAGGGCGAGCTCTGCAGCTGCCAGCCCCTGACTCCTTGTAACACTGCTCCCACAGAGCTCCTGTTGTTTCTTCCCATAGCTGCTTCTCTTCTCTGTCTCTACTTCTGGCATGGCCCAGGAGCTGGGCCCAGCCGGAGCCACAGCTCCCTGTCAGCCCTCCTGGCTGAACTCTCCCTCTGAACTCTCTAACCCTGCCTCAGCCCCAGGTTTATATAGGGGAAGTTCTTCCCCTCCCAGGACTGGGCAGGAGGTGTGGCATGCATAGGATTCCTGACCAAGAGACCTCCCACCTGCTCTCAGACATAACATTGCTGTTACTGTGGAAACCAGACCCCTGGGGTGCCACACATACGCCATCCTGTCGACCTCCTCTATCCACTTCACACAAGCAGAAACGGCTCCAGTGGGCCAAACATTACATGAAGACTGATTTCAAAACTGTTTTGTTCACGGATGAGTGCCGTGCAGCGCTCGATGGTCCAGATGGATGGAGTGGAGGATGGCTGGTTGATGGACACCCCACGCAAACACGGCTACAGCGCCAACAAGGAGGAGGTGGAGTAATGTTTTGGGCTGGAATCATGGGGAGAGAGATTGTCGGCCCCTTTAGGATCCCTGAAGGCGCTAAAGATGAACTCCATAATGTATGTGGATTTTCTCAAACAGCACTTCCTGCCATGGTTCAAGAAGAAGAACCGTGTATTTCACAGCAAGATCATTTTTCTGCATGATAATGCACCATCTCATGCTGCACATAAAACATCTGCATCTCTGGCTGATATGGGCATAAAAGGGGACAAACTTATGGTGTGACCCCCATGCTCCCCTGACCTCTACCCCATTCAGAACCTTTGGAGCATCATTAAAAGGAGTGTCTATGATGGCGGGAGGCAGTTCACATCTAAGCAACAGCTCTGGGAGGGTATTCTGTCCTCATGCAAAACAATTGAAGCAGAAACCATCCAAAACCTGACAAATTCAATGGACGAGAGAGTTCAGAAGCTCCTTTCGAACAAGGGGTCCTATGTGAAAATGTAACATCACCTAGAATAAAGTTTTGAGTTGAAAACTGTTTGATTTCAGTTTCTAACAACCTGCTAATGCTTATAATTTCAAAAATGACCATTTTTTTGGTCTTTATTAAAATGAAAAGGTTGATCGAAAAGTTTGGGGGATCTAAGAGTGTGGCAACCCAGTAGTCATGATTACTTCGAATTCTGACAATATGAGGGTCATGCTGCAGGTAGTGCAGCAAGAAGGCACTTATGTGTCTTGCGCATCTCGGAGCCCCAAAATTATTTTCCGGGCTAGATGCAGCTAAAAATTATTTTTAATTTTAAATCTGGTGGAGCTTATTATAGATGGCCTAATAGGATCAGTGCTGCACACTGCTACAAAGCCCAAATTATTTTCCAGTCAAGATACAGATAAACATGATTAGTAATTTGAAAGCTTAAAACGGTTGGTAGGGTGATTTTAAACAATCATCAAGCTTTTACTCTCCCCAGGATGACACAGGGGTAGAAAAGTCGTTTCGGATCCATGATTTGTTCATCTTTATGAACGTGAGTCTGTCTACATTATCAGTGGAGAGCCGCGTGCGCTTATCTGTCAGCACACCACCAGCAGCGCTGAACACACGTTCAGACAGAACGCTGGCTGCGGGGCATGACAAGATCTCCAAGGCGTAAGTGGCTAGCTCCGGCCATTTATCCAGATTGGAAGCCCAAAAAGAGCAAGGGTCCAGTGACACAGTCGTGGCTTCAATGTTTACTTGGAGATACTCCTGTACCATCGTCTCTAGGCGTTGACTATGTGTCAGACTTCTTGTCTCCTGTGGCCTTGCAAAGGATGGGCTAAAAAAGTGGTGAAATGATTCCGCAAAATTGATGTTACCACCAGATACTGTGGTTCTGTTACGGTTTGAGTGCTGAACACTTGACGGTCCCACGGTTGGCAAGTTGGAACTGTGAGATTCACTACGTGCACCACTGGTATTTTGTGGAAAAGCACATGTAAGATTCTGCAACAGTCTCTGCTGATACTCCTGCATGCGTGCATCCCTTTCTATGGCAGGAATAATTTCTGCAAATTTACTTTTGTACCGGGGATCTAACAGTGTGGCAACCCAGTAGTCAGGATTATTTCTAATTCTCACAATTCGAGGGTCATGTTGCAGGTAGTGCAGCAAGAAGGCACTCATGTGTGTTGCGCATCCAGGAGCACCAAGTCCCTGTTGTGTTGGTGGCGAGGTAACAATCATGCTTCCTTCCTCTGTCCTCTCCCCCCAACCTCGCACAACAGAAATGTGATCAAGGTCTCCCTCATCTGATGAGTCTTCCATCAGTTCGTCCTCCACTTCTTCCTGGGCTCCTGCACCTTCCTCACTAGTTTGGCTGCTACCATGCGCCCTGGTAAAACCATCTCCCCCACCCTCACATGCCTGCCGCCTTGGTGCTGCCGACCGTCTGGACCTTGCAGATGTTAGCCCTTCCGCATACAACTCCTCCTCCTCTACTTCCTCCACCTCCTCTTGTGCCACCACCTGACTCCGAATTCTGTTTAACATGTGCTCCAGCATGTAAATCACCGGAATAGTCATGCTGATAATGGCATCGTCAGCACTAAACATCTTCGTCGCCATTTCAAAACTGTGCAGAAGGGTGCATAGGTCCCTGATCTGAGACCACTCCTCCAGCGTGATTTGCCCCACCTCTGAATCTCGTTGGCCCAGGCTATACGTCAGAACGTATTGCACCAGGGCTTGTCGGTGCTGCCACAGTCGCTGCAACATGTGCAGAGTTGAATTCCACCGGGTAGGCACATCGCATTTTAGCCGGTGAAGTGGCAGGCCCAACGACTTCTGTAGAGATGTAAGTCGCTGAGCTGCGGGATGCGAACGGCGGAAGTGAGCACACAGCGACCGTGCCCTCTGCAGAAGGCCATCTAGTCTGGGATAGTGGGCTAAAAATTGCTGGACAACCAGGTTCAACACGTGAGCCATACAAGGCACGTGTGTGACATTGCCCCGGCGAAGGGCCGCACCCAGGTTTGCAGCATTGTCGCACACGGCCTTCCCTGGTTTCAGGTCCAGTGGAGACAACCATTCATGAAATTGGTTCTCCAGAGCTGACCACAACTCCTCAGCTGTGTGACTCACATTTCCCAGACATTTCAATGTAAAAACCGCCTGATGACGTTGAGCCCTACTGCCAGCATAGTAAGGAGGTGTGCAGGATCCCTTCTGCGCAGTTAGAAAGCTTGTGGCATGACCAGACAGGCTTTGGGTGCAGGTGGAAGACCGAGAGGAGGTTGAGGAGGCAGAAGCAGTGGAGGAACTTTGACATAAAGAGGATTGACGCACAACTCGTGGGGACGGCAAGACTTGGACAGCAGCCCCTTGTCCTGCTGTCACCATAGTTACCCAGTGCCCAGTCAGCGACATGTAACGCCCCTGTCCATGCCTACTCGTCCAAGTGTCTGTGGTGAAATGCACCCTGTCACACACAGAGTTTCTCAAAGAAGCGGTGATGTTGTGTGCGACATGCTGGTGGAGCGCAGGCACACCTTTCTTTGAGAAGTAGTGCCGACTGGGCATCTGGTACTGGGGCACTGCGACGGACATAAGGTCTCGAAAATCCTCTGTGTCCACCAGGCGGAAAGGCAGCATTTCTGTAGCCAAGAGCTTGCAGATGGTGAAATTCAACCTCTTAGCTTTCTCATGGCTAGGAGGAAATGGTCTTTTACTTGTCCACATCTGAGGGACCGAAAGCTGGCTATTGTGCTTAGACGGGGTTGATAAGGGTGTCCCTGGCAAACTGCCGGTCTGTGAGGAAGATGCAGGCGGACATGTTAGGTTGCCTTGATCCAAAGGTGGTGCTATCGATGTCGGACAGCGCTCAACACCAGCTGCTGTTACCACCTCCAAAGAAAATGATGACCTGCCAATCACGCTGGCTGTTGCGGGTAAAGAGGTGGCAGGTCTGCGCCCCAAAACAGGTGTGACTGCTGTCCCCCCAGTCACAGAGGATGAAGAGGCCGCGGATGCACAAGATATGGCAGACGGTGGTTGGCCCGGCCGGCTAGGCCGCATTGTAGCACACTGAGCTTCCCACTGCAACTTATGCTTCATGTCCATGTGCCGGTTCATGCATGAAGTACTCAAACTATGTATTTTTTGGCCTCTACTTAGCTTTTGCTGACAAATGTTACAGATAACACGAGTTGGGTCATCTTTATCGATCTGAAAAAATGCCCAGGCTATGCAAGGCTTAGCACCCATGCGACCTGAAGAGCCACCACGACTTGTGGTGAGAGGCAGAGTTGTGTTTGAGGATGCAGTTGTTGACGTGCTTCCAGTACTACGTCTCTGTCCAGGAAGGCGCAACCTGACCTCGTCGTCACTAGCATCTTCCTCCACCTCCTCTGCTGACCTCATCTCTTGGCTGACTGTGGGTTGACAGTAAGTGGGATCTCCAACCTCATCATCATCACCCTGTGTGTTATCACACCCGTCGTCCTCAGAGCCAACCTGTTCCTGCCCTGACAAAAAACTAAAGTTGTCGCTCCAATCAGGTATTTGAGTCTTATCATCGTCTTCCTCATTGTCTCCACCAACAGGAGTTACAGTTTGGGAATGAGGGTCTACATTATGGTCAGAACCTTCTGCGTCTGGTCCTGGATCCGACTCATAAAGATTCTGGGCATCAGTGCAGATCATTTCCTCGTCTGGATTCACAGAAGCGCTGGAGTCGACCTCTGATTCCCAGGATTCTCTGATTCGACCTCTGATAGTATGAGTAAACAGCTCTGCAGACTCAACCATCTGTTCTACCTCATACTCAGACGGGCAGCTGGAGATTTGGGAGCTGTGAGGAAGCAAGTGCGATTTGGGTGACACCTTTGAGGACTGGAGTATTTGTGATGTTGAAGTTGATGTGGAGGAGAGCCCACTTAAAGGAGCACTTGATATCCGTTGAAGCACCTGCTGTTTTTGTGCCTCATCTGGAATTTGTAGCGATTGGCGTGGCCGTAAGAAAGGGATCTTATCACATTGTCCGCTAAAAGAAGTAGACATTTTAGTTTGGCTGGAAGATGGTCTTTCTTCTGCAGATGTTACTGTTGCTTTAACACCTACCCCACGGACACAACCTTTTTTCCCCTTCCCAACACGCCTATTCCCCTTTCCACCAGCAGCAGGCCTTTTTCCACTCATTTTGGTGGTTAACTAATTCACAACTCTGGAGTTGTTTGCACAAAGAAACAATGGATGGTAACCGAGCAGAGCTGAGTGGCCAAACTGTGGTATTAGGCCAAAACTATTGGCTGGGTTAGATGCAGAAAAAAATATATTCAGTTTGCAACCTGATGGAGGTCAGTATAGATGGACTAATAGAGAAAGTCCGACACACTGCTACAAGGCCAAATATTTTTTCAGAGGTAGATGCAGAAAAAAATTATATTCAGTTTGCAACCTGATGGAGGTCAGTATAGATGGACTAATACAACAAGTCCCACACACAGCTAGAAGCCCAAATATTTTTTCAGAGGTAGATGCAGAAAAAAATATATTCAGTTTGCAACCTGATGGAGTTCAGTATAGATGGACTAATACAACAAGTCCCACACACAGCTAGAAGCCCAATATTTTTTCAGAGGTAGATGCAGAAAAAAATATATTCAGTTTGCAACCTGATGGAGGTCAGTATAGATGGACTAATACAACAAGTCCCACACACAGCTAGAAGCCCAAATATTTTTTCAGAGGTACTGTAGATGCAGATACAAATTATTTTTAATTTGCAACCTGATGGAGGTCTGTATAGATGGACTAATACAACAAGTCCCACACACAGCTAGAAGCCCAAATATTTTTTCAGAGGTAGATGCAGAAAAAAATATATTCAGTTTGCAACCTGATGGAGGTCAGTATAGATGGACTAATACAACAAGTCCCACACACAGCTAGAAGCCCAAATATTTTTTCAGAGGTACTGTAGATGCAGATACAAATTATTTTTAATTTGCAACCTGATGGAGGTCAGTATAGATGGACTAATACAACAAGTCCCACACACAGCTAGAAGCCCAAATATTTTTTCAGAGGTACTGTAGATGCAGATAAAAATTATTTTTAATTTGCAACCTGATGGAGGTCAGTATAGATGGACTAATAGAGAAAGTCCGACACACTGCTAGAAGGCCAAATATTTTTTCAGAGCTAGATGCAGAAAAAAATTATATTCAGTTTGCAACCTGATGGAGGTCAGTATAGATGGATTAATAGAACAAGACCCACACACAGCTAGAAGCCCAAATATTTTTTCAGAGGTACTGTAGATGCAGATAAAAATTAGTTTTAATTTGCAACCTGATGGAGGTCAGTATAGATGGACTAATACAACAAGTCCCACACACAGCTAGAAGCCCAAATATTTTTTCAGAGGTACTGTAGATGCAGATACAAATTATTTTTAATTTGCAACCTGATGGAGGTCAGTATAGATGGACTAATACAACAAGTCCCACACACAGCTAGAAGCCCAAATATTTTTTCAGAGGTAGATGCAGAAAAAAATATATTCAGTTTGCAACCTGATGGAGGTCAGTATAGATGGACTAATACAACAAGTCCCACACACAGCTAGAAGCCCAAATATTTTTTCAGAGGTACTGTAGATGCAGATACAAATTATTTTTAATTTGCAACCTGATGGAGGTCAGTATAGATGGACTAATACAACTGACGCGCCCCCTGGGCCATGTTCAGGGGATACCCGGAGCCGGATCTGGGTAGGGGTAGTAGTCCTTGTGGCGGTGACCCGGTCCGTGCCCAGGGTGTCAAACTAAGTGGCAGTCTATGGCAGTAGATGTTAATTTGATCGACTACGCCACCCGTTGAGTGCGGCTTTGAAGCCGCTGCTGCAGAGCAGTCCGCTGAGGCCGGTGGTATATGTGCAGCAGTGATGGTATAACCCCCAACGGGAGGGGTATGGCCTCAGGGCAGCAGGTGTGGATGATGGGTGTAGTTATGTTGTAGAAAGGAGAGTCAGAGACTTGAGGTGCAGTTTCAGGGTTTTTACTCACGGTTGTTCTCTCAGTCACTCTGGCCTTGAGTGACCACCCGAGCCGTGCTGCGTCCACCAGGTCCTGGACTCGGCTAACCCCCAGGCAGTTCTGGAGCGTGGTCCTGAGCTTCCCTTCTCTCTCTCTGTCTCTGGCCGTTCCCACCAGGGATCCACCTTTGGCCGGCTCCCTCGGGTCTCTTGGTGGTCAAACCTCCTCTGGGTTCCCTGACCCTATACTTGGTGTGCCTTTCTGGTGGATTTGGTGAGGGTCGTGGCAAATCTTGACCACGACCTCCGGTTCCTGGCTGAGGATAAGTGGCCTCCACCAGTTCGGGTTCCGGTACCCGTGTCCGCCAAACTTTCACCCTTTTTGGTCTGATTCTGGGTTCTTAGGATTCCTTCTGACTCTGCTTCTCTGGGCCTTTCTTCCTCCTCTCTCTTTTCACTGCAGGCTTGGCCCTGGAGCTGGGCCCAGCCGGAGCCACAGCTCCCTGTCAGCCCTCCTGGCTGAGCTCCTCTGCTAAAAAGACCCTGTCCTAAGATGGTGCCCACCATATATACTCCCTCTATGTGTGAGCCCAGGTGACTAGCACCCAATGAGCTCCTAGCTTTACCCAGAGTACTCCCCCTATCTGCCCCTACACTACTGGGATGTTCCACCCCCCTCCCACTCCAGCCAGGGACAGACGCTGTCGTACCTGCACATTTACTTGGTGGGAGTACCGTAGTTCTGTCCCCCGGAAATGGGATGTATGTAGTGCATGCAGCCTACTAGCTCAGTTCCACACTCCATCCTTACCCGGGAGTGGAATATCACACCTCTGGCTTGAGGTGTAATACCCCTGTAGCAGCCGAATCCTCAGGGTGCTACACAACAAGTCCCACACACAGCTAGAAGCCCAAATATTTTTTCAGAGGTACTGTAGATGCAGATAAAAATTAGTTTTAATTTGCAACCTGATGGAGGTCAGTATAGATGGACTAATAGACCAAGTCCCACACACTGCTAGAAGGCCAAATATTTTTTCAGAGCTAGATGCAGAAAAAAATTATATTCAGTTTGCAACCTGATGGAGGTCAGTATAGATGGACTAATAGAGAAAGTCCGACACACAGCTAGAAGCCCAAATATTTTTTCAGAGGTAGATGCAGAAAAAAATATATTCAGTTTGCAACCTGATGGAGGTCAGTATAGATGGACTAATACAAGAAGTCCCACACACAGCTAGAAGCCCAAATATTTTTTCAGAGGTACTGTAGATGCAGATAAAAATTAGTTTTAATTTGCAACCTGATGGAGGTCAGTATAGATGGACTAATAGAATGATGCTATGCCCAAAAGATTTTACTTCACTAGGTGCAGTAAAAAAATGGTATTCTATACACAGGTGGTATATCTTGCAACACAGATAGGCTACTCCACTGACTAACACACTCTGCAATAGGCCAAAAAGGATTAGCTTTGCTAGATTCAGCCAAATGCTGTGAAAAAAACTTGCACAGCACTGGCACAGACCTGCCTGGCAAAAACTGATAGGAACTGATGTAACCTAGTCCTGAAAAGGACTCCAATTACAATTAGTCTTTACTCCCACAACCTATCTATTTAAGAGCACAGACCTGCCTGATAAAAGTCGTAGGAAATGCTGTAACCTAGTCCTTAAAAGGACTGCAATCACAACTATTCCCTACTCCCAAGCTATCTGTATATTTGTGCGAAAATTGGCTTGAAATTAACAAGGTATAGCGCACACAGCAACAGCGGTGCCGTCTAACACGCAGCTGCAGCAGTGAGAAAATGGTGGCGACGGGGAAAATGGCTTGGTCTTATAGGGCAAGGACATGTGACATACACTGCCAATGACACATGCCCTTGCTTGTGTGAAAAAAAGCACTTCGCTCCGTGTGTGCGCTGCTGATAGGCTGACAGATTGCACCTCCCCACTGTAAATGCGGGAAAGAGAAAAAAAAATGGAGATCTTCATTGTTCCTGCAGAGATCCATCCCCTGCCCCTCCCCCCGCCCCGCTGTACACTCAAACTGCGTATTAACATTAATTACTGAGAAAAAATCCAGTTATGATTTTGGTGCACGAACAGTTATCGAACATAACCTCGAACAGCCGAATTTTTATCAAATTGTTCGTGTTCGCCAAACGGCTCGAACACCGCCCAAAACAGCTCGAATTTGAGATTGGCGAACAGTTCGAGTAGAACAACGCTCATCTCTAGTCCTGAGTGTGTTACACACATTTTTCAAGGCAATTGGAGAATTTTTATTATTTGTGAATCACAGCAAATTGATTTGCTGTAAATTACATTTTTGGGAAAAAATCAGTGAAGCTGGTAAATTCAAGTTTCAAAAGATTTGCTAATGTTTCACTGGTAAGGATTGATAGATAGTTCCAAAGGAAGAAGGCAGCACTCCATTTAGGCAAAAATGGAAATTTGTGTTTCAATAGCCCATTGGGTCTCAGCAACGTTTCGGTTCTAATGAGATCTCACACAAATTTCTATTTTTTTCTAAATGGAGTGCTGCCTTCTTCTTATGGAACTATTTTGAGGATTGGTTTATGCCTGGAATGTTTAGCACCTGACTGCTATAGTTGTTTGCTAGTGCTGCTCTCATATCTCTTGTGTTCTAGATACATAGATGCATAGATAGGCCTGAGAAGGTTCACAGTTTGAAGAGCCGAAACGTCGCATACACATGGGTGAATAAAAACCACAGTTTTTTACTATTTTACATCTGGAGTGCTGCAATTTTTGCCGGATAGATAGAGGGTTATTGAGACCCATTGAATTATGACATTCAAAAGTTTGAAAGTGCACAAGTACATCAACATTCCTCAATAGATCCCCCCTAGACAGTGAGGTCTCATTTTTCATCTTTTAAAGAGGTCCTGTCACTTGCCATCAATATGTATTTTTTTTCTAGCTGGTGTAAATGCCGCTGATCTCCTGAATCCAGCGATGTTTTTCTTTTGTTCCTGCACCTTTCCGTTCCTGAGATATGGCCTCCTCTTTCCTGAGTATAATTCTAGTCAGTTTATCCAGTTGGGAGTGGTCTTCAAGAACATGCCAACGTAAAAGAGTTGATAACAGCACCCACTTGGCTAAAATAAACTAGATTTATATACAGGAAGTGGAGACCATATCTCAGGAATGGAGAGGTGCAGGAACAAAAGAAAAACATCACCGAAATCAGGAGAACAGCGGCATTTATGATGCGCCCCTGGGCCTGTGTCGCGCTGCGTTGCGCATGCGGGAGCCTACCCGGAGCCGGATCAGTAGAGGGTTGTAGTCTCGTGGCGGTGACCCGGTCCGTGCCCAGGGAGTCAAACTAGACGGCAGTCTATTAGTAGTAAATAGTTGATGACTACGCCACCCGTTGAGTGCAGCCAGGGAGCTGCTGCTGCAGGGCAGACCGCTGAGGCCGGTGGTAGGATTGTGCAGCGTGATAGTATAACCCCCAACGGGAGGGGTATGGCCTCAGGGCAGCCGACGTGGATGATGGGGGTAGCAGGAACCACTCAGAGACGGTACGGTGTAGTTCAGGGTCTTTACTGGTAACAAAGATAGACCCTCCCGGAGTACTTGCTAGCAAACGGGGCCTGGGCAGTCTTTGAGCAGATGGGATCTCCCCTGGCCAGGCGTAGTTGTAGGCCTCCCAAACTGACTGTACTCTTCTGGCTACCTTGCTAGAAGCTGATGTAAGTAGCCCACGTCCCTGAGTGTACCGTGTGGTGCTCACCCGTATGGCCGGTGACTCGGGGCCTTCTAATGGCTTCCGCTCCACGATGGCGGTGCTGGTCCCACGCGTGTGACCGTGCCTTCGGGCTTCTGGGCCAGAGGACCTGAAATCCCCTGCCTGACGGATTCTGCTGCTGGGTAGGAGTTAGTCCCCACAGCCTCGGACTCCGGGTCCGGTAAAGAATCTTCTTAGTCAGGGCGAACTCTGCAGCTGCCAGCCCCTGACTCCTTGTAACTCTGCTGTTTCCTATGCTGCTTCTTGTCTGACTCTCCCTGCCTCAGCCCCAAGTTTTTACAGGGGAAGCTCTTCCCCTCCCAACACTGGGCAGGAGGTGTGGCATGCACAGGATCCCTGACCAAAGGACCTCCCACCTGCTCTCAGACATAACATTACATTACTGTGGAAAACCAGACCCCTGGGGTGCCACATTTACACCAATGAAGAAAATGAATATTTAAATCCATAGAAATCTCAATAACAGTCACCATGACTGTTATACAAAAAAGACTTTACTGCATGGTTGTCCTCATCAGTGGCCCTGATAGGTTGGAGGGCAGGTCAACCAAACGTTTTTAGACACTTGAGCACAAAGTTTTCCCAATTTTTCACACTGACTGACCTTCATTTCTTAAAGTAATGATGGCCACTCATTTTTCTTTACTTAGCCGCTTTTTTCTTGCCATAATACAAATTCTAACAGTCTATTCAGTAGGACTATCAGCTGTGTATCCACCAGACTTCTGCACAACACAACTGATGGTCCCAACCCCATTTATAAGGCAAGAAATCCCACTTATTAAACCTGACAGGGCACACCTGTGAAGTTAAAACCATTTCCGGTGACTACCTCTTGAAGCTCATCAAGAGAATGCCAAGAGTGTGCAAAGCAGTCATCAAACCAAAAGGTGGCTACTTTGAAGAACCTAGAATATAAGACATATTTTCAGTGGTTTCACACTTTTTTGTTAAGTATATAATTCCACATGTGTTAATTCATAGTTTTGATGCCTTCAGTGTGAATGTACAATTTTGATAGTTATGAAAATACAGAAAAATCTTTAAATGAGGTGTGTCCAAACTTTTGGTCTGTACTGTAGATGAAGATTGACATGAAGGGGAGGATCATTTTCAGTTTATTCAAAATATTGTCAATTTTATGTAATATTGACCTACCTCCCCCCCCCCTGAAATATTAGCATTTTTCTTGACCTTGGACAAGGCAATAAAATCCAATAGGGTCCACACGACCTATAGGAAAAACTCCAATCTCCATGGTGCAAAGTTGCCCTCTCACTGTATTTAGATAGATGTTTCTATAAATCTCATTGTTTCAATGAATGTGAAGAATCACTAAAATTATTGAATCATTCTAAATTTTTACAGACCTGTCAGCCCCAATGAGACCAAATATACAGATTTAGTGAGAGAAGTTTATTGTCCTCTTCTAACCTCTTCAAAGTCTTCTAAATTTTTTAATTTATTGGTGCTGATGTACTCCACTGTCCTTCACTCCAATACACAGAATTCTAATGTCCTAACATACAATTTTTAGTACTGTCTTCACTTCATAAGACCAATGACTGTCTACTACATAAATCTCCCACATCCTATGAAATCAGAGCAAGTATATTGGCTTCATAATCCTCCTACTTCTCAGACCTCTGGACTCCTATTGTCCAAGGGCAATTATCCCTTTTTCTTCCTAATGCACATATTTTTCACCTCTTACTAATACATAGACATCAGAACACAAACCTCTCATATCATTCTTAATGTACAGGTTCAAGGACAGAGACCTCTCCTAATAATACACTAGCATCTCAACTCTTAAAAGCACCATTCCATAGTTTTTTTTTATTACAGCGCTGGAGTGGTGTTTCTAATCCAAGGTCCCTGCCCCTAGTCTTATACTTACTTGCCACCATCTTCATCTTCTACTTCCGATGCTCCTGTTGGCCTCCACCAGTTTGTGACCTACAAGATGGCTACAGTGTTTGCTGGAGTGAGCTGGAGGTCTATTTTCAATGCAAACCTAAGAGACCCTTGTTCTGGCTCTCATAGACTTGCATTGAGAGCTTCTGACCATTACTTCTGACTTCCGGTCAGTGAAAAGTTGCGGTCACAACATATCACAGCGGGACCAGAGCAGCGCCGATAAAAGGTGAAGATGGCGGCAGATAAGTATAAGACTATGGTCAGGGACCTTAGAAACACCACTCCAGCCCTGGAAAAAAAACAAAAACGTTGGAGTGGTGCTTTAATGCAAAAAACTCAATTAAAATATGAAAGATTTGGGGCTATTACTTTCATTCAAGTAACAACTCAGACGTCATCCTAATCATAACACACAGAGTTCATGACACAGTATCTCGGGCAGCACAGGCATCTCCAACTACACAGGCATCAGCACACAGCAAACAGACATCTCAGACTACACAGGCATCAGCAAACAAAAATCTCTGATGACACAGACCTCTCCGACTATACAAATGCGTGTGGATCATGGTACTCCGAGCGGGTGGTGCACTAATAAGGTCCTAACCATTCGGGTGCTTTCCCATTCCATTCAGGCATCCTTTCAGTGGCCCTGTCGGGGCTTACGTCCGAACCTTCCTGTAAAACGGGATTTCGACATATGCAACAATGGGGCCATAGACTATAATGGTAGCAGCAGAGCAAGCACGCGCTCTGACATGCACCATTTTCGGGCGTATACACCTACTGGAGGCGGACACTCAGACACAATCTATTACGTTTGGGTGTCCACCTCCAGTAGGCATATACGCCAGAAAATTATGCATGTCAGAGCGCGTGCTTGCTCTGCCGGCACCATTATAGTCTATGGCCTCGTCGGCACATAAGTCCAAATCCAGTTTTGTAGGGGATTCAGGCGTAAACCCCAACGGAGCCACTGAAAGGGTGCCGAAACGCAATGTAAAAGCCCCCCTATAGTAGATATGAAGAGCTAGACACTTTGTAGTTAAATTGAGACAATAATTATTTGCAATCTAATATACATTTTATTTGTACATACAACATTTTGATAAATAACTCAGACCTTCTTCAGGTAGACTGATTGTATTTAGCAGAAGTGTGTATTATAGGGAAGCACTAGTGGAAAGGCAGCATGACCACAGTGGTGAGGCAGACATCTACGATGACACAGACATCTCCGTCGACACAGACATTATAATAATAATTTTTATTTGTATAGCACCAACATATTCCTCAGCACTTTGCAATTCAGAGGAGCATGTACAGACAATATCACACCTTACAGAGTAACACATAATCCAACACATACCAAGAGTAGTGAGAGCCTTGCTCACAAGCTTACAGTCTATGAGTAATTAGGGGAGACGCAAAAGGTAAAAAGTGCTTGTATTGTATGGTACAGCCATGAATATAATAAATAGGGAATTCAAATAACGCCGCATTAACTGGTAACCAGCACATAGTACTATTGAGTTCATGAAGGGTGTGCAAACAGATGATACAAAGAATCATATTCTGAGGAAAATTTAGGAGGTAAAATGGGAATAGTTAGATAAGTGAGGTGAGGTGATAGGCCAGTCTAAAAAATGAGATTTTACGGCATGCTTAAAACTGTGGATATGGAGAATTAATTGAATTGTCAGTGGTAGTGCATTCCAGAGAACTGGCGCAGCAAGAGATAAGTCTTGGAGATGGGAGTGGTAGGCTCAAAATATTGAGGATGTTAGTCTAAGGTCATTAGTGGAAAGGAGTGCATGGGTAGGGTGGTAGACAGAGTTTAAGGAGAAGATGTGGGGTGGTACAGAATTGTGGAGAGCTTTCAGGGTGAGAGTGATAATGTATTCTTAGTGGATGGGCAACCAGTGCAATGACTGTTACAGGATGGAGGCATCGGTGTAGCGGCTGGACAGGAATATGATCCTGGCTGCTGCATTTAGGATGAATTGTAGAGTGGAGAGTTTAGAAAGAGAGAGACCAATTAATAGAGAGTTGCAATAGTCCCGACAAGAATGAAAAAGAGAAACAGTAAGAGTTTTTGCAGAGTCAAAAGTAAGAAGAGGTAGAATTCTAGAGATGTTTTTGAAGTACATGTGACACGAGCGGGCGAGTGATCAGACATAGGCAGTGAAGGAAACATCTGAGTGAAATATAACCCAAAGACAGCAGGCATTCGGCTTGGCAGTTATTGAGGAACCACACTCCGAAATGGCAATATTTGTTTTAGATAGGTTGGTGGAGGGAGGAAACACAAGGAATTCAGTTTCTGACAAATTCAGTTTTAGATAGGAGGACATAATGTTAGAGACAGCGGATAGATAATCACTGGTATTTTGTTGTAATGCAGGGGTGATGTCCGGAGCAGAGGTGTATAATTGGTGTCATCAGCATAGAGATGGTACTGAAAACCAAATTTGCTGATGGTTTGTCCAATAGGGGTGGTGTGTAGAGAATAGAGGGGGACCTAAGACTGAACCCCGAGGAACCCCAGCAGTAAGGGGAAGAAGAGAGGAAGATGAGCCAGCAAAAAATACAGCAAAGGGGCGGTCAGAGAGGTAGGAGGAGAGCAGTATCCTTGAGACTGAGAGGGGAGCATAGCGAGGTGGAGCTGGTGATCCACAGTGTTAGATGCTGTTCAGATCCAGGAGAAACAGATGAGATTAGTGGCCATTAGATTTAGACATCTCCAATGACACAGACAACAGTCCACAGACATCTCTGATGACACAGAAAACAGCACACAGACATCTCCAATGACTCAGACATCAGCACGCAGACATCACCATAGAGACATTGACGACACAGACATCTCCAACTATACAGGTATTAATATACAGTCATCAGCACACAGACATCTCTGACTATACAGACATCCGTACACAGACATCACTGACTATACAGACATCCATACATAGATGTCTCTGATGACACAAACATCTCCAACGATACAAACATCAGCACACAAACATCTCCGACGACACGGACATCTCCGATGACAGACATCAGCACACAGACATCTCCGACGACACAAGCATCAGCACACAAACATCTCTGATGACACAGACGTCTCCAACGACCGACATCAGTACACAGACATCTCTGATGACACAGACGTCTCCAACGACCGACATCAGTACACAGACATCTCTAATGACACAGACGTCTCCAACGACCGACATCAGTATACAGACATCTCTGATGACACAGACGTCTCCAACGACCGACATCAGTACACCGACAACTCTGATGACACAGACGTCTCCAACGACAGACATCTCCAACGACACAGACATCTCCAATGACACAAACATCAGCACACAGACATCTCAGACGACAAAAACATCCGCACACAGACATCAACACCCGGACATACCAAAGATACCATGAAACAGCCAATTTCGCCCCACCCATATATAGAGAAACTGCCCGCAGAATCTGAATCAAAAATAGTACAAATGACCCCTTTGAATGCACTCTAAAATAAATACAAACAACATATCAGCCCCATTTGATAAAAATACCTCATCCCAGTCCTATTTTGTAGACACAAGACTCTCCCACATTTCATATACTGAATATAGGCTAGAGCTACCCTCTATACAGACCCCAGGCCAGGACCCTTTTGTATATGACCATATATGAAAAACATCTGCGTAAAGGTTCCAGATTATATCCTCCTTATATATAGGATCCAGATTGCAACCTCTTTGTATACAGAGCAAACAATAGAATCTCCCTGTATACAGACTACAGACCATACCCCTTCCCTTGTATACAGACCTCAAATCAGATGGTAACCATTTCTGAAACCCTCCCTTCCTGTTTAAAGACCCCAAACTATTTCACCTGTGGCTACTATCATCCATCCACAGGCAGATCCAGGTGCTCAGAGTATGTAGCACATACAGCAATGTCATTACAAGTTCACTCCTCTTCCCATCAAGGAAAACATATCCAGTCCTACATGCCTAGCCCATACTGTGGTCACTACTCACCTCTCTCCATTTCTGCACTTCCCTTCGCTCCCAGATGAGGCCACCATGAATATTCTGACGTTTTGTGGAGCATAGGAAAGTTCAGGTATGGGGAAAGGCTAGTTTATGGTTGCATCCAGAAAATTTGCAAACTCCAAGACTTTCCAGGAGATTTGTCAAGTATCCACATTTATCCCCTACTAGACAGATATTTCATACGCAGTAACCATACAGACACTGGATAGCAGGATGCTTCTGTCTGCACTAAAGCATAGACATTTACCACATGCCAGCTCAGTACTTGTGTATCGTAAACGAATCCAATTGTATACTTAGAGCTTCTCATGTCTTTCAGAAAAACCAAAATGGTCACCAGCTAAGACTAATTTCAGAAGAAGAATGAAAGGCGTTACGGTGTCTTGGAATGGTGGGAAGCGAAGAAATCTGGGAATTGTATGCACTGATTAAAAAACAAAAATAAACAGCTCCCCTGACTGGCCCCAACACATAGCCGCCATTGTACATATCTGTATGAATAGAACTCGTCTGGCACTGTTTCAGCTTGGCTCGTCATGCCAAGAGAAGTCTTTCTTCCAATCCAGACATGATGCGTCCACACAAAATCAGCATATAGATGGAGAATAGCAGTCATTAGCTCAAAGACATCTATATTATATCTAGCTAAGTCTTTTGTGTGTGATACTGTCTCCTTAGCCAGTTTAGCTAAACATTTAATGTGTGATACTGTGCTGCTGACCTGGTGTATCTAAGCTGTCATAGTACAATATATAAAGAGCCTGAAAACTCAGACTGTGTTAGGCGGGCTGTAGGCATTGATCATTCTAGTAAATTTATATAATATATGTCCATATGGTATATTCTGAGATTTAAAAGGTTTTCAACATTTTGATAAATATAAACTCAGTGTGCTGCAAGGGTACTAAGCCAGTGTATGTAATACTATCTCTGGTACCACCCATTCCATATCTCTGCTGAATACTATATATAACTATTGTGACAAAGTCACTGGCAGAATACTGGAGGGGAGATATGTTTCACTGAGGCTATTAGCTTCAGTGATGTGAAACATGGAAGTCTTCTCCTGCATAGTAGGTGCAGAGAGGGTTAATCAGCCATGTTTAAAAGGGCGTGTTTTATGAGAACAACCATAGAGCGGGCGGGAGGTTGTTCTCCATATCTCCACCTCAGGGTGTGCTCTGGGATATAAATACCCAGCCTTTTGACTCAGGTGTGGTTCAGTATCTGGAGAGGTTTGCTCCAAAGAGGAACTTGCATTTGCTGGGCTAAATCTGAACTGTGTGTGGCTAACCCTGAGTGACCCCGGCTTATGTACGGACTGTGCTGTATCTTTTTTTGTCTTGTTTTGCCATTATGCCAAATGGGCTGTGTTTACTTTATGGACTCCAGGGTGGTTTATGACATGTTTTAATAAACCAACCTAAAATTTAAAGAAATAGTGTTCCGTGTCTACCTCTGTGTACAACCGAGCATGCCGCTTTACCACACTATATATCAACTCTTACTGTTTCTTTTATTTATGCATATGTGATATGTTACTTTAGAGAGACGCTAGTTTAGTAGTCTGTAACACACCTGTATCTACAAAAATGTATTACTCTTCCCCTGCCCAGGGCCATCAGTCACCTTGTAGCCAATTTTCTTAGAATTTCTGAACTTGAATGCAAGGTTACATTTATTAAGAGGTGAAGTTGTCTCCACTAGAGTTGTTTTGGACTTTGATGCAGTCCACGACCCAAGTAAGCAGTCTATATGGTGTGGCACGGTTCTGATTGCCTACTTGGTGTGAGGGACATGACGTCTAAGGCTGTGTGCACACAGTGCGTTTTTGATGCGTTTTCACAGCATTTTTCCATGCGGAATTGGGCCAAAAATGCTAGGGAATCCCGAGTGTCCCACAGCGATCGGATCTCCCGGCAGCACTCTATACACGGACAGGAGTGTGATCGCTCCCGGCAGTGTATAGCGCTGAGCTGATTGAACTCCAGTGACCTCTCTCCCAGCAGCTCAGCGCTATACACCTGTAAAAAAACAAAAATAAAAAAGAACCATATCCCTCACCTGCCCGACATGATGACATAATCCAGAGTGTCCCACGAAGATCTGGGTCAGTTCTATCAACAATCACTGATATGACTGTTCTATAGGACAGCAGTCTGACACTGACACAGGAGTGTAGTTACTCTTGTGACAGTGTATAGCACTGAGCTGCCAGGAGAGAGGTCACCGGAGTTCAATCAACTGATGAGCCCTGGTGATCTCACTTACAGCACCACGTGCGTGAGAATTTGTTCCTGGAGCTCAGATACTGACAAAACAAGTGCGGCATTACAATGCAGTGTTTTGGACGCTGCGAAAATACGCTGCGTCCAAAGCGCTGCTGGTTCCTGATCATGGGGACGTACCCAAAGGCTAATCAAAAAGCTGTGAGCTGTTATTAATAGCCAGGGTACATGTTGGCCTAATGGCCCCTTCCTAGACTAAAAATAGCAGCCCTCAGCTGCCCCAGAAATGGCACTTCATATTTAAATGGGATTAGAGGTAATGGGATTAGGTGTCACTGAAACTAATCCCTAGGTTTAGTAATCAAGAGGTGTCAGCCAGACACCCTCATTACTAAACCTGTAAGTGAAGAGGTAAATAAACACACACACTGAGACTAAAACACTGTATTTGAAATAAAACAGACACATTCTTTAATCATTTAAATTAATCAATATACTCACCCAAGGTCTGACAGTAATCCAAGGGTTCAAGCGATGTCCCATGCTTCTTTTTTCAAATATCTTTATTTAGCTCCAAAAAGCATTCATTGCTATACAAAAAACGCTTAAAAAACGCATACAAAAAAGTACATAGTCTAAGGGGTGACCTGTGAGGGAAGCTGCAGGACTGATTGTGAACACTGAAGCTTGACAAGTTATGAAAAAGATGCAGGTTTTTGGGTGATGAGGAGAGCCTGGCTGGAAACCTAGCAACTGTAAAGATAATGAACATCTGGAAACAGTATGAAGGTGGGAGATTGCACAATGAGTAAAGTTGACTGTGTACGAACAAAACGTCTTGTTTGAAAAAAAGGACCCATGAAAGACTGATAAGACCATCAGCTGAATCCTTCCAACTGTGCCAGAAGCTGGGTACAGTACTGCAATTCATGTTAAAAACATGTATTGTTTCATCCTTGAGGACAAGACGAGCAATACCCTCTTCATACAATGGAGATCAGTTGAAAGGGGAGATCTAACCAAAAGCCTTCATAATCTGCATCTGGGGGAACGAGTGAGATATCTCCCTATATAGGGATCTTGTTTGTACCAATGTCTAGAGAGCATGGCCAAAACAGAGTACTAGAAGTAAGAGATGAGACTAGGATACCCTTCAGAAAATTTGGTGCTGGCGTTCTCTCCTAAACCGAAACAGAAGTAGTCACCAGAGTTGATGCCACAACTGCTACTTGATCTCCATTGCGATCTCTATCAAGGCCCCATTGGTGATCTTGTCCAATGCCTATTTAATAAAGGCCGAATACAGTCTGTGTGCCCAGTTAAGGCCATCCATAATCTGTGTTGGACCATTGATTAGGTTGAGTTCTGGGTTGTACTATTTATACCATTTATGGTGCTGTGTCAGGATATTAAGGGATGGCATTCAAAAATGCAGGGGAACATGCAAGAGTGGGAAGGAACACATACTCATGCAATATTGTGTACTTAGTTACTTTAATTTTTGTATATTATTATTATTTATTATTATAGCGCCATTTATTCCATGGCGCTTTACATGTGAAAAATGGGGTATACATAGCAAAAACAATTACAATAGTCTTGAACACAATGTGACAGCGACTGGTACAGGAGGAGCGAGGACCCTGCCCGCGAGGGCTCACAGTCTACAAGGGATGGGTGAGGATACAGTAGGTGAGGGTAGAGCTGGTCATGCAGCGATATGGTGGAGCGAGGTATATGTTTTATGTATTTTAATTTAAGGAGATGTGCATTTTTTAGTACATGCTCATATTTGTTAGGTCACATAACTGGGGTTCCTTCCGAACACTTCTGGTTGTTGTTGTGGAAGGGTGACCCAATCAGCTTATATGGTGTGGAATGGTGCTGGCCACATGCACACCTTCCAGGAGTGAATAGATTGTCTTCAGCAACCACCTAGACGTTAGAGAGTGGACCTGGGAAGGAGGCTATAGCTGAATGGGTCATTGAAGCCGGGTACGTCAGAAGAGATGCTAGAGATATAGTCTCAGGACTTTGAGGCACATAGAGTGTATAGCGGTGCACTATGTATGATATATTATTCTCTGTTTATTGTAAGAAGCCAGATCCCCCATGAGCTGTGTTGAATTTGCTTCTTTTGAAAAAAAAATTGCAAACCTTGCAAACCTGGTCTTACCCATGACAATGTTAAAAAATGTAGAACATGGATTTCACACAGATGACATAAGTGTTCTGTCCGTGATTTTGACTGACTCATAGACTTGCATTGGTGAGTTTGTGATAGCACATGTACATGAAAAAACGGACGTCTGAACAAGACCTTAGGGCAGGGATATTAAACTAAAATACACAAAGGGACAAAATTAAAAGCTGGGACAAAGTTGCGGACCAACCTTGATATTCATTAAAAAAATGTCTGCAATCAAGGAAGTTTTTCCTAATTGTCAAATATAACGACAAACCTTTTCAAATGGAACAAACTTAAAGGGGTTGTCACACGAACAAAGTACATTTTAATTAATAGATCTTGGAATAAAATATTGGAATAATATAATATGTTATGTAACAGCAGTAAAAAGCATATGGCCCAATGGCCTAATTTAAATATGTGATAACAAATGGGCAGCATGGTGGCTCAGTGGTTAGCACTGCAGCCTTGCAGCGCTGGGCTCCTGGGTTCAAATCCCACCAAGGACAACATCTGCAAGGAGTTTGTATGCTCTCCCTGTGTTTGCGTGGGTTTCCTCTGGGTTTCCTCCCACACTCCAAAGACATACTGATAGGGAATGTAAATTGTGAACCCCATTGGGGACAGTGATGATAACATCTGTAAAGTGCTTTGGAATTAATGGTGCTATATAAGTGAGTAAAATAAATAATAAACAAGGATAGAAAATTTGGAATAATACAGATAATAAAGTATAATTCCAACAAAAGTGTACCCCAATGCACAGTAAGCTACCCCAGAGTGAATTCCTCCACATGCATGGCATGATGACCCTACTGTACCACACCACAACCATCCCCACCTGCCCCCCGGTAAAGTATGGTGGTGACCCAATCGCAGTAGGATTCCTAACTGTGATCCCCACACAGCCCTCCACACAGTATAATGAACCCCATATAGTCCTCCATACAGAATAATAGGCTTTGCATTGCCTTCCATACAGTCCCCTGTATGGAGGAGTGGTCCAAAATCCCGGCAGCAGTGTGTGCAACCTTGGTGAAGAACTACAGGAAACGTCTGATCTCTGTAATTGCAAACAAAGGTTTCTGTACCAAATATTAAGTTCTGTTTTTCTATAGTATCAAATACATATTTCATGAAATAAAATGCAAATTAATTATGTAAAAATCATACAATGTGATTTTGTGGATTTTTTTTTAAGATTATTTCTGTCTATCTCAGTTGAAGTGTACCTACGATAAAAATTACAGACCTCTCCATTCTTTGTAGGTGGGAAAACTTGCAAAATCGGCAGTGTATCAAATACTTATTTTCTCAACTTTGTAATGGGCACAATATAGTGTTCCATACAGTATAATGGCTCCACATAGTCCTCCATACAGTATAATGGGGCCCACATAGTCCTCCATACAGTATAATGGCTCCACATAGTCCTCCATACAGTATAATGGCCCCACATAGTCCTCCATACAGTATAATGACCCCATATAGTCCTCCATACAGTATAATGGCCCCACATAGTCCTCCATACAGTATAATGGGCCCCACATAGTCCTCCATACAGTATAATGGCCCCACATAGTCCTCCATACAGTATAATGGGCCCTACATAGTCATCCATACAGAATAATGGGTCCCACATTAAAATAAATACTCACCTCTCCTCTTTCCCCCGCTGCTCTCGTCCCCACAGTGTCTTCTGATCCTTGATACAGCGGGCCTGCTGTAATGATATCATCGCGCCCAGTGCACTGAGACGTCAGACACAGAGGGAGAATGATGGCGGAGAGAGCGTCAGCTTATGGCTACCTCTTTCATCCTTGCTTTCAACTGTATCGGCATCCAGATTGCCGTTACAGTTGAAAATGCGATGCCGTGCGTGGGCGGGGAGGGCGGGGAGCCCCCCCATATGTCGCGGGCGGGGAGCCCCCCCATATGTCGCGGGCCAAATATTCTCACCCTGTGGGCCAGATTTGGTCCGCAGACAGAGACTGACATATGTGCCTTAGGGCCATCTAATAAACATTTGTTGGATTTGGGTCCATTAGCTTTATTAACCAGTTATCTACAAACAGTATTTGTAAGACTCATAATATGATCATTCTGCTCAAAAATCAGTATGCCAGTTAATGGTCTTCCAACGAGCGCTTAAGCTTTGAAAGATAAAGAAGCAAAACATACTGCAAAAGAGAATAATAAAAGTCACAGACCACGAGAATTATGGCTCAACGCAATCTGGAACATAAGCTAAATAATAGAACAGTCTCCAGAAATCACTAAGAGTATCAGACTTCTCCATATATAATGGTCATGGGCACACATTAAGGTCCACTAACGGTACTGTTGCATTAAATTGGCCTTTAACCCCTTCCTGACCTTGAATGTCTCCATTACTCATATAAGCGAATGACTTGATGACCTTGAACGTACTGGGTATGTCATGGCTAAAATGCATCACTGCGATCAGTTCTCAACAGCTAATCACACCCTATGATCAGTGCTGTAACAGCAACAATCATATGCTGGAGCCTAGCAACGCCAACGTCACCAGGCCCAGCACTGATTGGTGCGATCGGACGATGACGCCAATCAGAATGCAGAGACGCAGTCTGACCTCATAATGACTGCTCTGCATCTCCTCATTCTAGCTTGGGGACGTGTGCAGAGTGGTCATTGTGCTGTTCTATCTTGTTGCATTGGGCTTTGTGGTGCCACAGGCTTTTTCGAGCCTGTGCCATCACTACTGGTGTTGATGTTGCTGTTCCTGAAAGAAGAAGGAAGATGTTCCTGATCCATTCCTGATCTGTTCCTGTTCCCTGATTTTTCCTATTCCACTCCAATCCCCCTCTCCCCCCTTTTCCCGCTTTCCCCAAGCCCCTCTCCACCCAACTTCTGCCGCTGAGCGCTGATCAGTACTTGGCAGTTTTTTTCTTCTTCGAGCGTCCTGCAGCCACCGAGGGCTCATCAGTGATGCAAATCACTGATCGGCACCTGTGTTCACTGTTTTCCAGGACCTTTTTGTTCCTTGTCCATTTTTTCTCTCCCTCCCTTTGCACCACCTCCATGCGTGTATCCTGCACCTGCCGAGTGCTAATCAGTGACGCAAATCACTGATTGGCACCCGTGCTCGTTGTTTTCCAGGACTTTTTTTTCCTGTCTGTCTTTTCACCCCCCTTCCTTTACACCACCTCCATGTGTGCATCCTGCAGCCGCTGAGCCGCTGATCAGTAACGCAGACCACTGATCGGCACCCATGCTCGTTTTTTCCCAGGACTTTTCCTGTCTATTTTTTTTATCCCCTTTTTGCACCACATCCAAGTGTGCGTCCTACAGTCGTTGAGCGCTGGTTGATGACGCACATCACTGATCAGCATCCGGTTGTGGTTTTTTTTGTGTGAAAAAAAATTAAATACAAAATAATTTAGATTAGTTGCTAGGACTAGATTACGGACAGTAAAAATATATTGTTGTAATCAGCTTATACTACAGTATTTTTTACCGAGTAAGGTCAGTGTAGCACCCCGAGGGCTCGGCTGCTACAGGGGTATTGCACCTCGAACCAGAGGTGTGGTATTCCACTCCCGGGTAAGGATGGATTGTGGACTAGGGCTCAGTAAGCTGCATGCACCACACACACCCCATTTCCGAGGGACAGACCAACGGTGCTCCCACTAGACAGAAGTGCAGGCACGACAGCATCTGTCCCTGGCTGGAGTGTGGCGTGGGGTGGAATACCCAGTGGTGTAGGAGCAGATAGGGGTGGGTCTTTGGGCATAGGTAGGAGCCTATTGGCTGCTAGTCACCTGGGCTCACACATAGAGGGAGGTATTTAAGGTGGGCACCATCTTAGGACAGGAGCCAGCCAGTTCAGTGTGTTAAGAGTGAGAGGAGAAGACAGGAAGCAGAGCCTCTGCATGGGCTCTGCTCCGCAGGCAGGCCTTGTCAGAAGGCTGGAGCCTGAGAGAGAGAAGAAAGAACAGAAAGGAAAGTAAGAAAGGAACTGGAACAGAGGAGAAAGGAAGCAAGGAACACAGAGAAAGGCCCAGAGACACGAGGACAGAAGGAACCCCATATGCCCAGGAGATACAGGGTGAAGGGTTGGCAGAACAGGGTACCGGAACCCAAATTGGTGGAGGCAACAGATTCCTCAGCCAAAGACCGGAGGTTGTTACCACATCTTGGTGCGACCCCTCACTACATCCACCAGGAAAGCATACCACATAGGGTCAGGGAAACCGGAGATAGGTTCCTCCAAGAGAAGGCCCGAGGGAGCTGGACAAAGGTGGGTCACTGGTGGGGACGGCCAGAGAAAGGAAAGGAAGGGAGCCCTGTGCCACGCTCTGGAATTGCCTGGGAGTTGGTCGAGTCCCTTGCCTGGTGAACGCAGCACGGCTCAGGCGGTCCCTCATGTGCACAAGTGACCAGAATAACAACCGTGAGTAAAGCATTGGAAACTGCAATTACAAGTCTCTATGTTTCATCGCCGCACCAGCACCATCAGTACTGGGACGCTCACACCATCACTCCCAGCATCCACACTAGCTGCCCTGAGGCAATACTTCTCCCTTGGGGAGTTATTCTGTAGCACCCCGAGGACTCGGCTGCTACAGGGGTATTGCACCTCGAACCAGAGGTGTGGTATTCCACTCCCGGGTAAGGATGGAGTGTGGACTAGAACTCAGTTAGCTGCATACACCACATACATCCCATTTCCGGGGGACAGATCAACGGTACTCCCACCAGATAGATGTGCAGGTACGACAGCGTCTGTCCCTGGCTGGAGTGGGAGGGGGGGAGGAATATCCCAGTGGTGCAGGAGCAGAGAGGGGAGGGACTCTGGGCATAGGAAGGAGCCCATTGGTGGCTAGTCACCTGGGCTCGGGTGTCAGAGGGAGTATAAAAGGTGGGCACCATCTTAGGAGTGAGTTCAGTTCAGTCAGACAGAAGAAGAGGAGAAGAGTAGTGACAGGGAGCAGCAGCCCTGTCTGGGTGCTGCTCCTGAAGGGAGCAAGAGAGAGAAAGACAAGAGGAAAGGAACAAGGAACAAGGAAGGAATGGAACCTGGAGAAAGGCCCAGAGACATGAAGGAAGAGGGAACCCGAACACGCTAGGAGTCAGCGGGTGAAGGGTTGGCAGATCAGGGTACCGGATCCCGAACTGGTGGAGGCCACTTATCCTCAGCCAGGAACCGGAGGTCGTGGCCACGTCTTGGCGCGACCACTCACTACACTCACCACGAAGGCACGCCACATAGGGTCAGGGAAACCAGAGATAGGTTTCGCCACCAGAAGGCCCGAGGAAGCTGGACATGGGTGGGTCCCTAGTGGGCACGGCCAGAGAAAGAAACGGAGAAAGGAGTTCAAGGTCACACTCTGGAACTGCCTGGGGGTTGGTCGAGCCCCGTACCTGGTGGACGCAGCACGGCTCGGGTCGTCATCACCTGCAGGACTGACACTGATAACATCTGTGAGTAAAGCATTGAAAACTGCAATCAGTCTCTGTGTTCCATCGCACTACCAGCACTAAAGGTACCGGGACGCCCTTTCTATCACTCCCTTCACCCGCACCAGCTGCCCTGAGGCCATACCTCTCCCGTTGGGGGTTATACCACCATTGCTGCACACATACCACCGGCCTCAGCGGACTGTTCTGCAGCGGCGGCCTTGCGACCGCAAATCAACGGGTGGCGTAGTCGACACTTAAACAACATCTACAAAGACTGCCACACGTTTAGTTTGACCACCCTGGGCACGGACCGGGTCCCCGCCACTCGGAGACTACTACCCCCATCGGATCCGGCTCCGGGTATTCCCCCGCGCACACGTGCGCCGCACTACAGCACTGGCCCAGGGGGTGCGTCAATTCCATACTCGGCTGCGCAAACTACATCAGCCTCAGCGGTCTGCAGCGCAGCGGCGGTCCCCACTGACCGCAATCCACGGGTGGCGTAGTCGGACAATTACAATACCAATAGACTGCCACTGGTTTGACCACCCTGGGCACGGACCAGGTCGCCGCCACACGGAGACTACAACCCCCAGCATCTTACAGAAGGCCCGGCTCCGGGTATCCCCCTGCACAGCACAGGCCCAGGGGGTGCGTCATCAGGCTTAGTGTCAGATAGTAAAGTGTAAAAAAAAGAAGCAAAAAATAATAATTTAGATTAGTTGATAGGGCTAGATTAGGGATAGTAAAAGTATACTGTAGTAATCAGCGTTTACTACAGTATTTTTTACTGAATATAGTCAGGGTTACCGTTAGATAGTTGCAAGCCCTTAGTAATTTTTTTTATTGATGTCCATTTAGTAAGTTTGTTTTTTATTCAACCAAATTTTTATATTCTTTTTATTTTATTTTTATCTTTTTCTTTCCAGATTTTTACTTTTTTTCTCTTCTAAATAAAAAAGTTTACACCAAACACACACAACTGAATAAAATTTGGTATACACACACACCATATGTGAAAAAATGTCCCTCTCGTCCCAAACACAGTATTCAGCGGAGGAGGCTTATGCTTTCTTTGTCTCTGACACTGATAGTGAGGGAGAGGATGGCACCTTCCCTTATTTTTCCTCCTCGTCCTCAAGTGATACCAAACCGCCACGCAGATGCCCCAGGACAGAAAATTAACCAGCCCCCACTGTTAGTGAGCCCCTATGGACCTCATCATCCCCCATATCCTCAGAAGATTATGAGCCACAGATTCCTGATTTTGTGGCGCAAACAGGAATCAAATTTGACAATAGTGGACTCACAGAAATAGAGTTTTTCAAAGTCTTTTTGTCTTAGGATTTTGTAAACCTCATGGTGGCCGAGGCAAATTTGTATGCCCAGCATTTTTTGTCCCAAAACATCAATACTTTATTTTCTAAGTGGACCCCTGAAGACGTAGAAGAAATGAAGACGTTTTGGGGCCTTGTTCTTCACATAGGATTAGTGAATAAGCCAGAGCTTCGGCAATATTGTTTTATACAACACTCCAGTGTTCTGTATGGCTATGACCTGTAAATGTTTTGAGGTCATCCACAAATGTTTGCATTACAACAATAATTCGCCCCCTGGTGAAGGTCATCCGACGAAACGCGCGTTGGGGTGGACGGCGTCCGCTTGGCAGTACACACCTTTAGATTCCTGTATTATAGGTATATGTTTCTTTTTCCCTACAAATTTGTGGGTAACATGATACAACACTCTACATGATGTGCTGGTGCTTTCTAGGAATAGCTGAATATGTGGATACGCTTTATTTGTGTTGCATCAGATAGTTGGGCGGATTGTGTGTCCATTATTTTTGGACTACTCCTGTGTATGTAGTGTCCGAGCACTTTGTCTGTATATTTTAGCATTATTAATAAAGTATTTTCACTTTTATACTAATTCTTGTGTTAGAGTACTCTTCTTGATCGCGTTTTTTCTTGATCGTGACTGCTTGTTTGCGATTTGTCGTTATATTTAGGCTTGAGTCCTTTTTGCATACTAAGTTGTTATTATCGAATTGATGTTGTACCTAATATGTATGCTGTATGGTGGAATAACTTAATTACAACAATAATGTATGGTGTCCTTCCCGAGATGACCCCCCAACTTTGACTGACTTTTCAAAATTTGGCCAGTCATTGATCTCTTCAGCAGCAAGTTTGCTGAGGTGTTCATTCTCCAAAGGGACATCTGCGTGGATGAGTCCCTAATACATTTCAAGGGGAGGCACAAATTTTGGCAATACCTTCCCAGTAAGAGGGCTAGGTATGGAATTAAACTCTACAAACTGTGCGAGAATACCTCAGGGTACACCCACAGATTTAGAGTTTATGAAGGGAAGGACACCCACATTCAACCCCCTGAATGCTCCCTTTTCCTGGGAGTGAGTGAGAAAATTGTGTGGGATTTAGTGCACATGACTGCTTGATCAAGGTTATCATCTCTACGTAAATAACTTTTATACCAGCATCCCTCTCTTCAAGTCCCTCTCTGCCAAAGTTAACGCAGCCTGCGGTACTGTGTGCAAAAATCAGAAAGGACTCAATAAGACGCTAATTTGGCAGCTGCTCAGAAAGGGCGAGAGCAGAACCCAATGTAGCGACAACATGCTAGTAGTCAAGTACAAGGACAAGAGGGATGTCTTTTTCTTGACCACCATACATGGTAATGGCAACACCACCTACCACTGCATGAGGTACCACAACACAGGTCCCCAAACAAGAATGTATCCTTGGGTATAACAAGAACATGGGGGAAGTTGATCTCTCTGATCAAGTCTGCAAGCTGTACAGTGCTATGAGAAAAGCTAATGTGTGGTACAAGAAGCTGGCTGTGCACATCGTACAGATGGCAATGTATAACCATTTCGTGCTATCATGATGTGCAAGCCAGACCGGGACCTTTCTTCAGTTCCTGGAGGTAGTGAGTGGGCCCAATTACTTCCGGAACTCAAGGTGCTCCTATCGTACCAGGGCAACATTTCCCCAGTGAAGTTCATTAAACGTCAAAGAAAGGAAGGTTGCAAAAAAAGGTGAAAAAAGGAAGGACACCATTTGGCAATGAGACACCTGTCTGACGAACCTGACATGTGTATAAAACAATGCTTCAAACTGTACCACGCATCCATGGACTACTAAAGTTATTTCTGACTTACAAAACTTACATATGCCAACCTGATGCACTCTACACAACTCACGTATGCCAATCTAATGAACTGTACACAATTTATGTATGCCACCACATTATAAAATTCACATACCAGGAAAACACTAGATCAATTCCAATATAGGGTCACTTGTGGGGCATAGTTTCTACTGTTTAGGCACATCAGGGGCTCCTCAAACATGACATGAAGCCCGCAGATCATTCCATCAAAGTCTGCATTTCAAAATGTCACTCCTTCCATTCTGAGCCTTGCTGTGCGCCCAAATAGTAGTTTTCCACAACATATGATGTATCGGCGTACTCAGTAGAAATTGCACAACAATTTTTGGGGTCCATTTTCTCCTGTTACTCTTATGAAAATAAAAAAGCAAGCAGTGGTACAGGAAGAAGTCGGTATCGTTCAAGAAAAACATGATTTTCATGCAGGACAATTCTCCATCACATGCATCCAACTACTCCACAGTGTGGCTGGCCAGTAAAGGTCTAAAAGAAGAAAAAATAATGACATGGCCCCCTTGTTCACCTGATCTGAACCCCATAGAGAACCTGTGGTCCATCATAAAATGTGAGATCTACAGGGAGGGAAAACAGTACACCTCTGGGAACAGTGTCTGGGAGGCTGTGGTGGCTGCTGCACGCAATGTTCATCGAAAACAGATCAAGCAACTGACAGAATCTATGGATGGAAGGCTGTTGAGTGTCATCATAAAGAAAGGTGGCTATACTGATCACTATTTTTTTTTTGTTTGTTTTTGCATGTCAGAAATGTTTATTTCTAAATTTTGTGCACTGAGCTTGGTTTACCTGGTGAAAATAAACAAGTGAGATGGGATTATATCTGGTTTTTATTACGTTGCCTAATAATTCTGCACAGTAATAGTTACCTGCACAAACAGATATCCTCCTAAGATAACCAAATCTAAAAAAAACCCACTCCAACTTCCAAAAATATTAAGCTTGGATATTTATGAGTCTTTTGGGTTGATTGAGAACATAGTTGTTGATCAACAATAAAAATAATCCTCTAAAATACAACTTGCCTAATAATTGTGCACACAGTGTATCTATATACAGCAAAAAATAGCCTGCACTCTAGAGATAGTAAAAAAAGTGGTCGTTTTTCACTTATGTACAGTATGTGCGACTTTTTGGTTCTCAAACTATGAGCCTTTCTCAAGCCAAGAACATTCAGAGTTCCCAACCAAGATACAGGTGCATCTCACTAAATTAGAATATCATCAAAAAGTTAATTTATTTCAGTTCTTCAATGTAAAAAGTGAAGCTCCTATATTATATAGAGTCATTACACACAGAGGGATCTATTATATAGAGTCATTACACACAGAGGGATCTATTATATAGAGTCATTACACACAGAGGGATCTATTATATAGAGTCATTACACACAGAGGGATCTATTATATAGAGTCATTACACACAGAGTAATCTATTTCAAGTGTTTATTTCTGTTAATGTTGATGATTATGGCTTACAGCCAATGAGAACACAAAAGTCATTATCTCAGTAAATTAGAATACTTTATAACAACAGCTTGAAAAATGTTTTTAAAATGCGAAATGTTGGCCTACTGAAATGTCTGTTCAGTAAATGCCTCAATACTTGGTCGGCTCCTTTTGCATCAATTACTGCATCAATGCGGTAATGTGGCATGGAGGGATCAGCCTGTGGCCCTGCTGAGGTGTTATGGAAGCCCAGGTGGCTTTGATAGAAGCCTTCAGCTCGTCTGCATTGTTGGGTCTGGGGTCTCTCATCTTCCTCTTGACAATACCCCATAGATTCTCTATAATAGATTCTCTATGGGGTTAAGGTCAGGCGAGTTTGCTGCCAATCAAGCACAGTGATACTGTTGTTTATATCTATCTATATCTATATCAAAAATCCCTCACCAACTGCTGATGTCAGAAAACACATTGTATGACATCCCAGGGACTGCCCTGCACATGCTCTAAGCCCAGTTGTAATGTCCTAGGTACTCATTGCATTGAATATTTTGCACCTGCACTCATCCTTCTATCAAAGACTGCAGTGCCATATTGAAACAAGAAACTCCCCTCAAACATGCCCATTGTAGTCCCAGTTGTATGTAACCGCCATATTGGAGTGGGGAATGTTCACACTCTGTACAGGCTGCATCAGCTTTTAGGTTATGTGCCCACGATGCAGAAATGCTCCGGATTTTTTCCTGAGCGTTTCTGCATCTCCCTGGCAGAAAAAACGCATGCGGATTGTATATGCGGATTGTACATGCGGATTGTACATGCGGATTGTACATGCGTTTTCCTGCCAGGGACATGCGGATGTGAAGCGTTCTTCACATGCATTTCCGCATGCGGGTTGACAAGCGCTTTCCAAGCGATTTTAGCATCACTTGGAAAGTGCTTGACAACTTGGTCACACTATATAAATCCATGCAACCGGCATGGATTTATATAGTGTGACCGTAAAGAATGTTAAAAAATAAAAAAATAGATATATACTTACCTTCTGATGGCCCCCAGAATCTTTATTCGATCCGTCCTGGCTTGCCGGAAGCTCGTGGTACACTGAAGGACCCGCCGTCACATGACTAAATGACGTCAGCGCAGGTCCTTCAGTCCACCGCGATCTGCCGGCAAGCGAAGACAAGCGCACCGGGGGCCATCAGAAGGTGAATATAATGTTTATTTTTTATTTTAAAAACTGATGAAAGGTTGCAACGCAGGATAGTCCAAATGGTGAATAAACAGTCCCAATCAAGTTACAAAGATATTCAAGCTGTCCTGCAGGCTCTGGGTGAATCAGTGTCAGTGCAAACTATCCATCGACATTTGAATGAAATGAAACGCTATGGCAGGAGACCCAGGAGGACCCTATTGTTGACACAGAGACATAAAAAAACTTGACTGCAGTTTGCAAAAATGTATGTGAGTAAGCCAAAATCCTTCTGGGAAAGCGTCTTGTGGACAGATGAGACCAAGATAGAGCTTTTTGGTAAAGCACATCATTCTATTATTTCCCGAAAACAGAATGAGGGATACAAAGAAAAGAACACAGTACCTACAGTAATGGTGCAGGTTCAAAAATATTTGGGGTTGTTTTGCTTCCTCTGGCACTGGGTGCCTTGACTGTGTGCAAGGCATCATGAAATCTGAAGATTATCAAAGGATTTTTGGTCGCAATGAAGTGCACAGTGTCAGAAAGCTGGGTTTACGTTCTAGGTCATGGGTCTTCCATCAGGACAATGACTCCATTGTGTGAAATTATGTCCAATTTTCCATTTTTGCTTCTGCTTTTTTTGGGTTGTTTCTGACGCGCCCCCTGGGCCGTGGGGTACTCGGTGCCGGGCCGGTCGTTGCTAGGGGAGATGTCACAGTGGCGGTGACCCGGTCCATGACCCAGGGCGGTCAGTAAAAGGAGATATTTACAGGGGATTATAGTTCTTATATACAGTTCGTGTCGCCACCTGTGGTATGCGGCTAAAGGGAGCCGCCGCTGCGGAGCAGGTCCTCTGGAGCTGTTGTTAATGCAGCAGAGTTGGTTTAGCTCTCCACAGGTAGAGTTTAGCTCCAGGGCAGTGTAGATGTTCTAAATATTGAGGTAGTGCTCATGGTGCAGTGTAGTGCAAGGAATGATGGCGCAGCAGTAGTAATAATTCACAGAGACAGTGGTGTGCAGTCTTCCAGATTTACTCACAGTTCTCACTTTGCTCCTGGTTACAACTGCAGATCATAACTTCCCACGTTGTCCTGTGCTTACTCAGGGAGGGGTTCAGTCAACCCTCAGGTACCTCCAGAGTACATAACGGGACCCCCTTGTGTTTTCCTTCTGGCCGTCTCCCTGCACCTCACATCTAGTGTCCCAATCCAGTGACCGCGGACCTTGTCGGGCGACGTCTTCTGTGTCCCCTGGGTCCTCTATGGCCACCTTTTCGGTGAGTTAGATGTGGTTTTTGGGCTGCAGCGCCTGAAATGCTGCACCTTCCGGTTTCTTAGTTGAATGTCGTAATTCTCACTAGTTAGGGGCCGGTCCCCTCTGCGACCTGATCCCTCCACCGCCTGGTAGACTCGGGCGTACGGGTGGCCTCCAGCACTGCCCGTACGCCTGGGATTCTTTCTTCACTCCTGGAGCCTTCTCTCTGCTCCTGTTCCTTCCTTCTCTCCTTCTCCTGGGCCTCCTCTCTCAGGCCCGCGCTTCTGTGGCGCCCCTGAGGGTTCAGTCGCCACAGAGGTACTGCACCTCAACCAGAGGTGTGGTATCTCCTTCTCTCAGGTAAGGAGGGAGTGCTGCCCGGAACCCCAACACCTGCATCCAACACTACACTGCTCCAGGCCGGCTGGAGGGGCAACATGCGTGCGCAGAGCTGAGCCCTGTCCCTGGCTGGAGTGGGGGGAACCCAGAGGTAGGGGGAACCAGTAGTGGGTGTGGATGGAGGAAGCAGTTTAGAGGAGCACCATTACAGGAGGTATATAAAAAGGGAAGCCATGTTAGGGTGGCAGTGGAGTAAGAGGAGTGAGTGAGTGAAGACAGTCTGGGAGCAGAGGCTCTTTAGGAGCTCTGCTCCACAAGTAGGGCCCAGTCCTAGAGGGCCAGGAGGGGAGCAGAGAAGTAGGGTCCGATCTACAGAAGGGATCCTAGGGGGTACGGCGAGTGCAGGACAGCACCCGTACGCCCCGAATCTGTCAGAAGACAGAGGGATCGTAGGCCACAAGAAGGGGACCGGCCCCTGGTCCAGCTGTGTTACTCTAAGTCTCGGCTGGTAAAAGCGGAGGCTTCTGGCTTATATAGTCAGTTACCGAAGCCTCATTCTAATCCCCGTGAGGGTCAAGCAGGTCCAGGAACTCCAACAAGACAGGAGGGACTTCAGAGCACCCAAGCGGGATTGAGAGTGGGGAAGCGCAGGGCAGGAGGGAGAAAGACTCAGCGTGAAGACGGTCTAGCTAGGAACACAAGAAAGTGGGATTCTGTCAGGTGCTTCTAATCTGCCTGAGGAAGAGCTGAACCCCTGCCTGGTGAACGCAGCGCGACGTGGGAGGCCGACAACTGTACAGTGCACCAGTGGAACTGTCATAAGAACTGTGAGTAAAAACTCGGATGACTGCACCGTACTGCCTCCGTCCATTCTTTCATCTGCGCCCTCTTGCCTCCCGGCCATACAACGCCCAGCGCAACTTACACTACCTACACTGCCCTGGAGCTAGCTCTACCTGTGGAGAGCCACACCATCCCTGCTGCCGTAACACCAGCTCCATGGGACTGCTCCGCAGCGGCGGCTCCCTTTAGCCGCATTCCACAGGTGGCATCACGAAAACTTCACAAATCCCCTATAAATCATCCCCCTTTTTATTGACCGCCCTGGGTCACGGACCGGGCCAGCCACCGTGATATTCCCCATACCGGCATCCATAGGCCCGGCTGCCGAGTAACCCCATGGCCCAGGGGGGCGAGTCACTTCCCTGAGCAGAGCTCCTGCAGAGCTCCTGCTCCCAACTCCTCCTCTGACTCTCTGACTGGAACTGAACTCACTAGAATGTTCCACCCTCTATTTTATATCACCTCTTACTGAGCTCCACTGAACTTCTTCCTCCACCCACACCCACTACATGGTTCACCATACTTTGGTTCCCCCCACTCCAGCTAGGGACAGGGCTCAGCAGAGGAGCAGCGCATCTTGCCCCTCCTGCTGGTCTGGAGTAGTGTAGTATTGGATGCAGGTGTTAGGGTCCCGGGCAGTACTCCTTCCTTACCTGAGAGTGAGATACCACACCTCTGGGTGAGATGCAGTACTTCTGTGGCGACTGTACCCTCAGGGGCGCCACATTTCCATACGCACAAAGGAAATAAGTGTGTTGTAGGGTTTGGTACTCACTTGGCTGTGGTTGAGGTAGGCACAGAAGCGTTTTCAGTGAAATCCAGGCTGGTTTATTAAACAGCAAAAACCGCTCAGGAAGCCCAAAAAAACAGCCTTTTCCGTCTCAAAGTGGAAACACAAAGTAAAATGTCCATACAATGTTGCGGGTTCGCCCGCTCAGGTTAGTGTCCAGTCCTTAGGTCCTAACACAGACCAACACTCTGGAGATCCACCCATCTCCAGACACACACTGACTGAGACATTTGGTCTTCATTTTATTTACACAAAACCACGCCCCGGGGTGGGTATATGTGAGCAGTCATTCTCACTCATCTCTTATGACTGCTCATAAAAACCGGCCCTGATATGCCCTATTAACCCTCTCAGCACTATGTGTGTTGGAGCATGCTATCCCAGTTTTACATCACTAAAGCTACCAACCTCGATGACACATATCTCCCCTCAAGGACCTGACCAGCGGCCATCTTACAGTGTGTATAACAAAACGTGTAATTGAATTCATTTTCTGGGAGAAATACTTCATTTTCTGGAATAATTTTAAGAATGCCAACACTTTTGGCCATGACTGTATATAAATATTAATATAAAAAAACCAAATTAAAGCAGAACCTCATCAGGTGAGTATAGGTATATAATCACTAAAATTCACCTGAACTGAAAAGTATGAAAACAGACCTATGCAAAACAGGGGCAATGGTAATATAGCAGGTCCCAACAGTAAATATGTTCCTTACTAATCCACTATATGGCTGAAATAAAAAGAGCGCTTAGGTGCCATATATAGCAGGTTGTATTAGCGTATCTAGAGATTGTTGCACATATATCTCACCAATTCTATTTACGAAAACTTAAAGCCATGTCAGCAGAAAAATGCAATCCAGGGCAAAAAGCTCTCAGTAGTATAAAACTTCATATTTATTTCATATAATTAAAAATGCCATCAAATATGTATTATGTATAAAAACACAGTTGAACTATGCGTTTCTCCGTAAACAGCCTTAGACATGGTACACATCATCATGTGTTCCTTTCCTGTATTAAACAATTTGGCTTGATCACATGGAAATTAGACACCCAATGACCCAGAGCTGTCAATAAAAGAAACAGGTGGGAGAAATAAAGGGAAAACAATCAGGTGTGAGAGTGTAATTAATTGTTTAGCCATTAGTATTATTTTGTAGATCTTTGTTTTTTAACACGTTTCTCCAATGTCACTAGTACACTCTTTGCCAGTTCTTGTAATTGCTGGCTATGACTATGATGCAATTTCCATTATTTTTAGTTCTATCTATTTCTAGTCCTATCAATGAACCTTACTTTTATACCAGGAAAGATCTTTGAACAAATTATTAAACAGCATGTATGTAAGTACTTGGATAAGAATACAGTAACTAGCCAGACCCAGCGTGAGTTTGAAGCTAACAAGTCATGCCAGATGAGACTAATCTAATTTCTCCTATGATGGAATCACTGACTGGGTGGATCAGGGAAATGCGGTAGATATTGTATATCTTGACTTCAGCAAAGCATTTGATAAAGTATCTCATACTATCCTTTTTGAAAAAATGACTATGTATGGAATTGACAAGGATACGGTTAGGTGGATCCATAACTGGCTCAGTGATCATACTCAAAGAGTGGTAATAAATGGTTGCATATCCAATTGGAAGAGTGTTTCAAGTGGGGTACCACAAGTGCCCTGTCCTGGCCCCAGTGCTGTTCAACATTTTTATAAATGATCTACATAAGGGAACTGAAGGTATACTAATTAAATTTGCAGACGGCGCAAAGCTAAGAGGGGTAGCTAACACTAGAGAAGACAGAGAAAGAATTCAGAAGGAACTAGATAAGCTTGAACAATGGGCAGTGATGAATAGAATGGTATTTAACAGGGAGAAATGCAAGATTCTACATCTGGGCAAGAAAAACAAAAATGACATGTACAGAATGGGAGGAATAGAACTAAGCAACAGCACGTGTGAAAAAGACTTAGGTATACTAATAGATCACAGACTGCACATGAGTCAACAGTGTGATGCAGCAGCAAAAGAGGCAAACACAGTTCTGAGGATGTATTAAGAGAAGCATAGAGTCTAGATCACATGAAGTAATTATCCCTCTATTCCTGCTTGGTCAGACCTCATCTGGAATACTGTGTCCAGTTTTGGGCACCACATTTTAAAAAAACATCCAAAAACTGGAGCAAGTTCAGAGAAGAGCGACCAGAATGGTGACCGGGCTGCAGACTATGTCCTACGGGGAATGGTTAAAGGATCTGGGAATGTTTAGCTTGCAAAAAAACTTAAGAGGAGACTTAATAGCTGTCTGCAAATTTCTGACGGGACGTCACACTGTAGAGGGATCAGGTTTATTCTCATTTGCACATGGAAACACGAGAAGCAATGGGATGAGACTGAGAGGAAGAAGATACAGATTAGATATTAGAAAATACTTTTTGACAGTGAGGTGATCAATGAGTGGAACAGGCGGCCCCGAGAGGTGGTGACTTCAATGGAAGTGACGCGCCCCTGGGCCTGTGTCGCGCTGCGTTGCGCACGCGGGAGCTTACCCGGAGCCGGATCTGTTGAGGGTTGTAGTCTCGTGGCGGTGATCCGGTCCGTGCCCAGGGAGTCAGACTAAGTGGCGCTGTTTTAGCGGTAGATGTTGGACGACTACGCCACCCGTTGAGTGCAGCCAGGGAGCTGCTGCTGCAGGGCAGACCGCTGAGGCCGGTGGTAGGATTGTGCAGCGTGATAGTATAACCTCCAACGGGAGGGGTATGGCCTCAGGGCAGCCGACGTGGATGATGGGGGTAGCAGGAACCACTCGGAGACGGTACTGTGTAGTTCAGGGTCTTTACTGGTGACCAAGATAGACCCTCCCGGAGTACTGGCTAGCGATTGGGGCCTGGTCAGTCCTTGAGCAGATGGGATCTCCCCTGGCCAGGCGGAGTTGTAGGCCTCCCAAACTAACGATACTCTTCTGGCTACCTTGCTAGAGGCGGGTATAAGTAGCCCACGTCCCTGAGTGTACCGTGTGGTGCTCACCCGTATGGCCGGTGACTCGGGGCCTTCGGGTTTCTGGGCCAGAGGACCTGCAATCCCCTGCCGGTCGGTTTCTGCTGCTGGATAGGAGTTAGTCCCCACAGCCTCGGACTCCGGGTCCGGTGATAACTTCTCAGATAGGGCGAGCTCTGCAGCTGCCAGCCCCTGACTCCTTGTAACCCTGCTCCCACAGAGCTCCTGTTGTTTCTTCCTATATTTGCTTCTTTTCTCTGCTTCTTCTCTACTCACTCACCCTGCCTCAGCCCTAGGTTTATATAGGGGAAGTTCTTCCCCTCCCAGGACTGGGCAGGAGGTGTGGCATGCATAAGATCCCTGACCAAGAGACCTCCCACCTGCTCTCAGACATAACATTGCTGTTACTGTGGAAAACCAGACCCCTGGGGTGCCACATTCCCCCCTAGTGAAATTTAGTACTCCGGGACTAAACATATTTTAGAAAAACATAACAAGATATAACAATAACAATAAAGAAACACATAAAGGTGGTCACGGCATGTCCGTATCCGGGTGGGTGCAGTCTTTGAAGAAAGCAAGGTGTCCATTTCACCAAAACAGGGAGACGTAACCAGGTAGGGGTCTGTCCTGCCCCGAGTCCTTAACAGTCTTTAGTCCGTCCTGGGTTACGCTCCAACTATGTACAAAGGATTCCCGGTAAATCCACCAAGGACTCCTAAAAATAACTAGAAACACATAATTATACACAAGCAACAATAAACAGGTAACCACAAATAAAACAATTTATACACTTCAAATCCTCCAACGTGCGGGTAACTGGCCCCTAGTGGCCCTAGTGGACCTACGGAGCTGACTGTCTGGCCCTGAACTACAGGGTGTAGGAGCTGTTAAGGGTAAACTGGGCAGCGGTCTACGGGCCCTTTGGCTCACTAGGGATATGGCAGGCTCACTGCAAGCAGAGGGTTGATCCTCCTGGTCTGCTGGTGTGGGGTCTTCTGCCTCCTGGACCGGCTGTTCTTCCACCTCTACCTGTTGCTCCGTAGGTGCTTGGGATGCTGGTTGGAGGAAGGTGAGTACGGGTACCACAACTGCACCATTGACTTGAGTCCAAGACTGAGGGAAGTCTCCGAGCACAGTACTAACCATATCTTCCCTTTCCTCTACGGGTCGATGGTCTTCTTGTTCCTCTTCAGGGTTCCGTAGCTGTTCAGGATACTTCTTCAGGTGATCCCGGGATACAATGGCTGTGGTCTCCCCTCCGTCTTTACTGATGGTACAGACCTTCGGGTTGTCGTGGCTTGAGGGCAGTACGGTGTACGGGTCCTTCTCCCACTGGTCGTCCAACTTGTGGAGCCGTCTTTTTCTCTTCAAGACCTGCTCTCCGGGTACCAGGGGAACAGCGGGAGCATACTGGTTGTAAGATTTCTCTTGTCTTTCCCTAGCCTGACAGAGACTTCGCTCCACGCTCTCCTGTACTCTCCGGTACTGCTGCTGCCTCTCTGTGTCCCAGTCTGCTTCTGGTGAAGTGTCCTCGGGTGTCAGGACTCCCATTTCCAGGTCAACAGGTAACTTACCAGGTCTCGCCCTCATTAGGTAAGCCGGGGTACAGTTGGTGGAACCTACCGGGATGTGGTTGTATAGGTCCACCAGATCGGGCAGCTTCTCAGGCCACAGACTGCGTTCTTCCAGGGGCAACGTTTTCAGAAGATCCATTACCACCTGGTTCATTTTCTCACAAAGTCCATTAGTTTGCGGATGATAGGGTGTCGTCCTTATCTTCCAGCAGCCATACAGAGTGCAGAATTCTTGGAAGACCTCCGCTTCAAAGGCAGGTCCCTGGTCTGTCAACACTTGGTCCGGGTACCCGTGTGGACGGCAGAAATGCTGCTGGAAGGCTCTAGCTGCTGTTCGAGCTGTTAAGTCCTTGACGGGGACGACAACCAAGAACCGGGAGTAGTGATCCACGATGGTTAGTGCGTAGACGTAGCCACTTCTGCTTGGGGTCAGTTTTACATGATCCAAGGCTACCAGTTCCAACGGCTGCCGGGTGACGATGGACTGCAGGGGAGTCTTCTGGCTGGCACGGTCCTTCCTTCTTAGGTTGCATGGGCCACAGTCTCTGCACCACCTCTCGATGGTTCCCCTCATGCCTACCCAGTGGAACCGCTCGCGCAGCAGGAACTCCAGCTTCTTCCATCCGAAGTGTCCAGCCCCGTCGTGGTATGCCTCCATCACCATGGCTGCGTCTCTTCGTGGCACCACTACTTGCCAGATTAGTTCATGCGTCCGGGAGTTAACCATTCTGCGGCACAACTTCCCCTTGTAAAGGAACAGTCGACTCTTCTCAGCCCACAGTTGCTTGGCTTCCTCCGGAGCGTCTGGGTCAAGGCGAGCCTCTGGCCGAGTCAGCATCTCCTTCACCAGTCGGACGGCAGGGTCACTGTCTTGCGTTTCCTCCCAGTTGTAGTGAGGCAAGGGGTTAAACGTAGCGGCTTGCTTACTCCTTACCCGGTGGGAATACTGGATAGTCCCATGCCGGTGGAACGCGGGGAGTTCGACTTCTTCCAGTCCCTCTGGATCTTCTCCTACGTCCGGTAGGTTTGGCATCCTGGACAGGGCGTCCGCGTTGATATTGGAGCGTCCTGCCCGGTATTTGATGGTGAACTCGTAGTTGGACAGGCGTGCCATCCATCTCTGCTCTAGGGCACCGAGTCTTGCCGTGTCCAGGTGTGTCAACGGGTTGTTATCCGTGTACACGACGAACCGGGAAGAAGCGAGGTAGTGCTTAAAGCGTTCGGTGACTGCCCACACCACTGCCAGGAACTCTAGCTTAAATGAGCTGTAGTTCTCAGGGTTTCTCTCGGTGGGTCGCAGTTTTCGGCTGGCGTAAGCGATTACTCGTTCTTTCCCCTGCTGGATCTGGGACAGCACGGCTCCTAGTCCGATGTTACTTGCGTCGGTGTAGAGGATAAAGGGCTGGCTGTAATCCGGGTACGCCAGGATTTCATCCCCCGTGAGGGCCATCTTCAGCTGGCGGAAGGACTCCTCTTCCAACTTCTCCCATCTGAAGGGCGGCTTCTGGTTCTTGGCCTTCCGGGACTGGCCTATCAGGAGGTCCTGCATAGGAGCTGCCTTTTTGGTGAAACCGGGGATGAACCTGCGGTAGTAGCCTACCAACCCGAGGAACTGCCGCACTTCCTTTACACTGGAGGGACTTGGCCATTCCTTAATTGCGGTGATCTTATCAGGGTCGGGAGCCACTCTGTCAGCGCTCACCACGTGTCCCAGGTACTGCACCTTTGGTTTCAGGAGGTGACACTTGGAGGGTTTCACCTTTAGGCCGTAGCTTGCCAGAGCTTCGAACACTTCCGCCAGGTGTTTCAGGTGGTCCTCATAAGTCTTAGAATATACGATGACATCGTCCAGGTACAACAGGACCGTCTCGAAGTTTCTATGGCCCAGACAGCACTCCATTAATCGTTGGAAGGTTCCTGGTGCGTTGCAGAGTCCGAACGGCATGCAGGTAAACTCGCTAAGTCCCATCGGGGTGGTGAATGCGGTCTTCTCCCGGTCCGCCTCTGCTACAGGAACCTGCCAGTACCCACTAGTGAGATCCAAGGTAGAGAAGAAGTTAGCAGATCTTAAAGCAGCCAAAGACTCCTCTATCCTTGGTAAGGGGTACGCATCCTTGTGTGTGATACGGTTGATTTTCCGGTAATCTACACACATCCTCATGGTGTTGTCTTTCTTTTTGACTAAGACTAGTGGAGCTGCCCAGGGGCTACAGCTATCCCTGATCACCCCAGCCTCCTTCATGTCTCTAAGCATCCCCTTGGCGTGTTGGTAGTGTGCAGGGGGTACGGGTCGATACCTCTCTTTTATGGGAGGATGGTCTCCCGTGGGGATGTGGTGTTCTACCCCCTTGACTAAACACTCTCTCGTACTCTTGAACCACCCGATAGACTCCCTGTTTCTGATGTGAGGGAGTGGAGTCAGTACCCAAATGTAGTTGCTGACACCAGTCCTCCATTGTTTTCTTAGAGCCGTTACCTTCCTCCGGGTGAGATGGAGGCAAGGGTTCCACAGATTGTATAGCATTTTGATTAATGGTATATAATTTGGCTAGCGTGACATACCGGGGCAGGTACACTTCCCTCTTCCCGATATTGATTATGCGAACGGGCACCCTCCCATGGCGTACATTAACCACCCCCCGTGCTGTCAAGATGGTGAGCCTACTGTCTGAGTAAACTGGTTCTACCATTGCCTGGTAATCTCTACCTCTCAGACCAATAGCTGCCCGGCACCAAATCATCATTTCACTTTTTGGGGGCATGGCAATAGGGAAAGGGTCACACATTCTCACGCTACCAATCTCACCGCCGGAGAGTTCCACCTGTTGCCGTCGCATCAGTGCCCGGATCTCTTTTTGGAGCACTCGCTGCTCGCCGGAGCTGGCGTTCTTGGCAACCTGCTGTAAAAGGAAAATCACCTCTGCAAGACAATTTTCAATTACATTAGTTCCTAGAGTTATCTTTGGGTGACTCTCGTGTTTGTCAATGTCTACAATGATCAGTCCCTGTGCTGCCAGTTCAACTCTACCAATTTTAATGGTCACCTCTTTAAATCCGATCTGTGGCACGGGCTGACCATTGCTGGCGATGATACTCAAGTCGTCGTCAGGGTAGCGGGTAATATCCGAGTCATTCCAGTACTGCTTGAAGAGCACGTACGGGATGGTGGTGACCTGTGACCCGGTGTCCAGTAGGGCACTCATAGGAATGCCATCCAGTACCACAGGCAAGACTGGACGTCCTCCCACATATTTGTCGCGCCAGTTCGATGGGCCTGATGATCTTTTTCCTAGGGGTTGGCCCTCTACCCTAGGTTGTGCCAGTTTAAAGGACAGTACCTTGCCATATGTCCGGGTTGATTACAGCGGCGGCAGATGGGTCGTCCGTCCTCGTTGTATCGGTCGCTGGGTCTTGCTCTGGCCGGTGGGGTCCTCCTTGGTCGACGCCACGGGATGTCCTCCGGTCCGGATGCCAGCTGGATCTTCCCTGGAGTGGAAACCTGTAAAGACTGCACAGTTCGGGTTAGCGCAGCAACGCTTTTAGCTAGCTCTTGGACCTGATGGTGCAGGTCTGGAGCCGAGTCATTGTTCAAAGCCTGCGCATCAGCTCCCACAGGCCCTGCCGACAAGGGCGCCGCCTCCTGGTGGTAGGTGGTAGTGGGGCGTCTGTGGGTCACAACGCCACCTGGTGCCGGTTCTCGGAGCACCCGGATGGCTCTGTCCTTGAACTGTGCAAATCCCAGATGAGGGTCCTGTAAGGCCATTGCCCGCAACTGGGTTCGGTGGGCATTGCAATATAAACCCTCTATAAATTGTTCAGTTAACAGCCTGTCCTCGTCTCCCACGCCGTCAGGGTCGGTCTGCTTAATGGCTCTCAGGGCCTCTTGTAGGTTCAGGGCATAGTCCCTTATACTCTCATGTGCCCGCTGTTTGCACCCGTAGAATCTAAGCTTGATCTCGGCTGAGGTGCGGGTATCAAAGGTGTCCCTCAGCCGGGTTAGTATCCCTGCGACAGTCCTCCCCCCAGGTGGCCAGGACTTTACCTCCCTTTGGGCTGCCCCGGTTAATTGGGCCACCAGGATGCTTACTTTTTGCTCTTCTGTGAGGGGGTACACCTGGAAGAGGCTATCCAGTTTTTCTCTAAAGTCCTGCAGGGTATGTGACTCCCCTGAGTACTGGGGTAGCCAGGCTGCCCCCGGGATATAGGGCATGGTGAAAGGCATGACCGCAACAGCGGTGGCGCTGGCGGGGGTTGGAGCGGTGAAGCTCTCCTCCGTATCCGACATCCTTCTCCCCCCTAGTGGACCGTGGCCTACCTTGCGATGATCCTCTTCCGTAGGCCGCGGCTCCGCAGTGGATCGTCAGGGTTGAGGACCTTCCGTCGCGCTCCTGTGACGTCGGCGTCTGCTGGGCTCCTTCCAGGACCTTACGCAACGTCCGGACGTGAGGCGGGGCTTCAGTTTTCGCGCGTTTTCGGAGTCCACGCCCCTCTTCTTCCCGCGCGGCGTCCTCAAGATGGCGTCCAATGGCGGGAAAACTCCACGGATGGCGGGAAGAAGGCCGAAGATGGCGCCGGATGGCGGGAAAACTCCACCGATGGCGGGAAGAAAGCGGAAGATGGCGCCGGATGGCGGGAATCTTCACCACGGGTAAGTTTTCACAGTCTTTTTCAGGCACGCAGTACCCGGTGGTTGCGGGCACGAAATCCTGCCGACTACGCCAAAAGTTGACGCGCCCCTGGGCCTGTGTCGCGCTGCGTTGCGCACGCGGGAGCTTACCCGGAGCCGGATCTGTTAAGGGTTGTAGTCTCGTGGCGGTGATCCGGTCCGTGCCCAGGGAGTCAGACTAAGTGGCGCTGTTTTAGCGGTAGATGTTGGACGACTACGCCACCCGTTGAGTGCAGCCAGGGAGCTGCTGCTGCAGGGCAGACCGCTGAGGCCGGTGGTAGGATTGTGCAGCGTGATAGTATAACCCCCAACGGGAGGGGTATGGCCTCAGGGCAGCCGACGTGGATGATGGGGGTAGCAGGAACCACTCGGAGACGGTACTGTGTAGTTCAGGGTCTTTACTGGTGACCAAGATAGACCCTCCCGGAGTACTGGCTAGCGATTGGGGCCTGGTCAGTCCTTGAGCAGATGGGATCTCCCCTGGCCAGGCGGAGTTGTAGGCCTCCCAAACTAACGATACTCTTCTGGCTACCTTGCTAGAGGCGGGTATAAGTAGCCCACGTCCCTGAGTGTACCGTGTGGTGCTCACCCGTATGGCCGGTGACTCGGGGCCTTCGGGTTTCTGGGCCAGAGGACCTGCAATCCCCTGCCGGTCGGTTTCTGCTGCTGGATAGGAGTTAGTCCCCACAGCCTCGGACTCCGGGTCCGGTGATAACTTCTCAGTCAGGGCGAGCTCTGCAGCTGCCAGCCCCTGACTCCTTGTAACCCTGCTCCCACAGAGCTCCTGTTGTTTCTTCCTATATTTGCTTCTTTTCTCTGCTTCTTCTCTACTCACTAACCCTGCCTCAGCCCTAGGTTTATATAGGGGAAGTTCTTCCCCTCCCAGGACTGGGCAGGAGGTGTGGCATGCATAGGATCCCTGACCAAGAGACCTCCCACCTGCTCTCAGACATAACATTGCTGTTACTGTGGAAAACCAGACCCCTGGGGTGCCACAGAAGTCTTCAAACAGAAGCTGGACAGACATCTGTCTGAGGTGGTTTAGTGAATCCTGCATTGAGCCGGGGGTTGGATACAATGACCCTGGAGGTCCCTTCCAACTCTAACATTTGATGATTCTATGAATCATCCGATGTGGTAAACAATGAAGTTTTTGCAATTCAACATAGCATCCAAGTCTCTAAAACTGACTCTCGCTTCCCTGTAGTAGCGTTTTTTGTTTTGTTTTTGTTTGTTTTTAAGATGATTGTGGTATTTTGTCTCTTTTCCACTTGAAAATGTAGTTTTTAGCATACTTTTGCATTTCCGAGGGAATTTCGATTTTTTTTGCTGTAGTAATTGTACTTTCAATTTTCCCCAGGTTAGAGCTGATTTTTGGATTTAATTATATAAATTCATGCTGACATGTTCACTCAATAAATTTTAGTAAAGCTCTTGAGGGCAGCACGGTGGATCAGTGGTTAGCACTGCAGCCTTGCAGCGCTGGGGTCTTGTGTTCAAATCCCACCAAGGACAAAATCTGCAAGGAGTTTGTATGTTCTCCCCGTGTTTGTGTGGGTTTTGGGTTTCCTCCGGGTTCTCCGGTTTCCTCCCACACTCCAAAGACATGCTGATAGGGAATTTAGATTGTGAGCCCCAATGGGGAGAGTGATAATAATGACGCGCCCCCTAGGCCGTGGGGTACTCGGTGCCAGGCCGGTCATTGCTAGGGGAGATATCACAGTGGCGGGGACCCGGTCTGTGATGGCGCAGCAGTAATTCACAGAGACAGTGGGGTGCAGTCCTCAGAGTTTACTCACAGTTGTTAAGTTCCTCAGGTTGCACTGTACAGGTTACAGCCTCCCGCGTCGCGCTGCGTTCACCAGGCAGGAGTTCAGCAATCCCTCAGATAATTCAAGAGTGCCTGACAGGACCCCGTTCTATGTGCCTTTCTCAGTCGTCTTCCTGCGCTGGCTCTCACCCTCCTGCCCTGCGCCTCACAATCAGTGTCCCAATCCGGTAGCCTCGGGTCTTGTCGGGCAACCAGCAGTCCCCTGGATCCTCTGTGGCCACCTTTTCGGCGATGTAATTGTGGCTGTGGCAACTGCACCCTAAAAGTACAGAAGCCTCCGGTTTCTAGCTGAGCCTTGTAGTTCTCCACTAGTTTAGGGGCCGATCCCCTCTGCGGCTTGATCCTTCCACACCTGGTAGATTCGGGCGTACTGGTGGCCTCCAGCACTGCCCGTACCCCTAGGATCCCCTCTTTCCTCCTGGAGCCTTCCTTCCTGCTCCTCTCTCTCCCTCTTCTGGGCCTCTCTCACTAGGCCCACTCTGAAGCAGAGCTCGTGCAGAGCCCCTGCTCCCTTCACTTTCCTCCTCCAACTGACCATACTCTCTCAAGATGGCTCCTCTTTTTATACAACTCCTTCACAAGTGCTCCCCTGATCTGCTTCCTCCACCCACACCCACTACATGGTTCCCCCTCACTTGGTTCCCCTCCACTCCAGCCAGGGACGAGGGACTGTGCTCTCCCTTAGGAGCAATCTCGCCCTGCCCTGCTGAAGTGGATGTGTTGGATGCAGGTGTTAGGGTCCCAGGCAGCACTCTATTTTTACCTGAGAGTGGGATACCACACCTCTGGGTGACATGCAGTACCTCTGTGGCGACTGAACCCTCAGGGGCGCCACAATAATGTCTGGAAAGCACTGTGGAATTAATGGCGCTATATAAGTGAGATAAATAAATAAATAAAAAGAAATAAATATCACTTAACCTTTAATTCCTCTTCCTCATATTTATTGATAATTTGCATTAGTGCTTATGAGCAGCAAGTCAGAATCTGGTTCCATTCAGACAGGAAGTCTTCTGAATAAATTGTTGTGTTTTTTTTTTTAATTCTCAACGTCATCTGGACCATTTCTTTTGCAATATTTGATTTTCATGTAGTGTAGTCCCACCTGATTTTTATTTCTTTGGACATTTGGTTCACTAGTTGTCTCATTATGTATCGCGGCTGTGTTGTCAGATATCCCAGAGCTAGGGGATCCTCCTTATCCCTAAAGCTAGGGGCACCCTAGCTACCCTGCTCCACAGATTACTTCTAATGGTGAAGACGCTGGGGCCATGTGGCTTGCTGAGTTCCTAAAACAGCCCTTATCTGTCTCCTTCCCCACCCGGGGAAATGGGGAGTGTAGTGTAAGAATACACAAACCCGACTAACAAGAGAAGACATACAGGGATAAATGAAAATACCAATCAAACAAATATGAACTCACAAACCACAGAGTGAAACACTCCTTTACACAGGAAGTAAAGGAAGGAAAAACCAAATAGGAGAGGATAAGGATATACACACACACAAATCACTAAGCAAGAGACTTTAGAACAACACTCCAAAAGTCTCCTCAAACAAACACCTCCAACTCCAGAACCAGGCAGTATGAAACTAACACTGACAATCCCTGATTGCCAGAGGCAAGTATATAAAGCAGAAGGGAGAGGCCAACACTGAACAGCTGAGACCATCAAAGCAGGAAAGCTCCAGAAGCTCTCAACTGAACAGATTACCCCTGCACTGCTAACAGAAACATGCACTGTTTAATATGATGGTGAGGTGCTTCTAATCAGTGTAGGAGTACGTGAAATCAGACACCGCATTCTTCTGGCCCCTCTCTGTCACAGTAAACCGTGACATTAGGGTTTTAGGTACATCCGTTGCTTAGTGTGTCCATGAATATTCCTTTTGCCTCCTGTATTTTAATGTTTTTGTAATAAACTTTGCGGAATTTTACATACAACTCATCTTTTATTGTGTGATATAGAAAAAGTGGGTAGGGACGCCAGCTCACCACCTTGGTGTATAGTATCGGACTGGGGTTGCAAAGGTCCACTAGTAACATTGACTCTGAGGGCCCACTGTTCAGCTACATGTAAATATTACATTACCCTCTTTCATAAATTTACTTATGCTTCTATATAATAATAATCTAGGTATTTTGTTGAATTAATGTATAAATGAATGATGAAATACTGCTGTTATTTGTACATAGTGAATCACATGTATTGGGCCAACTACTGTTCATGTTGGGGGGTAAGTGGCTTACTCCTGGACAGGGGCCGACCGGAAAATTCACCTGTTCTCTTGTGGGCACTCCAGAAGTCCAGGTAAGTAGAAAAAAGTAAAACATTTATTTCATATTAATTTGAAACAGGACCTTATTCTACAATACTTATGTTTTCTATTTATTGCTTTTTATATACTGTATATTGTATCCTTCAGTTGTATAGTATTTATATTATTTTATTCACGTTGTTTTCTATTTTTTTCATCTATGCCGGTGTTGTTGAGCCGTGGTTGGGTGTCTAATTATCCTGTGATCACCCCACATTGTATAAAACAGGGCAAAGCACACAACAGCTTATACCATTACTAAGGCTGAAACGCGTAGGTGTTTTTAATGTGGATAGTACATATTTGTTGGAATTTTTAATTATATAAAATAAGCGTGAAGTTTTATGTTATACAGAGCTCCCAAGGTTTGGAAGCATAAGTATCAAGTTTGGTGAGCTGACTCTCCCTTCCCCCTTTTCTCTAAAAACTTAAGGCCGCATCCTAGATTGACACCCATGTTTGTGTCTTTTGTGGTGTGACAGCTGGTTGGATGTGCAAATAGCATATCTAGGTGTCTTGTATCCCTGTCATATATTAATGTAAAGGAGTACTGCAACCATCATGGCCGTTCAGTGGTTATTGAGATGATCACAATCAGATATCAGTATTAGTCCGCATTCACACCTTCAGTATTTGGTCAGCATTTTACATCAGTATTTGTTAGCTAAATCTAGGAGTGGGTGATAAATGCAGAAGTGGTGACGTGTTTCTATTCTACTTTTCATCAAATTGTTTAACTCCTGATATTGGCTTACAAATACTGTTGTAAAATAATGCTGAAAGTATGAACGAGGCCATAAGGTCATATAATTCTCCATGCAAATTGCTTCTTCAGAGAAGAAGACTTCACTCCTTACCTCGGCATGCCAGAGCCAGTGTGTCACTCTCCACAAGGAGAAACCTTACCTCTAAAGACTATAGTTCTCCAAGCACCAAGATTTTTTCAAAATGTATCCAACCATATTAGGTATGTGCTGTATCCAGGACACAGTAACACATAGAGTGCCCATATTGAAATACCGATCCTCATAAACCAACCATAAAAATATCACGACTATGTGCTGATGAAAATAGATGAAAAGGAAAATATAAATAGTTCAGTAGTATGGGACCTTCACCCCATAAATGAAAAATAGGCAATGTCTCAAATATCATTAAAGAAAAATGAAAAAATATAGACAAGGCCGGTGTGGGGGATTCTTCATATTCCTCTTAACCCCTTTCCGACTAAGTCAGTAATAGTACGTAGCTGTTCCCTGGGACTTATGGACCAGCTACTTACAATTATGCATAATGTGATCACGCCCACACACAAGCGGTGCCGGGTGTCAGCTGACTGTCACAGCTGACACCCGGTGCTATGTGCCAGGAGCGGTCCCGCACCGCCCCCAGCACATTAACCCCCGCAATTCTGCGATCGAAGTCGATCTCATCATTGCGGGGGCAAGGGAGGAGGTAAGCGCTGGTACTCACCTCCTCTCCGGCCTCCAGCGATGTCTGCGGCGGCTCCCGAATGTTGTCATGATGACCCGATGTCGTCATGACAACATCCGGGTCACCAGGAGTCAGGAAGTTACTTTGGTCATGCACAGTGCATGATCAAACTAACGTCTTGCTGTGTACAGCGCTGACAGGCTGCATAGCATAGGGAGCTGCTGCATCTCTATGCTATACAACAGATCAGGCTGCAAAAAGTGAAAGTCCCATAGTGGGACAATGTGTAAAAGTAAAAAAAAAGGGTAGGAAAGTGGAAAAAATATATAAAAAGGATTGTAAAAATATTTTAAAAAAATTAAAAAAATAATCCCCAAAAAATAAAAATATATTGTACCCATAATAATTCTTTATTATGAAAAAGAAAAAAAAAAACAGTAAAAGTGCACATATTTGGTATCGCCGCGTCCAGAGCGACCTGACCTGTAAAACTGTTCCACTAGTTAACCTCTTTAGTGAACACGGTAAAAAAAACAATGCTTTATTATCATACCGTCAAACAAAAAACGGAATAACATGCGATCAAAAAGATGAATGTAAATAAAAATGGCACCGCTGAAAACATCATCTTGTCCTGCAAAAAACAAGCTGCCATACAGCTCCATCATCTGGAAAATAAAAAAGTTATAGTTCTCAGAATAAAGCGATACAAAAAAATCTTTTTTTTGGAAAATAGTTTTTATTGTGTAAAAGCGCCAAAACATAAAAAAAACAATATAAATGTGGTACTGCTGTAAATGTACTGACCCGAAGAATAAAACTGCCTTATCAATTTTACCACACGCGGAACGGCATAAAAAAACAAACAAAAACCAAACAATTCCGGAATTACTGTTTTTTGTTTATTCTGCCTCCCAAACATCGGAATAGAAAGCGATCAAAAAATATCACGTGCCTGAAAATGGCACCAATAAAAACATCAGCTTGTCCTGCAAAAAACAAGCCGTCACATGACTCTGTCGGTCACAATATGGAAAAATTATAGCTCTCAAAATATGGCGATGTGAAAACTAGTCTTTGCAAAAAAAAGCGTCTTTTAGTGTGTGACAGCTGTCAATCATAAAACCCCATATGAATCTGGTATCGCTGTAATCGCACTGACCCAAAGAATAAAGTCGTCTAATCACTTATACCGCACGAGGAACAGCGTAAAAAAATAAACTCTGGGGTTAGGGTTGTGCTAAGGTTAGGGTTCAGGTTGGGCTAGGGTTAGGGTTGGGCTAGGGTTAGAGTTGGGCTAGGATTAGGGCTGGGGTAGGATTAGGGTTGGGGTTGTATTAGGGTTGAGATTTTTTCAAAAGTAAAGAAAAAAAAATGATGACGATATGGCGACCAGTGTTGAGCGCAAGTGCTCGCTACTTGAGTTTGCATCGGGTGCTCGGGTATGCACTGAGTATCACGGGTGTTCGAGCGACATGCTCGAGTCTCTGCCCCATATGCTTCACGGCCAAAAAAACATTGCTGGGATCGCCTGCCATGCACGAGCATATTTTTTTTTAGGTGTCTAACAACCAAGAAACATGCGGGGCGGGGACTCGAACATGTCACTTGAGCACCTGTGATACATGGTGCATACCAGAGTATCCGATGCAAACTCAAGTAGCGAGCACTTGTGCTCAGGACTAATGACAACTTATTCAATATGATGACCTAATGTTATCAAATTCTGTGTCGTACCTCTGGGTTCAAAATGTTCACTATACCCCTTGATAAAATCCTTGAGGGGGCTAGTTTCCAAAATGGAGTCAATTGTGGGGGGTTTCCACTTTTTAGGCACATCAGGGGCTCCCGAAATGCGATATGGTGTCCACTCTTGATTCCAGCCAATTTTGCGTTCAAAAAGTCACACAGTGCTCCTTGTCTTCTGAACCTTGACTTGCACCCAAACAGTGTATTTTCCCCGTATGGGGTATTGGTGTACTCAGGAAAAATTGCTCAACAGTTTTTAGGTTCCATTTTCTCCTCTTACCCTTGTGAAAATAAAAAATTTGGGGCTAAAAGATCATTTTTGTGGAAAAAGTTAGATTTTTATCTTTAATTTTAGTTTTTTATTTTCACGGCTCCATGTTATAAACTTCTGTGAAGCACCTGGGGGTTAAGGGTGCTCACCACACGTCTAGATAAGTTACTTGAGGGGTCTAGTTTCCAAAATGGTGTCACTTGTGGGGGGTTTCCACTGTTTAGGCACATCAGGGGCTCTCCAAACGCAACATGGCGTCCGCTAATTATTCAAGCAAATTTTACATTCAAAAAGTCAAATGCGCTCCTACCCTTATGAGTCCTGCCATGCGCCCAAACAGTGTTTTTTCCCAACCTATGGGGTATCTGCGTGCTCAGGGGAAATTGCACAACAAATTTTGGGGTCCATTTTTTCCTGTTACCCCTGCGAAAATAAAAAAATTTGGGTCTAAATTAACATTTTTTTGTGAAAAAAGTTAAATGTTAATTTTTTCTTCCCCATTCCAAAAATTCCTGTGACGTATCTGAAGGGTTAATAAATTTCTTGAATGTGGTTTTGAGCACCTTGAGGGGTGCAGTTTTTAGAATGGTGTCACTTTTGGGTATTTTCTGTCATAAAGGCCCCTCAAAGTGACTTCAAATGTGATGTGGTCCCTAAAAAAATGGGTTTGTAAATTTTGCTGTAAAAATGAGAAATCGCTGATCAACTTTTAACCCTTATAGCTCCCTAATAAAAAAAAAATGTTGGTTCCAAAATTGTGCTGATGTAAAGTAGACATGTGGGAAATGTTATTTATTAACTCTTTTGTGTGACATATCTCTCTGATTTAAGGGCATAAAAATAAAAATTTTGAAAATTGCGAAATTTTCTAAATTTTCACCAAATTTCTGATTTTTTCACAAATAAACGCAAGTGATATCGAAGAAATTTTACCACAATCATGAAGTACAATATGTCACGAAAAAACAGTCTCAGAATCAGGGGGATCTGGTGAAGCGTTCCAGAGGTATTACTTCATAAAGTGACAGTGGTCAGAATTGTAAAAATTGGACCGGTCATTAACGTGCAAACCACCCATGGGGGCAAAGGGGTTAATACAATAACCATTTCTGGAGTTTGGATTTACAAAAAGGAAGAAAGAAGGTGCATTCAAGATGTTCCTTTCTTTTGGCAAATAAAAAAAGTGGAGACATGGAGTTTTGGCCATTTTGCAAACTAAATACACACGTCTATGTGGTCCATAATGTAAATGACAGGACACGGATGCCATCCATCTGCTGTGTGGTGAAATTCACGGACGTCTGAATGAGACTCAGGGTTATTCACCCTGCAGAATCCAGTTTGTCGTCCTAGTATCCACCACTTTACATGTATCTACCTATCTATCCAGACCGAAAAAATGGAACAGCACCAATATCTCGTGCATGAAGTAGGGTGCAGGGCCCATAAAGTAAATATCCAGTTACAAAATAGATAAAAAATGAAAAAAGAGGCAGCACTCCAATATAAGAAAGGACGTTTAATAGCCCATGTGGCGTGCCACATCTATCTATCTGAAAAAAAGATAAAGACAGCACTTCAAGAGTCCATAATATAGTGGTTTATTGACCCATCACGTCAGGGTGACATTTCGTTCCCAGTGTGGAACTTTTTCAGAGTCCATAATATAGTGCTTTATTGACCCATCATGTCAAGGCAACGTTTCGTTCCAAGTGTGGAACTTTTTCAAGCTTCAAAAAGTTCCACACTTGGAACTAAACGTTGCCCTGACATGATGGGTCAATAAAGCACTATATTATGGACTCTTGAAGTGCTGTCTTTATCTTTTTTGAATACATTCAGAGGTTTGGTATTACCTATTAAACATTGCATCCACTTGCATTAATTTGCCTTTTGCTTGTGCTGCACCTATATTTTGCTATCTATCTATCTATCTATTTCATATATCTTCTATCTACAAAGTATCTATCTATACTCCTCTCTCTATTTCTCTCATATCTATCTTCTTTCATGTCTAGCTATATCTTTTCCGTTGGATCGTCTGAGTGACCCCCTGAGTGACCCCTTGCAGTCAGAGGATCCACATTCTAGAATAATCGAGTATTATCCATGACAGCCCAGGCATAAATGCAGTAGGCATCCTGGAGAAATTGCTGTGCATCTATCTATAGCACTATAGAGAATTATCCTGGAATAAGTACGGGATTGTGACAGATATGTGGCTGCAAAGACATGAATATTCATGGCGGACAGTCGTTAAATGGCAGCGCATTCCTCCTCTGCAGTGACACATCAGCACCTCCTCAATAATATAATTGCAATACACAAATAGGATGGGGATCTCCCAGGACTAGCAGCTAGGTCGCCATTAAATCTGTGTGTGGGAATTGCTGCGGGGCCACGGTTGCAGGGACGCACCATCTGGCTTCCCCTCTCTTCTCGCCCCTCTTAATCTCTCTTCACGTTAACCCGGTGCTCCACTTATCTGTGCCCCTTAGCTCCAGCTACACAATGCGGCTCCTCTCCTCCTCTCCTGTTCTCAGTCTCTGGAGCTGGTCTCTTTGTCTCCCCAACAAGTCCTTTCTGTGGACAACCTCACTTCAGCCTCTCCCATCTCACAATCCTCCCTGTATGGAGGCAACACTTTTGCCACCTGGATGGCTTTTTCTCAGGTCCATTTAAAGGGCTAGCTTATTGCTGTGTTGACTCTAATTCAATGGACTTGCCTCCTTCTCGTTTTGTGTCTCCAATGCATAGAAAATGCAAAAGTAAAAATGTACTCCATGCGTTGCAGGAGAAAAAGACAAAAAACCTACAGCTATTGTACAATGTATAACAGTTAATGGCCTCTGTATCATGGGGGAAGGGTAACACGATGAATAGTGGACACTTAGATGAGCAAGGTTAGATTTAGCAAGATCACATGAGCAAGGATATGGCTGAATGACACACTGAGCCAATACCTTACTCAGTAGATCGTCTGGTGTTTTCCAAGGAGGAACCATTGATAAACCAGAAAACGTGGATAACAAGTGTCACAGGTCTGTCAGACTTGTTAACCTGACTGGACAATCCCAGGCCCAAGAAAAGGCAGATCAAATGTAAATGTGGGTGTTTTGCGGGCAGTTCTAGCCATTTTGGGGGAGCCCAAAGCGCAAGTGCATTAACATCTTGTCACTATGTGTCAGTGTGTCATTATCCTGTACCCCGAGTGTCAGCGTCATTATACTGTGCCCCAAGTATCAGTGCCATAATCCTGTACCCCCGAATGTCAGTGTTATTATCCTGTACCCCAAGTGTCAGTGTCATTATCCTGTACCCCGAGTGTCATTAACCTGTACCCCAAGTGTCAGTGTCATTATCCTGTACCCTCAGTGTCAGTGTCATTATCCTGTACCCTGAATGTCAGTGTTATTATCCTGTACCCCGAGTGTCAGCATCATGATCCTGTATCCCGAGTGTCAGTTCTATAATCCTATACCCCAAGTGTCAGTGCCATAATCCCGTACCCTGAATGTCAGTGTTATTATCCTGTACCCCAAGTGTCAGAGTCATTATCCCGTACCCCAAGTGTCAGTGTCATTATCCTGTACCCCAAGTGTCAGTGTCATTATCCGGTACCCCGAGTGTCATTAACCTGTACCCCAAGTGTCAGTGTCATTATCCTGTACCCTCAGTGTCAGTGTCATTATCCTGTACCCCGAATGTCAGTGTTATTATCCTGTACCCCGAGTGTCAGCATCATGATCCTGTATCCCGAGTGTCAGTTCTATAATCCTATACCCCAAGTGTCAGTGCCATAATCCCATACCCTGAATGTCAGTGTTATTATCCTGTACCCCAAGTGTCAGTGTTAATATCCTGTACCCCGAGTGTCAGTGTCATTATCCTGTACCCCAAGTGTCAGCGTCATTATCCTGTACCCCAAGTGTCAGAGTCATTATCCTGTACCCCGAGTGTCAGTGTCATTATCCTGTACCCCGAGTGTCAGCGTCATTATCCTGTACCCCCAAGTGTCAGTGTCATTATCCTGTACTCAGAGTGTCAGTTCCATAATCCTGTACCCCAAGTGTCAGTGCCATAATCCCGTACCCTGAATGTCAGTGTTATTATCCTGTACCCCAAGTGTCAGAGTTATTATCCCGTACCCCAAGTGTCATTGTCATTATCCTGTACCCCAAGTGTCAGTGTCATTATCCTGTACCCCAAGTGTCAGTGTCAATATCCTCTACCCTGAGTGTCAGTGTCATTATCCTATGCCCCGAGTGTCAGTGTCATTATCCTGTACCCCAAGTGTCAGTGTAATTATCCTGTACCCCAAGTGTCAGCTCCATAAACCTGTACCCCAAGTGTCAGTGCCATAATCCTGTACCCCAAGTGTCAGTGCCATAATCCTGTACCCCAAGTGTCATTATCCTGTACCCCAAGTGTCAGTGTCATTATCCTGTACCCCAAGTGTCAGTTCCATAATCCTGTACCCCGAGTGTCTGTGCCATATTCCTGTACCCCAAGTGTCATTGCCATAATCCTGTACCCCAAGTGTCAGTGTCATAATCCTGTACCCCGAGTGTCAGTGTCTTTATCCTGTACCCCGAGTGACATTATCCTGTACCCCAAGTGTCATTTACCGGTACCCCAAGTGTCATTAACCTGTACCCCAAGTGTCAGTGTCACAGCCCTGTACCCCAAGTGTCAGGGTCACAGTCCTGTACCCCAAGTGTCAGTGTCATTATCCTGTACCCCGAGTGTCAGTGTCATTGTCCTGTACCCCGAGTGTCAGTGTCATTGTCCTGTACCCCGAGTGTCAGTGTCATTATCCTGTATCCTAAGTATCAGTGCCATTATCCTGTACCCCAAGTGTCAGTGCCATAATCCTGTACCCCAAGTGTCAGTGTCATTTTTCTGTATCCTGAGAATCAGTGTCATTATCCAGTACCCCAAGTGTCATTATCTTGTACCCCAAGTGTCAGTTCCATAATCCTGTACCCCGAATGTCAGTGCCATAATCCTGTACCCCGAGTGTCAGTGCCATAATTCTGTACCCCAAGTGTCCGTGTCATTATCCTGTACCCCAAGTGTCCGTGTCATTATCCTGTACCCCGAGTGTCAGTGTCACTGTCCTGTACCACAAGTGTCAGTGTCATTATCCTGTACCCCGAGTGTTGTTGTCATTATCCTGTACCCCAAGTGTCAGTGTCATTATCTTATACCCCGTGTGTCAGGGTCATTTTCCTGTACCCCGAGTGTCATTGTCCTATACCCCAAGTGTCAGTGTCGCTGTCCTGTACCGCAAGTGTCAATGTCATTGTCATGTACCCCAAGTGTCAGTATCAGTATCCTGCACCCCGAGTGTGGGTGTCATTATCCTGTACCCCGAGTGTCAGTGTCATTATCCTGTACCCCGACTATCAGTGCCATTATCCTGTACCCCAAGTGTCAGTGCCATAATCCTGTACCCCGAGTGTCAGTGTCATTTTTCTGTATCCTGAGTATCAGTGTCATTATCCAGTACCCCAAGTGTCATTATCTTGTACCCCAAGTGTCAGTTCCATAATCCTGTACCCCGAGTCTCAGTGCCATAATCCTGCACCCCGAGTGTCAGTGCCATTATCCTGTACCCCAAGTGTCCGTGTCATTATCCTGTACCCCGAGTGTCAGTGTCACTGTCCTGTACCACAAGTGTCAGTGTCATTATCCTGTACCCCAAGTGTCAGTGTCATTATCCTGTACCCCGAGTGTCAGTGTCATTATCCTGTACCCCGAGTGTCATTATCCTGTACCCCGAGTGTCATTATCCTGTACCCCTAGTGTTGTTGTCATTATCCTGTACCCCAAATGTCAGTGTCATTATCTTATACCCCGTGTGTCAGAGTCATTTTCCTGTACCCCAAGTGTCATTGTCCTATACCCCGAGTGTCAGTGTCACTGTCCTGTACCGCAAGTGTCAATGTCATTGTCATGTACCCCAAGGGTCAGTATCAGTATCCTGTACCCCGAGTGTCAGTGTCATTATCATGTACCCGAGTATCAGTGGCATTATCCTGTACCCCGAGTGTCAGTGTCATAATCCTGTACCCCGAGTGTCAGTGTCATTATCCTGTACCCGATTATCAGTGTCATTTTCCTGTACCCCAAGAGTCAGTGCCATAATCCTGTACCCCAAGTGTCAGTGTCATTATCCTGTACCCCGAGTATCAGTGTCATTATCCTGTACCCCAAGTGTCATTATCTTGTACCCTAAGTGTCAGTTCCATAATCCTGTACCCCAAGTGTCAGTTCCATAATCCTGTACCCCAAGTGTCAGTGCCATAATCCTGTACCACAAGTGTCAGTTCCATAATCCTGTACCCCAAGTGTCAGTGTCATTGTCCTGTACTTTGAGTGTCGGTGTCATTATCCTGTACCCCAAGTGTCTGTGTCATTATCCTGTACATCGAGTGTCAGTGTCATTGTCCAGTACCCGGAGTATCAGTGTCATTATCCTGTACCCCCAGTGTCAGTCCTGTACCCCCAGTGTCCATGTCATTATCCTGAACCCCAAGTGTCATTATCCTGTACCCCAAGTGTCAGTGTCATTATCCTGTACCCCAAGTGTCAGTGTCACAGTCCTGTACCACAAGTGTCAGAGTCATTATCCTGTACCCCAAGTGTCAGTGTCATTATCCTGTACCCCGAGTATCAGTGTCATTGTCCTGTACCCAAAGTTTCAGTGTCATTGTCCTGTACCCTGTCAGGCAAAATGTATTTTTGTCCGAGTTTTAAAAATGAGAGATGTCCTAAATTTCCACCCCCTGTCCATTTGTAAGACATAGAACTCAGTGCTTTCCCCCACATCAGGAATTTTTATTACCGCCATAAAATCTCAGCGAAGAGCAAACCTTCTAGTCTAAACTGGTCTTTCCCTCCAAAATCCTATTGTTTAAAAGTTTGTACAGTTAATGTAGAATTTAATAAGGCACATGACTGTCACAAACCCAGGGACCACATTTTTGGAATGCTCACCTTTTTCCGGTTACAATGGTATATCTTGCATGGCTGGGAAACCCGGGAAATCGTTTCTTAGCTTCTGAACGTCATAGAGATATCATATTTGATATCCATCTGCATGAATATTAGTGACGGCAAACATGATGTCTCCATCTTGGATGTGGGATCCCCCCACACCAAGATATGCAAGATGGAGGATTTTTATGTCTTATGTAGCTGGGTGGGTTCACAAAACCGGGCCCTTTTGTGAGGTAAGCGATATGGGTGTCTCCTGGTGTTTTGGCCCCTTACTAAAAACCAGAACAGCTTTAAACCAGCAGATTCTTGCCAGGGACGTCAGACGCATGCACACCTTGCTGCGTGGAAGAATCACATCTAATTTCCGGGGAGCCGTCCCCCCACAGAATCTGAGACTATCACCTCATGGCGTAGGTTTTGCTATTACTTATCCCTTTTATTTTAATAACTGTTTATGCATATATGTAAATTGTCTCTTTTATAATATCTTGTATATCTTTTGTAAACACTGCCCACTTTCGGGAGTAAATCATTATTATTTACCAGCTTCATTCTTCTTGTCCTATGTCGAGCAAACACGTTCCTCACCCGCTAATTCACGTTACCTAACGGGTACCCGATCCACCTGTTAAGCGATCGGTGGTGGCAGTATACCAGTGTTTATGTGATATTGTGGTTTGAGGGTGGCTGGACGGAGGTATATATATATGTTCCTGGAAGGAACTGGTGGTATATATACGTCCTGTCACATCACGTGCCGCAATAGTCGACATAAATTAGAGCAGCTGCGCCTGTGCTTTTCCTCAGTCAATACCGTGTTTGACCAGCAGGATAAGGGTGCGCCAGAGCGCTGCAAGGTCTGACTAAAGTGGTGGATTTCATGACAGTCCTGTACCCCCAGTGTCATTGTCCTGTACCCCCAGTGTCATTGTCCTGTACCTCCAGTGTCATTGTCCTGTACCCCCAGTGTCAGTGTCATTGTCCTGTACCCCCAGTGTCATTGTCCTGTACGCCCAGTGTCAGTGTCATTGTCCTGTACCCCCAGTGTCAGTGTCATTGTCCTGTACCCCCAGTGTCAGTGTCATTGTCCTGTACCCCGAGTGTCAGTGTCATTGTCCTGTACTCCCTTAGCAGAAATTACTGTATATTTAGAAGTTATGATTGTTTTGCAGTTTGCAACCAGGACCTCAAGACCGTAGAATAAATGGCATCAGACAGAAGTAAAAAATGACAGAACCCAACCTCCCCCACCACCTCCATACCTGGTGCCAGCTGTAGCCCTCGTAGCCCCCCTCACCATCCCAGCCCCCAATTGTTGGCAACTTACAGTGGCAACATTTTTGGTACCCTCAGAAGGATTAAAGCCACCTAATGTCTTTTCCCCCCTTAGTGACTAACAACAGCAAACAGGGACCTAACAGACTAATTGACTTGCAAATGAATCATTTGTCTCCGTGCTTAATAATTACTGCTAACGATTTATTTTCCCATTTCTTTTTCCTGTCCGCCACTTCCTCTCGCTTTCAGGGACACGTCTACCGGCCCTCACAGCTGACCCCAATAGCAACATTTTTTTTAAATCTTATATGGGCGACAGTCTGTGGCCCTAATGACGGAGGGCGATCAGCGGTAACGTGTGCATCATTACGACACACAGCTGTTTGCTCGATTCCCACGATTCGGTGCCAACTCTCAGTTTATCATCTGAGAAAAGAATCCAATGGTGGGGGGACTAGAGATGGGTTGAAGGGTTACCAGTCCCTGTCTTTTTCAATTACGTGTACATGAGCGAGCAGAGGGATGCGCTAGGAAGGAAGAGGCAATGACTCAAGTGAACTGTGGAATTCGCTGTCACAGTAAAGGGTTGGGAACCGGCTTAGGAAAAGAGGCTCTTTGTTTTAGACTAAGGTCCAAGCTTCTAAGTAAAACATAGAGCGAGGGTTTTCGGAAGTAAAGCCCTCTCTTGTTTTTATCCACCATTCATCGGTGGCCACAGAACATTGTGAATCCCCCGACTGGCTTTATCTTGATTGCAGCAAATCGTCCCTTGTTACCAGTTTACCCTTTCTACCAATGTTTGCACCTCTTTTGTATGCAGACTGGCAACTGTGTCCGAGATAAAAAAGAAAAAAAATGGATTGTTTTTGTAAATGAACAGGATTTTTTTTTTGTATGCGGGAGCCCCCACTGCGACATTCTCACGGCTCAAACATGGCAAAGGCTTCAGTGGGATGGCGACTGAATGGAGCCAGCAAGCATGGCATGGGCACTTATTAAGCCTTAGAAGGCACTAGGCATCCTGCCACTGATACAATTCAAGTCTGAATAGAATTAGCTAATGGCTAGATGCTGGGAAAAATGAGGCTTGATATAGAGGAAGGTTTGCAAAAAAAAAGGCTTTGTGCATGTCGCTGGAAGAGTATGTCTTGTAGGATAAGAGTACCAAATACAAAATGTCGCCATCTCATCTCTATGGCTCTATCAATAGTATTAGTCATACAATTTATAGCTGTTGGGGAGAAGGGTGTCATTCCTTAGACATCAAATGCAGTGGATTTAGTTAATTGGATCTTTTGATTTCCCATATATAATGCAATGATTGTCATCTTAATGACTTCAAAGTTATATGGCTCTGAAAGTTCTACCCATGTATGGCCAGCTTAAATCTAGCTAGTCTACAATATTGGGAAAATGAGGTATAGAAAAAGCCATTGAGGAAAATCCCATGTAATACAGTGGGTACGGAAAGTGTTCAGACCCCTTTAAGTTTTTCACTCTTTGTTTCATTGCAGCCTTTTGGTAAATTCTAAAAAGTTCATTTTTTTTCTCATTAAAGTACACTCTGCACCCCATCTTGACTGAAAAAAAAAACAGAAATGTAGAAATTTTTGCAAATTTATTAAAAAAGAAAAACTGAAATATCACATGGTCATAAGTATTCAGACCCTTTGCTCAGACACTCATATTTAAGTCACATGCTGTCCATTTCCTTGTGATCCTCCTTGAGATGGTTCTACTCCTTCATTGGAGTCCAGCTGTGTTTAATTAAACTGATAGGACTTGATTTGGAAAGGCACACACCTGTCTATATAAGACCTCACAGCTCACAGTGCATGTCAGACCAAATGAGAATCAGGAGCTCAAAGGAACTGCCCAAGGAGCTCAGAGACAGAATTGTGGCAAGGCACAGATCTGGCCAAGGTTATAAAATAATTTCTGCATCACTCAAGGTTCCTAAGAGCACAGTGGCCTCCATAATCCTTAAATGGAACAAGTTTGGGACCACCAGAAGTCTTCCTAGACCTGGCCGTCCAGCCAAACTGAGCAATCGTGGGAGAAGAGCCTTGGTGAAAGAGGTAAAGAAGAACCCCAAGATCACTGTGGCTGAGCTCCAGAGATGCAGTAGGGAGATGGGAGAAAGTTCCACAATGTCAACTATCACTGCAGCCCTCCACCAGTCGGGCCATTGCGGCAGAGTGGCCAAATGGAAGCCTCTCCTCAATGCAAGACATATGAAAGCCTGCATAAAGTTTGCTCAAAAACACATGAAGTACTCCCAGACTATGAGAAGTAAGATTCTTTGGTCTGATGAGACGAAGATAGAACTTTTTGGTGATAATTCTAAGCGGTACGTGTGGAGAAAACCAGGCACTGCTCATCACCTGCCCAATACAATCCCAACAGTGAATCATGGTGGTGGCAGCATCATGCTATGGGGGTGTTTTTCAGTTGCAGGAACAGGATGACTGGTTGCAATTGAAGGAAACATGAATGCGGCCAAGTACAGAGATATCCTGGATGAAAACCTTCCAGAGTGCTCTGGACCTCAGACTTGGCTGAAGGTTCACCTTCCAACAAGACAATGACCCGAAGCACACTGCTAAAATAACAAAGGAGTGGCGTCAGAACAACTCTGTGACCATTCTTCACTGGCCCAGCCAGAGCCCTGACCTAAACCCAATTGAGCATCTCTGGAGAGACCTGAAAATGGCTGTCCACCAACGTTCACCATCCAACCTGACGGAACTGGAGAGGATCTGCAAGGAAGAATGGCAGAGGATCCCCAAATCCAGGTGTGAAAAACTTGTTGCATCATTCCCAAGAAGACTCATGGCTGTACTAGCTCGAAAGGGGGCTTCTACTCATTACTGAGGAAAGGGTCTGAATACTTATGACCATGTGATATTTCAGTTTTTCTTTTTTAATAAATTTGCAAAAATTTCTACATTTCTGTTTTTTTCAGTCAAGATGGGGTGCAGAGTGTACTTTAATGAGGAAAAAAATGAACTTTTTAGAATTTACCAAATGGCTGCAATGAAACAAAGAGTGAAAAATTTAAAGGGGTCTGAACACTTTCCGTACCCACTGTGCATAGCAAATAGGCTGATTGGATCTTCATTCTGCTAGTACTGCAATGGCTTCACTTGGGTACAAACTAGATCCTTGTTATTGTCTAATACCACAGAGCATATTAACCACTTGTGGCTGGCTCCATCTACCATCCTTAGGAGGTATTAATATAATATGCATTTCTCCCTATCATAGACAACAAGACACTATTCTGCTGGTGCAGTCACTGTGTACATACATTACATTATTGATCCTGAGTTACATTCTGTATTATACTCCAGAGCTGCACTCACTATTCTGCTGGTGCAGTCACTGTGTACATACATTACATTACTGATCCTGTACTGATCCTGAGTTACATCCTGTATTATACTCCAGAGCTGTACTCACTATTCTGCTGGTGCAGTCACTGTGTACATACATTACATTACTGATCCTGTACTGATCCTGAGTTACATCCTGTATTATACTCCAGAGCTGCACTCGCTATTCTGCTGGTGCAGTCACTGTGTACATACATACATTACTGATCCTGTACTGATCCTGAGTTACATCCTGTATTATACTCCAGAGCTGCACTCACTATTTTGCTGGTTCATTCACTGTGTACATACATTACATTACTGATCCTGTACTGATCCTGAGTTACATCCTGTATTATACTCCAGAGCTGCACTCACTATTCTGCTGGTGCAGTCACTGTGTACATATGACTCGCCCCCTGGGCCGTGGGGCACGCGGATCCGGGCACTAGGGAAACGATGGGGGTAGTAGTGGCAGCCCGGTTCCGTGGCTCAGGGTGGTCAGACCAATGGTAGTCTGCTACGTGCTGTTGATAATGTCCGACTACGCCACCTGTGGATTGCGGCTATTATGAGCCGCCGCTGCAAGGCAGACCGCTGGGTCTGATGGTGTGTGCAGCCAAGGTGGTGTAACTCCCCACGGGAAGAGTGCAGCCCCAGGGCAGTGTAGTGGATGGTGGAAGTGATGGTGGTGAGAGTCCCAGTACTGTTAGTGCTGGAGGAGCGATAAAGAGTACACAGACAACGTACTGCCATCCAATGTCTTTTACTCACAGTTCATGTACTCCGGTCACTTCTGTACAGGTAGTGACCGCCCGAGCCATGCTGCGTCCACCAGGTGTGGGGCTCGGTCAACTCCCAGGCAGTTCAGAAGTATGGCTCAGGACCCCCTTCTGTCCTTTCTCTGGCCTGCCTCACCAGTGACCCACTTTTGTCCAGCTACCGCGGATCTGCGTGGGTAAACATGGGCCCCGTTCCCCGCTGTCCTATATGGTGCCTTCCTAGCAGGTTTGATGAGGTGTTGCACCAATAAATGATCACGACCTCCGGTCTTTGGCTGAGGGTTGTTTCTCCTCCACCAACTTGGGATCCGGTACCCTTAATCTGCCTGACCCTTCACCCGGTATTCTCATGGGTTCTTAGGGTCCCTTCCACCTTCTTGTTCCTGAGCCCTTCTGTTTCTCTCTCTCTCTCTCCTTCTTTCCTGTTCCTTCTTCTCCTGTTCCTTCAGCTCCTGTTCCTTCTTCTCCTCCTTTCCCGGCCTCTTCTCTAGGCCCTCCTCCGAGCGGAGCTCCTACAGAGCCTCCACTCCCAGTCTTCTCCTCTCACTGAACTTCTCAACTGACCACTGACCTAAGATGGTGCCCACCTTTTATACCTTCCCCTAGAGTGTGAGCTCAGGTGACCAGCAACCAATGAGCTCCTTTCTATGCTCAGGAACCAACCCCTATCTTCTCCTACATCACCGGGTTTTCCTCCCCCCTCCCCACTCCAGCCAGGGACATGGTCTGTCGTGCCTGCATTTCTGTCTAATGGGAGCACCGTTGAGCTGTCCCTCGGAAATGGGATGAGTGTGCTGTATGCAGCTAACTGAGCCCTGGTCCATACTCCATCCTTACCTGGGAGTGGAATATCACACCTCTGGCAGAGGTGCAATACCCCTGTAGCGGCCGAACCCTCAGGGCGCTACACATACATTACATTACTGATCCTGTACTGATCCTGAGTTACATCCTGTATTATACCTCAGAGCTGCACTCACTATTCTGCTGGTGGAGTCACTGTGTACATACATTACATTACTGTTCCTGTACTGATCCTGAGTTACATCCTGTATTATACTTCAGAGCTGCACTCACTATTCTGCTGGTGCAGTCACTGTGTACAAACATTACATTACTGATCCTGTACTGATCATCAGTTATACCCTGTATTATACTACAGAGCTGCACTCACTATTCTGCTGGTGGAGTCACTGTGTACATACATTACATTACTGATCCTGAGTTACATCCTGGATCAGAGCTGCACTCACTATTCTGCTGGTGCAGTCACTGTGTACATACATTACATTACTGATCCTGTGTTACATCCTGTATTATACTTCAGAGCTGCACTCACTATTCTGCTGGTGCAGTCACTGTGTACATACATTACATTACTGATCCTGTACTGATCCTGAGTTACATCCTGTATTATACTTCAGAGCTGCACTCACTATTCTGCTGGTGCAGTCACTGTGTACATACATTACATTACTGATCTTGTACTGATCCTGAGTTACATCCTGTATTATACTCCAGAGCTGCACTCACTATTCTGCTGGTGCAGTCACTGTGTACATACATTACATTACTAATCCTGTACTGATCCTGAGTTACATCCTGTATTATACTCCAGAGCTGCAATCACTATTCTGCTGGTGCAGTCACTGTGTGCATGTCAGGCAAAATGTATTTTTGTCCTAGTTTTAAAAATGAGAGATGTCTTAAATCTCCACCCCCTGCTCATTTGGAAGAGGCTACATAGAACTCACTCTTGCTTTCCCCCTAACAAGGAATTTTTATTACCGCCATAAAACGTCAGCAAGCATACTGGTATACCCTGGATTTTCCCTCCAATCCTATGGTTTAACTGTACAAACTTTTCATGTTGAGTTTAATAATGCACATGACTGTCACAAACACAGGGACCATATTTTTGGAATGCTCACCTTTTTCCAATTATAATAGTATATCTTGCATAACTGGGAGACCACCGGAAGACCGGGAAATGGATTCTGAGCATCTGAGCGTCATAGAGATATCATATTTGATATCCATCCTCATGAATATTGGTGACGGCAAACATGATGTCTCCATCTTGGATGTGGGACCCCCCCCCCATACCAAGATATGAAATCTGAAGGATTTTTATGTCTTGTGCAGCTGGGTGGGTTCACAAAACCGAGCCCCCGTGTGAGGTAAACAACATGGGTGTCTCTTAGTGTTTTGGCCCCTTACTAAAAACCAGAACGGCCATTTTACTTCATTCTTACCCGGGACGTCAGATGCATGCACTCCTCGCTGCGTGGAAGAATCACATCTAATTTCCGGGGAGCCGTCCCCCCCACAGAATCTAAGACCATCACCTCGTGGCGCAGGTTTTGCTATCACTTATCCCTTTTATTTTAATAACTGTTTTATGCAGATATGTAAATTGTCTCTTTTATAATATCTTGTATATCTTTTGTAAACACTGCCCACTTTCGGGAGTAAATCATTATTATTTACCAGCTTCGTTCTTCTTGTCCTATGTTGAGCAAACACGTTCCGCACCAGCTAATTCACGTTACCTAACGGGTACCCGATCCACCTGTTAAGCGATCGGTGGTGGCAGTATACCAGTATTTATGTGATATTGTGGTTTGAGGGTGGCTGGACGGAGGTATATATACGTTCCTGGAAGGAACTGGTGGTATATATACGTCCTGTCACATCACGTGCCACAATAGTCGACATAAATTAGAGCAGCTGCGCCCGTGCTTATCCTTGGTCAATACCGTGTTTGACCAGCAGGATAAGGGGGCGCCAGAGGGCTGCAAGGTCTGACCAATTGTTTTTCCTGACAGTACATACATTACATTACTGATCCTGTACTGATTCTGAGTTACATCCTGTATTATACCCCAGAGCTGCACTCACTATTCTGCTGGTGCAGTCACTATGTACATACATTACATTACTGATCCTGTACTGATCCTAAGTTACATCCTGTATTATACTGGAGAGCTGCACTCACTATTCTGCTGGTGCAGTCACTGTGTACATATGACGCACCCCCTGGGCCATGTTCAGGGGATACCCGGAGCCGGATCTGGATAGGGGTAGTAGTCCTTGTGGCGGTGACCCGGTCCGTGCCCAGGGTGTCAAACTAAGTGGCAGTCTATGGCAGTAGATGTTAACTTAGATGTCGACTACGCCACCCGTTGAGTGCAGCTTTGCAGCCGCCGCTGCAGAACAGTCCGCTGAGGCCGGTGAGATGGGTGCAGCGATGATGGTATAACCCCAACGGGAGGGGTATGGCCTCAGGGCAGCAGGTGAAGATGATGGGGGTTGTGACGGTCAGTAAGAAGAGTCAGAGTCAGGAGATGCAGTTTCAGGGGTTTTACTCACAAGTGTTCTCTCAGTCACTCTGGCCTTGAGTGACCACCCGAGCCGTGCTGCGTCCACCAGGTCCTGGACTCGGCTAACCCCCAGGCAGTTCTGGAGCGTGGTCCTGAGCTCCCTTCTCCCTCTCTTTCTCCTGGCCGTTCCCACCAGGGATCCACCTTTGGCCGGCTCCCTCGGGTCTCTTGGTGGTCAAACCTCCTCTGGGCTCCCTGACCCTATGCTTGGTGTGCCTTTCTGGTGGATTTGGTGAGGGTCGTGGCAAATCTTGACCACGACCTCCGGTTCCTGGCTGAGGATAAGTGGCCTCCACCAGTTCGGTTTCCGGTACCCATGTACGCCAACCCTTCACCCTTTTTGGTCTGATTCTGGGTTCTTAGGGTTCCCTCTGATCTTCCACTCTGGGCCTTTCTTTCTCCTCTCTCCTCTGCAGGCTTGGCTCTGGAGCTGGGCCCAGCCGGAGCCACAGCTCCCTGTCAGCCCTCCTGGCTGAACTCTTCTCCTCTTCTCCTCCTGCCTGAACTGAACTCTGATCTAAGATGGTGCCCACCTTATATATGTGGCACCCCAGGGGTCTGGTTTCCACAGTAACGGCAATGTTATGTCTGAGAGCAGGTGGGAGGTCTCTTGGTCAGGAATCCTATGCATGCCACACCTCCTGCCCAGTCCTGGGAGGGGAAGAACTTCCCCTATATAAACCTGGGGCTGAGGCAGGGTTAGGGAGTTCAGAGGGAGAGTTCAGCCAGGAGGGCTGACAGGGAGCTGTGGCTCCGGCTGGGCCCAGCTCCTGGGCCATGCCAGAAGTAGAGACAGAGAAGAGAAGCAGCTATGGGAAGAAACAACAGGAGCTCTGTGGGAGCAGTGTTACAAGGAGTCAGGGGCTGGCAGCTGCAGAGCTCGCCCTGACTGAGAAGATTTCTTACCGGACCCGGAGTCCGAGGCTGTGGGGACTAACTCCTACCCAGCAGCAGAATCCGTCAGGCAGGGGATTCCAGGTCCTCTGGCCAAGAAACCCGAAGGCACGGTCACACGCATGGGACCAGCACCGCCGTCGTGGAGCGGAAGCTACTAGAAGGCCCCGAGTCACCGGCCATACGGGTGAGCACCACACGGTACACTCAGGGACGTGGGCTACTTATACCCGCCTCTAGCAAGGTAGCCAGAAGAGTACAGTTAGTTTGGGAGGCCTACAACTCCGCCTGGCCAGGGGAGATCCCATCTGCTCAAGGACTGACCAGGCCCCAATCGCTAGCCAGTACTCCGGGAGGGTCTATCTTTATCACCAGTAAAGACCCTGAACTACACTGCATCGTCTCTGAGTGGTTCCTACTACCCCCATCATCCACGTCGGCTGCCCTGAGGCCATACCCCTCCCGTTGGGGGTGATACTATCACGCTGCACAATCCTACCACCGGCCTCAGCGGTCTGCCCTGCAGCGGCAGCTCCATAGCTGCATTCAACGGGTGGCGTAGTCATCCAACATCTACCGCTAATACAGCGCCACTTAGTCTGACTCCCTGGGCACGGACCGGGTCACCGCCACGAGACTACAACCCTCAACAGATCCGGCTCCGGGTAAGCTCCCGCGTGCGCAACGCTGCGCGACACAGGCCCAGGGGTGCGTCAAATTTTGGCGTAGTCGGCAGGATTCCGTGCCCGCAACCACCGGGTACTGCGTGCCTGAAAAAAGAGACTTTTAAACTTACCATCGGTGAAGATTCCCGCCATCCGGCGCCATCTTCAGCCTTCTTCCCGCCATCGGTGAAGATTCCCGCCATCCGGCGCCATTTTCAGCCTTCTTCCCGCCTTCCGTGGAGTTTTCCCGCCGTTGGACGCCATCTTGAAGACGCCGCGCGGGAAGAAGAGGGGCGTGGACTCCGAAAGCGCGCGAGAACTGAAGCCCCGCCTCACGTCCGGACGTTGCGTAAGGTCCTGGAAGGAGCCCAGCAGACGCCGACGTCACAGGAGCGCGACGGAAGGTCCTCAACCCTGACGATCCACTGCAGAGCCGCGGCCTACGGAAGAGGATCATTGCAAGGTAGGCCACGGTCCACTAGGGGGGAGAAGGATGCCGGATACGGAGGAGAGCTTCACCGCTTCAACCCCCGCCAGCGCCACCGCTGTTGCGGTCATGCCTTTCACCATGCCCTATATCCCGGGGGCAGCCTGGCTACCCCAGTACTCAGGGGAGTCACATACCCTGCATGACTTTAGAGAAAAGCTGGATAGCCTCTTCCAGGTGTACCCCCTCACAGAGGAGCAAAAAGTGAGCATCCTGGTGGCCCAATTAACCGGGGCAGCCCAAAGGGAGGTAAAGTCCTGGCCACCTGGGAGGAGGACTGTCGCAGAGATACTAACCCAGCTAACCGAGGAGGAGCTGCAGTACTACCAATATGAGGGAAGCCAAGAGGACCCGGACGGGTCTGAGGACTACCCTCAGGAGGGAGCACAAAGAGGACATAGCTACTGAAGGGAAGTAGCGTGAATAAAGAGCTGTAAATAGTTACCCGCAAGGGTACAAGGACTGCTGCTAATTAAAATATGGTCCCCGTTGGGATTAGTGAATTGTTCCCCATGTGCTCCTATCTTAAACCAGGCTGAGGACTGTGAGCAGCCATTCCTTATCCCCACTGGCCGAGGACTGAGAGCGGCCATATCCTGTAAATAATTATGTGTTTCTAGTAATTTATGGGAGTCTTTGGTGGATTTGCCGGGAATCCTTTGTACATAGTTGGAGCGTAACCCAGGATGGACTAAAGACTGTTAAGGACTCGGGGCAGGACAGACCCCTACCTGGTTACGTCTCCCTGTTTTGGTGAAATGGACACCTTGCTTTTCTTCAAAAACTGCACCCGGTTGCGGACACGCCGTGACCATCTTTATGTGTTTTTCTTATTGTATTATTATTGTTTATACCTTGTTATGTTTTTCTAAAAATATGTTTAGTCCCGGAGTACTAAATTTCACTAGGGGGGAATGTGGCACCCCAGGGGTCTGGTTTCCACAGTAACGGCAATGTTATGTCTGAGAGCAGGTGGGAGGTCTCTTGGTCAGGAATCCTATGCATGCCACACCTCCTGCCCAGTCCTGGGAGGGGAAGAACTTCCCCTATATAAACCTGGGGCTGAGGCAGGGTTAGGGAGTTCAGAGGGAGAGTTCAGCCAGGAGGGCTGACAGGGAGCTGTGGCTCCGGCTGGGCCCAGCTCCTGGGCCATGCCAGAAGTAGAGACAGAGAAGAGAAGCAGCTATGGGAAGAAACAACAGGAGCTCTGTGGGAGCAGTGTTACAAGGAGTCAGGGGCTGGCAGCTGCAGAGCTCGCCCTGATTGAGAAGATTTCTTACCGGACCCGGAGTCCGAGGCTGTGGGGACTAACTCCTACCCAGCAGCAGAATCCGTCAGGCAGGGGATTCCAGGTCCTCTGGCCAAGAAACCCGAAGGCACGGTCACACGCATGGGACCAGCACCGCCGTCGTGGAGCGGAAGCTACTAGAAGGCCCCGAGTCACCGGCCATACGGGTGAGCACCACACGGTACACTCAGGGACGTGGGCTACTTATACCCGCCTCTAGCAAGGTAGCCAGAAGAGTACAGTTAGTTTGGGAGGCCTACAACTCCGCCTGGCCAGGGGAGATCCCATCTGCTCAAGGACTGACCAGGCCCCAATCGCTAGCCAGTACTCCGGGAGGGTCTATCTTTATCACCAGTAAAGACCCTGAACTACACCGCATCGTCTCTGAGTGGTTCCTACTACCCCCATCATCCACGTCGGCTGCCCTGAGGCCATACCCCTCCCGTTGGGGGTGATACTATCACGCTGCACAATCCTACCACCGGCCTCAGCGGTCTGCCCTGCAGCGGCAGCTCCATAGCTGCATTCAACGGGTGGCGTAGTCGTCCAACATCTACCGCTAATACAGCGCCACTTAGTCTGACTCCCTGGGCACGGACCGGGTCACCGCCACGAGACTACAACCCTCAACAGATCCGGCTCCGGGTAAGCTCCCGCGTGCGCAACGCTGCGCGACACAGGCCCAGGGGTGCGTCATATATCTCCCTCTATGTGTGAGCCCAGGTGACTAGCACCCAATGAGCTCCTAGCTTTACCCAGACTTCTCCCCCTATCTGCCCCTACACTACTGGGATGTTCCACCCCCCTCCCACTCCAGCCAGGGACAGACGCTGTCGTACCTGCACATATACTGGTGGGAGTACCGTAGTTCTGTCCCCCGGAAATGGGATGTATGTAGTGCATGCAGCCTACTAAGCTCAGTTCCACACTCCATCCTTACCCGGGAGTGGAATACCACACCTCTGGCTTGAGGTGTAATACCCCTGTAGCAGCCGAATCCTCAGGGTGCTACATTCCCCCCTGGTAAACCACAGCACGTCCCCGGGCTGTAAAAGAATAAAATATCCAAAAACATACAATTTTTTTTTCAAAACATACAAGAACATATCAAACATTAAACATTAAACATTATCAGATTTAAACAATATAAACTTTTTCTTTCATATAAAACTCTTTCATAATAATGTTCTTTGAGTAACTGGCCACTGTGTGCTTGTGACCAGGTAGAAGTGCAACAGTCAGTTCAAGAACAACAGTTTCCTATAAAACCAGTAGGGGGCGCCTTAGAAAGCGCAACTATATACAAGGGGAGGTGGCCGCTCTCAGTCCTCGGCCAGTGGGGAAAAGGAATGGCTGTTCACAGTCCTCAGCCTGTTAAGGGATAGGGGACACACGGGTTTAAGTTCACACTTGTCCCAACGGGGAACATATTTAAATTAGCAGCAGTTCTTATACCCTTACGGATAACTATGTACAGTTCCATTTACCGTACTTTAGTAGCGGCGTCCTCCTGCTCTTTCCTCCGTGTACCCTTCAGACCCGTCCGGGTCCTCTTGCTCCTCCTGACACCTCAGCTCTTTCTCTGTCAGTCGGTGTACATGAAGGTGACCTCATCACCCAGGTAAAGGTCACGACCTCTGTGTCCCTCCGGTAGGTGGGACTCGACATCTCTTCTGGTCACGAAGACGTCGCCGGGGGTGTGATGATCTCTGATGAAGCCCCAACCGTGCTGCAGTTGGAATTTGATTACAGTCCCGGTGGCACGGGGACCGTGGGCTGCACGGGGGTTCCTTCGGGTCCGGCTCTATTGTTCTGCACTCTTTACTTGCAGCCGCTCCTCGCGGACCCGTCTCTCTCTCCGTTCTCGCTCAAAGACTTCCAACTGCTGGCGGCAGCACTCCGCACGCTCAGTTGCAGCCGCCAGGGTCTCTTGAGTGAACCCGATGAGGTCTCCTCCTGCGGGGTCCCACTCAAACTGCGCCTCCTCTAACGAGAGCGGGGTCATCTTGACGGGCGCCGGAACCGGGATTAGGGGCTCATCCAGGGGTCTTTCTTTCCGGAGTCGGGGATGGTAGTACTCCGGTGGCCACGCAAAGGTCTGCCCATCCGGGCAAGTGTGCTGGGCAAACAAGTCTTCACCCAGGTGCGGCACAGTGGAAGTTGAGGGCGCGGTGGTGGCAGCAGCGCCCGGGATCACTAGGCCTTGCGACCAGGCTTGGGGTACCCTGAAGGTAAAGGGCACCGTGAAGACGGCGGCGCCCGGGGGCACTCGGCCTTGCGACCAGGCCGGTGGCGTCTCCTGCTTGGCCGCGCTCAGGGTTGAGGCGCGTGACGTCACAGGGGGCGTGGTCGCGGCTCCTGCTTGGGGCCTAGTCTGGAGCGGTAGCGGTGCGGCAACGGGCACGATCAGTGGGACTTCGGGCTCTGCGACGGGGAGCGGGGGTAGGCTTACGGTGGCTGGGCTCGGGGTAGTAACGTCCCCTTTACTTGCCTCCGTCTCTTCAGCTCCCTCTGCGGCGTCGTCTCCGGCCTCCGTCCCTTCTGCATCCTCTTCAGGGGCAGGCGTGCTCCTCGTTGCGGGTGGTGTGCTGCGCTGGCGGGTTCCAGCCTGCTGGGCCATCTCCCTGCTCCACTCCATCAGCGTTTCTCGCTGCACTTGGGCCATCCTCCGTGCGAGGCCCTCCAGCGCGGTCTGTGCACGCTCCCGGTCTCGGGGAAGCTGTGCCAGGATCTCCACCAGGTCTTGTGGGGTGGTTGCTTGCATCAGGCTCCTGACCACAGGGTCGGTGCTGCCTGCCTCTCCCTCCATCTCCGGGTACGGCTCCTCCAGACTTCTCCAAGCTGCTCCCATCTTCTCTCTTTTGTTCTGTCTCCGCCCCCATTGAGGGCGGTCCTCGGGCAACTTGGTGATTGTCAGTTCCAGGGGCAGACCCCCCACGCTGATGGACATCTCAATCATTGCAGTCTCTGCTGGTGGGGGCGGTCTTCGTTTTTGGCGCCATTCTTGGTCCTGGCCCACGATGGGAGGTCGTCTCTTACCACCCTCTGGCACGCCCATAATGGCGTCCGCTCTGCCAGGGTGGGAAATCTTCTCAGATGGCGGGAATCGTCTCCCAGTGGCGGGAAACTCCGTGGATGGCGGGAAAAAGCTGCAGATGGCGGGCAACCGGCGGGAAACGACCCGTAATGGCGTCCGATGGCGGGGACCCTCCGGAATTGGCGGGAGACTTCTTTTTACGGTACAGATAAACTTTTCTTCAGGCACGCAGTACCCGGTGGTTGCGGGCACGTTATCCTGCCGACTACGCCAAAGTTGACGCACCCCCTGGGCCATGTTCAGGGGATACCCGGAGCCGGATCTGGATAGGGGTAGTAGTCCTTGTGGCGGTGACCCGGTCCGTGCCCAGGGTGTCAAACTAAGTGGCAGTCTATGGCAGTAGATGTTAACTTAGATGTCGACTACGCCACCCGTTGAGTGCGGCTTTGCAGCCGCCGCTGCAGAACAGTCCGCTGAGGCCGGTGAGATGGGTGCAGCGATGATGGTATAACCCCAACGGGAGGGGTATGGCCTCAGGGCAGCAGGTGAAGATGATGGGGGTTGTGACGGTCAGTAAGAAGAGTCAGAGTCAGGAGATGCAGTTTCAGGGGTTTTACTCACAAGTGTTCTCTCAGTCACTCTGGCCTTGAGTGACCACCCGAGCCGTGCTGCGTCCACCAGGTCCTGGACTCGGCTAACCCCCAGGCAGTTCTGGAGCGTGGTCCTGAGCTCCCTTCTCCCTCTCTTTCTCCTGGCCGTTCCCACCAGGGATCCACCTTTGGCCGGCTCCCTCGGGTCTCTTGGTGGTCAAACCTCCTCTGGGCTCCCTGACCCTATGCTTGGTGTGCCTTTCTGGTGGATTTGGTGAGGGTCATGGCAAATCTTGACCACGACCTCCGGTTCCTGGCTGAGGATAAGTGGCCTCCACCAGTTCGGGTTCCGGTACCCATGTCCGCCAACCCTTCACCCTTTTTGGTCTGATTCTGGGTTCTTAGGGTTCCCTCTGATCTTCCACTCTGGGCCTTTCTTTCTCCTCTCTCCTCTGCAGGCTTGGCTCTGGAGCTGGGCCCAGCCGGAGCCACAGCTCCCTGTCAGCCCTCCTGGCTGAACTCTTCTCCTCTTCTCCTCCTGCCTGAACTGAACTCTGATCTAAGATGGTGCCCACCTTATATACCTCCCTCTATGTGTGAGCCCAGGTGACTAGCACCCAATGAGCTCCTAGCTTTACCCAGACTACTCCCCCTATCTGCCCCTACACTACTGGGATGTTCCACCCCCCTCCCACTCCAGCCAGGGACAGACGCTGTCGTACCTGCACATATACTGGTTCTGTCCCTCGGAAATGGGATGTATGTAGTGCATGCAGCCTACTAAGCTCAGTTCCACACTCCATCCTTACCCGGGAGTGGAATACCACACCTCTGGCTTGAGGTGTAATACCCCTGTAGCAGCCGAATCCTCAGGGTGCTACACATACATGACATTACTGATCCTGTACTGATCCTGAGTTACATTCTGTATTATACTCCAGAGCGGCACTCACTATTCTGCTGGTGCAGTCACTGTGTACATACATTACATTACTGATCATAAGTTACCTCCTGTATTATACTCCAGAGCTGCACTCACTATTCTGCTGGTGCAGTCAGTGTGTACATACATTACATTACTGATCCTGTACTGATCCTTAGTTACATCCTGTATTATACTCCAGAGCTGCACTCACTATTCTGCTGGTGCAGTCACTGTATATGACGCGCCCCCAGGGCCATGTGGTACTCGGCAGCCGGGCCTCTGGTTGCCGGTGGGGGATATCACGGTGGCTGGCCCGGTCCATGGCCCAGGGTGGTCACTAAAAATGGGGGTTATATTTATAAGGGATTTTTAAAGTGTTCGTGACGCCACCTGTGGTATGCGGCTAAAGGGAGCCGCCGCTGCGGAGCAGTCCTCTGAAGCTGATGTTACTGCAGCAGGGATGGTGTGGCTCTCCGCAGGAAGAGCTAGCTCCAGGGCAGTGTAGGTATGTTGGTTGCGCTGGGCGTTGTAGTGCAGAGGGAAAGATGGCGCAGGTGAAATAATGGACGGAGGCAGTGCGGTGCAGTCATCTGAGTCTTTACTCACAGTTCTCATGACAGTTCCACTGGTGCACTGTACAGGTGTCAGCCTCCCACGTCGCACTGCGTTCACCAAGCAGAGGTTCAGCACTTCCTCAGGCAGATTAGGAGTACTTAACAGAACCCCACTTTCTTGTGTTCCTAGCTAGACCGTCTTGACGCTGGGTCTTTCTCCCTCCTGCCCTGCGCTTCCCACTCTCAATCCTGCTCGGGTGCTCTGAAGTCCCTCCTGTCTTGTTGGAGTTCCTGGACCTGCTTGACCCTCACGGGGATTAGAATGAGGCTTCAGCAACTGACTATATAAGCCAGAAGCCTCCGGTTTTCCCAGCCGAGACTTAGAGTAACACTGCCGGTCCAGGGGCCGGTCCCCTTCTTGCGGCCTACGATCCCTCTGTCTTCTGGCAGATTCGGGGCGTACGGGTCCCGTCCTGCACTCGCCGTACCCGCTGGGATCCCTTCTTTAGATCAGAGCCTACTCCTCTGCTCCCCACCTGGGCCTCTAGGACTGGGTCCTACTTGTGGAGCAGAGCTCCTAAAGAGCCTCTGCTCCCAGACTGTCTGTCCTCACTCACTCCTCTGACTCATCTGCCAACCTAAGATGGCTTCCCTTTTTATATCTCCTACAATGGTGCTCCCCTAAACTGCTTCCTCCACCCACACCCACTACTGGTTCCCCCTACCTTTGGGTTCCCCCCACTCCAGCCAGGGTCAGGGCTCAGCAGATGCGCTCATGCATGTTGCCCCTCCAGCCGGCCTGGAGCAGTGTAGTGTTGAATGTGGGTGTTGGGGTTCCGGGCAGCACTCCCTCCTTATCTGCAAGAAGGAGACACCACACCTCTGGTTGAGGTGCAGTACCTCTGTGGCGACTGAACCCTCAGGGGTGCCACACATACATACATTACATTACTGATCCTGAGTTACATCCTGTATTATACTCCAGATCTCCATTTATAATTTGCAGCTTCACAGCTGAAATATCCCATCCCATGCTTGCTTTGTCACAGAACCTGTTTCATTTTTTGGGAAAGTTAAAATGCCTGGATCAGAGAACATCATTCATAAGAGAACAGTCTGGAAATCCCACAGTTAAGTGAAACCCTTAAGAGACAGCCCATAATTTGGAACCTAGTGATGATTCTAAAGTCTTCACTGCATTAAAGAGAAACTCCAGCAACCAATATGAAGTCGCTCCCCCTAAATGTAGGCGATTCAGAGAACAGTAGAATACACAGGTCTATGAAGACTGGTTGACAACCGATGCATTCCTTGATTGTTGCCGAGCACATTTTTCCTGATCTATTATACCGAAGTCTACAAGAGGCCGAAATCAGGATGACAGAAGAGAATTCACTTGGGAAATTATGGTTTCAGCCAGTTTCCCTTTGAGCAGTTAGGTAATCTGCCCTTTATATCTAGAACTTTTTATGGTGGCAATATTGAAATTGACTGGAAAAATAACCTGGGTGATACAGAGGCACAACAGTTGCCGCTTCCTACTGACAGGCTGGAAAAAGCACTAAGTGACAGATGTCAGCTTGTTCTTCCAGTGCGGTGTGAAGGAAGGTGAGACAGATTTCACCGCATATTAATGCACGTCGGAGTGACAGCTCCTGTAACAGCATTCTCATAGATGGAGAGGAGAAACATGGGTGAAGAAGAAAATAGACTCCAAACTAAGAAAAGCAGTGCACGGTCTTAAATGGACAAGTGCTGTCTTCATGTAGATTATTAGAAAGGTAAAATGAAGAGTCCACTATTGAGACAACCTGAAAAGGAGATAAAAATACATCTCTGGATTATCACTCACCTTCTAAACTAGACCAATCATGACCCAATGCAAATACCCTGCCCAATATTGACAACCTGAGAAGTGACATCAGGGGGATTTCAAGAGGGCACGCGCACAAATGTTTTTTCAACATGCCCTGACGATTTCTATAAGGCAAGCCCCTCAACTGCTTTTTGAATCACAAGTAATGCATACAATCCCCTCGATCATACCCCAGAATAAATATAAATGTCAGACCAGACCCCCTTTTAACATATTTACACCCAAGACCGCACATCCTTACTTAACCTTACCCCAGACTTAATCCCATAAATATTAACCCCAGACTTGGCCCCTTACATAATACATAACGCACACACCCTAAATAAATGCAGGCTTCAGATCATATAGACTCTAGGCTAGAACTCCTTACTTAATACATAACTGTGATGAAAGCCGGCCGGTGGGTGCAGCTCTCTGGCGCCCCCTTACCTCTCAGGTCAGTCAAGGTACTGCACCTAGAGAAAGTAGTGCCAGGTAGCTGCAACCAGCGCAGGGAACACGGTAGTGTGTTATCCCTTCAACGTCACTAAACCGTAACGTCACTACACAGCACAACTCGCTAGCGCCCTCTTAGCCTCAGGTCAGTCAAGGAACTGCACCTAGGATAAGCGGTCGCCAGGGAGACTGTCCTGTAACCTACTGGGTATCGGGGCCCTCTGTAGTGAGGGCGGTATATATATCTTCCTTGGCCGCGCCAGGAATATATATATCTGAACCTCCGACCGTCACTACCAGCCTTCCCCAATCCCCAGTTGGTATGCTGCCACCAGTCCCTATTTTAGATATACGCCCAGTCCGTGAATGGGCCTATATCGGGTCAGGAACCAACCCTGGGTAGCGTTTTGGCTTGAGCCGAGCTCACACGGACGTGCGTTCGTTATGCAGAATAAAAGGCAGGCCCACAATTACTTGAGGTAATTGATTATAATAATACACTAGATACACGATATACAACTAAATATACACAGGTATAAGGTCAGGCTAAACTATACAACAATGGAATACAACACACAGAATCACCACAGCATATCAGTTACCGGTTTCTTGATTTTCTTGTGACGCAGGGAGAGGATTCTGCGGTCGCAGGCACGGTTCTTTGTTACAGGCTGAGGCCTACCACCGCATGGTCAAACTGCTCCTCCCCTTGGTGGCCTCAGCTGGTGCTCAGATGTTCAGCACACCACTCTTGGGTCAAGACTGACTTGTCTCTTGTCTGTCCTGCTATCTTACCTGCCCCGTCCCGCCCACTGCTGGTGAGGTCAGCTGGCTCAGTCTCCACCCTCAGGTCTAACTTCGATCAGAAGCCCAAATTCTATGGAACCCAATAACTTCTTCTGGGATGGTCTCATGATACCCCCAGGGGTTCCCATGGATTCGGGCCGCCGTAACCGACCTTTTGATATCAATTATGATACCATACGGTCCTCAGGAATGGCTCCGCGCTATATCTTGGCTTCCAGAGCACGTACAAACGTCTACCGCGGAGGCTTGTGTGCGCAATGGCTCCGGGACGCCGTGATATTTTTTTATTGGCCCATCCCACGCAACATGCGTGTACTATTCATGTTTCTATATCTTATGCCTCCATGCTTGTGACAGACAAAGAAACTAGTCCTATGGGACAAATGGTCAGGTACAGATAGACGAAGCACCCCCCCCTGCTGGCTGTGTTTCCTCTCGAAGTCTTTGAAGCTCCTAGCATTCAAGTGTTAAGTAGGCTTCTTATCTTACAGGAGCCTGGATGGGGGGAAACTATCTAGTTGACGTTTTAACAGAAGGTCCCAAGGGTGGGGGCTGCTGAAGTGTGGCCATCCCTGGATATGATTTATCATTACCAAGATGGCGGCTACAGGTTCATCACACCTCCCCCTATACGAGGGCGCGAGGGGGTAGCACATTCCTGTGTTCCCCCGTGCGTCCTTCTGCACCCTCCCCTTGCCGGGATAACCCGTCAGCGTTACCGTGGTCACGGCCTCTTCTGTGGCGAATGGAGAAGTGGTACTGCTGGACAGCGAGGCTCCAGCGTAGCAACCTGCCATTCGACCCAGAGACCGTGTGTAACCAGCTGAGGGGGTTGTGGTCCGTCTCCACGGTGAAATGGCTCCCGTACAAGTAGGGCTGCAGACGCTGCAGGGCCCATACAATTGCCAGGCATTCTTTTTCCACCGTGGAGTAAGCCACCTCCCGGGGCAGTAGCTTCCTGCTCAGGTACAAGACAGGATGTTCCTGGCCTGTCGTGTTGACCTGACTTAGCACAGCACCGAGGCCAAAGTCACTGGCGTCGGTCTGTACCACAAACGGCCGGTCGAAGTCGGCAGCTTGCAGTACAGGGGAGCTACTTAGGGCGGCCTTGAGTGCCCCGAAAGCTGTCTCGCAGGCGACTGTCCAGTCGACTGCGACGGGCAGCTTCTTCTTGGTGAGGTCCGTCAGGGGCTTGGCCAGGGTGCTATAGTGTGGGACGAACCTCCTATAGTACCCGGCGGTCCCCAAGAAGGACATCACCTGCTTTTTGGTCCTAGGAGTGGGCCAGGATGCGATGGCATCCACTTTCCCCGGTTCTGGCTTCAGAACCCCCCCGCCTACCCGGTGACCCAGGTAGAGGACCTCACTCATGCCCAGCTGGCACTTTTCCGGCTTGATGGTCAAGCCTGCCCGGTGGATCCGACTGAGCACCTGCCGCAGGTGCTCTAGGTGATCCTCCCAAGTGGGACTGAAGACTGCAATATCGTCCAAGTACGCAGCCGCGTACCCTTCAAGTCCCTCAAGCAGCGTATTGACCATCCGCTGAAAAGTGGCAGGGGCATTCTTCATGCCGAATGGCATCACTGTGGACTCGTACAGTCCAAAAGGGGTGATAAAGGCAGAGCGTTCCCTTGCCGCGGGGGTCAGAGGAATCTGCCAGTACCCCCGGCTCAGGTCCATGATGGTCAGGTACTTAGCCCCGGCCATCCGATCGAGCAGGTCATCGATGCGTGGTATGGGGAACGCATCGGTGGCCGTTACAGCGTTGAGCCCCCGGTAGTCCACGCAGAACCGTGTAGTTCGGTCCTTCTTTGGTACGAGGACTACAGGCGAGGCCCACGCGCTGCTGGATGCCTGGATCACCCCCAGCTTCAGCATCTCGTCTATCTCTTGGCGCATGTTTCCCTGCACCTCGAAAGAGACCCGATATGCTGAACGCCGGATCGGCGGGTGATCGCCAGTGTCCACGTCGTGGACAGCCATCTCAGTCCTTCCGGGCAGGCTGCTGAACAGCCCCCGGAAGGGGTGCAGGGTGGTCCCCAGCTGGGACCGTTGGTCCTCCGTGAGCTGGTGGCCAACCCCCACATCCTCGATGGACCCACCCGCCTTGGCTTGGGTGAGCAGATCCAGGAGGGTTTCTACCTCTCCTTCCTCGGGAAGGTTGCACACTGGGTGGGCAGTCGCTTCCCGCTCATGATGAGCCTTCATCATGTTCACGTGGAAGGCCTTCCTCCTTCCACGGGCGTGATCCAGGGTGACCAGATAGGTGACGGCATTGAGTTTCTGGTGCACGAAGTAGGGACCTTCCCAGGCTGCCTGAAGCTTGTTCTGTGGTACGGGGACCAGTACCCACACCTTTTGACCCACCTGGTAGGTCCTCTCACAAGCATTCTGGTCGTACCACCGCTTCTGGTCGGCCTGGGCCTGGGCCATATTGTCCTGCACCAGCTTTGCCAAGGCCATCATCCTGTCCCGGTGGCGCACGACATACTCGATGACCGACACCTCGGGGGTGGCCAAATCCCCTTCCCATGCTTCCTTCACCAGAGCCAGGGGGCCCCGTACCCGTCGCCCGTACAGGAGCTCAAAGGGGGAGAACCCCGTTGAGGCCTGCGGAACCTCCCGGTAAGCAAATAGGAGGTGTGGGAGGTAACGCTCCCAGTCTCTCCCGTGGGAGTCGACCAACATCTTAAGCATCTGCTTTAAGGTGCCATTGAACCGCTCACACAGGCCATTAGTCTGTGGGTGATACGGGCTGGCCACCAGATGTTGCACCTGCATTTGCTTACAGAGGGACTCCATCAGCCGCGACATGAACTGGGTCCCTCGGTCGGTGAGCATTTCTTGGGGGAAACCCACTCTGGAGAAGATCTCCAGTAAGGCGGTAGCCACCTTGTCGGCCCGAATGGACGACAAAGCTACCGCTTCCGGGTACCGGGTGGCATAGTCCACTACCGTGAGTATGAAGCATTTCCCGGAGTGGCTGGGAGTGGACAGAGGTCCAATAAGATCCACAGCGACCCTCGAGAAAGGCTCTTCGATGATTGGCAGAGTTACCAGTGGGGCTTTGGGGCGCGGCCCCGCCTTCCCCACCCTCTGACAGGTGTCACACGAACGGCAGTAGGCACCCACCGCGGCTCCCATCCCAGGCCAGTAGAAATGCTGAGCTATCCTGGCCTTGGTTTTAGCGATCCCTAGGTGTCCGGCCATCGGAATCTCGTGTGCGATCCGCAACAATTCCGCCCTGAACGGATAGGGTACCACTAACTGTCGGTCCCTGGGCCACGCCTCCGGTGAACCCTGCTGGACCGTTACCCGGTACAGCCGTCCCTGGTCCCAGACCACACGCTCGCAGTCTGACTCCATGGGAGGCTGTGCCGCCTGTTCCTTGAGAGCTTTCAGGCTGTCGTCTGCTTCCAACGCAGCCTGAAATTCCTGACTTGATGTGGCCAGAATCGACGAAACTGCCACATCCTCCGTCAGCCCCTCCGGGCATGTCACCTGGCCGCTGTCTGACCCGGCAGACACTTGGTCAGAAGTGGGGAAGCCGTCGGACCTCTGCAAGGCTCCTTGGGCTCCGGCGCTCCCACTCCTGGTGACAGCGGCTATGACCGCTGTGACCGTGGGTAGTGCCTGCTTCCCCTCTGTTTCTGACCAAGCCGCCCGATCAGGCAGGCTTCCTAGGCCTTTGGACATCTCGGATGTGGGGAACTCCTGCCCTGGGGTCTTACCTGGCGGCTCCTCTCTTGGGACACCCCCACCTCCCATGGCCTGTTCCTCCCCCTGCAGTGGGCCTATACTCAGCAGCCTGGATACCCCTGGGAGCCCTACACTGCCGGTAGCTGCCCCCCTCTCCATCCCTGAGCTTCCCTCTACAGAATCCTGCCCGCCCCCTCCCTCACCGGAGGACAAGAGGTCACGGCACGCCGGCTGAGCACCTCTGCGGGCATCCCCACACTCCCCACCTGCTTTCACTAACCCTGTTTGTGTTGTGTCTGTGCAGGTGTTACCCTCAGGTTTCACTCCCTCCTCCTCAGCAGGACACACACTACATACAACATGGTTGGCATTAGCAGCAGACAAATCAATACACTCTTGGGGGGCCGAACTTGGGGGTTCAGAGGGTACATACTGCGATACTAGACGCCCCAAGTCGGTCCCTAATAAAACATTTGCGGGAATATTTGGCGTTACTCCCACCTCCCGCATCCCCCTCCCGGCACCCCAGTCCAAATACACCATGGCAACGGGAAGTGCCGGCTCCACGCCTCCAACCCCGGAGACGGAAAGAGTCTTTCCTGGTACCAAGTCCTGGGGGGACACCACCTCAGGCCGTACCAGTGTTCGTTCAGCGCCCGTGTCCCGCAGTCCCATGACCGCAGAACGGCCTATGGTGACGGGTTGGATGTTGTCCAGGGACCTACCACCACCCCCTCCCACACACAAAACATTGGGCGCTCTCTGGGACTGGGATGGGGTCTTTTGGCGCTGGGGACACTCAGCCCTAAAGTGTCCTGGTTTGTTGCATAGATGACAACGTCTTACGTCTGGTCCTTGCCTGGAGAGGGCAACAGGGGGATACACCCCTTGTGTTCTAGGGGCCGGGGAAACAGGGGCATGACTGGGCTTACCCCCTCTCCAGGTGCTGCTGGCAGACTTCTTCAGCTCAGGCGCCCTGTTATTGGCATACTCGTCTGCCAGGGCGGCTGTAGCAGAAGCCCCTGTTGGTTTTCGGTCACGGAGGAACTGTCGGAGGTCCTCTGGGCAGTTCCACAAGAACTGCTCCGTGACGAACAGTTCCTGGACCTCCTGGCGGGTAGTAAGCGCTAGACCCGAGGTCCAGTGCTCTGCGGCTCTCAACAGCGCCCGCATATGATCGGTCCAGGTGTCCTTGGGGCCACGCAGCAGGCTCCGGAACTTCTGGCGGTACGACTCGGGAGTGAGGTTGTACTGCCGGATCAGGGCCCGCTTGATGCAGTCGTAGTTCTGTACCTCCCCGGCAGGTAAGTCCCCCAAGGCATCCAGGGACTTACCCCTCAAACGGGGGGTCAGGTATCTGGCCCACTGATCCCGGGCCAGATGGTGCTGAAGACAGGTCCGTTCAAATGCCACCAGAAAGGAGTCCAGGTCCCCATCCTTCTCCAGTAGAGGGAAGTCCTCAGCTCGGACTTTGGACGACTTGGTCTCCTGATGGGTTGGTTGCTCTAGCGGAAGCCCCCGCTGGGCCAGGTCCAGTTGGTGCTGGCGCTCCGCAGCTCGCTCTGCACGCTCTGCAGCTTCACGCTCCGCAGCCTCCCGGCGCTCTGCAGCCCGCTCTGCACGCTCCGCAGCCTCCCGGCGCTCCGCAGCTTCGCGCTCCTCCTCCGCTGCCTTCTCTGATGCTGCCAGGAGGGTTTTGTAGACGGCATCGCCATGAGACTGGAGACTTGCCATAGCCGCTTGTAAAAGGGCTTGTGATCTGGACAGGCTGGGCTGGGTAGGTGGTGGGCAGCCCACTGCGGGACCGTATACTGGGGACTGGCTCCCTGAGGTGCCCGGGCTGGACTCCTCCTCGCCATGAGTAACAATGTCCTCCCCTCCTGCCACACGGACCGTAGCATTAGCCTCCTGCAGGGTCTTGCTCCTGGTGCCGTCTGCCATCTTGGTAACCGACACCGCTGCAACCCTGAGTTTGCACACACCTTGTTATACTTTTAGCCTGACCGTCTAATGTTGGGCTGACCTTAAGACTCCAGCAGTGGAAGTTACCACTGGCAGTCTTTAGTGCCTGGGAGTAGGGGTCCCACAACACTATTATTCTGCAATCCCACCGCTCTGCCACCAATGTGATGAAAGCCGGCCGGTGGGTGCAGCTCTCTGGCGCCCCCTTACCTCTCAGGTCAGTCAAGGTACTGCACCTAGAGAAAGTAGTGCCAGGTAGCTGCAACCAGCGCAGGGAACACGGTAGTGTGTTATCCCTTCAACGTCACTAAACCGTAACGTCACTACACAGCACAACTCGCTAGCGCCCTCTTAGCCTCAGGTCAGTCAAGGAACTGCACCTAGGATAAGCGGTCGCCAGGGAGACTGTCCTGTAACCTACTGGGTATCGGGGCCCTCTGTAGTGAGGGCGGTATATATATCTTCCTTGGCCGCGCCAGGAATATATATATCTGAACCTCCGACCGTCACTACCAGCCTTCCCCAATCCCCAGTTGGTATGCTGCCACCAGTCCCTATTTTAGATATACGCCCAGTCCGTGAATGGGCCTATATCGGGTCAGGAACCAACCCTGGGTAGCGTTTTGGCTTGAGCCGAGCTCACACGGACGTGCGTTCGTTATGCAGAATAAAAGGCAGGCCCACAATTACTTGAGGTAATTGATTATAATAATACACTAGATACACGATATACAACTAAATATACACAGGTATAAGGTCAGGCTAAACTATACAACAATGGAATACAACACACAGAATCACCACAGCATATCAGTTACCGGTTTCTTGATTTTCTTGTGACGCAGGGAGAGGATTCTGCGGTCGCAGGCACGGTTCTTTGTTACAGGCTGAGGCCTACCACCGCATGGTCAAACTGCTCCTCCCCTTGGTGGCCTCAGCTGGTGCTCAGATGTTCAGCACACCACTCTTGGGTCAAGACTGACTTGTCTCTTGTCTGTCCTGCTATCTTACCTGCCCCGTCCCGCCCACTGCTGGTGAGGTCAGCTGGCTCAGTCTCCACCCTCAGGTCTAACTTCGATCAGAAGCCCAAATTCTATGGAACCCAATAACTTCTTCTGGGATGGTCTCATGATACCCCCAGGGGTTCCCATGGATTCGGGCCGCCGTAACCGACCTTTTGATATCAATTATGATACCATACGGTCCTCAGGAATGGCTCCGCGCTATATCTTGGCTTCCAGAGCACGTACAAACGTCTACCGCGGAGGCTTGTGTGCGCAATGGCTCCGGGACGCCGTGATATTTTTTTATTGGCCCATCCCACGCAACATGCGTGTACTATTCATGTTTCTATATCTTATGCCTCCATGCTTGTGACAGACAAAGAAACTAGTCCTATGGGACAAATGGTCAGGTACAGATAGACGAAGCACCCCCCCCTGCTGGCTGTGTTTCCTCTCGAAGTCTTTGAAGCTCCTAGCATTCAAGTGTTAAGTAGGCTTCTTATCTTACAGGAGCCTGGATGGGGGGAAACTATCTAGTTGACGTTTTAACAGAAGGTCCCAAGGGTGGGGGCTGCTGAAGTGTGGCCATCCCTGGATATGATTTATCATTACCAAGATGGCGGCTACAGGTTCATCACAATAACATACACGCCTAAACAAATACAGACCCCAAGCCATGCAGACTCCAGACTAAACACCAGACCAGACCCCCTAATCTATTACAACCTCAAAAACATCCCTCATAAACAAATACAACTCTAGTTGAAACACCCTAAACAAACACAGACCAGACACCCCCTAAACAAACACAGATTCAAGACTAAACCACCTTGCTAACAGAAAACATGCACACACACTAAACAAATACAGACCCCCTTACCTAATACATAACACACCCTAAGCAAATACAGACCAAAGACCATGCAGACACCAAGATAGAACCCCTTACCTAATACATAACACACCCTGAACAAATACAGACCCAAGACCATGCAGACACCAGAATAGAAAACCTTACCTAACACATAACACACTCTAAACAAATACAGAACAAAGATCATGCAGACACCAGAAAATAATGCCTTACCTAATACATAACTGTGACGACACAGCATAAGTTCTTGATTAGGCCAGACGTGTTTCTTCGGTGGGTCAAGAGACATAGACCATTTTTATATGAGCCTTAACGTTGACTCTTGAGTTGACGTGTGTTGCAGCATATTGTGTTGCTATCCTTGGAGGACAGGGACGCAGGGTCATTGAACAACTGATGTTTGATAATATGTTGATTACCCATTGTATAAGTCCATGCAACTTGTTGACCTGCAACCAGGGAAGGATAAACTATGTAGATTGATTAAATACTTGGATAATGAGAGTTTACCTTATCCCACCTTCCCCTTGACCTGTGGATGATGGCCTGAAGGATAGTTGTGAACTATAAAAGGAGGATTTGCCTCTGTTTCCCCAGACAGAGGCTCCACAGAATGCCAGCTTAAGGGACCACGGCCCTAGCTGGAGGAATACAGATCTGCTCTGACGCGCCCCCTGGGCCGTGGGGTACTCGGTGCCGGGCCGGTCATTGCTAGGGGAGATGTCACAGTGGCGGTGACCCTGTCCATGACCCAGGGCGGTCAATCAAAAGGGGATTATTTACAGGGGATTTATAGTACTTTATATTAAGTTCGTGACACCACCTGTGGTATGTGGCTATGTGGAGCCGCCGCTGCGGAGCAGGTCCTCTGGAGCTGATGTAAATGCAGCAGGGTTGGTTTAGCTCTCCACAGGTAGAGCTTAGCTCCAGGGCTGGGTAGATGTTGTAAATGTTGCTGGGCGTTGTAGTGCAGTGTAGTGCAGAGGGTGATGGCACAGCAGTAATTCACAGAGACAGTGGGGTGCAGTCCTCAGAGTTTACTCACAGTTGTTAAGTTCCTCAGGTTGCACTGTACAGGTTACAGCCTCCCGCGTCGCGCTGCGTTCACCAGGCAGGGGTTCAGCAATCCCTCAGGTAATTCCAGAGCACTTAACGGGACCCCTTTCTGTGTGCCTTTCTCTGTCATCTTCCTGCGCTGGCTCTCACCCTCCTGCCCTGCGCCTCACAATCAGTGTCCCAATCCGGTAGCCTCGGGTCTTGTCGGGCGACCTGCAGTCCCCTGGACCCTCTGTGGCCACCTTTTCGGCGATGTAATTGTGGCTGTGGCAACTGCACCTTGCAAGTACAGCAGCCTCCGGTTTCTAGCGGAGCCTTGTAGTTCTCCACAAGTTTAGGGGCCGGTCCCCTCTGCGGCTTGATCCTTCCACACCTGGTAGATTCGGGCGTACGGGTGGCCTTCAGCACTGCCCGTACCCCTAGGATCCCCTCGTTCCTCCTGGAGCCTTCCTTCCTGCTCCTCTCTCTCCCTCTTCTGGGCCTCTCTCACTAGGCCCACTCTGGAGCAGAGCTCGTGCAGAGCCCCTGCTCCCCTCACTTTCCTCCTCCAACTGACCACACTCTCTCAAGATGGCTTCCCATTTTATACAACTCCTTCACAAGTGCTCCCCTGATCAGCTTCCTCCACCCACACCCACTACATGGTTCCCCCCTCACTTGGTTTCCCTCCACTTCAGCCAGGGATCAGGGACTGTGCTCTCCCTTAGGAGCAATCTCGCCCTGCCCTACTGAAGTGGATGTGTTGGATGCAGGTGTTAGGGTCTCGGGCAGCACTCTATCCTTATCTGAGAGTGGGATACCACACCTCTGGGTGAGATGCAGTACCTCTGTAGCAACTGAACCCTCAGGGGCGCCACAGCTCCATAGACCATCACTGAACCCTCAAGACAGCCGGGCTGACAAGAGTACCCACTGACATTGTGTCTCCACAATAACACACCCTAAACAAATACAGACCCAAGATAATGCAGACACCAGAAAAAAACGCCTTACCTAATACATAACACAGCATTTTATGAGTCTAGTTAAAGAGTAAGAGAGCTTATGAGTCCAAGTGTATTTAGTCTCCACCCAGCCTTACTGACAGCTGCAGCTTGTACTGAGCAGTTTTTTGCAGAAGCGGTGAGGAAGGATATTGTGGTGCTGTCAATCAGGCCAGATGAGTAAAAATTCAGCATCAACGGGGAGGAGGGACACTAAGTAGCTCTCATTCAGACTAGGTGAGCAAAGATTTCAGCAGCAGAGAGGAGGAACAATGAAAAGCTGTCAATAAGGTTAGACTGGCAGAAAGTCTGTATACCAATACATTCTCACCATAAGCAATGCCTTTGTGTCCACCTTTACATATGGAATCACAGCAAGCCCCATATTTTAGTGTGACAGTAAAATCCTCTGTGCACCACTTTATGGAGGATTATGGATATACATTAAAGAGGACCTGCCACTTGCTGCTGTTTTCTGTTGTGTCACTCCATTGCAGCGATATTCACATTTGTTGCTTTTGGAGCGCAGTATGTGAAATCTGTTTTTGCAGTCCAACTGAACATTTCTTCAGAGACTTTTGTGACTCCCAGATATTGCGAATCACAGCTCAGCAACCAAACTAGCAGTCTCAGACGCTGTTGAGCTGTGATCTCAGGAACTCTATAGCCGATTCTATAAAAATAAAAGACGGAATACTGAGGGTAGCAGTGGGAATAAAATAGCTAAAAATGGATGCTTTTGACCACGGCCAGGGCAAGGGGTAGGTAGGGTAGGCGGCTGCCAAGGGCGCCACCTCAGGTGAAGCAGGAAGTGGTGCAATATCTAAGGGGAAAAACATTTTTATTAAAATGAATCTACTCCAACACGCATTGTCACTGCTTCCACGCTGTATGCTGGTTTCTTGTTAACCTGATGCGCTCTTCAGCGCTGCCATTAGCACTGCAGCCTATGTTGCCACAGGAGAGTGCCGTTGGTCCTGGCAACTCTGAGCTCTACTTGACGCCGCTTTCATCCTGAGCTCCAACACTAGGTGCAGATTGACTACTGAACACTGGTTCTCTTTTGAAGCAGTGTTCAGCAGTCAATCTGTGGCGTGCCTGGTCCCAGCGCTTAGGACTTAAGCGGCATCAAGCAGAGTTGCCAGGACCAACGGCACTCTCCTATGGCAACATAGGCAGCAGTGCTGATGACAGTGCTGATGGGCGCATCAGGTCAACAAGAAACCTCCCTGTTTTCTGGACTATTTGGAGTGCACCACATTACATCACACTACCAGGAAACAGAGGTTAATTAAGTGCACCCTGGTGTTGCAAACTTTATTTTATTTTATTTTTGTCCCTGCCATAGCGAAGTGGTAACATCCGCACACCACATGGTGTGCAACCTATGGCACAAGTAGTGCATCATAGCATTACAATAGGAAATCATTAGATGCAATGTCACAATGTAATACATATCGCTGCCTAGCCCTAGTCTTAGGCAAGCAGAGTAGTGTGTTACTAGTCCTTCTATTCCTTTGGCCAAGCTTTCTTCCAAATTACTAATGTCTAGTTACTGCAGAAGGCTGCCAGCTCCATGTGTGAGGATTGCAGGACCCTAGGACGAGTGCCTACTTGTTCTTGCAGGGACCCACATAAATGGTGTACCATCATTCAGGCCTGGCAGTTGGGTTACAAGATTGTGGCCTTGGGAGGGGCATGTATTATTTTTTGTTTAGCCATGTAAGGTGTCTTGTTGAGATGTGTCCTCTATAGTGTTGTAAGAGGTTATCCTATATGACACATTTGTGATAGTAGGTTCTTCATCTATTTTTGTTCATTTTTTTTCATCCACATGTCTTGTCAGAGCCATCACCTGGAGAACCCAGTCAAGTGCCAGGGCCCACAGGGTCTGTGAGGCCCAGTCTGTCCAGGTGGCATCCGCCATAAATGTGTTAAACATTAGGCACCTAATTCCAACGGTGGTGGTCAGAGTTAGCTCCGATTGCAGTAGTATAACCTCTTAGATGCCACTGTGAGTCATCATTGAATGACCCTGTATCTGCTATGTTTTCATAACTATGAAGCAACGTGCTGTGACAACTATCTTGAGAGTGTGACTGGGCTTTATAAGAGGTTAATTATTTAGCAATACACTGCAATATATCCCTAATATTCTCCTAGAGGAACTAATAAAAAAATCTATATTTTTTAAATGAAAATGTCATATACAGTGGCTTGCGAAAGTATTCAACACCCCCCCACAGACACCCTTTCCCCTGGCCTACTTGGCATTTTTCGTATTTTGCTACCTCACAACCTGGAATTTCACTGTTTTTTTGAGGGTTTAGTTCATTTAATGAACATGTCTACACCTGTGAACATTTGGTTTTCATTTTATTGTGAAGCAAACAACAAATAGGACAAATATATGAAAACTTCAGTGTGCATAACTATTCACCCCCCTAAAATCAGTACTTTGTAGAGCCTCCCTTTGCAGTAATTACTGTTGCAAGTCGCTTAGGATAAGCCTCTATGAGTTTCTCATGTCTTGCCACTGGGATTTTTGTCCATTCCTCAAGGCAAAACTGCTCCAGCTCCTTCAAGTTAGATCTTTTCCTCTGGTGAACAGCGATCTTCAAGTCTGACCACAGATTCTCAATTGGATTATGGTCTGGGCTTTGACTAGGCCACTCCAGAACATTTACACGTTTCCCCTTAAACCACTCAAGTGTTGCTTTAGCAGTATGCTTTGGGTCATTGTCTTGTTGGAAGGTGAACCCCCGTTCCAGTCTCAAATCACTGACAGACAAACAGGTTTTGCTCAAGAATATCCCAGTATTTCCCAGCATCCATCTTCCCATTGACTCTGATTATTTTCCCTGTCCCTGCTGCCGATGGTGTTCTTGGGGTGATGAACTGTGTCGGTTTGGCTCCAGACATAGCGTTTAACTTGGTGGCCAAACAGTTTAATTTTGGTCTCATTTGATCACAGCAGCTTCCTCCATACATTTTGGAAGTCTCCTACATGTCTTTTGGCAAACTCAAAACTAGTGTTGAGCCACCCCCGTAGTGTTCGAGTTCGGTTCGGTTCGTCGAACACCCGTGTGTTCGCCGAACTGTTCGTCGAACTGTTCGTCGAACACCTTCGAACACCGTTAAAACCAATGGCAGGCAAACAAAAACACATAGAAACACATAGAAAACACCTTCAAAGGTGTCCAAAAGCTGACAAACTGCTCAGAAGACACAACTAACACATGGAAAAGTGACAAGTACATATAGTCATGCGAAAAGAAAAGAGGTGGAGGAGTAAAAGGAGGGGGAGACACAGATATAGGCATGTCATGCCCTTCTAAAATCCAAAAAGTGAGAAGCCGAGACGGCCAGTCCGCTCCTGCCCGTGCCACCTCCGTGTCGCCGGGTTTGTGCCAGAGCCGCGGTGAACCCTGACGGCCAGCCCCCCTCTCCCAATACTGGTGCCTGTCCGCTGGTGGGTCGAGCGAGCCCCCCTGTGGTGGAGGCAGCTCTAAGCTTTTTAATTTAAATTGTCTCTCTAATTTAAATGAATACACTTTAAATCCATTTACAAGGATCTATTGGAGGGCAAGTCTCATGCCAGCAGCCGCGTAATTCCAGCTCCAGTAGCGTCCACTAAAGCTGCTGCAGTTAAAAAGCTTTTATAAGGATCGAGCTCGGCTGTCCACCGCAAGGCATCCTAGTGCCAGTCCCAGCCCCTATGCCTTGGGGTGCCTCCTGATGCTCTTCACTAAGTATCCCGTGGTCCCGAAGCATTTCCTTTGAAAAAATTAAGTGTCCAAACTACAGGTGGTGTAGCTTGCTTAACAGCCGGGATAATCCGCTGACTAGCAGACACTGCTACTAGGCACAAAGTATTTCCTGGGCTAGATGCAGTTAAAAATTTGTAAGTAGATACTCTCGTTGGATGCTGAGAAAGCATTCCATAGAGTCTCCTGGCACGCCATATATGATTCTCTTAAAAAGCTTGGGGTAGGGGTCTAGGGGACCCTTTTATAGCCAAAATCACGGCCCTGTATCACAATACGTCACCTAGGCTGAAGATAAATGGAACTGTAGCACCGAGGGCTCGGTTGCTACAGACGTATTGCACCTCACCCAGAGGTGTGATATCTCACTCTCAGATAAGGATGGAGTGTGGATCAGGACCCGACACCTGCATGCATTACACCACATTGCCGTGGGGCAGGGCGACCAATATGCCCCTGAGATGGGCACGACAGTCCCTGTCCCTGGCTGGAGTGGGGGGAGGGAACACTGAGGAAGGGGAACCCTGCAGTGCAGGAGCAGGGAGGAAGCAGTTCCTGGGTGCATTGAGAAGGGAGTATAAAAGGTGGGCACCATCTTAGTTCAGTGCAGAGAAGTCTCAGCAGAAGTGGCAGGGAGCAGGGGCTCTGCATGAGCTCTGCTCCGGAGGCGGGCCTAGTAACAGAGGCCCAGGCCTGCAAGAGGGAGAAGGAAGGAAGAGGAGCGGAGAAGGCTCCAGGAACGAGGAATGAAGGGATCCCAGGGGTGCGGACGGGCGAGTCGCCACCGCACGCCCGAATCCACCTGCGTGGAGGGGTCAGGCCAAAAGGGGAGACCGGTCCCCGAACTAGTGGAGGCAGGAAACGACCCTCAGCTAGAAACCGGAGGCTCTGACATTTTATGTGGCGCAGCCCCTTGCTCCACCCGCTAGGAAGGCACCACATAGGGTCAGGGAAACTGGCGCCAAGTTTACCAAGAGGAGGCCCGAGGCAGCCGGACCGAAGTGTTGGTAAGAAAGGCCAGACAAAGGACACACAAAGGGGGTCCTGTGAAGCGCTCCAAAGTTATCTGGGAGTTGTCTGAGCCCCTCACCTGGTGAGCACAGTACGACGTGGGCAGCCGTTACCTGCAGACGTGGTCTGGATAATAAGAACTGTGAGTAAAGGCCCTGAACTGCATCACTGACTCCGTGTCGTTACTGCTGCTGCCCTGCACCATCACCCCCATCCTCCGCATACACTGCCCTGAGGCTATACTCCTCCCGTGGGGAGTTATGCTACGCTCTGCTGCACCCACAACACCAGCCTTAGCGGTCTGCCCTGTAGCGGCGGTTCACTCTGACCGCAATCCACGGGTGGCGTAGTCGGACATTTAAACATCAAAACCACATAAATAGTTCCGCCACTGGTTTGACCGCCCTGAGCCACGGAACCGGATCGCCGCCACGAAGACTACAACCACCAGCATCCACCAAAAAGGGTCCGGCTCCGGGTGTCCCAAGGCCCAGGGGGTGCGTCAGAACATTTTCATCACCTTTCACAATCACCAATGGGACAAGGCAGGGATGTCCTCTGTCCCCTCTCTTATACATCCTAGTGACGGAGCACCTGCTCTCATCAATTCGCCATAACCCCAATATTAGGTGGATTGAGGTGGGAGGCACCGAGTACAAGTGCTCTCTATTTGCTGATGATGTCCTAGTATATATCACTCAATCACATATATCCATCCCTGCTGTTATGGCTGAAATAGATCACTTTGTTACATGGTCAAATTTTAAAATCAATGCAGCGAAGTCTGAGGCCCTCGATGTCTCCCTCCCTAAATCCATATAGGATTCCATCCAGTCCAACTTTCCCTTTGCCTGGCCCTCACAGGGTATCAAATACTTAGGAATTCCTATTCATAGAGACCTCTCCCATCTATGTTATCTAAATTTTGGGCCCTTTATTGAACAATTCCATACAGACCACGGTTGGCAAGTTAGAACTGTAAGATTCACTACGTGAACCACTGGTGTTTTGTGGAAAAGCACATGTACACCGCGTTCCAAATTATTATGCAAAAAGTGTTTAGGAGTGATAAGGGAAGAATTTGTTTGTTTGTCAGTTAAACTCATTGATGGTGATGTGTGTCAGGGCTCTTTATATCACTGTAAGCAATTGCAGACACCTGTGCTAATTAGTTTGGCAGGTGTGTCCAATGAAAGGCAAGACTACTTAAGAAGGCTCTCTCACATTATTAAGCAGCCTACATTTTCTGCCAAAATGGGAAAGAAAAAGGATGTGTCGGCTGCTGAGAAGCAACAAATTGTGGAGTGTTTAGGTCAAGGCATGACTACAATCAACATTGTGCGATGATCAGGATGAAGTGTCTTGGCAATCAAAAAGTATGTAGCTGATTCACAGTACACACGTGTGCGTGCTGATAAGGGCAAATTGAGGACTCTTTCCTACAGGCAATTACGTCAGGTTGAAACAGCAGCGGCAAAAAAGCCTTGTCATAGCAGCAGACAAGTTTTTGAAGCTGCTTGTGCCTCCAACGTCCCCCGAACAACAAGATGCAGGGTCCTTCAGAGGTTTGCAGCTGTGCATATGCCATCCTGTCGACCTCCTCTATCCACTTCACACAAGCAGAAACGGCTCCAGTGGGCCAAACATTACATGAAGACTGATTTCAAAACTGTTTTGTTCACGGATGAGTGCCGTGCAGCGCTCGATGGTCCAGATGAATGGAGTGGAGGATGGCTGGTTGATGGACACCCCACGCAAACACGGCTACAGCGCCAACAAGGAGGAGGTGGAGTAATGTTTTGGGCTGGAATCATGGGGAGAGAGATTGTCGGCCCCTTTAGGATCCCTGAAGGCGGTAAAGATGAACTCCATAATGTATGTGGATTTTCTCAAACAGCACTTCCTGCCATGGTTCAAGAAGAAGAACCGTGTATTTCACAGCAAGATCATTTTTCTGCATGATAATGCACCATCTCATGCTGCACATAAAACATCTGCATCTCTGGCTGATATGGGCATAAAAGGGGACAAACTTATGGTGTGACCCCCATGCTCCCCTGACCTCTACCCCATTCAGAACCTTTGGAGCATCATTAAAAGGAGTGTCTATGATGGCGGGAGGCAGTTCACATCTAAGCAACAGCTCTGGGAGGGTATTCTGTCCTCATGCAAAACAATTGAAGCAGAAACCATCCGAAACCTGACAAATTCAATGGACGAGAGAGTTCAGAAGCTCCTTTCGAACAAGGGGTCCTATGTGAAAATGTAACATCACCTAGAATAAAGTTTTGAGTTGAAAACTGTTTGATTTCAGTTTCTAACAACCTGCTAATGCTTATAATTTCAAAAATGACCATTTTTTTGGTCTTTATTAAAATGAAAAGGTTGATCGAAAAGTTTGGGGGATCTAAGAGTGTGGCAACCCAGTAGTCATGATTACTTCGAATTCTGACAATATGAGGGTCATGCTGCAGGTAGTGCAGCAAGAAGGCACTTATGTGTCTTGCGCATCTCGGAGCCCCAAAATTATTTTCCGGGCTAGATGCAGCTAAAAATTATTTTTAATTTTAAATCTGGTGAAGCTTATTATAGATGGCCTAATAGGATCAGTGCTGCACACTGCTACAAAGCCCAAATTATTTTCCAGTCAAGATACAGATAAACATGATTAGTAATTTGAAAGCTTAAAACGGTTGGTAGGGTGATTTTAACCAATCATCAAGCTTTTACTCTCCCCAGGATGACACAGGGGTAGAAAAGTCGTTTCGGATCCATGATTTGTTCATCTTTATGAACGTGAGTCTGTCTACATTATCAGTGGAGAGCCGCGTGCGCTTATCTGTCAGCACACCACCAGCAGCGCTGAACACACGTTCAGACAGAACGCTGGCTGCGGGGCATGACAAGATCTCCAAGGCGTAAGTGGCTAGCTCCGGCCATTTATCCAGATTGGAAGCCCAAAAAGAGCAAGGGTCCAGTGACACAGTCGTGGCTTCAATGTTTACTTGGAGATACTCCTGTACCATCGTCTCTAGGCGTTGACTATGTGTCAGACTTCTTGTCTCCTGTGGCCTTGCAAAGGATGGGCTAAAAAAGTGGTGAAATGATTCCGCAAAATTGATGTTACCAGCAGATACTGTGGTTCTGTTACGGTTTGAGTGCTGAACACTTGACGGTCCCACGGTTGGCAAGTTGGAACTGTGAGATTCACTACGTGCACCACTGGTATTTTGTGGAAAAGCACATGTAAGATTCTGCAACAGTCTCTGCTGATACTCCTGCATGCGTGCATCCCTTTCTATGGCAGGAATAATTTCTGCAAATTTACTTTTGTACCGGGGATCTAACAGTGTGGCAACCCAGTAGTCAGGATTATTTCTAATTCTCACAATTCGAGGGTCATGTTGCAGGTAGTGCAGCAAGAAGGCACTCATGTGTGTTGCGCATCCAGGAGCACCAAGTCCCTGTTGTGTTGGTGGCGAGGTAGCAATCATGCTTCCTTCCTCTGTCCTCTCCCCCCAACCTCGTACAACAGAAATGTGATCAAGGTCTCCCTCATCTGATGAGTCTTCCATCAGTTCGTCCTCCACTTCTTCCTGGGCTCCTGCACCTTCCTCACTAGTTTGGCTGCTACCATGCGCCCTGGTAAAATCATCTCCCCCACCCTCACATGCCTGCCGCCTTGGTGCTGCCGACCGTCTGGACCTTGCAGATGTTAGCCCTTCCGCATACAACTCCTCCTCCTCTACTTCCTCCACCTCCTCTTGTGCCACCACCTGACTCCGAATTCTGTTTAACATGTGCTCCAGCATGTAAATCACCGGAATAGTCATGCTGATAATGGCATCGTCAGCACTAAACATCTTCGTCGCCATTTCAAAACTGTGCAGAAGGGTGCATAGGTCCCTGATCTGAGACCACTCCTCCAGCGTGATTTGCCCCACCTCTGAATCTCGTTGGCCCAGGCTATACGTCAGAACGTATTGCACCAGGGCTTGTCGGTGCTGCCACAGTCGCTGCAACATGTGCAGAGTTGAATTCCACCGGGTAGGCACATCGCATTTTAGCCGGTGAAGTGGCAGGCCCAACGACTTCTGTAGAGATGTAAGTCGCTGAGCTGCGGGATGCGAACGGCGGAAGTGAGCACACAGCGACCGTGCCCTCTGCAGAAGGCCATCTAGTCTGGGATAGTGGGCTAAAAATTGCTGGACAACCAGGTTCAACACGTGAGCCATACAAGGCACGTGTGTGACATTGCCCCGGCGAAGGGCCGCACCCAGGTTTGCAGCATTGTCGCACACGGCCTTCCCTGGTTTCAGGTCCAGTGGAGACAACCATTCATGAAATTGGTTCTCCAGAGCTGACCACAACTCCTCAGCTGTGTGACTCACATTTCCCAGACATTTCAATGTAAAAACCGCCTGATGACGTTGAGCCCTACTGCCAGCATAGTAAGGAGGTGTGCAGGATCCCTTCTGCGCAGTTAGAAAGCTTGTGGCATGACCAGACAGGCTTTGGGTGCAGGTGGAAGACCGAGAGGAGGTTGAGGAGGCAGAAGCAGTGGAGGAAAAATGACATAAAGAGGATTGACGCACAACTCGTGGGGACGGCAAGACTTGGACAGCAGCCCCTTGTCCTGCTGTCACCATAGTTACCCAGTGCCCAGTCAGCGACATGTAACGCCCCTGTCCATGCCTACTCATCCAAGTGTCTGTGGTGAAATGCACCCTGTCACACACAGAGTTTCTCAAAGAAGCGGTGATGTTGTGTGCGACATGCTGGTGGAGCGCAGGCACACCTTTCTTTGAGAAGTAGTGCCGACTGGGCATCTGGTACTGGGGCACTGCAACGGACATAAGGTCTCGAAAATCCTCTGTGTCCACCAGGCGGAAAGGCAGCATTTCTGTAGCCAAGAGCTTGCAGATGGTGAAATTCAACCTCTTAGCTTTCTCATGGCTAGGAGGAAATGGTCTTTTACTTGTCCACATCTGAGGGACCGAGGGCTGGCTATTGTGCTTAGACGGGGTTGATAAGGGTGTCCCCGGCAAACTGACGGTCTGTGAGGAAGATGCAGGCGGACATGTTAGGTTGCCTTGATCCAAAGGTGGTGCTATCGATGTCGGACAGCGCTCAAGACCAGCTGGTGTTACCACCTCCAAAGAAAATGATGACCTGCCAATCACGCTGGCTGTTGCGGGTAAAGAGGTGGCAGGTCTGCGCCCCAAAACAGGTGTGACTGCTGTCCCCCCAGTCACAGAGGATGAAGAGGCCGCGGATGCACAAGATATGGCAGACGGTGGTTGGCCCGGCCGGCTAGACCGCATTGTAGCACACTGAGCTTCCCACTGCAACTTATGCTTCATGTCCATGTGCCGGTTCATGCATGAAGTACTCAAACTATGTATTTTTTGGCCTCTACTTAGCTTTTGCTGACAAATGTTACAGATAACACGAGTTGGGTCATCTTTATCGATCTGAAAAAATGCCCAGGCTATGCAAGGCTCAGCACCCATGCGACCTGAAGAGCCACCACGACTTGTGGTGAGAGGCAGAGTTGTGTTTGAGGATGCAGTTGTTGACGTGCTTCCAGTACTACGTCTCTGTCCAGGAAGGCGCAACCTGACCTCGTCGTCACTAGCATCTTCCTCCACCTCCTCTGCTGACCTCATCTCTTGGCTGACTGTGGGTTGACAGTAAGTGGGATCTCCGACCTCATCATCATCACCCTGTGCGTTATCACACCCGTCATCCTCAGAGCCAACCTGTTCCTGCCCTGACAAAAAACTAAAGTTGTCGCTCCAATCAGGTATTTGAGTCTTATCATCGTCTTCCTCATTGTCTCCACCAACAGGAGTTACAGTTTGGGAATGAGGGTCTACATTATGGTCAGAACCTTCTGCGTCTGGTCCTGGATCCGACTCATAAAGATTCTGGGCATCAGTGCAGATCATTTCCTCGTCTGGATTCACAGAAGCGCTGGAGTCGACCTCTGATTCCCAGGCTATAGTATGAGTAAACAGCTCTGCAGACTCAACCATCTGTTCTACCTCATACTCAGACGGGCAGCTGGAGATTTGGGAGCTGTGAGGAAGCAAGTGCGATTTGGGTGACACCTTTGAGGACTGGAGTATTTGTGATGTTGAAGTTGATGTGGAGGAGAGCCCACTTAAAGGAGCACTTGATATCCGTTGAAGCACCTGCTGTTTTTGTGCCTCATCTGGAATTTGTAGCGATTGGCGTGGCCGTAAGAAAGGGATCTTATCACATTGTCCGCTAAAAGAAGTAGACATTTTAGTTTGGCTGGAAGATGCCAAACTGTGGTATTAGGCCAAAACTATTGGCTGGGCTAGATGCAGAAAAAAATTATTTTTAATTTGCAACCTGATGGAGGTCAGTATAGATGGACTAATAGAACAAGTCCCACACGCTGCTAGAAGCCCAAATATTTTTTCAGAGATAAATGAAGAAAAAAATTATTTTTAATTTGCAACCTGATGGAGGTCAGTATAGATGGACTAATAGACCAAGTACCACACACTGCTAGAAGCCCAAATATTTTTTCAGAGCTAGATGCAGAAAAAAATTATTTTTAATTTGCAACCTGATGGAGGTCAGTATAGATGGACTAATAGACCAAGTCCCACACACTGCTAGAAGCCCAAATATTTTTTCAGAGCTAGATGCAGAAAAAAATTATATTCAGTTTGCAACCTGATGGAGGTCAGTATAGATGGACTAATAGAATGATGCTATGCCCAAAAGATTTTACTTCACTAGGTGCAGTAAAAAAATTGGTATTCTATACACAGGTGGTATATCTTGCAACACAGATAGGCTACTCCACTGACTAACACACTCTGCAATAGGCCAAAAAGGATTAGCTTTGCTAGATTCAGCCAAATGGTGTGAAAAAAACTTGCACAGCACTGGCACAGACCTGCCTGGCAAAAACTGATAGGAACTGATGTAACCTAGTCCTGAAAAGGACTCCAATTACAATTAGTCTTTACTCCCACAATCTATCTATTTAAGAGCACAGACCTGCCTGATAAAAGTCGTAGGAAATGCTGTAACCTAGTCCTTAAAAGGACTGCAATCACAACTATTCCCTACTCCCAAGCTATCTGTATATTTGTGCGAAAATTGGCTTGAAATTAACAAGGTATAGCGCACACAGCAACAGCGGTGCCGTCTAACACGCAGCTGCAGCAGTGAGAAAATGGTGGCGACGGGGAAAATGGCTTGGTCTTATAGGGCAAGGACATGTGACATACACTGCCAATGACACATGCCCTTGCTTGTGTGAAAAAAAGCACTTCACTCCGTGTGTGCGCTGCTGATAGGCTGACAGATTGCACCTCCCCACTGCAAATGCGGGAAAGAGAAAAAAAAATGGAGATCTTCATTGTTCCTGCAGAGATCCATCCCCTGCCCCTCCCCCCACCCCGCTGTACACTCAAACTGCGTATTAACATTAATTTTCATCATTACTGAGAAAAAATCCAGTTATGATTTTGGTGCACGAACAGTTATCGAACATAACCTCGAACAGCCGAATTTTTCTCAAATTGTTCGTGTTCGCCGATCGGCTCGAACACCGCCCAAAACAGCTCGAATTTGAGATTGGCGAACAGTTCGAGTAGAACAACGCTCATCTCTACTCAAAACGAGCCTTACAATTTTTGTATGTAAGTAAAGTTTTTTTTCTGCCCACTCTTCCATAAAGGCCACATCTATGGAGTGGCTTATTGTGGTCGTATGGACAGATACTCCAGTCTCTGCTTGGGAACTCTGCAGCTCCTTCAGGGTTACCCTTGGTCTCTGTGCTGTCTCTCTGATTAATACCCTCCTTACCCAGGCTGAGAGTTTTGGTGAGCGCCCTCTCTTGGCAGGTTTGCTGTGGTACCATGTTCTTTCTATTTGATGATGATGATGGATTTGATGGTGCTCCGGGGGATCATCAGAGATTGGGATACTTTTTTATAACCCAACCCTGACTTGTACTCCTCAACAACATTGTCCCTGACTTGTTTAGCGATCTCCTTGGTTTTCATGATGCTGTTTGGAGATCTCCTTGGTCTTCATGATGTTGTTTGGAGATCTCCTTGGTCTTCATGGTGTTGTTTGGAGATCTCCTTGGTCTTCATGGTGTTGTTTGGAGATCTCCTTGGTCTTCATGGTGGTGTTTGGAGATCTCCTTGGTCTTCATGGTGTTGTTTGGAGATCTCCTTCATGGTGTTTGGTTACTGGTGCCTCTTGTTAATGGTGTCGCAGCCTTTGTGGCCTTTCAGAAAAGGTAAAGTGTATATACTGACAGACATGTGACACTTAGATTGCAGACAGGTGGACATCCTGTCACTAAGCATGGGACTTATGAAGGGAATTGCTTGCACCAGAAATTTTTAGGGGCTTCATATTTAAACACAGGTTGTAATGTAACAAAATAGGTAAAAAGCCAAGGGGGTAAATACTTTCACAAGCCACTGTAATTCCTCATTTCCAGGAATGTAAATACAATCTAAAAAAATAAAATATAAATAATAAAATATAATAATTGTCCCAAATGGTGGAACGTCAACATGGGGGGGAGGGGGGGGGGTCAAAACGGTAAAATTGATATTCAATGGTCCCTTTGCCTCCCTCCAAAAAATTGAATAAAAGGAGAAGAGACCCCTAAATGGTACAAATAAAACTGCAGCTTATACCAGAAAAAAAAGCCATCATACAACTCCATTGACTGGAAAATAAATAAATTATAGCTCTTGGAAGGAGAGGGGGAATAATCAAAAGTGAAGAGGGGCTCGCTGGAACTCTTTCTCCTAATGTCCGACATAAACATTGAGTCGGCCCTGATTCTTACACATAAAAAAAAAATCAAATGGTCGTCTCACTGCAGCTAGTCTGTGAAAAGCTCTACAACACAATGTGAGCTGTCAGGGATTTTTCACAGACTCATAAACTTGTATGGGTAATTTTGATCCATGACCAAATCAAAAAATGGATGTCTCTATGATTTTTTTGTGAACACATGGTATGCAAAAAAATACGGCCATGTGAACAGCTCCATAGATTATAATGGGTACGTGTTCTATTCGTGAAAAACATGGAGAGATCAAGCATGTCAAGAATGGAGGACTGAATCAGGCCTGAAGTGTGTGTGACGCGCCCCTGGGCCTACTTAGTGTAGCGTTGCGCACGCGGGAGCCTACCCGGAGCCGGATCTGATAGGGGTAGTAGTCTCGTGGCGGTGACCCGGTCCGTGCCCAGGGAGTCAGACTAAGTGGCGGTATATTAGCAGTAGATGTAGGACGACTACGCCACCCGTTGAATGCAGCTATGGAGCTGCCGCTGCAGGGCAGACCGCTGAGGCCGGTGGTAGGATAGTGCAGCGTAGATGGTATAACCCCCAACGGGAGGGGTATGGCCTCAGGGCAGCCGACGTGGATGATGGGGGTAGCAGGAACCACTCAGAGACGATGCGGTGTAGTTCAGGGTCTTTACTGGTGACAAAGATAGACCCTCCCGGAGTACTGGCTAGCGGTCGGGGCCTGGTCAGTCCTTGAGCAGATGGGATCCCCCTTGGCCAGGCGGAGTTGTAGGCCTCCCCAACTAATTGTACTCTTCTGGCTTCCTTGCTAGAGGCGGGTAAAGGTAGCCCACGTCCCTGAGTGTACCGTGTGGTGCTCACCCGTATGGCCGGTGACTCGGGGCCTTCTAGTGGCTTCCGCTCCACGACGGCGGTGCTGGTCCCACGCGTGTGACCGTGCCTTCGGGTTTCTTGGCCAGAGGACCTGAAATCCCCTGCCGGGCGGTTTCTGCTGCTGGGTCTGGGTTAATCCCCACAGCCTCGGACTCCGGGTCCGGTGGTAACTCTTCAATCAGGGTGAGCTCTTCAGCTGCCAGCCCCTGATCCCTTTTAGCACTGCTCCCACTGAGCTCCTGATCTTTCTTTCCTATAGCTGCTTCTCTTCTTCTCTCTACTCTACTCTCTAACCCTGCCTCAGCCCCAGTTTTATATAGGGGAAGTTCTTCCCCTCCCAGGACTGGGCAGGAGGTGTGGCATGCATAGGATTCCTGACCAAGAGACCTCCCACCTGCTCTCAGACATAACATTGCTATTACTGTGGAGACCAGACCCCTGGGGTGCCACATTCCCCCCTAGTGAAAGTTAGTACTCCGGGACTAAACATATTTTTGTAACATAACAAATTACAAACAGAAACAACACAATAAAGAAAAACATTAGGATGGTCACGGCGTGTCCGCAACCGGGTGCAGTTTTTCAAGAAAACAAAGGTGTCCATTTCACCAAGAACAGGGAGACGTAACCAGGTAGGGGTCTGTCCTGCCCCGAGTCCTTAACAGTCTTTAGTCCGTCCTGGGTTACGCTCCAACTATATACACAAAGGATTCCCGGTAAATCCACCAAAGACTCCTATAAATAACTAGAAACACATAATTATACACAAGCAACAATAAACAGGTAAACATTAGTAAAATAGCTTGAACATTTAGATCCTCCACCGTATGAGCAGCTGGCCTCTAGTGACCCTAGTGGACCTACGGAGCTGGTTGATTGGTCCTGAGCTACAGGGTATAGGAGCTGTCAAGGGTAAACTGGGCAGCCGTCAACGGACTCTTTGGCTCACTAGGGGTATGGCAGGCTCACTATAAGCAGAGGGTTGATTTTCCTGGTCTGCTTGTGTGGGGCCTTCTGCCTCCTGGACCGGCTGTTCTTCCAGTTCTACCTGCGTCTCCGTAGGCACTTGGGATGCTGGTTGGAGGAACGTGAGGACGGGTACCACAACAGCACCATTGACTTGAGTCCAAGACCGAGGGAAGTCTCCGAGCACAGTACTAACCATATCTTCCCTTTCCTCTACGGGTCGAGGGTCCTCTTGTTCCTCTTCAGGGTTCCGTAGCTGTTCGGGACACTTCTTTAGGTGATCCCGGGATACAATGGCTGTGGTTTCCCCTCCATCTTTACTGATTGTACAGATCTTTGGGTTGTCGTGGCTTGAGGGCAGTACGGTGTACGGGTCCTTCTCCCATTGGTCGTCCAACTTGTGGAGCCGTCTTTTCCTCTTCAAGACCTGCTCTCCGGGCACCAGGGGAACAGCGGGAGCATACTGGTTGTAAGTTTTCTCTTGTCTTTCCCTAGCTTGACAGAGACTTCGCTCCACGCTCTCCTGTACTTTCCGGTACTGCTGCTGCCTCTCTGTGTCCCAGTCTGCTTCTGGTGAAGTGTCCTCGGGTGTCAGGACTCCCATCTCCAGATCAACAGGAAGCTTACCAGGTCTTGCCCTCATTAGGTAAGCCGGGGTACAGTTGGTGGAACCTACAGGGATGTGGTTGTATAGATCCACCAGGTCGGGCAGCTTCTCAGGCCACAGACTGCGTTCCTCCAGGGGCAATGTTTTCAGGAGATCTATCACCACCTGGTTCATTTTCTCACAAAGTCCATTAGTTTGCGGGTGATAGGGTGTTGTTCTTATCTTCCGGCATCCATACAGGGTGCAGAACTCCTGGAAGACCTCCGCTTCTAAGGCAGGCCCCTGGTCCGTCAGCACCTGCTCCGGGTATCCATGCGGACGGCAGAAGTGCTGCTGGAAGGCTCTAGCTGCTGTGTGAGCCGTTAAGTCCTTAACGGGGACGACAACCAAGAACCGGGAGTAGTGATCCACGATGGTTAACGCGTAGACGTAGCCACTTCTGCTTGGGGTCAGCTTTACATGATCCAAGGCTACCAGTTCCAACGGCTGTCTGGTGATGATGGACCGCAGGGGAGTCTTCTGGCTGGCACGGTCCCTCCTTCTTAAGTTGCATGGGCCACAATCTCTGCACCACCTCTCGATGGTTCCTCTCATGCCTACCCAATGGAACCGCCCGCGCAGCAGAAACTCCAGCTTCTTCCATCCGAAATGCCCAGCTCCATCGTGGTATGCCTCCATCACCATAGCTGCGTCTCTTCTTGGCACCACTACTTGCCAGATTAGTTCATGCGTCCGGGAGTTAACCATTCTGCGGCACAACTTTCCCTTGTAAAGGAACAGTCGACTCTTCTCAGCCCACAGTTGCTTGGCTTCCTCCGGAGCGTCTGGGTCAAGGCGTGCATCTGGCCGAGTCAGCATCTCCTTTACCAGACGGACGGCAGGGTCACTGTCTTGCGTCTCCGCCCAGTTGTAGTGAGGTAATAGGTTGAACGTAGCGGATTGCTTACTCCTTACACGGTGGGAATACTGGATAGTCCCATGACGGTGGAACCCGGGGAGTTCAACTTCTTCCAGTTCCTCTGAATCTTCCCCTACGTCCGGTAGGTTCGGCATCCTGGACAGGGCGTCCGCGTTGGTATTGGAGCGTCCTGCCCGGTATTTGATTGTAAACTCATAGTTGGACAAGCGGGCCATCCATCTCTGCTCTAGGGCACCGAGTCTTGCAGTGTCCAGGTGTGTCAACGGGTTGTTATCCGTGTACACGGTGAACCGGGAAGAAGCGAGGTAGTGCTTAAAGCGTTCGGTGACTGCCCACACCACTGCCAGGAACTCTAGCTTAAATGAGCTGTAATTCTCAGGGTTTCTTTCGGTGGGTCGCAGTTTTCGGCTGGCGTAAGCAATTACCCGTTCTTTCCCCTGCTGGATCTGGGACAGTACGGCTCCTAGCCCGATGTTACTGGCGTCGGTGTAGAGGATAAAGGGCTGGCTATAATCAGGGTACGCCAGGAGTTCATCCCCCGTGAGGGCCATCTTCAGCTGGCGGAAGGACTCTTCTTCCAGCTTCTCCCATCTGAAGGGTGGCTTCTGGTTCTTGGCCTTCCTGGACTGGCCTATCAGGAGGTCCTGCATAGGAGCTGCCTTTTTGGTGAAACCGGGAATGAACCTTCGGTAGTAGCCTACCAACCCGAGGAACTGCCTCACTTCCTTTACGCTGGAGGGGCTTGGCCATTCCTTAATTGCGGTGATCTTATCAGGGTCGGGAGCCACTCCGTCAGCACTCACCACGTGTCCCAGGTACTGCACCTTTGGCTTCAGGAGGTGACACTTGGAGGGTTTCACCTTTAGGCCGTAACTTGCCAGAGCTTCGAACACTTCCGCCAGGTGTTTCAGGTGGTCCTCGTAGGTCTTGGAATAGACGATGACATCGTCCAGGTATAACAGGACCGTCTCAAAGTTTCGGTGTCCCAGACAGCATTCCATCAATCGCTGGAAGGTCCCTGGTGCGTTGCAGAGTCCGAACGGCATGCAGGTAAACTCGCTAAGTCCCATCGGGGTGGTGAATGCGGTCTTCTCCCGGTCCGCCTCTGCTACAGGAACCTGCCAGTACCCGCTAGTGAGATCCAAGGTGGAGAAGAAGTTAGCAGATTTTAAAGCAGCCAAAGACTCCTCTATTCTTGGTAAGGGGTACGCATCTTTGTGTGTGATACGGTTAATTTTCCGGTAATCTACACACATTCTCATGGTGTTGTCTTTCTTTTTGACCAAGACTAGTGGAGCTGCCCAGGGTCTACAGCTATCCCTGATTACCCCAGCCTCCTTCATGTCTCTAAGCATCCCCTTGGCGTGTTGGTAGTGTGCAGGGGGTACGGGCCGATACCTCTCTTTTATGGGAGGATGGTCTCCCGTGGGGATGTGGTGTTCTACCCCCTTGACTCGCCCGAAGTCTAACGGGTGTTTACTAAACACTCTCTCATACTCTTGAACCACCCGGTAGACTCACTGTTTCTGGTGGGATGGAGTGGAGTCAGTACCCAAATGTAGTTGCTGACACCAATCCTCCATTATTTTCTCAGAGCCGTTACCTTCCTCCGGATGAGATGGAGGCAAGGGTTCCACAGACTGTATAGAATTTTGGTTGATAGTATATAATTTGGCTAGCGTAGCATACCGGGGCAGGTATACTTCCCTTTTCCCAATATTTATTATGCGAACGGGTACCCTCCCATGGCGTACATCAACTACCCCCCGGGCTGTCAAAATGGTGGGCCTACTGTCTGAGTAGACTGGCTCTACCATGGCCTGGTAATCTCTACCTCTCAGACCAATAGCTGCCCGGCACCAAATCATCATTTCACTTTTCGGGGGTATGGCAATAGGGAAAGGGTCACACATTCTTACGCTACCAATCTCACCGCCGGAGAGTTCCACTTGTTGCCGTCGCATCAGTGCCCGGATCTCTTTCTGGAGCACTCGCTGCTGGCCGGAGCTGGCGTTCTTGGCAACCTGCTGTAAAATGAAAATCACCTCTGCAAGACAATTTTCAATCACATTAGTTCCTAGAGTTATCTTTGGGTGACTCTCACGCTTGTCAATGTCCACAATGATCAGTCCCTGTGCTGCCAGTTCGACTCTACCGATTTTAATGGTCATTTCTTTAAATCAGATCTGCGGCACGGGTTGACCATTGCTGGCAATGATACTCAAGTCGTCGTCAGGGTAGCGGGTTATATCCGAGTCATTCCAGTACTGCTTGAAGAGCACGTACGGGATGGTGGTGACCTGTGACCCGGTGTCCAGTAGGGCACTCATAGGAATGCCATCCAGTACCACAGGCAAGACTGGACGTCCTCCCACATATTTGTCACGCCAGTTCGATGGGCCTGGTGATCTTTTTCCTGGGGGTTGGCCCTCTACCCCAGGTTGTGCCAGTTTAAAGGACAGTACCTTGCCATATGTCCGGGTTGATTGCAGCGGCGGCAGATGGGTTGTCCGTCCTCGTTGTATCGGTCGCTGGGTCTTCCTCTGGCCGGTGGGGTCCTCCTTGGTCGACGCCACGGGATGTCCTCCGGTCCGGATGCCAGCTGGATCTTCCCTGGAGTGGAAACCTGTAAAGACTGCACAGTTCGGGTTAGCGCAGCAACGCTTTTAGCTAGCTCTTGGACCTGATGGTACAGGTCTGGAGCCGGGTCATTGTTCAAAGCCTGCGCATCAGCCCCCACAGGCCCTGCCGACAAGGGCGCCGCCTCCTGGTGGTAAGTGATAGCTGGGCGCCTGTGGGTCACAACGCCACCCGGTGCCGGTTCTCGAAGCACCCGGATGGCTCTGTCCTTGAACTCTGCAAAGTCCAGATGAGGATCCTGTAAGGCTATGGCCCGCAACTGGGTTCGGTGGACATTGCAATATAGTCCCTCTATAAATTGTTCGGTCAACAGCCTGTCCTCGTTTCCCACGCTGTCGGGGTCGGTCTGCTTAATGGCTCTCAGGGCCTCTTGTAGGTTTAGTGCATAGTCCCTTATACTCTCATGTGCTCGCTGCTTGCACCCATAGAATTTAAGCTTAATCTCGGCTGAGGTGCGGGTATCAAAGGTGTCCCTATGCCGGGTTAGTATCCCCGCGACAGTCCTCCTCCCAGGTGGCCAGGACTTTACCTCCCTTTGGGCTGCCCCGGTTAGTTGGGCCACCAGGATGCTCACTTTTTGCTCCTCTGTGAGGGGGTACACCTGGAAGAGGCTATCCAGCTTTTCTTTAAAGTCATTCAGGGTATGTGACTCCCCTGAGTACTGGGGTAGCCAGGCTGCTCCCGGGATATAGGGCATGGTGAAAGGCATGACTGCAGCAGCGGTGGCGCTGGCGGGGGTTGAGGCAGAGAAGCTCTCCTCCGTATCCGACATCTTTCTCCCCCCCTAGTGGACCGTGACCTACCTTGCGATGATCCTCTTCCGTAGGCCGCGGCTCCGCAGTGGATCGTCAGGGTCGAGGACCTTCCGTCGCGCTCCTATGACGTCGGCGTCTGCTGGGCTCCTTCCAGGACCTTACGCAACGTCCGGACGTGAGGCGGGGCTTCAGTTCTCGCGCGCTTTCGGAGTCCACGCCCCTCTTCTTCCTGCGCGGCGTCTTCAAGATGGCGTCCCACGGCGGGAAAACTTCGCGGATGGCGGGAAGAAGGTAGAAGATGGCGCCGGATGGCGGGAAAACTTCGCGGATGGCGGGAAGAAGGCTGAAGATGGCGCCGGATGGCGGGAATCTTCACCACAGGTTAGTTTAAAAGTCTCTTTTTCAGGCACGCAGTACCCGACGGTTGCGGGCACGTGATCCTGCCGACTACGCCAAAAGTTGACGCGCCCCTGGGCCTACTTAGTGTAGCGTTGCGCACGCGGGAGCCTACCCGGAGCCGGATCTGATAGGGGTAGTAGTCTCGTGGCGGTGACCCGGTCCGTGCCCAGGGAGTCAGACTAAGTGGCGGTATATTAGCAGTAGATGTAGGACGACTACGCCACCCGTTGAATGCAGCTATGGAGCTGCCGCTGCAGGGCAGACCGCTGAGGCCGGTGGTAGGATAGTGCAGCGTAGATGGTATAACCCCCAACGGGAGGGGTATGGCCTCAGGGCAGCCGACGTGGATGATGGGGGTAGCAGGAACCACTCAGAGACGATGCGGTGTAGTTCAGGGTCTTTACTGGTGACAAAGATAGACCCTCCCGGAGTACTGGCTAGCGGTCGGGGCCTGGTCAGTCCTTGAGCAGATGGGATCCCCCTTGGCCAGGCGGAGTTGTAGGCCTCCCCAAATAATTGTACTCTTCTGGCTTCCTTGCTAGAGGCGGGTAAAGGTAGCCCACGTCCCTGAGTGTACCGTGTGGTGCTCACCCGTATGGCCGGTGACTCGGGGCCTTCTAGTGGCTTCCGCTCCACGACGGCGGTGCTGGTCCCACGCGTGTGACCGTGCCTTCGGGTTTCTTGGCCAGAGGACCTGAAATCCCCTGCCGGGCGGTTTCTGCTGCTGGGTCTGGGTTAATCCCCACAGCCTCGGACTCCGGGTCCGGTGGTAACTCTTCAATCAGGGCGAGCTCTTCAGCTGCCAGCCCCTGATTCCTTTTAGCACTGCTCCCACTGAGCTCCTGATCTTTCTTTCCTATAGCTGCTTCTCTTCTTCTCTCTACTCTACTCTCTAACCCTGCCTCAGCCCCAGTTTTATATAGGGGAAGTTCTTCCCCTCCCAGGACTGGGCAGGAGGTGTGGCATGCATAGGATTCCTGACCAAGAGACCTCCCACCTGCTCTCAGACATAACATTGCTATTACTGTGGAGACCAGACCCCTGGGGTGCCACATGTGTATAGGAAGAATTTTGGGTGTAAAGAGGTGACAAAAAGGTCTCATACTAAATATACCCAAACAACTGTACACGTATTGCGGCTTATAGTTTTACACAAAGACACACCCCTAACCTTACCCCGTCCTTTTCGTGCACCCAACAGAGCCAATATCACCCATAATTAAACTTTTTAGTGTTACCACAGTATCATACCCCTTTCATGGCCACCACACAGTTTGATGCCTCATCACTCAGCAAGGTTCCCTCATACAGTATGTGCCCCCCTACACATTATGATGCTTCAAGGTGCCACCCATAGTATGGTGCCCCTCCTCCCCATTCAGAATTGTGGCTAATTTAAAAAAAAAAGGCCTTTCCGGGACAATAGAAATCTATGAATGTCCCACTGAAGACAATATAGTATGTGTAAAGTCAGCCATACACATTAGATGTCTGTTGGCCGAATGATCCTTCGGCCGATCGTTAGCGGACAGCCATCTCAGCCAACTCTCCCATACACTGGAGCATGCCCCTATGTTCTCTATGAAAAAGCTGCCGACTGACACTTTACTCACAGGTGTACCTTTTTGAAAAGTCTAACATTTCTCACAATATGCACAGTACAATACAACCAAATGGGGTAGAGAAATAAAAACATTTGTTTACCAACTAAATAAGAAAAAATCTGGGCCTATGACAAAGGGTTAAGCAGCACATCCAAATGTTAAAAATGTTGCTGATTTTTATTTTTAACTTCAACATTTTTGGCCGATTATTGGCAGGAATTATTATAAGATGGATGACGTATGAAGTCCAGTACTTTATAGATGCCTTCTGAAAATAAGGTTGGATATGCTGGTTTCCTTCAACTGTTGGTGGCCAATGAAGGATGCAGATTTTTTAAATATTTTTTATTTTTAATTATTCCGTTCTCCTAGTTTTGGCTGTTTGGAAATATGAATATTGTAAATATAAATGTTTTTTTTTTCCACACTTTTTGTGGTGCCCCTTCTGTTTCATGGTAGCACAGTGCCCCCCACCTCCTCTTCCAAAACATGGAGCTAGTGCCTCGAGCTGCATCTCAATAGAGGCAAGGTCGGGCTCATCTCTGACAAATCCAATTATTGTTTTCTGTTTCTACTCCCACCGCTGAGAATGTCTTGGTCTCTGTAGATTATATAGAGTAGAGACTTGGAAATGCCAGTCAAAAGTGGCAACCTTGCTGGCATATTCATCCTGACAGGCGAGATAGCAGGAGGGGAAGGGTTTAATGTTATGTATAGATTCTTCACACCAGCCTCTGCCAGCTACTCTCTCACGGCCTCTCACTGGCATGCAGATCACGCTTGCAGTCAGACTGGCAAATCCTTTAATGGTGTCCTCCGTCTTCTGTGCCAGTTTACCCCCTTGTGTGTGACAATTTTGGGCACTGGACTCTACCCTCTCTTTGTTCACCCAGCTGCTGCTTGCGGCAGTCTCAGTAGTGGCAAGGCAGCTGGGCAGACAATGGAAGTGGCACAGTCCAGCATACACAGTCTGGTGGGAATATGAACACAAAGCTGATTTCGGGAAGCCGAGGTGCCATTTAAATAGGGCAAGGGTGGCTAGTAGCCCGCTGCTAAATACGCGTTGTTTGCAAAATAAGTGATTTGTTATAAGAATAGGCTGGTCCTCCTGTGGCATAGCTCGTGTTTAACAGCCCATGAGATGACAGAAACAAACAGAGCTGTATATACAACAGCTGCCACCCTATCTGATCACCTATAAATCTATCACCAGCTCCATCTTAGGCATAGGGGGTGGCTCTAACTCACAAGATGGATGCTGGGAGATTTTTTTTCTTGCTGGAAAGCGAATGCAGATGATCGGGTGCAGCTTAATGATAAAACTGGACGCAATGTATATTTACAAGATCCCCTTAAAGGGTATCCTCTGGATAGGGGATACATTTACGATCGCCAGGGGTCTAACCAGAGTGATGCCCACCGATACAGAAAACAGGGGTCCAAAGGTACCCTGTATGAAAAGAGCGGTAGAGCGCGTGTGTAAACCACCTTTCTATTCCTTTCTAGGCGTTCTGTTCATCCAATACAAGCGCAGTGGTTACTCATGCGGTGTATTGCATACTTTTCTTAGAGACCGATGACAAAAATGTACTTAATAGGTCTGCAAAGGGGTGGAAAGCAGAAGATGAAGTTTGTCAATGTTCCATAGCATTCACAACCAAATGCCCCATCTGCTGGTTGAGACGAACAGACAAGAACTGAAAAATGGGGAGAGTATTCCTGAAGGAAGAGTTTGAAGGGGACACCAAGTCAGGTGATAGCTGTAGTGCAGTTGCTAAATATAAAAGGCCAGGATGGCGAAGCTGGAACTCAGTTGGTGCCAAGACGTGAGAAGAGGAGCACGAACAAGTGAAGTAAAAAGCTTGTGGAAACTCCTGGAGTAGAGTCACCTGAGAGCGACTGGATGCCAGAGCAGGCGAGACGTCGTTGGTCAAGCACCAAAGTTCAAACTTTGCTGGTCAAGACCCAATGTCCATACTCCTCCAGTCAAGCATCAAAGGTCGGACACTAATCCTTTTACAGGACGGAATGTCTGTCATGTGGAGGAGAAATCCTGGGTGAATCGGGCCATTACCTCCAGCATAGACGTAAGGTACAGGGTATGGGCCAGGGACGTGCTCCAGGGAATGAAGGAGGTCAGTGCGAGGAATGCACTGGGTACCAAGTGACTTATGTGGCACCCCAGAGGGTCTGGTTGCCACAGTGGTAGTAATACCATGTCTGAGAGCAAAACAGGAGTTTCCTGGTCAGGGACACATTACAAGCAACACCTCCTGCTTCAGACCAGAAAGGGGAGGATCCTGCCCTTTACAACTGGATCTGGAGGCGGGGTTAGGTCAGTCAGTGTGTGGAGTCAAGTAGGACACGAAGGAGTAAAGAGCCAGGGACTGGAGCTGGAGCTAGCTCGTCCTGGCTAGTATACACAGAGGACCGGACGCCGGAGTCCGAGGCTGTGGGGATTGTATACCCAGCAGCAGATACCACAGGGCAGGAGATTGCAGGTCTCCTGGCCCAACAGAAGCCCGGAGGCTCAGCCACACGAAAGGACCAGTACCGCCACAGAGGAGCGAGGAATCCACAAGGACTGAGTCGCCAGCCATACGGGTGAGCGCAGCACGTTACACTCAGGGACGTGGGCTACAACACGACTATAGTCAGAACGGCAGGCCTACAACTTCACCTGGCCAGGAGGACTCTAGGATTGTTCCCAGACTGATCAGGCCCTCATCACTAGCCGGTACTCCCGTTGGGGCCCATATAATTGCCAACAGTAAAGACCCTGGGACTGCACTGCAAAGACTCCGTGTTGTCATTACTGATACCTCGTGACGCGCCCCTGGGCCTGCTGTGTCGTGCGGCATCGCGCGCACGGGGGCTTACCCGGAGCCGGATCAGATGGGGGTAGTAGTCTCGTGGCGGTGACCCGGTCCGTGCCCAGGGAGTCAAACTGAGCGGCAGTCTTTAGCAGTAGATGTTAGAGTGTTCGACTACGCCACCCGTTGAATGCGGCTATGAAGCCGCCGCTGCAGGACAGTCCGCTGAGGCCGGTGGTACGGATGTGCAGCGTGGATGGTATAACCCCCAACGGGAGGGGTATGGCCTCAGGGCAGCAGATGTGGATGATAGTGGTAGTGATGGTGCAGCAAGGAAGCTCAGAGACGTGTGGTGCAGTTTCAAGGCTTTTACTCACAGGTGTTGCTCCGGTCACTTCGGCCAAGAGTGACCACCCGAGCCGTGCTGCGTCCACCAGGTGCGGGACTCGGCCAACTCCCAGGCAGTTCCAGAGCGTGGTCCTGAGCTCCCCTCTCTTCCTTCCTACTGGCCGTCCTCACCAGGGACCCACCTATGTCCGGCTTCCTCGGGCCTTATGGGGCAAAACCTCTCTCCGGTTTTCCTGACCCTATGTGGCGTGCCTTCCGGGTGGATGTGGCGAGGGGTCGTGCCAAAGCTTGACCACGACCTCCGGTTCCTGGCTAAGGATGATTTGCCTCCACCAGCTTGGGATCCGGTACCCTTCTCTGCCAACCCTTCACCCGTTTTAGTTCACTCATGGGATCTCAGGGTTCCCTCTGCTTGCGTCTCTGGGCCTTTCCTTGTGTTCCTCTCTCTGCTTCAGGCCTGGCTCTGGAGCTGGGCCCAGACGGAGCCACAGCTCCCCCTCAGCCCTCTCTGGCTGAGCTCCTCTCTCCACTCCTCCAGGCTGAACAGACCCTGTCTCAAGATGGTGCCCACCTTATATACTCCCTCTGACACCCGAGCCCAGGTCACAATGCAACCAATGGGCTCCTCCTATGCCCAGAGTCCCTCCCCTGACTGCTCCTACACTACTGGGATGTTCCTCCCCCCCTCCCACTCCAGCCAGGGACAGACGCTGTCGTACCTGCACATCTATCTGGTGGGAGTACCGTTGTTCTGTCCCCCGGAAATGGGATGAGTGTAGTGCATGCAACAAGCTGAGCTCAGTCCCACCCTCCATCCTTACCCGGGAGTGGAATACCACACCTCTGGATCGAGGTGCAATACCCCTGTAGCAGCCGAGCCCTCGGGGTGCTACATTCCCCCCTGGTAAATCACAGCACGTCCTCGGGCTGTAAAAGAATAAAACAAAACATACAAAATTTTTAAAGTACACACTAACATATAAAACATTATAAAAAACATTATCAGAAAATATAACGTTACAGGTAATTTCTTATATTATCATTTTAGCAGTATAAACTTTCAATATAAAACTCTTTTATATAAAACGTTCTTGTTCTTCCGGCCACGGTGCAACTTGTGACCGGGTAAAGTGCAACAGTCACTAGAGAAAAACAGTTCTTTATAAAACCAGAAGGGGGCGCTTTAGGAAGCGCAACTATTTACAGGGTATGGCCGCTCTCAGTCCTCGGCCAGTGGGGATAGGGGAATGGCTGCTCACAGTCCTCAGCCTGGTAATGGATAGGGGCACACAGGAAACAGTTCTTTAACAGTCCCACACTAGTCCCAACGGGGACCACACTCCATTTAGCAACATGTCAAATACCCATACGGGTAACTTATCTACAGTACTTTGCTTATGCTACTCCCCTTTAGTAGCGATGTCCTCTCCTTGTCTCCTCCTGAGGGTAGTCTTCAGACCCGTCCGGGTCCTCTTGATCTTCCTCATACTGCAACTCCTCCTCCGTCAACCGGTGCACGTGAAGGGCGTATGGTCCTTTGGCACACTGGTGCCGGGTGAAGGTGACCTCATCACCCGGGTAGAGGTCACGTCCTCGGTGTCCCTCCGGCAGGTGAGACTCGACATCCCTGCGGGTGACAAAGACGTCGCCGGGGGTTCTGTGATCCCGGATAAAGCCCCAGCCGTGCTCCATTTGAAACTTTATTACAGTCCCGGTGGCGCGGGGACCGTGGGCCGCACGGCGGCTTCGTCGGGTCCGGCTTTTCTGCTCCGCGCTTTGGACCTGCAGCCGCTCCTCGCGGACCCGCCTCTCTCGCCGTTCCCTCTGAAAGACTTCCAGTTGTTGTCGGCAACACTCCTCATGTTGGGCTGCGGCCGCCCGGGTCTCTTGGGTGAACCCCATGAGGTCTTCGCCGGTGGGGTCCCATACAAATTGGGCCTCCTCCAGCGGGAGCGGAACAATTTTGGCGGGTGCCGGAGCCGGGATCAGAGGCTCACACAGAGGCCATGCCTTCCGGAGTCGGGGGTTGACGTACTCCGGTGGCCAAACGAAAGGCAGCCCGTCCGGGCTAGTATGCTGCGCAAACAGATCTTCGCCCAGGGGCAGCACTGTGGAGGTTGAGGGCGCGGTGGGGGCAGCGGCGCCCGGATTCACCAGGCCTTGCGACCAGGCCGGTGGCACTCTGAAGGTGAAGGGTACTGTGGAGACGGCGGCGCCCTGGGGTACTCGGCCCTGCGACCAGGCCGGGGGCACTTCCTCTTTTGCCGCGCTCAGGGTCAAGGGGCGTGGCGTAACAGAGGGCGCGACCGCGGCTCCTGCCGCTTGAGGCCTAGTTGGAAGCAGCGGCGGTGGGGCAACGGGCGCGGTGAGTGGAACTTCGGGCTCTGCGACGGGGAGCTGGGGCAGGCTTACGGCTACGGGGCTCGGGGTGATGACGTCCCCATTACCTGCTTCCATCTCTGCGGCACCCTCTGCGGCGTCGTCTCCGGCCTCCGTTCCTCCTGCACCATCCTCAGGGGCAGACACGCTCCACGTTGCGGGTGGCATCCTCTGCTGGCGGGTTCCAGCCTGCTGGACCATCTCTCTCCTCCACTCGGCCAGTGCTTCTTGCTGTACCCGGGCCATCTTCCGGGCCAAGGCCTCCAGCGCGGTCTGTGCACGCTCCCGATTTCTGGGGAGCTGTGCCAGGATCTCCACCAGGCCTTCTGGGGTGGCAGCCTGCAACAGGTTCCGGACCACAGGGTCGGTGTTGATTGACTCTTCCTCCATCTCCGGGTGCGATCTGTCCAGACTCCTCCAGGCCGCACCCATCTTCTCTGTTTTGTTCTGTATCCGCCCCCATTGAGGGTGGTCCCGTGGCAACTTAGTGATTGTCAGTTCCAGGGGCAGCCCTCTCACGCTGATGGACATTTCTATCATTGCAGTCTCTGCTGGTGGGGGCGGTTTCCGCTTTTGGCGCCATTCCTGGACCTGGCCCACGATGGGAGGTGGCCTCTTGCCACCCTCTGGCACGCCCACAATGGAGTCCGCTCTGCCAGGGCGGGAAATCGTCTCAGATGGCGGGAATCGTCTCCTTATGGCGGGAAACTCCGTGGATGGCGGGAAAAGGCTGCAGATGGCGGGCAAACGGCGGGAAACGACCCGAGATGGCGTCCGATGGCGGGGACCCTCCGGAATTGGCGGGAGACTCCTTTTTACGGTAAATGTGAACTTTTCTTCAGGCACGCAGTACCCGTCGGTTGCGGGCACGTAATCCTGCCGACTACGCCAAAGTTGACGCGCCCCTGGGCCTGCTGTGTCGTGCGGCATCGCGCGCACGGGGGCTTACCCGGAGCCGGATCAGATGGGGGTAGTAGTCTCGTGGCGGTGACCCGGTCCGTGCCCAGGGAGTCAAACTGAGCGGCAGTCTTTAGCAGTAGATGTTAGAGTGTTCGACTACGCCACCCGTTGAATGCGGCTATGAAGCCGCCGCTGCAGGACAGTCCGCTGAGGCCGGTGGTACGGATGTGCAGCGTGGATGGTATAACCCCCAACGGGAGGGGTATGGCCTCAGGGCAGCAGATGTGGATGATAGTGGTAGTGATGGTGCAGCAAGGAAGCTCAGAGACGTGTGGTGCAGTTTCAAGGCTTTTACTCACAGGTGTTGCTCCGGTCACTTCGGCCAAGAGTGACCACCCGAGCCGTGCTGCGTCCACCAGGTGCGGGACTCGGCCAACTCCCAGGCAGTTCCAGAGCGTGGTCCTGAGCTCCCCTCTCTTCCTTCCTACTGGCCGTCCTCACCAGGGACCCACCTATGTCCGGCTTCCTCGGGCCTTATGGGGCAAAACCTCTCTCCGGTTTTCCTGACCCTATGTGGCGTGCCTTCCGGGTGGATGTGGCGAGAGGTCGTGCCAAAGCTTGACCACGACCTCCGGTTCCTGGCTAAGGATGATTTGCCTCCACCAGCTTGGGATCCGGTACCCTTCTCTGCCAACCCTTCACCCGTTTTAGTTCACTCATGGGATCTCAGGGTTCCCTCTGCTTGCGTCTCTGGGCCTTTCCTTGTGTTCCTCTCTCTGCTTCAGGCCTGGCTCTGGAGCTGGGCCCAGACGGAGCCACAGCTCCCCCTCAGCCCTCTCTGGCTGAGCTCCTCTCTCCACTCCTCCAGGCTGAACAGACCCTGTCTCAAGATGGTGCCCACCTTATATACTCCCTCTGACACCCGAGCCCAGGTCACAATGCAACCAATGGGCTCCTCCTATGCCCAGAGTCCCTCCCCTGACTGCTCCTACACTACTGGGATGTTCCTCCCCCCCTCCCACTCCAGCCAGGGACAGACGCTGTCGTACCTGCACATCTATCTGGTGGGAGTACCGTTGTTCTGTCCCCCGGAAATGGGATGAGTGTAGTGCATGCAACAAGCTGAGCTCAGTCCCACCCTCCATCCTTACCCGGGAGTGGAATACCACACCTCTGGATCGAGGTGCAATACCCCTGTAGCAGCCGAGCCCTCGGGGTGCTACACTCGCACTACCACCACCATCATCCATACACGTTGCCCTGAAGCTCCACTCTTCCTGTGGGGAGTTACATCACCTTGCTGCACATACCACCAGCTTCAGCGGACTGTTCGGCAGTGGCGGTTCCCAATAACCGCATTCCACAGGTGGCGTAGTCGGACAGTTACACCCATATATATATAAATACGCCTTGGATTGACCACCTGGGTCACGGACCGGGTTACCACCACGGTGACTACAACCCCCAGCATCTACAGGCCCGGCTCCGGGTACCCCACGGCCCAGGGGGGCGCGTCAACTTTGGCGTAGTCGGCAGGATTGCATGCCCGCTACCACCGGGTACTGCGCGCCTTCACTGACTGTGTCGCATACCGTGGTGAAGTTTTCCCACCATTGTCCGCCATTTTCGAGTCGCCGCACGGGAAGAAGAGGGGCGTGGTCGCTGGAAACGCGGGAAGTCCAAAGCCCCGCCCCACGCACGGACGGAGCGCCATTTCCTGGAAGGAGCCACAGTGAACGCTGACGTCAGACGCGTGCGACGCCAGGTCCTCGACAGAGGCCATCGCCTGCAGAACTGCGGCCTACGGAAGAAAAGAGAAGGAAGGTAGGCCACGGTTCACTAGAGGGGAGGAAGACGCCCGATATGGAGGGAACTTCAACCACCGGCGCGGCCGCTGCCGTGGTAATGCCATTCTCCGTGCCATATATACTGGGGGCGGCGTGGTTGCCCCAGTACTTAGGAGAGTCGCACACCCTGACTGACTTCAAGGAGAGACTAAGCAGTTTATTTAAAGTATACCCCCTGTCCGAGGAGCAGAAAGTGAGCATCCTCGTAGGCCAGTTGATTGGTGCAGCCCAGAGAGAAGTAAAATCCTGGTCAGCCAGAGAAAAAGAGACTGTAAAAGAGATACTGGCCTGCCTAAAGGACACTTTTGACACCCGTACTACGGCAGAGATAAAGATGAAGTTTTATGGGTGCAAACAACGGGCATAGGACAGTGTACGGGACTATGCTTTAAACCTGCAGGAGGCACTGAGGGCCATCAAACAGGTAGACCCTGACAGTGTGTGTGATGAAAACAGACTGTTAACTGGGCAATTTATTGAGGGTTTACTGTCCAGCGCCCACCGAACCCAGCTGTGCATAATGGCTCTGAAAAACCCTGACTTGGACTTTGCTCAATTTAAGGACAGGGCCATCCGGGTGCTACGAGAACCAGCACCAGGTGGCGCTACAGCTCACCGCCGCCCAGGTATCACCTACCACCAGGAGGTGGCACTCTTTTCCCTGGAGCCTGTAGGAGCTGATGCACAGACTCTGGACAATGCCCCGTCTACAGACCTGCACCATCAGGTCCAAGAGTTAACTAAAAGCGTAGCTGCGCTAACCAAAACTGTGCAGTCCTTGCAGGTGTATCCCAAAGGGAAGATCCAGCTGGCTTCCAGTCCGGAGGACGTCCCGTGGCGCCGACAGAAGAGGATTCCACCATCCAGAGGGAGGAACAGCGACCGCTACGACCAGGACGGACAACCCATCTGCCGCCGCTGCAACCAGCCAGGACATTATGCAAGGTACTGTCATTTAAACGAACAAAACCTGGGGCAGAGGGCCAACCCCCAGGCGTAAGACCACCAGGCCCATCAAGCTGGCGAGACAAATATGTGGGAGGATGACCAGTCCTACCTATCGTGCTGGACGGTTTTCCAATGAGCGCGTTGCTGGACACTGGGTCCCAGGTGACCACCATCCCCTACATTCTTTTCAAACGGTACTGGACTGATTCGGACATTACCTGCCGTCCAGACGAACATTTGAGTATTTATGCTAGTAATGGTCAACCCGTACCTCAGGTGGGGTACAAAGAAGTGACCATAAAGGTTGGCAAAGTCGAACTGCCAGCGCAAGGACTGATTATTGTCGACATTGATCGTCGAGAAAGTCATCCCATGATAACCTTAGGCATTAATGTCATTGAAAATTCTCTTGCAGAAATAATTGTCTTTTTACAGCAGGTTGCGGAGACCGCCAGTTCCAGCCAGCAGAGGGTTCTACAAAGAGAGATCAGAGCCCTGATGAAAAGACAACAGGTAGAACTGTCTGGTGGTGAAATTGGCAGTGTCAGGATGAGTGACCCATTCCCTATTGCCATGCCCCCAAGAAGTGAAATGCTGATATGGTGCCGGGCAGCAATCGGTCTCCGGGGTAGAGATTACCAGGCCCTGGTAGAGCCCATCTACTCTGACAGTAGGCCCACCATTTTGACAGCCAGGGGGGTGGTTGATGTCCGCCATGGGAGAGTGCCAGTCCGCATCCTGAACATTGGGGAAAAAGAAGTCCATTTGCCCCGGTATGCCACATTAGCCAAGCTATTTATGCCAATCAAAATGCTATAAAAACAGTTGAACCCTTACCTCCATCCAACCAGGCGGAGGGTAATGGCTCTGAGGGACAGATGGAGGACTGGTGTCAGAAGCTGCATGTGGGCACTGACTCCACCCCTCAACACCAAAAACAAGGAGTATACCGGGTGGTCCAAGAGTATGAAAGGGTCTTCAGTAAACACCCACTCGACTTCAGGCAGGTAAAGGGGGTTCAACACCATATCCCCACTGGAGACCATCCACCCATTAAAGAAAGGTACCGGCCTGTACCGCCAGCACACTACCAAAATGCCAAAGGGATGTTGCGAGAGATGAAGGAGGCTGGGGTAATAAGAGACAGTTGTAGCCCCTGGGCAGCTCCATTAGTTCTTGTAAAGAAAAAGGATGGCACAATGAGAATGTGTGTAGACTATAGGCAAATTAACCGCATAACACATAAAGATGCATACCCGCTACCCAGGATAGAGGAGTCACTAGCTGTGTTAAAATCTGCTAATTATTTCTCTAGTTTGGATCTTACTAGTGGGTATTGGCAGGTTCCTGTAGCAGAGGCGGATAAGGGAAAGACTGCATTCACCACCCCGATGGGCCTCAGCGAGTTCAACTGCATGCCATTCGGGCTCTGCAACGCCCCAGGAACCTTCCAGCGGTTGATGGGGTGCTGTCTAGGGCATAAGAATTTCGAGACAGTCCTGCTGTACCTAGATGACGTTATAGTGTAGCACCCTGAGGACTCGGCTGCTACAGGGGTATTGCACCTCACTCCAGAGGTGTGGTATTCCACTCCCGGGTAAGGATGGAGTGTGGGACTGAGCTCAGACAGCTGCATGCACTACACTCATCCCATTTCCGGGGGACAGAACTACAGTACTCCCACAAGTTAGATGTGCAGGTATGACAGCGTCTGTCCCTGGCTGGAGTGGGAGGGGGGGTGGGAACATCCCAGTAGTGTAGGGGCAGATAGGGGAGGGACTCTGGGCATAGAGGTAGGAGCCCATTGGGTGCTAGTCACCTGGGCTCACACATAGAGGGAGTATATATGGTGGGCACCATCTTAGGACAGGGTCAGTCAGACTGAGGAGGAGCAGAGCAGAGGAGCTCAGCCAGGAGGGCTGACAGGGAGCTGTGGCTCCGGCTGGGCCCAGCTCCAGGGCCAGGCCTGTAGTGGAGAGAAGGAGGAAGAAAGGCCCAGAGACACAAGACAAGAGGGAACCCTAAGATCCCAGAAGTAAACCAGAAGGGTGAAGGGTTGGCAGAAACGGGTACCGGAACCCTAACTGGCAGAGGCTAATGATCCTTAGCCAGGAACCGGAGGTCGTGGTTAAGTTTTGCCACGACCCTCACCACATCCACCAGGAAGGCACACCACGAATAGGGTCAGGAAAGCCAGAGAAGGTTTTACCACCAAGAGGCCCGAGGGAGCCGGACAAAGGTGGATCCCTGGTGGGAACGGCCAGCAGAGAGAGAGAGAGAAGGGAGCTCAGGACCACGCTCTGGATTGCCTGGGAGTTGGCTGAGTCCCACACCTGGTGGACGCAGCACGGCTCGGGTGGTCACTCAAGGCCGGAGTGACCGGAGCAACACCTGTGAGTAAAAACCCTGAAACTGCATCACCTGTCTCTGAGCTTCCTTGCTGCACCATCACAACCACCAACTTCCACATCTGCTGCCCTGAGGCCATACCCCTCCCGTTGGGGGTTATACCATCCTTGCTGCACAATCCTACCACCGGCCTCAGCGGTCTGCTCTGCAGCGGCGGCCTCCTAGCCGCAATCAACGGGTGGCGTAGTCGACACTTAAACAACATCTACAAAAGACTGCCACACACTTAGTTTGACCACCCTGGGCACGGACCGGGTCACCGCCACACGGACTACTACCCCTATCCAGATCCGGCTCCGGGTGTCCCTTGAACATGGCCCAGGGGGCGCGTCAACTTTGGCGTAGTCGGCAGGATTTCGTGCCCGCAACCACCGGGTACTGCGTGCCTGAAGAAAAGTTCACATTTACCGTAAAAAGGAGTCTCCCGCCAATTCCGGAGGGTCCCCGCCATCGGACGCCATCTCGGGTCGTTTCCCGCCGTTTGCCCGCCATAAAGAGACAATTCCCGCCATCTGAGACGATTTCCCGCCCTGGCAGAGCGGACGCCATTATGGGCGTGCCAGAGGGTGGCAAGAGGCCACCTCCCATCGTGGGTCAGGTCCAGGAATGGCGCCAAAAGCGGAAACCGCCCCCACCAGCAGAGACTGCAATGGTAGAAATGTCCATCAGCGTGAGAGGGCTGCCCCTGGAACTGACAATCACCAAGTTGCCCCAGGACCGCCCTCAGTATGGGCGGATCAAGAACAAAAGAGAGAGGATGGGTGCAGCCTGGAGGAGTCTGGAGAGAACGCACCCGGAGATGGAGGGAGAGTCAGGCAGCACCGACCCGATGGTCAGGAGCCTGCTGCAGGTCGCCACCCCAGAAGGCCTGGTGGAGATCCTGGCACAGCTCCCCAAAGATCGGGAGCATGCACAGACCGCGCTGGAGGGCTTGGCTCGGAAGATGGCCCAGTGCAGCAAGAAGTACTGGCCGAGTGGAGCAGAGAAATGGCCCTGCAGGCTGGAACCCGCCAGCATAGGACGCCACCCACAACGAGGAGCACGCCTGCCTCTGAGGATGGTGCAGGAGGGACGAAGGCCGGAGACGACGCCGTGGAAGGAGCTGAAGAGATGGAAGCAGGTAAAGGGGACGTCATCACCCCGAGCCCAGAAGCCGTAAGCCTGCCCCAGCTCCCCGTCGCAGAGCCCGAAGTCCCACTGATCGTTCCTGTTGCTACACCGCCACCGCTCCAAACTAGGCCTCAAGCAGCAGGAGCCGCGGCCACGCCCCCTGTGACGTCACACGCCTTGACCCTGAGCGCGGCCAAGCAGGAAACGCCACCGGCCTGGTCGCAAGGCCGAGTACCCCCGGGCGCCGCCGTCTCCACAGTGCCCTTCACCTTTAGGGTGCCACCGGCCTGGTCGCAAGGCCGAGTACCCCTGGGCGCCGCCGTCTCCACAGTGCCCTTCACCTTTAGGGTGCCACCGGCCTGGTCGCAAGGCCTGGTGCATCCGGGCGCCGCTACCACCACCGCGCCCTCAACCTCCACTGTGCTACCCTTGGGTGAAGACCTGTTCACGCAACATACTTGCCCGGATGGGCAGCCCTTTGAGTGGCCACCGGAGTACCTCAATCTCCGACTCCGGAAGGAAAGACCCCTATGTGAGCCCCTGATCCCGGCTCCGGCGCCCGCCAAGATAACCCCACTCCCGTTGGAGGAGGCGCAGTTCGAATGGGACCCCACCGGCGAAAACCTCATGGGGTTCACCCAAGAGACCCGGGCGGCCGCAGCCCAGCGTGCGGAGTGCTGCCGTCAGCAGCTGGAGGTCTTTCAGAGGGAACGGCGAGAGAGGCGGATCCGCGAGGAGCGGCTGCAGGTCCAGAGCGCGGAGCAGAAAAGCCGGACCCGGCGAGACCGCCGTGCGGCCCATGGTCCCCGCGCCACCGGGACTGTCATCAAGTTCCAACTGGAGCACGGTTGGGGCTTTATCAGGGATCACAGAACCCCCGGCGACGTCTTTGTCACCCGCAGGGATGTCGAGTCTCATCTGCCGGAGGGACACCGTGGTCGTGACCTTTACCTGGGTGACGAGGTCACCTTCACCCGGCATCAGTGTGCCAAAGGACCGTACGCCCTTCATGTGCACCGATTGACGGAAGAAGAGCTGCGGTATGGAGGAGAACAAGAGGACCCGGACGGGTCTGAAAATTACCTTCAGGAAGGAGCAGGAGGGCATCGTTACCACTGAACGGTAAAGAGAACTGTATAAAGTTACCCGTCGGGGTATGAGAACTGTTACAAGAACTGTTATGTGAATTGCTGCTAAGTGAAGTGTGGTCCCCGTTGGGACTAGTGTGAACTGTTACCTGTGTGCCCCTTTTCCCCACAGGCTGAGGACTGTGAGCAGCCATCCCTTTTTCCCCACAGGCTGAGGACTGTGAGCAGCCATCCCTTATCCCCACTGACCGAGGACTGAGAGCGGTCGTTCTTTCCCTCTACCTGGCCGAGGACTGAGAGCGGCCATAACCTGTACATAGTTGCGCTTCCCAAGGCGCCCCCTACCGGTTTTATAGGAAAACTGCTGTTTTCTTCTAGTGACTGTGGCCCTTTACCTGGTCACAATTTGCACAGTGGCCAGAAGCTTAAGAACATTTTATATGAAAAGTTTTATATCAAAAGTTATATTGCTAAAATAATATATGAGAAGTTACCTGTCATATTATATGTGTTTATAATGTTTTATATGTTAGTGTATGTTTTAAAAAGTTTGTATGTTTTGGTATGTTTTTATTCTTTTACAGCCCGAGGACGTGCTGTGATTTACCAGGGGGGAATGTAGCACCCTGAGGACTCGGCTGCTACAGGGGTATTGCACCTCACTCCAGAGGTTTGGTATTCCACTCCCGGGTAAGGATGGAGTGTGGGACTGAGCTCAGACAGCTGCATGCACTACACTCATCCCATTTCCGGGGGACAGAACTACGGTACTCCCACCAGTTAGATGTGCAGGTACGACAGCGTCTGTCCCTGGCTGGAGTGGGAGGGGGGGAGGAACATCCCAGTAGTGTAGGGGCAGATAGGGGAGGGACTCTGGGCATAGAGGTAGGAGCCCATTGGGTGCTAGTCACCTGGGCTCACACATAGAGGGAGTATATATGGTGGGCACCATCTTAGGACAGGGTCAGTCAGACTGAGGAGGAGCAGAGCAGAGGAGCTCAGCCAGGAGGGCTGACAGGGAGCTGTGGCTCCGGCTGGGCCCAGCTCCAGGGCCAGGCCTGTAGTGGAGAGAAGGAGGAAGAAAGGCCCAGAGACACAAGACAAGAGGGAACCCTAAGATCCCAGAAGTAAACCAGAAGGGTGAAGGGTTGGCAGAAACGGGTACCGGAACCCTAACTGGCAAAGGCTAATGATCCTTAGCCAGGAACCGGAGGTCGTGGTTAAGTTTTGCCACGACCCTCACCACATCCACCAGGAAGGCACACCACGAATAGGGTCAGGAAAGCCAGAGAAGGTTTTACCACCAAGAGGCCCGAGGGAGCCGGACAAAGGTGGATCCCTGGTGGGAACGGCCAGCAGAGAGAGAGAGAGAAGGGAGCTCAGGACCACGCTCTGGATTGCCTGGGAGTTGGCCGAGTCCCACACCTGGTGGACGCAGCACGGCTCGGGTGGTCACTCAAGGCCGGAGTGACCGGAGCAACACCTGTGAGTAAAAACCCTGAAACTGCATCACCTGTCTCTGAGCTTCCTTGCTGCACCATCACAACCACCAACTTCCACATCTGCTGCCCTGAGGCCATACCCCTCCCGTTGGGGGTTATACCATCCTTGCTGCACAATCCTACCACCGGCCTCAGCGGTCTGCTCTGCAGCGGCGGCCTCCTAGCCGCAATCAACGGGTGGCGTAGTCGACACTTAAACAACATCTACAAAAGACTGCCACACACTTAGTTTGACCACCCTGGGCACGGACCGGGTCACCGCCACACGGACTACTACCCCTATCCAGATCCGGCTCCGGGTGTCCCTTGAACATGGCCCAGGGGGCGCGTCAATAGTATACTCCAAAACATATTAGGATCATCTGAAGCACCTGGCGGAAGTGTTTGAAGCCCTGGCTGGCTTTGGCCTGAAGGTGAAGCCGTCTAAGTGCCACCTGCTGAAGCCCAAAGTACAGTACCTAGGACATGTAGTAAGCGCTGACGGTGTAGCACCAGACCCCGACAAGGTCACCGTAATCAAGGACTGGCCGAGACCTTCCTCCATCAAAGAAGTGCGGCAGTTCCTCGGGTTGGTAGGCTACTACTGAAGGTTTATACCAGGCTTCACCAAGATGGCGGCACCCATGCAGGACCTCCTGATAGGCCAGTCCAGGAAGGCAAAGAACCAGAAACCACCAAGATGAGTCCTTCACCAGGTTGAAGATGACCCTAACGGGAGACAAGGTCCTGGCCTATCCTGATTATTGCCAACCCTTCATCCTTCACACGGACGCGAGCAACGTGGGACTAGGAGCGGTGCTGTCCCAGATCCAGCAAGGCAGAGAAAGGGTGATAGCCTACGCCAGCAGGAAGCTCCAGCCCACAGAAAGAAACCCAGAAAACTACAGCTCCTTCAAGTTGGAGTTCCTTGCCATCGTCTGGGCTGTGACTGAGCGCTTCAAACATTATCTCGCCTCGTCCAAATTCACTGTGTACACGGATAATAACCCGCTGACACACCTGGACACTGCAAAACTTGGTGCCCTGGAACAAAGATGGATGGCCCGACTGTCTAATTACTAATTCACCATCAAGTACCGGGCTGGGCACAAGAATGCAAACGCAGATGCGCTGTCCAGAATGCCTAACTTGCCAGATGGGGGAGAAGACCCAGAGGAGCTGGAAGAGATAGAAATCCCCGCGTTCCACCCCCATGGGATAAAGCAGTGCTCCCATTGTGTGAAGAACAGGTGCTCTGCCAACAGAGAAGCCACGTTCAATCCATTGCCCCACCATGGATGGGCAGAAACACAAGACAGTGATCCGGCTGTTCGCCTAGTCAAAGAGTTGCTGACACAAGCTGACTCATACCCTGATTCAGATGCTCCAGAAGAGACCAAACAGCTGTGGAAAGAAAAGAGCAAGCTGTTCATCTATGAAGGGAAGCTATGTCAAAGAACTGTCAACTCCCGGACACATGAGCTGGTCTGGCAGGTGGTAGTCCCGAGGCGAGATGCGTCTATGGTCCTGGAAGCGTACCACGATGGAGCGGGACATTTTGGATGGAAGAAGCTGGAAGTCCAGCTACGTGAACGGTTCTATTGGGTTGGTATGAGGAAAGCAGTCGAGAGGTGGTGTCGAGAATTCGGACCATGCAACCTGAGAAGAAAAGACCGTGACAGCCAGAGGGCTCCCTTGCAGCCCATCATCACCAAGCAGCCACTCGAACTGGTAGCCCTGGACCATGTGAAGCTATCCCCGAGCAGGTCAGGCTATGTCTACGCTCTCACCATCGTAGTCCACTACTCCCGGTTCCTGGTAGTAGTGCCAGTCAAGGACCAAACGGCTCAGACAGCAGCCAGAGCTTTCCAACAGCACTTCTGCCACCCGCATGGTTACCCAGAACGTGTGCTAACTGACCAAGGTCCGGCCTTCGAAGCAGAAGTATTCTAGGAATTCTGCAACCTGTACGGCTGCAAGAAGATCAGGACAACGCCTTATCACCCCCAGACCAACGGGATGTGTGAAAAGATGAATCAGGTAGTGATAGACCTACTGAAGACGTTGCCCCTGGAGGAACGCAGCCTGTGGCCAGAAAAGTTGCCAGACCTGGTGGATCTCTACAACCACATCCCAGTGAACTCCACCAACTGCACACCAGCTTACCTGATGAGAGCGAGACCTGGTAAGCTGCCCACAGATCTGGATATGGGAGTTCTGACACCAGAGGACGCCTCACCGGATGCGGATTGGGACACTGAGCGGCAACAGCAATACCGTAAGGTACAAGAAAGTGTTGAAAGAAGTCTGTCCCAAGCAAGAGAAAGGCAAGAGAAGACTTACAATCAACATGCACCTGCTGCCCCCTTGTCACCGGGAGAGCAAGTGCTAAAGAGAAAAAGGCGGCTCCATAAATTGGATGACCAGTGGGAGAAAGAGCCGTACACCATTCTACCATCAAGTCATGATAACACCAAGGTGTACCTCATAAGCAAGGATGGAGGAGAAACGACAGCAACAGTTTCCAGAGACCACCTGAAGAAATGTCCCGAGCAGCTACAGCATGCTGAAGAATGCCAAGATATCCCTCAACCCGCAGAGGAAGTGGAAGAAATGGTCAGCACAGTACTCGGAGAATTTCCCCGGTCATGGACGCAAGTGAATAATGCCATTGTTGTGCCAGTCCTTACATTTCTCCAACCAGCCCCTCAGGGAGCTGTAGAAGTCCCAGCAGAGTTGGAAGAACCATTGGCCCCGGAGGCAGAAGATTCCTCATCAGCAGACCAGGAGAATCTACCCTTTGCTAGTAGCGAACCTGTCGTACCCACGGTAAGCCAAAGAATCCGTAGGAAGTTGCCCAACCTACCAGTGTCACCTCAAAATACTAGTGATGCAGTTCACTCTGAACCCACCACACCAGGGGTAGACACAAGGGACCAGGGTAGAGCACTGACAGATAGTGTACTCCGTAGATCCACCAGAAGTACAAGAGGTCAGCCCCCTGCCCATTGGAGAATTTAAAAATGTAAAGTTTAAAGTAAATGTATGCTGTATATAGTTACCCGTAAGGGTATGCCAGAGACAATGCTATTTTGAAATGTTTTATATGAGTGCATTTAACCTGTTTATCCCGTTACCCGAAAAGGGTCCAAAGACTTTTAGGTTATGGACAGTGAATAACCAAAAACTTTGCCTGTGAATAGTTGCACCTGTAAAAGTGCCCCTTTGTGCCAGACCACAGAACAAAAACCCGTTGGAGGTGGCCGAAGACTAGGTCCAGCATCTGGATCGTCTAAGCCCTGTAGCCACCCCAGGGCCCCTGTGGAGGGTTTGGGACGGGTCCCTCAAGCTACATCTTCTTCAGAGAAATGGACACCTGGTTACGGATGATACCATGACCTATAAAGACAGTAATGCCTGTAAATATGTTCATGTATCGTTATTGCTATTGTTTATTGTTATCTGTTATATTTTTGCAAAATATGCTCAGTCCTGGAGTACTGAAATTTACTAGGGGGGAATGTGGCACCCCAGAGGGTCTGGTTGCCACAGTGGTAGTAATACCATGTCTGGGAGAAAAACAGGAGTTTCCTGGTCAGGGACACATTACATGCAACACCTCCTGCCCCAGACCAGAAAGGGGAGGATCCTGCCCTATATAACTGGATCTGGAGGCGTGGTTAGGTCAGTCAGAGTGTGGAGTCAAGTAGGACACGAAGGAGTAAAGAGCTAAGGACTGGAGCTGGAGCTAGCTCGTCCTAGATAGTATCTACAGAGGACCGGACACCGGAGTCCGAGGCTGTGGGGATTGTATACCCAGCAGCAGATACCGCAGGGCAGGAGATTGCAGGTCTCCTGGCCCAACAGAAGCCCAGAGGCTCAGCCACACGAAAGGACCAGTACCGCCACAGAGGAGCGAGGAATACACAAGGCCCGAGTCACCAGCCATACGGGTGAGCGCAGCACGTTACACTCAGGGACGTGGGCTACAACACGACTATAAGCGGCATAGCCAAAGAGTATAGTCAGAACGGCAGGCCTACAACTTCACCTGGCCAGGAGGACTCTAGGATTGTCCCCAGACTGATCAGGCCCTCATCACTAGCCGGTACTCCCGTTGGGGCCCATATAATTGCCAACAGTAAAGACCCTGGGACTGCACTGCAAAGACTCCGTGTTGTCATTACTGATACCTCGCACTACTACCACCATCATCCATACACGCTGCCCTGAAGCTCCACTCTTCCTGTGGAGAGTTACATCACCTTGCTGCACATACCACCAGCTTCAGCGGACTGCTCTGCAGCGGCGGTTCCCAATAACCGCATTCCACAGGTGGCGTAGTCGGACATTTACACCAATATATATAAATACACCTTGGATTGACCACCTGAGTCACGGACCGGGTCACCACCATGGTGACTACAACCCCCAGCATCTACAGGCCCGGCTCCGAGTACCCCATGGCCCAGGGGGGCGCGTCACTTACATATTGAGGACTTGCTACTAGTGATGAGCGAGCATACTTGCAAGTACTCGCTACTCGGGCGGATGCTCGGGTCCCCTCCCTGCATGTTTGGCGCTCTTGAGAGAGCCAGTCAACATGCAGGGATTGCCTGCCACTCATTGTAACGCTGCAGCCATGGTGGTTGTGGCATTACAGTGGCTGGCTGGCCACACAGCGTCATCAGGTCTATATCAGACCTGGCGCCGCTGTGCTCGTCACAGTCACTCCAGAATAAGGCATAGTAGGGAGAGCTGCTGCATCAGGGAGAGATTTGCTTGTGTATTAGGTAGTGTAGGGAGAAAAACCGTACATTACACATATCCATGTTAACAAACAATCCTTCTGAGGACTAATCCATCTGCAGAGATATCAGGCAGGCAGGGTATATAGGCAGGCAGGCAGGCAGTGTATATTGCAGACTACAGTGCACATAGCACAAGAGGCTCCATTCCAGTTCTGCCTTCTGCTGCTGTTATATATGTCTATACAAAGGCCCAGGTCTCAGGGGCCAGGAATACTTTTTTTTGGATCTTAATCCTCATTATTTGCTTAAAAAGCAATCCAGAGAACACCGTTTTTCTGCGTCATTTGCTTGTTGGCACTGCAGAATACAGCCAGGTCCTTTCCATATTACAGCACTAAAAATCCAGCTATTTAAAACTGTGTTTTCTCCGTCACACGGATCACATATACGTCGTCAGAAAATACTGCCATTTCTGGCCTCCATTAAAAATTTCTTTCAGTGTGTCATTGAAGCAATTCACACCAGTTTGCTGTTCAAACTACTTACCTACAGGCCAGGTATTTAAAACTCTGTTTTCTCCGTCACACAGATCACATATAAGTTTGCTCCAAACTCAGTCATTTGTAGTGAGCGTGGAAGATACTGTCCTCCATTTAAAATGGGCTAGGCACGTGGTAAGGGATGAGGAACTGGATGTGATGGTGATGGTGCATGCAGAGCCCGAGGACAAGGCCGTGGGCAAGCTGAAATTGTGCCACAACAAACACCCACATCTTCTCGCCCGACCTTCCTGTCCTAATTCCTAGGGGACAGCAGCACACCACTATTGAACCCAGAGCAGTGTCAAAAGGTTGTTGGTTGGATAGGGGATAATGCTTCTAGTCACTTAGCCACCACCACCACCCTGTCTTCCAGACGGTCAAGTCTCAGTAGCCGTGAGTCTGGACCGCATATTCCTCACCTTGATCCTCTTTCCTTCCACCAAGTCCCCGGAGACAACTGATCCCACACTTGGACACTCTGAAGAGCTGTTCACTTTTCCATTTATAGATTCGGGCCTCTCGCCCAGTCCACTTGAAGCGGGGCAAGAGGAGATCGCATGTAGCGATGCCCAAATATTTGAGCAGCCACGGTCACACGAAGGCGACGGTGGGAAAGTGTCACAAGAGGTGGACGATGATGAGACACAATTGCCAGAAAGTCAGGAGGAGGACCAGGGTGCGGAAGTGGAAGACAAGGTGGTGGATAATATAGTGACTGACCCAACCTGGCAGGAGGGCATGCAGAGCGAGGACAGCAGCACACAGGGGGAAGGAGGCAGAGCACCCCAACAGGCAGGAAGAAACAGTGTGGTGGCCGCAGACAGAAGGAAGGCAACCGTTCCCCGTAGCACCAACACGAAGGAAGTTGCCAGTACAACTATTAGGTCTTCCCGAGTCTGGTTGTTTTTTAAAGACTATCGATAACCCCAAAAAAGCCATTTGCACTACCTGCCAGGCCAGCATCAGCAGGGGTGGCAAAACGACCAGCCTGACCACCACCAACATGATCAGGCACATGGCAGCAAAGCACCCGACTTTGTGGGCTGAACCCCAGGGTCCAGGAACAGTGTCTGCGGATGGCACCATTGCGTCTTCCTCTGTCGTGCATGCAAGCCAATCCCCTGTCCATGGTGCATGCGAAGATGCCTCCTGCCCTGCACCTGTCGTTGCACACTCTCAAGTAGCAGCATCAGGAAGCATGTCCACGTCCTTGTCCCAGCGCAGCGTTCAGTTGTCCATACCCCAGTCCTTGGAACGCAAGCGCAAATACGCAGCCAACGCCCCACAGGCCACACTACTAAATTCTGACATTTCACGATTGCTTGCGCTCGAAATGTTGCCTTTTAGGCTCATGGAGACGGAAGTATTCCGCAACCTGACGGCGGCGGCCGTCTCCGGTACTCGGTCCCCAGCCGCCACTATTTCTCCCGGTGTGCCGCCCCCGCATTACACAACCACGTGTCCCAAAACATTAGCCGTGCTCTCAACAACGCAGTTTCCGGTAAAGTCCACCTAACCACGGACACGTGGACAAGTGCTTGTGGGCAGGGACGGTACATGTCTCTGACGACACACTGGGTTAACATAGTGGAAGCCGGGACCCAGTCGGACCTTGGGACGGAACACGTTCTCCCGACGCCAAGGATTGCGGGCCCTAGGTCAATCACGGTTGCCCCCATGGTCTACAGCTCCTGCCCCTCATCCTCCTCAGCCTCCATCTCCAAAATGACCACATCAGTCACAAGCTGGAAGCACTGCAGCACTGCCTTGGCCAAGCTGCAACAGGCTGTGCTGAAGCTAATATGCTTAGCTGACAAACCGCACAATGCTGAAGAGTTGTGGACAGCTCTGAAAGAGCAGGCAGATCTGTGGCTCACACCGCTGAACCTACAGCCAGGCATGGTCGTGTGTGACAATGGCCGGAACCTGGTGGCGGCTCTGAGGCAAGGCGAGCTCACACACGTACCATGCCTGGCCCATGTGCTTAACCTCGTGGTTCAGCGGTTTCTCAAACCCTACCCGGAGCTGCCGGATCTGCTTGTTAGAGTACGCCGCCTGTGTGCCCATTTTAGAAAGTCACCTACAGCTTCCGCCACCCTTGCCGTGCTCCAGCAGCGTTTGCAGCTTCCGGCTCACAGACTGGTGTGTGATGTCCCCACTCGTTGGAACTCTACACTGCAGATGTTGGGAAGGATTTGTGAGCAGAAGAGTGCAGTTGTTAAGTACCAGCATCAACAAGGCCATCGGTATTCAGTTCAGACTCCACAAATAAGACCTCAGGATTGGACATGGATGTAAGACATATATACCATCCTCCAAAACTTTGAGGACTCCACCAAGATTGTGAGCAGCGGTGAAGCCATAATTAGCGTCACCATCCCGCTTCTCTGTCTTCTGAAACGCTCTCTGCTCTCAATCAAAGAGGATGCATTGCAGGCGGAGCACGATGAGATGGAGCAGGGAACCATACAGGGTGATTACACATAGCCCAGCCTCATCTCATCCCAACGTGGATTGGGTGACAATGAGGAAGAGGAGGAGGAGGAGGAAGGACAGGAGCTAGTTTCATGCGCTATAGACGGTACTACCTGCACAGCTGTCATACCGTCTGTTCAGCGTGGATGGCCAGAGGACAGAGAGGAGGAGGAGAAGGAAGGGAGCATGGTCAGTCATCCTCTTGGTGAGGACACGGAAGTCTTGCCTGTTAGTAGTCTGGCACGCATGTGACGTGCCCCCTGGGCCGTGGGGTGCTCGGTGCCGGGCCGGTCGTTGCTAGGGGAGATGTCACAGTGGCGGTGACCCAGTCCGTGACCCAGGGCGGTCAATAAAAAGGTGATATATACAGGGGAATCAAAGTTCTTATATACAGTTCGTGACGCCACCTGTGGTATGCGGCTATATAGAGCCGCCGCTGCGGAGCAGGTCCTCTGGAGCTGGTGTAGATGCAGCAGAGTTGGTTCAGCTCTCCACAGGCAGAGCTTAACTCCAGGGCAGTGTAGATGTTGCTGTTATGGAAGTAGCACTCGTGGTGCAGTGTAGTGCAGGGGGTGATGGCGCAGCAGTAATAATTGACAGAGACAGTGGGGTGCAGTCTTCCGGATTTACTCACAGTTCACACTTTGCTCCTGGTTGCAACTGCAGATCATAACTTCCCACGTCGCGCTGCGTTCACCGGGCAGGGGCTCAGCCAACCCTCAGGTACCTCCGGAGTACATAACGGGACCCCCTTCTGTTTGTTCCTTCTGGCCGTCTCCCTGCACCTCACACCTAGTGTCCCAATCCAGTAACCGCAGACCTTGCCGGGCGACGTCTTCTCTGTCCCCTGGGTCCTCTATGGCCACCTTTCTGGTGATTAGATGTGGCTTTTGGCTGCTGTACTGAAATACTGCAGCCTCCGGTTTCCTAGTTGAGGCTTAAAGAACTCTGCTAGTTTAGGGACCGGTCCCCTCTGTGCGACCTGACCCCTCCACCTCCTGGCAGATTTGGGCGTACGGGTGGCCTCCAGCACTACCCGTACCTCTTCCACGTTCCTGGCCCTCCTCCTGTGCAGACCTCCTACAGAGCTCCTGCTCCTCTCACTGTCCTCCTCTGACTGAACTCTCACACCCAAGATGGCTTCCCTCTTTATATTATTCCTAACAAGTGCTCCCCTGATTTACTTCCTCCACCCACACCCACTACATGGTTCCCCCTACTTTGGTTCCCCCCACTCCAGCCAGGGACAGGGCTCAGCAGAGGAGCAGCGCATCATGCCCCTTCTGCTGGTCTGGAGTAGTGTAGTGTTGGATGCAGGTGTTAGGGTTTCGGGCAGTACTCCTTCCTTACCTGAGAGTGAGATACCACACCTCTGGGTGAGATGCAGTACCTCTGTGGCGACTGAGCCCTCAGGGGCGCCACACATGGCTGAGTTTATGTTATGCTACCTTTCCCATGACCCTCGCATTCTCAAAATTCTGGGTGACAGTCATTACTGGTTGGTGACACTTCTAGACCCACGCTACAAGGAGAACTTTATATCTCTTATTCCTGAGGCGGATAGATCTACAAAAATGGGGCTGTACCAGAAGGCCCTTGTTGCGGAACTATTAAAAAAAATCCCATCTGAAAACGCTGGCGGCAGAGGACACACTTCGTTGGACAACCAAGGTGTACAGGCAAGAGAGACACAACTTCAATCCAGCAGAGGCAGTGGAACACTGTCAAAGTTCTGGGAGAGTTTTCTCAGCCTCTCCCATCGCACAGGCCCTGAGGTGCGGGGTACTATCACAAGGAGTGCAAAGTTTGGGAAGATGCTGATGGAGTACCTTGCCGACTGTACCAAAGTCCTCCATGATTCCACTGTGCCTTATAATTATTGGGTATCCAAGCTGGATACGTGGAATGAACTGGCTCTCTATGCCTTGGAGGTCCTGGCCTGCCCTGCCGCCAGCGTTTTATCACAGCGGTTTTTAGTGCCGCTGGTGGAATTATAACTGATAAGCGCATCCGCCTGTCAACTGAAAATGCTGACAGGCTGACTCTTATAAAAATGAACAAGGGCTGGATTGGGCTAGACTTCTCAACACCACCAAATGATAGCAGCGTAACATAAACTCAAATCCAATGTCTTTTCTTGGAAGGTGCATTCCCATGCACCTTTTCACAGCCAGACATGGGTATACGCTTCCTGATTTTGGCTATTTGCTCTTGTCCTCCTTCTCCTCATCCTTCACCACCATATCACCAGGGTGACCGTGGTCCGTGATGCAACACCCACATAATTTTTTTGAAGGGTGTTTATGATGCCTGTAAATAAAAATTTTTATACAGTATGTTCATGTATACCCCCCAGGGGTAAATGTTTGTCAGCCCATATGACGCGCCCCCTGGGCCGTGGGGTACTCGGCAGCCGGGCCTCTGGTTGCCGGGGGATATCATGGTAGTTGGCCTGGTCCGTGACCCAGGGCGGTCAGTAAAAGAGGGGATAGTTATAAGGGATTTAAAGTGTTCGTGACGCCACCTGTGGATTGCGGCTAAAGAGTGTCGCCGCTGCGGAGCAGTCCTCTGGAGCTGGTGTTACAGCAGCAGGGATGGTGTGGCTCTCCACAGGTAGAGCTGGCTCCAGGGCAGTGTAAGAGGGGGTAATGGATGGTGGTGCAGGGGAGATGGGACCCAGCCGGTTCAGAGGAAGAACAAACACACACACACACCGGGGTTAGTTTCAGTACCTTTACTGCAGATGGTAGTCAGGTAAGGGCCGGAGTACTTGTAGGTGGTGTGCACTTCTGGTCTTGCTCCCCAGTGAGCGGGTGTAAGGCCTCCTTTCTGTATCTTCCTGTCTCTCTCCCTGGAACTTCTGACCTGCCTGGAACAGGGTCTGGCACCCTTGATGTTTCTCTCACCAATAGGCTCGGGCCCGGTGCCCGGCTTGCAACAGGGGACGAACCCTCTGTGGTTCCTCTGTCCCTCATGGCTCTTCTCTGCTCCTTGCCTTCTAGCCCACTCTAGGCTCTCACTGGCCAGACTAGCCCGCAGCTTGGGCCTAGCCTGGCTTTCAGCCACACAGACTTCAGCTTGTCTGGTGCTACAGCATCATGTTACACTCACTGAATGACTTCCTGAACTCCACCCCCCAGTATATATATACCTGACAGGGCTCCATCTAGTGGACTTGGGTGGAGGTGTCTGCATGCATTGAGGCCACTGGGGAGAATCCCATCTGTGCAACACCCAGGAGTTCTGTGACAGCCTGCAGCCACAGGGCGTCACATTCCCCCCTAGTAAAAGTCAGTACTCCCGGACTGAAACAAATTTTTGAATAACAGGTAACACAAGGATAACATATTTTTAAACATTACAATTTTCTTCCCTTTATGGGAGGCACGTAGCTTGAACGTTGCAATAACAGGTCTAATAAACATTATTTATGCTTTACTGTAGCAACCAGTCTTGATGAGATCCCTCCTCGGGTGTGTCCCTCTCATCCTGGTAAGCTGGCTTGTGGGGGACCTGCTCCAAACCCCCAACGAAGGTTCTGGGCGGGCTGCAGGACTGGTGTAGGACCACTGGTTCGGCCACGCCAAGCAGGTTTTAGTGGTGGTGGTCTTGTGAAAACCACCAGGGGGCACCTCAGGAGGTGCAAACTATGAACAATGCGGGTCATTCACAGTTCACAAACTCCAAGTTCAGGTTAACTTATACTTAACATGAGAGCTACCGGGAACTAGTAGCTCAAGGGCGCCCCCTCCTGGGATGCGCCTGGGGATGGGAGGTAGGTGACCCATTCTGGTCATCCTCCCATTCAGTCAGGGTGTCCTCCTGCAGAAGTTCCGTCACACTCTGAACATCTAGGGCATACGGCAGAGCCATAGGTATCAACGGGGTCACGACCCCTGCTGGTGGAGCGGCCGCTCCGGCCTGTGCAGCGCCGGGCGCAGGTTGGGCATCAGGAGCGTTAACTGGTGCTTCGGCGGCTTGCTGGTCGTTGGCCATGTTTGTGCCCCCCTAGTGAACCGGAGCCTACCTTCTTCACTTTCTTATCAGGTAGGCCGCAGCTCCGAGGGCGACGGTCTTCTTCCAGGACCTTGCGTCGCTTGCGTCTGACGTCAAAGCGTCCTCTGGACTCTTTTCAGGACCTGACGCTTCCTGGTTCGACATCAGGGGCAGGTCGTGTCCTGGGCTTCGCGCGCTTCCAACGGTTATGCCCCTCTTCTTCCCGCGCGGCGACAAGAAGATGGCGGACAATGGTGGGAAATCGCAGGAATGGCGGGAAACCTTCACCACAGTGAGTATTACAGTCCTTTAAGGAGCACAGTACCCGGTGGCAACGGGCACGGAATCCTGTTCGTGACGCCAAGGCTGACGCGCCCCCTGGGCCATGGGGTACTCGGCAGCCGGGCCTCGGTGTATGCCGGTGGGGGATTTCACGGTAGTTGGCCCGGTCCGTGACCCAGGGCGGTCAGTAAAAGAGGGGATAGTTATAAGGGATTTAAAGTGTTCGTGACGCCACCTGTGGATTGCGGCTAAAGGGTGCCGCCGCTGTGGAGCAGTCCTCTGGAGCTGGTGTTACGGCAGCAGGGATGGTGCGCCTCTCCACAGGTAGAGCTGGCTCCTGGGCAGTGTAGGAGGGGGTAATGGATGGTGGTGCAGGGGAGATGGGACCCAGCCGGGTCAGAGGAAGAACAAACACACACACCGGGGCTAGTTTCAGTACCTTTACTGCAGATGGTAGTCAGGTACGGTCCGGGGTATTTGTAGGTGGTGTGCACTTCTTGTCTTGCTCCCCAGTGAGCGGGTGTAAGGCCTCCTTTCTGTATCTTCCTCTCTCCCTGGAGCTTCTGACCTGCCTGGAACAGGGTCTGGCTCCCTTGATGTTTCTCTCACCCGTATGCTTGGCGGCGAGGGCTTTCCCACTGGTTACCACGATCCCTGGATGCTGGGGCCTTCGTGGTACCTAGTCCTCTGAGTGTGCGCTATTCACACGTGGACTGAGGGATATGAAATCCTCCTCAGTATGCCGGATTCCCTACTGGGCATAGAGATCCCAATAGGCTCGGGCCCGGTGCCTGGCTTGCAACAGGGGACGAACCCTCTGTGGTTCCTCAGTCCCTCATGGCTCTTCTCTGCTCCTTGCCTTCTAGCCCACTCTAGGCTCTCACTGGCCAGACTAGCCCACAGCTTGGGCCTAGCCTGGCTTTCAGCCACACAGACTTCAGCTTGTCTGGTGCTGCAGCATCGTGTCACACTCACTGACTGACTTCCTGAACTCCACCCCCCAGTATATATATACCTGACAGGGCTCCATCTAGTGGACTTGGGTGGAGGTGTCTGCATGTATTGAGGCCACTGGGGAGAATCCCATCTGTGCAACACCCAGGAGTTCTGTGACAGCCTGCAGCCGCAGGGCGTCACACATACACTTAGTGCATGGGCATTACAAGTATAGGAGACCCGCTCCTTTCTAATGGGAACATTTTTTTTATGAAGCCCTCCTCCACGTCTCTTCCAAGGGGCATTGGAGTGCCTCCCAATTATTGGCAGCCCATGCATTCACTGCATAGGCCAACACTATGAGAGACCCACTTCCTAATAATGGGAATATTTTTTTATGAGGCCCTCTACGTCTCTTCCAAGGGGCATTGGAGTGCCTCCAAATCTTTGGCAACCCTTGCATTCACTGCATAGGCAAACACAATGGGAGACCCACTTCCTAATAATGGGATCATTGTTTTCAGGAGGCCCTCTGACCTTCACGTCTCTTCCAAGGGGCACTGGAGTGCCTCCAAATTTTTGGCAACCCTTGCATTCACTGCATAGGCAAACACAATGGGAGACCCACTTTCTAATAATGGGAACATTGTTTTCAGGAGACCCTCTGAACTCCAAGTCTCTTCCAAGGGTCATTGGAGTGCCTCCAAATTTTTGGCAACCCTTGCATTCACTGCATAGGCAAACACAATGGGACACCTACTTCCTAATAATGGGAACATTGTTTTCAGGAGGCCCTCCTCTATGTCTCTTCAAAGGGGTATTGGGGTGCATCAAATTTTCAAAGTGGTATTGGAGTGCGTCCAAATTTTGGGCAGCCCTGGCATTCACTGCATACACAATAACAATACAGGAGACCCACTCTTTAGTAATGGGAACAATAAAACATAGCCGGCTGATGTCTCTCTAAGAATAGTGAGGGCCGACTGCTGGATTTTTAAGAATAGTAAAGGCCGCATGATGGCCCTATAAAAATAGGCTTTGTGACTCTAAGAGTCCCTCCTTCATAAATGAAACACAATGTGTCTGATGATATGTCACACACCACATGGCCAGATAAGGTTGTAAAATGTTAAAATTACATTTCCTGGTGAATGCATTTGTCACGGTTGAAAGCAATGCAGAAGTGAAAAAACGCATCAAAAACGCTACGTGTGAACATAGCCCAAGGTGTGGAGGAGCATTTTTGTTTTTGGTTATTTATTTTGCCTTATATACAAGTCATTACCCTGGAAAGGATGTTCCTTAACATATTTCCCAGGAAATTCCATTTTGGTTTCGTTTTGGTATGTTTTATTGTGAGTCCGTAAAAGTGGCGTAATACCTCTGACAACGTTGTTGACAGCAGTGATCTGGGAGTCAGAGATGCTTCCAGGGGTCTTCTTCATGCTGTTCTCATGTCATTTGAGCACTGTTCCCATCGATTTGGGCAATTTTTAGGCCTTTTGCAGACTGACGGGGTAGCCGACTGAAAAATGCTCGAGTTTCCCATAGACTTACATTGGGCTCGTTGCTCAGGTCAAGCACCCGAGTATTCCAATGTGCTCGACCTGAGTATCAAGCACCCGAGCATTTTAGTGCTCACTCATCACTACTTGCTACCTAATTGGAAGTACCAGTGACCTCCGTTAGGACCAGAGTAACAAACAGAGGCATCTACAAATGCGTATGACGTTGACAGCCTAGATCTGGGAGTGACGTCTGTTCAGTTGAGATACGCAGGCTCTATTAGTCGTTCAACTGCCAAATACTAATGATAGTGTACATAAATAGAGTGTTGAATAAGGTAGCGCATTTAATGTAGTAACCATCATAATATACTGTAATACTTTTGTTGTTATTACCTAACATATTGTGTGTACTTGCATATACATATATAACTATAACTAGATGTTGTTTCTCTGTTAGACAAATAAATAGTGTTGGTTGACTACCACTGTGTACTCACTGTCTGCGTTGTTGCATCCAAGTGTCCTGCTTACATTTGGCGTTTTCGGCAGGATACAACATTCCAGCGCAGAAATGGCAAACCAGTCAGTGACCGAGTCGACCTGGAGGCTATACTTAGCAATCTTTACGGCATAATGACAAAATTTACGGAAAGTAATTTGTTGTTATGGGACTGGGTGGAGCAACTGAGGAGCATGTTGCTCATGTTCCCCATGACACCTGCCTTACAGGTGGAGATGACCCTGCTGACCTTAAACGGAGAGGCCCGACAGACGGTTATGTTTCGACAACCCCGAGACCATGATATGGTAGAGGACATGCATGGCGACACTACTGACTTGGGTAATTGTGTATTCGTCTATTCCATCGGGTTCAGAGAGAATGGGAGACAGTAGCCCAGTATTTAAACACTCTGAAGGAGGTAACAGCCCACATCACTAAAAAGACTCGCAAAGAGTATCGGGGACTGAAAGACCAGTTAGTTGCGGGCTTGAGGGACCCCTATCTGAGACAGGCCCTGAAGGAACATCTACGTTATATCCCCAACATGAGTTTCCTGGAGGTCGGAGCCAAAGCAAGGATTTGGGAATGGAGACCACCAGCTATGACAGGTGTGGCGCGGAGCCATGAGGTGACCGCCTCCAAAGTGCCTAATGCTGATCCAGATTGGGCTCAAGAATTGTGGCAAGAAATGCGAGAAATCAGAGGGGAACTACACAGCATCAGGGGAACCCCTACCAATACCACAGCACCAAATACTGCACCCTGGTAAAAGGAGAACTCAGAGCAGGGGTATCCACCACCTAAAGACAAACAGCACTGACCATGTCGCACACCCGGGGAATGTGGAGCCGAATGCTGGACCTGTGGTGGAAGGGGTCACATCTCCAGGAATTGGCTGACCCAGGATAACCAAAAGAGAAAACAGCCATTAAACTAATGCGCCCCACAGTCAAGGAGCACACCGTGGGTGGGACCTTGTATCCCAAGAGGGGAGAATGAAGACTCAGAGGACATAGCTTCTGAAAGACCGACTACATGGGCTGAATTTAATAGGCGAAGAATCTGCGGTGTAATGAACATCGGGTCTCAGGTAAACTACCATGCCTTAAGAAAACTTCTGCTGGCACTTCCCGTATGTTGCCCATTACAGAAAGGAACCAACCATACGACTGATGGCTGCTAACCAGCTGTCAATTCCCGTGGCAGGAGTAGTGTGGATGCAAATATGAGTATGGGGGAAGAACCTTGGAAAGAAAGGGATTGTGTTAGTGAAATGCCCCATTGGAAGAGGACCCATCATGACCCTGGGGATGAATATTCTGAGAGAAGTGGGACAGTTCCAGGCAGGCCAATGATGGGGGAATGGGTGGGCCCACATGACTCAACCTTCCCCGAGTAAGAAAGTATTCCGACATCTCATCTTAGTTAGCCAGATCCAGAAGCTGCCGACTACTTCTCAACATCTAGGGAAAGTGGTGGTGCCTCCCAAAACCGCACTGACTCTGCCATTAGAACAGATAATACTCACTATGCCAGTCCAGGCCCATGTGCCATTGGAAGGAGTGGAAGTGCAAGTTAAACCTCCAGGAGAGGGAGAAGCAATACCGGCACTATTGGTCATCCACACCTTGGCGACCATGCACCAGGGACGTGTGCTGGTGAGGTGCATTAACCTAAGTGGGTCGAGTCTGCAGCTGATTCCCAAGAAGGAAGTGGCCTGAGTGTACGTGATGCCGGGGGATTTCACGCGGTCCGACGCCATCGAACTGATTCCAATGAAAGGGGATCCGTTGACCCTCTCAGTGTCTCTCAATCAAAAGAAGAGTATAGGCAAAACATGAGCTGGCCGTGACATCTTAGAACAAATGAAGACGAATCTGACAGAATTCTCCCCCAGACAAGTAGGACAGGTATGAGAACTGCTAAGGCAATATAAGAAAGTGTTTGCTCGACATGATGATGACTTTGGGTGCACCAGGGCCATCCAGCATGAAATCCCCACAGGAAGCACAGCCCCTGTCAGAGAAAGATACCATCAGATCCCACCCTAAATATATCAAGAGGTGAAAGACTTGTTGTCACACATGCTACGAAATAGGGTGATACGGGAGAGCCAGAGTCCCTTTGTTGCACCCATTGTCCTATTCCGGAAGAAAGACAGAACTCTGAGATCCTGCATGGGTTACAGACGGTTGAATGTCTACACTGTTCGAGATTCATATTCCTTGCCGAAGATAGAAGAGTCCTTGTCCGCTTTGGGAAAATCCAACACTTCTCTTCCCTCGATCTGGCCACTGGGTACTGGCAGGTTCCTATGGCTGTACAGGACTGTCCAAAGATGGCTTTCATCCTTCCCATGGGGCTATTCGGGTTCAACCGGATGTCTTTCGGGTTAACCAATGCTCCGGGAACATTCCTGTGACTGATGGAAAGATGTCTTGGGAACTTAAATATTGAAGCAACCCTAATATACCTCATGGACATTATCATTTACTCTGCTACATTCAAGGAACACCTCATCAAACTCGGACAGGTGTTGGAGCGACTTCAGGAGCATGGCTTGAAGATAAAACCCTGGGAGTGCCACTTGTTCCAGAAATAAATTGAATAATCTCTTTAGCAAGGGGGTATATCCAGCGATGGAGAAGGTGGCTGTTGTACAGAAGTGGCAGACACCCATGACATTGAGAGAGCTGAGAGCATTCTTGGGCCTATCTGGGTGCTTCCGCTGGTTCATTAAGGACTTTGCCAAGACTGCAGTGCCATTGCATGAATTATTGAGGGGGACAGCAAAAGAAGCCAAGCGTCTGACAATCCAGTGGGCTCCAAGACCAGAAGAGGCCCTCCAGGCCCTGAAGCTCGCACTGACTTATGCCCCCATTCTAGCGTATGCGGACTTTGCTCAACCCTTCATGCTATATATATGGATAAAAGTCTCTACAGTCTAGGGCGGTGCTGGCTCAGGTCCAGGAAGGCCGAGAACAGGTGATTGCATATGCTAGCCGATCCTTGATGTACTTGGAAAAGAATCCCAACAACTAACAGCTCATTCAAACTGGAATTGATAGCCCTGGTGTGAGCCATGACGGAGAAATTTGCAGAGTATCTGTCGGGGTCGGAAATTAATGTGCGAACCGATAACAGTCCACTCGACCATCTGTAGAATGCAAAGCTGGGGGCGCTAGAAGAAAGGTGGGTTGCAAGGATGTCCAAATACCAGTACAAGATAACCTACCGATCGAAGGCTGAGAATATGCATGTGGATGCACTGTCCAGGGTGACAACAAAATACAGCCTTGAGAATTCTTTCTAAAACATAACTTTCACTTCTAAAACCATTGTAATCTCTAATGGCATAAATCCGATAGACTTGAAAAAATATATATCCCTATTAACAATAGGACGATCACTAGTTTAGATATCAGTGATCATGAGACCTCATATCAATAGACTTAGAGCTCTCTATACCTTACGTCCTATTGTTAATTAATCATACACAGTTAACTGAAAAAACAAAAACAACACAAAGAAGGAAAAAGTGTGGATCTCACCCAATCCGTTTGTAGGGATTGTCGTCCATATTCATAAATTATTCTTCTTGGACTATATCTACCCTGTTGTGCCCTTGGTAATGGCTCCCGCCCTAACAAGAGCAGTACCCAAGTATACCTTAAACTTTGTCCCAAAAAAGCCCTCCCGACACGTTTCTTTCTCGCTCAGGAGAATTCATCAGGGCAGTGTATTTGGTATTTGAGAGGCACAGATGTTATACAGGAGAAAAGTGACTCCGTGCTCATAAAGTGAAAAAAGTGCTTTAAAAACACCACAATCTTTCAATAAACCTCACAATGGAGAGCGTTCATTCATGGTGGTGCGAAGTGCTGTCACCACTCATTCCAGCAATAGGATCTATGGGGAGATAGCCCACACATGCGCCATCACCTGTTTAAATAGGTTTGCATTCCCTCTTTTTTCTCGGAGTCCTACCTCATTTCCTGGGTGGAGCCTTCATCACCATACTCGGCTATTTCACTCAGAAACATCTCTGCGCTTTATCCCAGTGCTTGGTCCTTTTTCCCGTATCCATAAAACATATGTTATCCCTGTTTATTCTCAATGCAGCTATCCCCTACAGCTTCCGCAGAAACTCCTCTCATATTTACCTCCCAGTCACCTGACCAGGTCATGTGGCCATCCTGAGCGATCCTCTGTATGTTTCCCGGCCATGTGTCACATCCTATCACGTGCCGTCTCCAATCACATGAGCCGGTCCCATCACCTGACTGCATGTCCGCAGTTATTTCTCAGCCGCACATCTTTTCCATCATGCGCCCTCTCTCATCACGTGAGTCGGCCCGGCCGCGTGACTGTGTCTCCACGGCAACCTGGTTCCCCAATACCAACACTGCTATCCCCATGATAGAGGGGGAAGTAAACAAAAACATGGGGGTCCGCGGCCTAAGAGACTAATATTCTTCTTAATGGGCCTCATAATTTACTATGTTATATCATAACTACAGAAAAAGATGATCAGGGGATATCAAGAGAGGCAATTAATCCTTTTGGGAAAAATTTATATTATTTACGTAGATGTCTATATTCCACAATAGCCTCATGGCCTACATATGACCATATATTATATCTACCAAGTAACCCCCCTTTTTTATCATAAAGAGGTATAGATGTCATAATAAAACATCTTCACGCCGAACAGCATTTTACAACAGTCAATGTAATGGACCTTAACATTATTAATTAGGGGGGGGTTTTCTTTCTTGATTTTCTAAGCAATGTTCACTCGGAAGCCCTGAAGATCACTCTAATATTGGGACGCCCAAGGGACAAATGGGTATAGTTGCAGCAGTCGGATTTCAAGTTGGCTGAGTTGCAAAAGTGGATAACCCTAGGCCAATAGCCAAGCAAGGAAGACAGGGGGGCTTTGTCGATCAATGTCCTACAGATACTAGGGCAATGGGAACAACTCCGTATGAAGGACAGCTTACTATACCAGTGAATACAGCTGCCCCGAGAGTTCGGTACCATATGGCAGGTGGTGATAGGAGAAGAGGAACGTACACTTTAGGGCAGAAAGAACTTTCTGGTGGTTATAAAGACTTATGTTTTGGCCCCAACTACGCCGGGTGGTGGAGGAAGTTTGTCAAAGGTGCTGACAGTGTGAACTGACCAAGTCCCCAGAACAAAGGGCCCCCACCCAAGTGACCCGGACATCTGCGCCGCTGGAGGTGCTAATGGTTGACTACCTGATGAATGGTTTGTCCCACAATGGTTATACGTACTGCCTGATAAAGACCGACCACTTTGCCAAATTTGCAGTCGTGACTCCAACCACAGACCAGGCGGCTGAGGCGGCTGCCAGGGGGATGTGTCGAGACTTTATTCATGTGTACGGGATCCACTCTGAGCAGTGATCCTGCTTTCAAGGGAGAGTCATGGAGGAATTGCATCTACTCTATGGCGTTCATAAGTCCTGAACAACGCCTTACCATCCTCAAGGGAACGAGGTCTGTGAGTGCTTAAACAGGACATTGCTGCAGATGTTAAGGGCACTAGAAGAGGATCGGAAGATGAGGGGGCCTGAATTTGTCTTGGAACTATTGTGGGTGTATGACAATCGGTTCCACGCCATTGTAAAGGTGGCAGACAATGGCCATCGCATTTCTACCCCTGAAGACACCAATCACATCAATGTGAATAATGTCCTGCGTCTTTGTATATATTGTGATGTGGTTATGTGTAGTGTATAAGTAAAGTTGGTAGTGTACAGTATACGATAGCGTAGGATAAGACATAGTTTTGGGCTTACGACATAAGATAGGTAGGATATGATAGTGACTGTAGTTAGATAAGTGATGTTAGGTTAGAGAAAGAGGCCACTTCTTGTAATTAGGCAGATAGGTACAAGCTCATGTTCAACTAGGAAGTGTCTGTGAGCAGTGCTGCTGTTGTGAGTAAACTACAGAAAAGGCGACTAAGGGACAAGGGAGTAGCACGACGTTGAAGTGAACGATAGGATAGGAACCTTGAGATGGCAAAACACCGGAGGTAATGGGGCTAAACAGGACTGAGTTAGTGGGACTATTGGGGGCCCCAAGCGGTAGATCCAGAGCGCCAGTAGTGGAAGAAATAGGACACCGAACCACCAAGCTGGTAGGGAGACTTGCTGATCAGGACTGTGGTGACAAGCTAGACTGTGACAAAGTAGGGCGAAACAGTGTGCTTCTCCAGCCCTGGAGTAGACTACAGTGGAAGGATACAGTGTGTATGAAAATGGTTTACATTGTGAAGGAAAAGTCCATAAGACTATGTTCCCACTACCCCTTGTATATAACCCTTACCAAGTTACCGTTCAGTAAAGACTGTGTTTTAGAACGGAAGTCTCCTTTATTGAACGCTGAAATCTATGGCCCTGGCTGGCGAACACCATCGGCTACAGGTGGCCTGTGCAGGCACAAGGCCCTCACAACACCAACACCCAACCAGGACCCAGTCTTTCGTGTAGCACGCCGGGGCATCACAGGAGAAGACGAGTGCCTCGCCTGCAGCAGCCACCCCTCGTCACCCTACATCACCGGGTAAACACAATACATGCTGCTGGTTGGTCAGGAGGGATGAGAAATCACCGAACAGGAACTCGACCCAGAGGAGGTTTGTACTAGAAGCAGTCCAAGTACCTGGGATTCGAGAACATAGACATCGGCTACAGACACTCTGAAGGCTAATGGGACAGACATTTCAGGAGCTAGATCACCCAGATGTGACCCCAGTGCATGAAGTACAGCTCCAAATGGGAGATCGGGTACTGGTACAGGCAAAGCCCCCTAGAAACAAGTTGGATTATCGATGGGAGGCGACTCCCCACCGTGTGATGATAATGATTCATCCCAATAATCCCATGTATGAAGTTCAACCTGAAGGAGAGGAACATGCTCCGTCCCGGCCTTTTAGAAGGAGAGGAGAAAAGGGCCAAACCCCTGAAAAAGAAGTGAAATGCTGTGTCGGAGAGGGCTGCTGATGATTAGGACGAGTGGGTTGCGGTGCCCACAGAGTCTGGAGAGTGCCACTGTGGAAACCCCGCAAGAGGAGCTTTGTAGGACTGAGTGGGCCTACGTCAATATTCCGCCTACCAGGTATGTGTAGGACGAGTTCTTATGGCAACGCATCATACAGAAGACTCATGAGTGTGCCCAATTATTGGCAACAGTAGAACCACCCCTGAAGAACGGCAAAAGGTGTGAAGGTTCTTCTCACATGAGGACTGGCGAGTAAAAGGAAGGAAGAATGTAAGGGGGTGGAAAGCAGAAGATGAAGTTAGTCAACGTTCCATAGCTCTCACAACCAAATGCTGCATTCTGCTGGTTGAGACGAACAGACGGAAACTGAAAAATGGGGAGAGTATTCCCTAAGGAAAGAACTTGAAGGGGACGCCGGGTCAGGAGACAGCTGTGGCGTAGTTGCTAAATTTAAAACTACCAGAATGGTGAAGCGGGAACTCGGCACCAGACATGAGACAGGGATGACGCACAAGCAGAGTAAAGAGCTTGTGGCAACTTCTGGAGTAAAGTCACCTAATAGCGACTGGATACCAAAGCAGGCCTAGTACTGGGAGAGACGTCTATGCAGTTGAGATACACAGGCCATATTAGTCCTTCAACTCCTAGATATTAAGGACAGTGTATATGACGCGCCCCCTGGGCCGAGTGTGTGCACGTGTGTAGGATACCCGGAGCCGGGTCTCTGGGGGTTGTAGTCTCCGTGGCGGCGACCCAGTCCCGTGGCTCAGGGTGGTCAAGCCAGTGGCAGTCCTTTATAGGTTTTAGGTTAATTGTCCGACTACGCCACCCGTGGATTGCGGTCAGGGTGTACCGCCGCTGTGAGGCAGACCGCTGAGGCTGGTGTTGTATGCGCAGCAGAGAATGGGATGACTCCCCACGGGAGGAGTATAGCCTCAGGGCAATGAGTGTGGATGATGGGAGTGATGGTGCACGAGCGCAACAGGAATGACTCAGAGCCTTTACAGTGCAGTTCAGGGTCTTTACTGATGATAATAAGGCAGACCCTCCCGGGAGTACTGGCTAGCATAAGAGGCCTGGTCAGTCTGTGAGCAAGCGGGAGCTCCCGTGGCCAGGTGGAGTTGTAGGCCTCCCCGTCTGTCTGCACTCTTCCTGGCTACCTTGCTATAAGCGGGTGATAGTAGCCCACGTCCCTGAGTGTACCGTGTAGTGCTCACCCGTATGGCTGGTGACTTGGGGCCTTCTGATAGCCTCCGCTCCTCGATGGCGGTGCTGGTCCCTTGCTCGTGACTGAGCCTCCGGGCTTCTATGGCCAGAGGACCTGGAATCCCCTGCCGGCTGGTTTCTGCTGTTGGACTTAGAGATCCTTACAGCCTCGGACTCCGGTGTCCGGTACTTAGATTCTTCTGCCAGGGCGAGCTCTGCTTAGCTCCAGCCCCTGGCACTCAGCTCCTGCTCCTACAGAGCTCCTGCTGTTTCTTTCCCTGTGTCTGCTTGTTTTTTCCTAACCCCGCCCCAGACCCAGTTTATAAGGGCAGATTCCTCCCCTCCAGGTCTGGGCGGGCAGTGTTGCATGCTTAAGGGCTCCTGACCAGGAAACCTCCCACTTGCTCTCAGACGTAATATTTCTATTACTGTGGTAACCAGACCCCTGGGGTGCCACATATATAAATAGAGTGTTGAATAAGGTACCGTACTTCATTTAATGCTGTAAGCGTCATAGTATACTGTATTACTCTTGTTGTATACAGCACATATACAACTAGATATTGTTTCTGTGTTAGGCACATAAATAGTGTTGGTTGACTACCACAGTGTGCTAGTTGTCTGCGTTGTTGCATCCAAATGACCTGCTTACCGGTCTTTCATCAGTTAACCCTTTCACCACCTTGCGATTTTCCGTTTTTGCTTCGTTTTTTACTCCTTTTCTTCACAGAGCCATAACTTTTTTAGTTTTCCATCAATATAGCTGTAGCAGGGCTTGTTTTTTTGCAGGACAAGTTGTACTTTTGAATGACACCATTGATTTTACCATATAGCTTACTGGAAAACAGGGAAAAAGTTTCCAGTGTGATGAAATTGCAAAAAAAGTGCAATTCCACAATGTTTTTTTTTATTTTTTTCTTTAACATGTTCACTAAATGCTAAAACTGACCTGGTAATATGATTCCCCAGGTCAGTATGAATATGCAGATAACAAACATTTATAGGTTCTTTTAAGTGGTGAAACAAAAATCCAAAATAAATAAATTTGCGTATATCGCCATTTTCCGATACCCGTAACATTTCCATTTTTCCTAGACTGGGGCCGGGTGATGGCTTATTTTTTGCGCCCGAGCTGAGGTTTTTATTGATACCATTTTGGGGTAGATACAGTGTTTTGATCGACTGTTATTGCATTTTATTGCAATGTTGCGGTGGCAAAAAAAAAGTAATTCTAGCATTTTGATTTTTTTTCTTGTTATGCCGTTTACCGATTAGATTAATTTACTTTATATTTTGGTAGATCAGACATTTCTGAACTCAGCAATACCAAATATGTGTATTTTTCTTATTTTTTTTATTGTTTTATTTTCAATGGGGCAAAAGGGGGGTGATTTGAACTTTTGTGTTCTTTATTTTTTTAATATTTTTAAAAACTTTTTTTTTTACTTTTTACTGGCTTTAATAGTCCCCTTAGGAGACTTGAAGCTGCGATCATCCAATCGCCTGTGCTACACATAGCAGGGCTTCAGCTCTGCTATGTGTATCAAAAAGCACGATCTCCCACGAATGCCGGCCATGAGCTGCCTTTCATAGGAGATTCACAAAAACAGGCACGGAGGTCTTCTGCAGACCCCCGGATGTCATGACAACCCATCAGCGCCCCGTGATCACGTGACAGGAGTGCCGATGGGCGGGACTTGTGACGCGCTTCTGGCCAGCACATGTTAAATGCCGCTGTCAGTGATCAGATCAGCTGTCATGTGCGGGGAAAGATGCAGGATCAGCATCAGAGCCCACATCAAAGGAAGGGACATGACCTTTAAAGTACCTATTCGTCAAAGGTCGTGAAGGGGTTAATATTAGTGGTTCTTCTTGTTTGATACTGGCACATTTTTGGACGGTCTACTGTAAGTTTACACCATCTGTTAGTTGGTTTAGTTTGTGCCAAGCATTTGCATCAAAAGTTTTATGCATTTTTCATAGTTTCATAGTTTTTAACGTTGAAGGTAGATATAAGTCCATAGACTTCAACCTTTAGCCTAATATGTTCATCCCAAGAATGGCAAAAAAAACCATGAGGCAGGTGCTAGTTGCCCCCATGATGGGGGAAAAATGCCTTACTGACTTCACATATGATAAACTGTCACGCACGCAGGTGGCGCACGTGGTTTGTGGACAGAGCCTGACATGACGGTCTCCTCACGCGCGTCACCTTACTGGTCTGCTCCTGGAAACTGTGAAGGGAAGTTGTTGCAGAAGATTCAAAATTCGGCTCATCGAAGACCCTACGGAAGGCCACCAGGAAGACCTGCAGGTCCGTGGTCACTGGATCTCCTCTCTCCCACAAGGGGTTGAGCCATGCTAGTGCATCTCCTGCTAGGTAGGACATAAGGAATGCCACTTTTACCTGATTGGAGAGAAATTGATGGCCCACACAATTCAAAGTGCTGCATGTACTGATCTAGGAACCTACGGCACTGCTTCGTATCCCCATCGTATTGTGGCAGATCAGACAGAACGGGTTCCACTCCAGGAGCATATGTTGAAGGTTGAATAGGCACGGCTGCAGCTACTGCAACTTGGGCTGACGCAGCTGATGTCAGGGCTTCCAATTGAGTATCCAGTGTCTGTAGATGGAGAAAAATGTTTTCCTGTTGCTCTCGCTGATGGCTTAACTGTCCATACAGCTCCGAGTGTAGAGATGCCTGGGGATCAGTGGGGCCCATGGCAAAACAAACTGTCACGCATACAGGTGACGCATGTGGTTTGTGAATTCAATGTGCCACGGGCTGGATTTGCCTAGGAGGGGGGTAGCTAAGCGGCTACCTGGTTTTCACTGGAGCTCCTGATGTTGGAGTCAGGCTTGAGCTGCAGGTAGCCGCCAGGTACCATTCCTAGGCAGTCCTTGGTACTGCAACTGCTGACCCCAAGGGTCAGGTACACAGACACGGACTGGACTCGGACTCCGTTCAGACTATTACTCGGGAAGGATGGATACTGACACAGAGGCACAGACAGGGCTGGATTTGAAGACTCGTATAACAGTCTGGACCACAAGGAGTACTGGGATAGGTACACGTTCAGACACACAGTTCTCGGGAAGTGGTTCAGGTACGGCCGCAGCGGTTTCAGAGTTCAGTTACTGCCGGAGCGGCTTCAAAGTTTGGGAACCTCAGATTTGATTACAGATTCGGAGACTGCCTGATGTGGTTTCAGGGTTGGGGTACAGGCTCTGGCCACATACGGACGAGAGGTTCGGATTGAGGACCTGGTCGCACAAGGACCAGGGGTTCAGGGACTGGGACCTCACAACTCACTAGTAGCACACCAACTCATTAATGAAAGAACATTGCTTCAGCACCTCCTTATTGGGGAGGGTGCCTTATATACAGGATGCCTTGCAGCCATTGGCTGGGGGAATGTTTGTAGGTGTGCTCTGCCCCTTTAAGAAAAGGGGAGCACATGTGCCGCCAGGAAGTGTGGCGTGCACAGAGAAACAGGAAGTAGGAGACGGGGAGGTGACCACGGCGGTGAATATGTCAGCGTCCCTGCACGGAGGGCTAAGGAGAACCATGGAGGAGCGCCAACATTAGTGTTATATAATCAGAGTAGTTCTCATGATCAACGACCCATCACAGGGTCTAGTGCCCATAATCTGTAATATTATATTAAGCAAGAAAGACATCCAAGCCGTCCTTGTACTTTTGTAGTGATTCAACCATTACAACATGTAACATACCTGGCGGCGTCCTTGCATAGTGGTCCATCTCCCACTGTGCAAGAGCGCGCACTTGATTTCCAGTCCAGACTATCACTTTGGCTTCTTTCCATATGGTCTGCTTTGCTCTGCTCTGTCTGCTTAGGGCGACGCCCCCTGAACTTCCTGTTTCTTGTAGCTGCTGCAGACACACCCCTGATGCTTCCTCAGCCTATTGCTGTCTGTCACCTGGTATTTAACCCAGCTCCTCCCTGGAATCCTTGCCTGAGCATCTTGTTCTGTCAGTTGGCGTCTAGTCACTGATGTGCCAGGTCCTGTCTATGTTTCCTGCCTTGCAGTATCAGTTCCCGTGTCTGAACTGTGTCCTGTCTGTGTACTCTAGCCAGCTGCCTTTCCTGGAGGCTGTAATTCCAGGCCCGTGTGAACACGCTCTTAGCCTGTTCCTTCCGCCCTCTAGGGGCCGCATACCTAGATCTGTTGTCTGTGTCCTTTCCCAGTGTCTGTTCCTGCCCTAACCATCTTCCAGCCTGTTTCCCGTTTATCTCTACGTCCATATCTTCCCTTTTTCTGCAGCGTCTGAACTCGTACCTAACTCCTGCTCGTTGTCACTGTACTTCCGTTTGTGAGTTTGTGGTCCACTCGCTACTTCACTGCAAGTACCCTGTGGGTACCTGGTAGTGTTGAGCCACCCCCGTAGTGTTCGAGTTCGGTTCGGTTCGTCGAACACCCGTGTGTTCGCCGAACTGTTCGTCGAACTGTTCGTCGAACACCTTCGAACACCGTTAAAACCAATGGCAGGCAAACAAAAACACATAGAAACACATAGAAAACACCTTCAAAGGTGTCCAAAAGCTGACAAACTGCTCAGAAGACACAACTAACACATGGAAAAGTGACAAGTACATATAGTCATGCGAAAATAAAAGAGGTGGAGGAGTAAAAGGAGGGGGAGACACAGATATAGGCATGTCATGCCCTTCTAAAATCCAAAAAGTGAGAAGCAGACACGGCCAGTCCGCTCCTGCCAGTGCCACCTCCTTGTCGCCGGGTTTGTGCCAGAGCCGCGGTGAACCCTGATGGCCAGCCCCCTCTCCCAATACTGGTGCCTGTCCGCTGGTGGGTCGAGCGAGCCCCCCTGTGGTGGAGGCAGCTCTAAGCTTTTTAATTTAAATTGTCTCTCTAATTTGAATGAATACACTTTAAATCCATTTACAAGGATCTATTGGAGGGCAAGTCTCATGCCAGCAGCCGCGTAATTCCAGCTCCAGTAGCGTCCACTAAAGCTGCTGCAGTTAAAAAGCTTTTATAAGGATCGAGCTCGGCTGTCCACCGCAAGGCATCCTACTGCCAGTCCCAGCCCCTATGCCTTGGGGTGCCTCCTGATGCTCTTCACTGAGTATCCCATGGTCCCGAAGCATTTCCTTTGAAAAAATTAAGTGTCCAAACTACAGGTGGTGTAGCTTGCTTAACAGCCGGGATAATCCGCTGACTAGCAGACACTGCTACTAGGCACAAAGTATTTCCTGGGCTAGATGCAGTTAAAAATTTGTAATTAGATACTCTCGTTGGATGCTGAGAAAGCATTCCATAGAGTCTCCTGGCACGCCATATATGATTCTCTTAAAAAGCTTGGGGTAGGGGTCTAGGGGACCCTTTTATAGCCAAAATCACGGCCCTGTATCGCAATACGTCACCTAGGCTGAAGATAAATGGAACTGTAGCACCCTGAGGGCTCGGTTGCTACAGACGTATTGCACCTCACCCAGAGGTGTGATATCTCACTCTCAGGTAAGGATGGAGTGTGGATCAGGACCCGACACCTGCATGCATTACACCACATTGCCGTGGGGCAGGGCGACCAATATGCCCCTGAGATGGGCACGACAGTCCCTGTCCCTGGCTGGAGTGGGGGGAGGGAACACTGAGGAAGGGGAACCCTGTAGTGCAGGAGCAGGGAGGAAGCAGTTCCTGGGTGCATTGAGAAGGGAGTATAAAAGGTGGGCACCATCTTAGTTCAGTGCAGAGAAGTCTGAGCAGAAGTGGCAGGGAGCAGGGGCTCTGCATGAGCTCTGCTCCGGAGGCGGGCCTAGTAACAGAGGCCCAGGCCTGGAAGAGGGAGAAGGAAGGAAGAGGAGCGGAGAAGGCTCCAGGAACGAGGAATGAAGGGATCCCAGGGGTGCGGACGGGCGAGTCGCCACCGCACGCCCGAATCCACCTGCGTGGAGGGGTCAGGCCAAAGGGGGAGACCGGTCCCCGAACTAGTGGAGGCAGGAAACGACCCTCAGCTAGAAACCGGAGGCTCTGACATTTTATGTGGCGCAGCCCCTCGCTACACCCGCTAGGAAGGCACCACATAGGGTCAGGGAAACTGGCGCCAAGTTTACCAAGAGGAGGCCCGAGGCAGCCGGACAGAAGTGTTGGTAAGAAAGGCCAGACAAAGGACACACAAAGGGGGTCCTGTGAAGTGCTCCAAAGTTATCTGGGAGTTGTCTGAGCCCCTCACCTGGTGAGCACAGTACGACGTGGGCAGCCGTTACCTGCAGACGTGGTCTGGATAATAAGAACTGTGAGTAAAGGCCCTGGACTGCATCACTGACTCCGTGTCGTTACTGCTGCTGCCCTGCACCATCACCCCCATCCTCCGCATACACTGCCCTGAGGCTATACTCCTCCCGTGGGGAGTTATGCTACGCTCTGCTGCACCCACAACACCAGCCTCAGCGGTCTGCCCTGTAGCGGCGGTTCACTCTGAACGCAATCCACGGGTGGCGTAGTCGGACATTTAAACATCAAAACCACATAAATAGTTCCGCCACTGGTTTGACCACCCTGAGCCACGGAACCGGGTCGCCGCCACGAAGACTACAACCACCAGCATCCACCAAAAAGGGTCCGGCTCCGGGTGTCCCAAGGCCCAGGGGGTGCGTCAGAACATTTTCATCACCTTTCACAATCACCAATGGGACAAGGCAGGGATGTCCTCTGTCCCCTCTCTTATACATCCTAGTGACGGAGCACCTGCTCTCATCAATTCGCCATAACCCCAATATTAGGTGGATTGAGGTGGGAGGCACCGAGTACAAGTGCTCTCTATTTGCTGATGATGTCCTAGTATATATCACTCAATCACATATATCCATCCATGCTGTTATGGCTGAAATAGATCACTTTGTTACATGGTAAAATTTTAAAATCAATGCAGCGAAGTCTGAGGCCCTCGATGTCTCCCTCCCCAAATCCATATAGGATTCCATCCAGTCCAACTTTCCCTTTGCCTGGCCCTCACAGGGTATCAAATACTTAGGAATTCCTATTCATAGAGACCTCTCCCATCTATGTTATCTTAATTTTGGGCCCTTTATTGAACAATTCCATACAGACCACGGTTGGCAAGTTAGAACTGTAAAATTCACTACGTGAACCGCTGGTGTTTTGTGGAAAAGCACATGTACACCGCGTTCCAAATTATTATGCAAAAAGTGTTTAGGAGTGATAAGGGAAGAATTTGTTTGTTTGTCAGTTAAACTCATTGATGGTGATGTGTGTCAGGGCTCTTTATATCACTGTAAGCAATTGCAGACACCTGTGCTAATTAGTTTGGCAGGTGTGTCCAATGAAAGGCAAGACTACTTAAGAAGGCTCTCTCACATTATTAAGCAGCCTACATTTTCTGCCAAAATGGGAAAGAAAAAGGATGTGTCGGCTGCTGAGAAGCAACAAATTGTGGAGTGTTTAGGTCAAGGCATGACTACAATCAACATTGTGCGATGATCAGGATGAAGTGTCTTGGCAATCAAGAAGTATGTAGCTGATTCACAGTACACACGTGTGCGTGCTGATAAGGGAAAATTGAGGACTCTTTCCTACAGGCAATTACGTCAGGTTGAAAGAGCAGCGGCAAAAAAGCCTTGTCATAGCAGCAGACAAGTTTTTGAAGCTGCTTGTGCCTCCAACGTCCCCCGAACAACAAGATGCAGGGTCCTTCAGAGGTTTGCAGCTGTGCATACGCCATCCTGTCGACCTCCTCTATCCACTTCACACAAGCAGAAACGGCTCCAGTGGGCCAAACATTACATGAAGACTGATTTCAAAACTGTTTTGTTCACGGATGAGTGCCGTGCAGCGCTCGATGGTCCAGATGGATGGAGTGGAGGATGGCTGGTTGATGGACACCCCACGCAAACACGGCTACAGCGCCAACAAGGAGGAGGTGGAGTAATGTTTTGGGCTGGAATCATGGGGAGAGAGATTGTCGGCCCCTTTAGGATCCCTGAAGGCGGTAAAGATGAACTCCATAATGTATGTGGATTTTCTCAAACAGCACTTCCTGCCATGGTTCAAGAAGAAGAACCGTGTATTTCACAGCAAGATCATTTTTCTGCATGATAATGCACCATCTCATGCTGCACATAAAACATCTGCATCTCTGGCTGATATGGGCATAAAAGGGGACAAACTTATGGTGTGACCCCCATGCCCCCCTGACCTCTACCCCATTCAGAACCTTTGGAGCATCATTAAAAGTAGTGTCTATGATGGCGGGAGGCAGTTCACATCTAAGCAACAGCTCTGGGAGGGTATTCTGTCCTCATGCAAAACAATTGAAGCAGAAACCATCCAAAACCTGACAAATTCAATGGACGAGAGAGTTCAGAAGCTCCTTTCGAACAAGGGGTCCTATGTGAAAATGTAACATCACCTAGAATAAAGTTTTGAGTTGAAAACTGTTTGATTTCAGTTTCTAACAACCTGCTAATGCTTATAATTTCAAAAATGACCATTTTTTTGGTCTTTATTAAAATGAAAAGGTTGATCGAAAAGTTTGGGGGATCTAAGAGTGTGGCAACTCAGTAGTCATGATTACTTCGAATTCTGACAATATGAGGGTCATGCTGCAGGTAGTGCAGCAAGAAGGCACTTATGTGTCTTGCGCATCTCGGAGCCCCAAAATTATTTTCCGGGCTAGATGCAGCTAAAAATTATTTTTAATTTTAAATCTGGTGGAGCTTATTATAGATGGCCTAATAGGATCAGTGCTGCACACTGCTACAAAGCCCAAATTATTTTCCAGTCAAGATACAGATAAACATGATTAGTAATTTGAAAGCTTAAAACGTTTGGTAGGGTGATTTTAACCAATCATCAAGCTTTTACTCTCCCCAGGATGACACAGGGGTAGAAAAGTCGTTTCGGATCCATGATTTGTTCATCTTTATGAACGTGAGTCTGTCTACATTATCAGTGGAGAGCCGCGTGCGCTTATCTGTCAGCACACCACCAGCAGCGCTGAACACACGTTCAGACAGAACGCTGGCTGCGGGGCATGACAAGATCTCCAAGGCGTAAGTGGCTAGCTCCGGCCATTTATCCAGATTGGAAGCCCAAAAAGAGCAAGGGTCCAGTGACACAGTCGTGGCTTCAATGTTTACTTGGAGATACTCCTGTACCATCGTCTCTAGGCGTTGACTATGTGTCAGACTTCTTGTCTCCTGTGGCCTTGCAAAGGATGGGCTAAAAAAGTGGTGAAATGATTCCGCAAAATTGATGTTACCAGCAGATACTGTGGTTCTGTTACGGTTTGAGTGCTGAACACTTGACGGTCCCACGGTTGGCAAGTTGGAACTGTGAGATTCACTACGTGCACCACTGGTATTTTGTGGAAAAGCACATGTAAGATTCTGCAATAGTCTCTGCTGATACTCCTGCATGCGTGCATCCCTTTCTATGGCAGGAATAATTTCTGCAAATTTACTTTTGTACCGGGGATCTAACAGTGTGGCAACCCAGTAGTCAGGATTATTTCTAATTCTCACAATTCGAGGGTCATGTTGCAAGTAGTGCAGCAAGAAGGCACTCATGTGTGTTGCGCATCCAGGAGCACCAAGTCCCTGTTGTGTTGGTGGCGAGGTAACAATCATGCTTCCTTCCTCTGTCCTCTCCCCCCAACCTCGCACAACAGAAATGTGATCAAGGTCTCCCTCATCTGATGAGTCTTCCATCAGTTCGTCCTCCACTTCTTCCTGGGCTCCTGCACCTTCCTCACTAGTTTGGCTGCTACCATGCGCCCTGGTAAAACCATCTCCCCCACCCTCACATGCCTGCCGCCTTGGTGCTGCCGACCTTCTGGACCTTGCAGATGTTAGCCCTTCCGCATACAACTCCTCCTCCTCTACTTCCTCCACCTCCTCTTGTGCCACCACCTGACTCCGAATTCTGTTTAACATGTGCTCCAGCATGTAAATCACCGGAATAGTCATGCTGATAATGGCATCGTCAGCACTAAACATCTTCGTCGCCATTTCAAAACTGTGCAGAAGGGTGCATAGGTCCCTGATCTGAGACCACTCCTCCAGCGTGATTTGCCCCACCTCTGAATCTCGTTGGCCCAGGCTATACGTCAGAATGTATTGCACCAGGGCTTGTCGGTGCTGCCACAGTCGCTGCAACATGTGCAGAGTTGAATTCCACCGGGTAGGCACATCGCATTTTAGCCGGTGAAGTGGCAGGCCCAACGACTTCTGTAGAGATGTAAGTCGCTGAGCTGCGGGATGCGAACGGCGGAAGTGAGCACACAGCGACCGTGCCCTCTGCAGAAGGCCATCTAGTCTGGGATAGTGGGCTAAAAATTGCTGGACAACCAGGTTCAACACGTGAGCCATACAAGGCACGTGTGTGACATTGCCCCGGCGAAGGGCCGCACCCAGGTTTGCAGCATTGTCGCACACGGCCTTCCCTGGTTTCAGGTCCAGTGGAGACAATCATTCATGAAATTGGTTCTCCAGAGCTGACCACAACTCCTCAGCTGTGTGACTCACATTTCCCAGACATTTCAATGTAAAAACCGCCTGATGACGTTGAGCCCTACTGCCAGCATAGTAAGGAGGTGTGCAGGATCCCTTCTGCGCAGTTAGAAAGCTTGTGGCATGACCAGACAGGCTTTGGGTGCAGGTGGAAGACCGAGAGGAGGTTGAGGAGGCAGAAGCAGTGGAGGAACTTTGACATAAAGAGGATTGACGCACAACTCGTGGGGACGGCAAGACTTGGACAGCAGCCCCTTGTCCTGCTGTCACCATAGTTATCCAGTGCCCAGTCAGCGACATGTAACGCCCCTGTCCATGCCTACTCGTCCAAGTGTCTGTGGTGAAATGCACCCTGTCACACACAGAGTTTCTCAAAGAAGCGGTGATGTTGTGTGCGACATGCTGGTGGAGCGCAGGCACACCTTTCTTTGAGAAGTAGTGCCGACTGGGCATCTGGTACTGGGGCACTGCGACGGACATAAGGTCTCGAAAATCCTCTGTGTCCACCAGGCGGAAAGGCAGCATTTCTGTAGCCAAGAGCTTTCAGATGGTGAAATTCAACCTCTTAGCTTTCTCATGGCTAGGAGGAAATGGTCTTTTACTTGTCCACATCTGAGGGACCGAGGGCTGGCTATTGTGCTTAGACGGGGTTGATAAGGGTGTCCCCGGCAAACTGCCGGTCTGTGAGGAAGATGCAGGCGGACATGTTAGGTTGCCTTCATCCAAAGGTGGTGCTATCGATGTCGGACAGCGCTCAACACCAGCTGGTGTTACCACCTCCAAAGAAAATGATGACCTGCCAATCACGCTGGCTGTTGCGGGTAAAGAGGTGGCAGGTCTGCGCCCCAAAACAGGTGTGACTGCTGTCCCCCCAGTCACAGAGGATGAAGAGGCCGCGGATGCACAAGATATGGCAGACGGTGGTTGGCCCGGCCGGCTAGGCCGCATTGTAGCACACTGAGCTTCCCACTGCAACTTATGCTTCATGTCCATGTGCCGGTTCATGCATGAAGTACTCAAACTATGTATTTTTTGGCCTCTACTTAGCTTTTGCTGACAAATGTTACAGATAACACGAGTTGGGTCATCTTTATCGATCTGAAAAAATGCCCAGGCTATGCAAGGCTTAGCACCCATGCGACCTGAAGAGCCACCACGACTTGTGGTGAGAGGCAGAGTTGTGTTTGAGGATGCAGTTGTTGACGTGCTTCCAGTACTACGTCTCTGTCCAGGAAGGCGCAACCTGACCTCGTTGTCACTAGCATCTTCCTCCACCTCCTCTGCTGACCTCATCTCTTGGCTGACTGTGGGTTGACAGTAAGTGGGATCTCCGACCTCATCATCATCACCCTGTGCGTTATCACACCCGTCGTCCTCAGAGCCAACCTGTTCCTGCCCTGACAAAAAACAGTTACAGTTTGGGAATGAGGGTCTACATTATGGTCAGAACCTTCTGCGTCTGGTCCTGGATCCGACTCATAAAGATTCTGGGCATCAGTGCAGATCATTTCCTCGTCTGGATTCACAGAAGCGCTGGAGTCGACCTCTGATTCCCAGGCTATAGTATGAGTAAACAGCTCTGCAGACTCAACCATCTGTTCTACCTCATACTCAGACGGGCAGCTGGAGATTTGGGAGCTGTGAGGAAGCAAGTGCGATTTGGGTGACACCTTTGAGGACTGGAGTATTTGTGATGTTGAAGTTGATGTGGAGGAGAGCCCACTTAAAGGAGCACTTGATATCCGTTGAAGCACCTGCTGTTTTTGTGCCTCATCTGGAATTTGTAGCGATTGGCGTGGCCGTAAGAAAGGGATCTTATCACATTGTCCGCTAAAAGAAGTAGACATTTTAGTTTGGCTGGAAGATGGTCTTTCTTCTGCAGATGTTACTGTTGCTTTAACACCTACCCCACGGACACAACCTTTTTTCCCCTTCCCAACACGCCTATTCCCCTTTCCACCAGCAGCAGGCCTTTTTCCACTCATTTTGGTGGTTAACTAATTCACAACTCTGGAGTTGTTTGCACAAAAAAACAATGGATGGTAACCGAGCAGAGCTGAGTGGCCAAACTGTGGTATTAGGCCAAAACTATTGGCTGGGTTAGATGCAGAAAAAAATTATTTTGAATTTGCAACCTGATGGAGGTCTGTATAGATGGACTAATAGAGAAAGTCCGACACACTACTAGAAGGCCAAATATTTTTTCAGAGGTAGATGCAGAAAAAAATATATTCAGTTTGCAACCTGATGGAGGTCAGTATAGATGGACTAATACAACAAGTCCCACACACAGCTAGAAGCCCAAATATTTTTTCAGAGGTACTGTAGATGCAGATAAAAATTAGTTTTAATTTGCAACCTGATGGAGGTCAGTATAGATGGACTAATAGAACAAGTCCCACACGCTGCTAGAAGCCCAAATATTTTTTCAGAGATAAATGAAGAAAAAAATTATTTTTAATTTGCAACCTGATGGAGGTCAGTATAGATGGACTAATAGACCAAGTCCCACACACTGCTAGAAGCCCAAATATTTTTTCAGAGCTAGATGCAGAAAAAAATTATTTTTAATTTGCAACCTGATGGAGGTCAGTATAGATGGACTAATAGACCAAGTCCCACACACCGCTAGAAGCCCAAATATTTTTTCAGAGCTAGATGCAGAAAAAAATTATATTTAGTTTGCAACCTGATGGAGGTCAGTATAGATGGACTAATAGAATGATGCTATGCCCAAAAGATTTTACTTCACTAGGTGCAGTAAAAAAATTGGTATTCTATACACAGGTGGTATATCTTGCAACACAGATAGGCTACTCCACTGACTAACACACTCTGCAATAGGCCAAAAAGGATTAGCTTTGCTAGATTCAGCCAAATGCTGTGAAAAAAACTTGCACAGCACTGGCACAGACCTGCCTGGCAAAAACTGATAGGAACTGATGTAACCTAGTCCTGAAAAGGACTCCAATTACAATTAGTCTTTACTCCCACAACCTATATATTTAAGAGCACAGACCTGCCTGATAAAAGTCGTAGGAAATGCTGTAACCTAGTCCTTAAAAGGACTGCAATCACAACTATTCCCTACTCCCAAGCTATCTGTATATTTGTGCGAAAATTGGCTTGAAATTAACAAGGTATAGCGCACACAGCAACAGCGGTGCCGTCTAACACGCAGCTGCAGCAGTGAGAAAATGGTGGCGACGGGGAAAATGGCTTGGTCTTATAGGGCAAGGACATGTGACATACACTGCCAATCACACATGCCCTTGCTTGTGTGAAAAAAAGCACTTCGCTCCGTGTGTGCGCTGCTGATAGGCTGACAGATTGCACCTCCCCACTGCAAATGCGGGAAAGAGAAAAAAAAATGGAGATCTTCATTGTTCCTGCAGAGATCCATCCCCTGCCCCTCCCCCCACCCCGCTGTACACTCAAACTGCGTATTAACATTAATTTTCATCATTACTGAGAAAAAATCCAGTTATGATTTTGGTGCACGAACAGTTATCGAACATAACCTCGAACAGCCGAATTTTTCTCAAATTGTTCGTGTTCGCCGAACGGCTCGAACACCGCCCAAAACAGCTCGAATTTGAGATTAGCGAACAGTTCGAGTAGAACAACGCTCATCTCTAGTATCTGGTTCTGCCTTTCCCTTCCGGTCTGTTCCATGTGAACAGAGCCCTGTCCCCTCTGCTCTGCCTTGCTCGCCGCTCCGGCGGTTCTTGCCTGTTCTGCCTTGCTCACCACTCCGGTGGTTCTTGCCTGCTCTGCCTTTGCTCACTGCTCCAGACGGTCTCGCTCTGCTCTGCCTTTGCTCACCGCTCCAGGCGGTCTCGCTCTGCTCTGACCCTTTGCTCACTGCTCCAGATGGTCTTGCTCTGCCTTTGCTCACCACTCCAGGCGGTCTCACTCTGCTCTGACCCTTTGCTCGCTGCTCCGGAAGTCTCGCTCTGCTCTGACCCTTTGCTCGCTACTCTGGCAGTCTCGCTCTGCTCTGACCCTTTGCTCGCTGCTCCGGCAGTCTCGCTCTGCTCTGACCCTTTGCTCGCTGCTCCGGCGGTCTCGCTCTGCTCTGACCCTTTGCTCGCTGCTCCGGCAGTCTCGCTCTGCTCTGACCATTTGCTCGCTGCTCTGGCAGTCTTGCTCTGCTCTGACCCTTTGCTCGCTGCTCCAGAAGTCTCGCTCTGCTCTGACCCTTTGCTCGCTACTCTGGCAGTCTCGCTCTGCTCTGACCCTTTGCTCGCTGCTCCGGCAGTCTCGCTCTGCTCTGACCCTTTGCTCGCTGCTCCGGCAGTCTCGCTCTGCTCTGACCCTTTGCTCGCTGCTCCGGCAGTCTCGCTCTGCTCTGACCATTTGCTCGCTGCTCTGGCAGTGTCGCTCTGCTCTGACCCTTTGCTCGCTGCTCCGGCAGTCTCGCTCTGCTCTGACCCTTTGCTCGCTGCTCCAGAAGTCTCGCTCTGCTCTGACCCTTTGCTCGCTACTCCGGCAGTCTCGCTCTGCTCTGACCCTTTGCTCGCTGCTCCGGCAGTCTCGCTCTGCTCTGACCCTTTGCTCGCTGCTCCGGCAGTCTCGCTCTGCTCTGACCATTTGCTCGCTGCTCCGGCAGTCTCGCTCTGCTCTGACCCTTTGCTCGCTGCTCCGGCAGTCTCGCTCTGCTCTGACCCTTTGCTCGCTGCTCCGGCAGTCTCGCTCTGCTCTGACCCTTTGCTCGCTGCTCCGGCAGTCTCGCTCTGCTCTTACCCTTTGCTCGCTGCTCCGGCAGTCTCGCTCTGCTCTGACCCTTTGCTCGCTGCTCCGGCAGTCTCACTCTGCTCTGATCCTTTGCTCGCTGCTCCGGCAGTCTCGCTCTGCGCGGACCCTTTGCTCGCTGCTCCGGCAGTCTCGCTCTGCTCTGACCCTTTGCTCGCTGCTCCGGCAGTCTCGCTCTGCTCTGACCCTTTGCTCGCTGCTCCGGCAGTCTCGCTCTGCTCTGACCCTTTGCTCGCTGCTCCGGCAGTCTCGCTCTGCTCTGACCCTTTGCTCGCTGCTCCGGCAGTCTCGCTCTGCTCTGACCCTTTGCTCGCTGCTCCGGCAGTCTCGCTCTGCTCTGACCCTTTGCTCGCTGCTCCGGCAGTCTCGCTCTGCTCTGACCCTTTGCTCGCTGCGCCGGCAGTCTCGCTCTGCTCTGACCCTTTGCTCGCTGCGCCGGCAGTCTCGCTCTGCTCTGACCCTTTGCTCGCTGCTCCAGCAGTCTCGCTCTGCTCTGACCCTTTTCTCGCTGCTCCGGCAGTCTCGCTCTGCTCTGACCCTTTGCTCGCTGCTCCGGCAGTCTCGCTCTGCTCTGACCCTTTGCTCGCTGCGCCGGCAGTCTCGCTCTGCTCTGACCCTTTGCTCGCTGCTCCAGAAGTCTCGCTCTGCTCTGACCCTTTTCTCGCTGCTCCGGCAGTCTCGCTCTGCTCTGACCCTTTGCTCGCTGCTCCGGCAGTCTCGCTCTGCTCTGACCCTTTGCTCGCTGCTCCGGCAGTCTCGCTCTGCTCTGACCCTTTGCTCGCTGCTCCGGCAGTCTCGCTCTGCTCTGACCCTTTGCTCGCTGCTCTGGCAGTCTCGCTCTGCTCTGACCCTTTGCTCGCTGCTCCGGCAGTCTCGCTCTGCTCTGACCCTTTGCTCGCTGATCCGGCAGTCTCGCTCTGCTCTGACCCTTTGCTCGCTGCTCCGGCAGTCTCGCTCTGCTCTGACCCTTTGCTCGCTGCTCCGGCAGTCTCGCTCTGCTCTGACCCTTTGCTCGCTGCTCCGGCAGTCTCGCTCTGCTCTTACCCTTTGCTCGCTGCTCCGGCAGTCTCGCTCTGCTCTGACCCTTTGCTCGCTGCTCCGGCAGTCTCACTCTGCTCTGATCCTTTGCTCGCTGCTCCGGCAGTCTCGCTCTGCGCGGACCCTTTGCTCGCTGCTCCGGCAGTCTCGCTCTGCTCTGACCCTTTGCTCGCTGCTCCGGCAGTCTCGCTCTGCTCTGACCCTTTGCTCGCTGCTCCGGCAGTCTCGCTCTGCTCTGACCCTTTGCTCGCTGCTCCGGCAGTCTCGCTCTGCTCTGACCCTTTGCTCGCTGCTCCGGCAGTCTCGCTCTGCTCTGACCCTTTGCTCGCTGCTCCGGCAGTCTCGCTCTGCTCTGACCCTTTGCTCGCTGCTCCGGCAGTCTCGCTCTGCTCTGACCCTTTGCTCGCTGCGCCGGCAGTCTCGCTCTGCTCTGACCCTTTGCTCGCTGCGCCGGCAGTCTCGCTCTGCTCTGACCCTTTGCTCGCTGCTCCAGCAGTCTCGCTCTGCTCTGACCCTTTTCTCGCTGCTCCGGCAGTCTCGCTCTGCTCTGACCCTTTGCTCGCTGCTCCGGCAGTCTCGCTCTGCTCTGACCCTTTGCTCGCTGCGCCGGCAGTCTCGCTCTGCTCTGACCCTTTGCTCGCTGCTCCAGAAGTCTCGCTCTGCTCTGACCCTTTTCTCGCTGCTCCGGCAGTCTCGCTCTGCTCTGACCCTTTGCTCGCTGCTCCGGCAGTCTCGCTCTGCTCTGACCCTTTGCTCGCTGCTCCGGCAGTCTCGCTCTGCTCTGACCCTTTGCTCGCTGCTCCGGCAGTCTCGCTCTGCTCTGACCCTTTGCTCGCTGCTCTGGCAGTCTCGCTCTGCTCTGACCCTTTGCTCGCTGCTCCGGCAGTCTCGCTCTGCTCTGACCCTTTGCTCGCTGATCCGGCAGTCTCGCTCTGCTCTGACCCTTTGCTCGCTGCTCCGGCAGTCTCGCTCTGCTCTGACCCTTTGCTCGCTGCTCCGGCAGTCTCGCTCTGCTCTGACCCTTTGCTCGCTGCTCCGGCAGTCTCGCTCTGCTCTAACCCTTTGCTCTCTGCTCCGGCAGTCTTGCTCTGCTGACCCTTTGCTCACTGCTCCAGGTGGCTTCGTCCTGCTCTACTCTTGCTCACCGCTCCAGGCGGTCTCGTCTTTCTTTGCTCTTTCTCGCCGCTCCGGGCGGCCTCACTGTGCTGTGTTTGTCCACCGCATCTGCGGTTCTGTTCCTGAGTCCCAGTCTGTACTGGGTCCTATCCACTCTGTGCTCCAACCTGTCGTACCTGCCAGTACCTCCCTGCCTGTCGTGGTTACCAACATCCACCTGCCTGCATACCGGCCGTACCTGCCAGTACCTCCCTGTTTGCATACCAGTCGTGCTTGCCAGCATCCACCCGTCTGCATACCTGCCGTGTCTGCCTGTACCCACCAGTCTGTGTGCCAGCCTAACCTGCCTGTTCTTGTATTCCCCGGTGTGGGTCAACAGCCGTGTCCGGGGTCTGACCTGGAGTAGCACCTGGTCCCTCTGCTCAGTCCCTCCTTGGAGCACTGGCGTCGTATGCCGTCGTGCGACCCTGGTCGGATCGGGTGGATACTTAGTTACGCCCTTCCAGGCATTCACTCTCCGGTACGGTCCAGTGGAATCACTACATATACACGCACACGCCAGTCAGTCCGGGCGTGTGCATTACACAACATCATGTGGCAGAGAGTTCCATAGTCTCACTTCTCTTACAGTAAAGAGTCACCATCTGTAATTAATTAAACCTTCTTTCCTCTAGATGTAGAGGATGCCCCTTTGTCACCGTCGCAGGCCTATGTGCAAAAAATCCTTAGAAAGATCTTTGTACTGTCCCATCATATATTTGTACATTGTAATAAGGTCGCCCCTTAGCCTTTGTTTTTCCAGACTGAATAACCCAAAGTTTGACGAACTAATGATGTCTAGCCACACCTATTTTCAACACAGCCACTTACCCTTGTTAGACAAGGAGCAAAAAGTATCTAAAACGCAGAAATATAGTGCATATCATGAAAGACAGATTTTTTTGCTCAAAGTGCATTTTGCCTGATAAATCTCCCCAAATGTGTCCTTGGACTGTCTTTAGAACATGGACAGCACATGGCCTTATATTTATTTTTTCATACATTTTTTTATTGTATTTTTTACAGACACTGGTAAACTAAAAGGAAAAGGAGAATTATTACCTCTCCTGTTAGATTAGCAACCTTGTACAATTCCAGCTGGCCTAGCATGAAACTTGGGAAGTGACAGCCAACGCAACTTTAGTAGCACCTCTAGCATCTAATGGATCTAAGGGCAAATTTTGGATCTGGGCTCCTGACGCGCCCCCTGGGCCATGTTGTTAGGGATACCCGGAGCCGGATCAGATGGGGGTTGTAGTCTCCGAGTGGCTGTGACCCGGTCCGTGCCCAGGGTGTCAAACTCAGTGTGCGGCAGTCCTTGCAGATGTTCTTAGTGTCGACTACGCCACCCGTTGATTTGCGGTCAAAAGGCCGCCGCTGCAGGATGGTCTGCTGAGGCTGGTGGTGTGTGTGCAGCTGTGGTAGTATAACCCCCAACGGGAGGGGTATAGCCTCAGGGGGTCAGACGTGGAGGATGGTGGTTGTGAAGGTGCAGCAAGGAGACTCAGAGGCATGAAATGCAGTTTCAGGGTTTTTACTCACTGGTGTGGCTCGGGTCACTCTGTACAGCAGTGACCACCCAAGCCGTGCTGCGTCCACCAGGTGCGGGACTCGGTCAACTCCCGGGCAATTCTGGAGCGTGGTCCTGAGCTCCCTTCTGACTCTCCCTTCCTCTGGCCGTTCCCACCAGGGATCCACTTATGTCCGGCTCCCTCGGGTCTCTTGTTGGTCAAGCCTCCTCTGGGCTCCCTGACCCTATGCTCGGTGTGCCTTTCTAGTGGATTTGGTGAGGGTCGTGGCAGATCCTGCCCACAACCTCCAGTTCCTGGTTAAGGTTCTTTTTGGCCTCTGCCAGCTTGGGATCCGGTACCCTTTTGCCGACCCTTCACCCTTTTGTCCTTATTCTGGGATCTTGGGGTCCCCTCTCGTACTGCGCCTCTGGGTCCCTCTTCCTTCTCCTCTCCTGGAGTTACTGCTGACTCACTGACTGACTGACTGACCCTGTCCTAAGATGGTGCCCACCTTATATACTCCCTCTATGTGTGAGCTCAGGTGACCAGCACCCAATGAGCTCCTACATTTACCCAGACTACTCCCCCTATCTGCCCCTACACTACTGGGATGTTCCACCCCCCCTCCCACTCCAGCCAGGGACAGACGCTGTCGTACCTGCACATATACTGGTGGGAGTACCGTAGTTCTGTCCCCCGGAAATGGGATGTATGTAGTGCATGCAGCCTACTGAGCTCAGTTCCACACTCCATCCTTACCCGGGAGTGGAATACCACACCTCTGGCTTGAGGTGTAATACCCCTGTAGCAGCCGAGTCCTCAGGGTGCTACATTCCCCCCTGGTAAATCACAGCACGTCCTCGGGCTGTAAAAGAATAAAAACATCCACAAACATACAATTTTTTTTCAAAACATCATAAACATATAAAACATTATATATATCATAAAACTTTTCATATAAAACATTCTTGTTCCTCCGGCCACGGTGCAACTTGTGACCGGGTAAAGTGCAACAGTCTCTTCAAGAAAAAACAACAGTTTCCTATAAAACCGGTAGGGGGCGCCTTAGGAAGCGCAACTATATACAAAGGAAAATGGCCGCTCTCAGTCCTCGGCCAGATATTAGGAAAGGATGACCGCTCTCAGTCCTCGGTCAGTGGGAAGAGGGATGGCTGTTCACAGTCCTCAGCCTGTGGGGAGATGGGACACACTGGAACAGTTCACTGGTCCCAACGGGGATTACACTTTCGTAGCAACAGTTTTTGTACCCACACGGGTAACTATTTACATATTCTATTTACAGTTCATCAGTGGCGGTGTGCTCTTGGCTGAGGGTAATCTTTAGACCCGTCCGGGTCCTCTTGATCCTCCTCACCCCGTAGCTCCTTCTCAGTAAGTCTATGCACGTGCAGGGCATACGGGCCCTTGGCGCACTGATGCCGGGTGAAGGTGACCTCATCACCCAGGTATAGGTCACGACCTCTGTGTCCCTCCGGCAGATGACTTTCAACGTCTCTGCGGGTGACAAAGACGTCGCCGGGGGTCTTGTGGTCCCGGATGAAACCCCACCCGTGCTCCAACTGGAATTTTATTACAGTCCCGCTGGCACGGGGACCGTGGGCAGCACGGGGGTTTCTGCGGGCTCGGCTCTTCTGCTCGGCGCTCTTCACTTGGAGCCGCTCCTCGCGGACCCGCCTCTCTCGTCGCTCTCTAGCAAAAACCTCCAATTGTTGCCGGCAGCACTCCGCACGCTGGGCTGCGGCTGCCCGGGTCTCCTCGGTGAACCCGATGAGGTCTTCTCCGGTGGGGTCCCACGCAAACTGTGCTTCCTCCAACGAGAGTGGGGTGGTCTTGGCGGGCGCCGGAGCCGGGATCAGGGGCTCATCCAGGGGTCTTTCCTTCCGGAGTCGGGGATGGTGGAACTCCGGTGGCCACACAAAGGGCTGCCCATCCGGGCATGTGTGCTGGGCAAATAGGTCTTCACCCAGGTGTGGCGCTGTGGACGTTGAGGGCGCTGTTGTTGTGGCGGCGCCCGGGTTCACCAGGCCTTGCGACCAGGCCTGGGGCACCCTGAATGTAAAGGGCACCGTGAAGACGGCGGCGCCCGGGGTTACTTGGCCCAGCAACCAGGCCGGTGGCTCAGTGGAGGTAGAGGGCGCTGTTGGCACTGCGGCGCCCGGGGGCACTCGGCCTTGCGACCAGGCCGGTGGCGTCTCCTGCTTGGCCGTGCTCTGGATCGAGGCGCGTGACGTCACAGGGGGCGTGGCCGCGGCTCCGGCCGCTTGAGGCCTAGCTTGGAGCGATGACGCAGCGGCTACGGGAACGGTGAGTGGGGCTTCGGGCTCTGCGACGGGGAGCTGGGGCAGGTTTACGGCTTCTGGGCACAGGATATTGTCGTCCCCATTACCTGCCTTCATCTCTTCGGCTCCCTCCGCGGCGTCGTCTCCGGCCGTCGTCCCTCCTTCGCCGTCCTCAGAGGTGGACTTGCTCCTCGCTGCGGGTGGCATGCTTCGCTGGCAGGCTCCAGCCTGCAGGGCCATCTCTCGGGTCCACTCCGCCAGTGTTTCCTGCTGCACCCGGGCCATCCTTCGTGCGAGGCCCTCCAGCGCGGTCTGTGCACGCTCCCGGTCTCGGGGGAGCTGTGCCAGGATCTCCAGCAGGCCTTCTGGAGTGGCGGCCTGCAACAGGCTCCTGACCACAGGGTCGGTGCTGCCTGACTCTCCCTCCATCTCCGGGTGTGTTTTCTCTGGACTCCTCTCCAGACTCCTCATCTCCGGGTGCGCTCTCTCCAGACTCCTCCAGGCTGCACCCATCTTCGCTCTTTTGTTCTGTATCCGCCCCCATTGAGGGTGGTCCTGGGGCAACTTTGTGATTGCCAGTTCCAGGGGCAGTTCCCTCACGCTGATGGACATATCAATCATCACAGTCTCTGCTGGTGGGGGCGGTTTCCACTTTTGGCGCCATTTCCGATCCCGGCCCACGATGGGAGGTGGCCTCTTGCCATCCTCTGGCACGCCCATAATGGCGTCCGCTCTGCCAAGGCGGGAAATCTTCTCAGATGGCGGGAACCGCTTCCCAGTGGCGGGAAACACTGCAGATGGCGGGAAAAGACTGCAGATGACGGGCAAATGGCGGGAACTGATCCGAGATGGCGTCCGATGGCGGGGACCCTCTGGAATTGGCGGGAGACTTCGTTTTGAGGTAAATGCAAATTTTTCTTCAGGCACGCAGTACCCGGTTGTTGCGGGCACGAAATCCTGCCGACTACGCCAAAGTTGACGCGCCCCCTGGGCCATGTTGTTAGGGATACCCGGAGCCGGATCAGATGGGGGTTGTAGTCTCCGAGTGGCTGTGACCCGGTCCGTGCCCAGGGTGTCAAACTCAGTGTGCGGCAGTCCTTGCAGATGTTCTTAGTGTCGACTACGCCACCCGTTGATTTGCGGTCAAAAGGCCGCCGCTGCAGGATGGTCTGCTGAGGCTGGTGGTGTGTGTGCAGCTGTGGTAGTATAACCCCCAACGGGAGGGGTATAGCCTCAGGGGGTCAGACGTGGAGGATGGTGGTTGTGAAGGTGCAGCAAGGAGACTCAGAGGCATGAAATGCAGTTTCAGGGTTTTTACTCACTGGTGTGGCTCGGGTCACTCTGTACAGCAGTGACCACCCAAGCCGTGCTGCGTCCACCAGGTGCGGGACTCGGTCAACTCCCGGGCAATTCTGGAGCGTGGTCCTGAGCTCCCTTCTGACTCTCCCTTCCTCTGGCCGTTCCCACCAGGGATCCACTTATGTCCGGCTCCCTCGGGTCTCTTGTTGGTCAAGCCTCCTCTGGGCTCCCTGACCCTATGCTCGGTGTGCCTTTCTAGTGGATTTGGTGAGGGTCGTGGCAGATCCTGCCCACAACCTCCGGTTCCTGGTTAAGGTTCTTTTTGGCCTCTGCCAGCTTGGGATCCGGTACCCTTTTGCCGACCCTTCACCCTTTTGTCCTTATTCTGGGATCTTGGGGTCCCCTCTCGTACTGCGCCTCTGGGTCCCTCTTCCTTCTCCTCTCCTGGAGTTACTGCTGACTCACTGACTGACTGACTGACCCTGTCCTAAGATGGTGCCCACCTTATATACTCCCTCTATGTGTGAGCTCAGGTGACCAGCACCCAATGAGCTCCTACATTTACCCAGACTACTCCCCCTATCTGCCCCTACACTACTGGGATGTTCCACCCCCCCTCCCACTCCAGCCAGGGACAGACGCTGTCGTACCTGCACATATACTGGTGGGAGTACCGTAGTTCTGTCCCCCGGAAATGGGATGTATGTAGTGCATGCAGCCTACTGAGCTCAGTTCCACACTCCATCCTTACCCGGGAGTGGAATACCACACCTCTGGCTTGAGGTGTAATACCCCTGTAGCAGCCGAGTCCTCAGGGTGCTACACTCCCACTACCAGTAGACTGTTATTGAGATGCAAAGGGCCCAATGGCGATGCTATGGTCTAAAAAGTTATGCACACCCTTATCAAAATAAATGTCATTCTATAAATAACAGAGTTATGCAGGTAACAAAACAACAAATATCATCATACTGTTACTAAACAAAACTGAGGAAACTTACATCAATAAAATCAATATTAACACAATACAAAGGCCAAATAATACCTCCATGCAATGACTACAAATTACTAGCATATATAGTAATGACTGAATAATACCACCATACTGCTGCTGACTGAAAACCACTATACAAAGAGAAATATACAGATAGATACCAGTCCTTCATTGTCTCTCTGCATACATTTCAAGTGAATACAATACAGGTAAATCCAGTTGCACAAAGGTGACTTCTTCACTGATTGAAGCAATTAATTTTCCTTTATGTTCTCTATCCTACACAGACCTCCATGATGACTTCTCCCATCCACGACTCATCTCTGTAGAATTTTAATACACAGACATCTTTGTCTCATTGCTTTTCAAGTACTCTGTCCACTGTTCCCTAATTTCTACAAACACCATAGAGTCCCACACAGAAATATGTATCCCCATATACTAGTAAAATTCCCTTTTGTGGTCTCCATACAGTAGTAACGTCTCTCTCTCTACCTCCATATAATGAGGTCCTCTTTTGTGGCCTCCATACAGCAGTAACTTCCCCCTGTGGTAGATCGCTCACTCAGCTGCACATGGAGGTAGAACAGGTAAGCTGTCTCTTTAAAACTTCTGGATTATTAAAATGCAGCATAAACCAACACTTAGTCCATGAAAGAAAACACGGCCCTTTGAACAAAACAGGAAAACAAAGCAAAATGGTCACAAAAGCACAGTCTTTGCGGTAGCAGGGATCCGCCTGCTCAGCATTCAGCAACTCCACGTGATTCAGGATAGCTCCACACAAACAGATCTGGAGTTCCTCTTTCCAGACATACTGAACACTGAATGCCTCAGCAGGCCGAGTATTTAAATCCCAGACCACACACTGGGGCGGAGATTTGGAGAACAACCTCCTGCCCGCTCTATGGCTGTTCTCATAAAAACACGCCCTGTTCCAAATAGTGCTTAACCCCTCTTAGCAAATAACATGCTGAAGGAAACTTAACGGTTTTAATTCACTGAAGCTAATAGCCTCAGGGAAACATATCTGCCCTCCAGAACTTTACCAGTGACTTTGTCACATATCCATATCCCCCTCCCCTGCCCAATGCCGGGGGTTTTGGCACCTTTACTCGCTAAGCAGGGAAGTCTGGACAGTGCATCTGCATTACTATGTAGTTTCCTGGGCCTGAACTCCACATGAAAATTAAAGTCCTGAAGAGCCAGAAACCACCTAGTCACCCGGGCATTCTTTCCCTTCCTTTCCCTCATCCATCTTAGGGGCTCATGATCAGACACAAGCCTGAACTTTCGGTCTAACAGGTACTATCTTTGTGTCTCAATTGCCCATTTAATGGCCAGGCATTACTTCTCTATGATGGCATAGTTCTTTTCACAGGAGGAAAGTTTCCTACTCAGGAATAGGACTGGATGTTCGTCTCCATCTATTTATTGAGACAACACAGCTCTCAAGTCGACCTCTGAGGGGTCAGTCTGAACCATGAATTCCTTAGTGAAGTCAGGCGCTACTAAGACTGGCTGTTTGCATAGGGCAAGCTTCAACTCCTGGAATGCCATCTCCGCTTCAGGGGGCCACCTGGCGATCGATGTCTTCGTGCCCTTAAGAAGATTAGTCAGGGGACGGCTCTCTTGGCAAAAGCTCGAGCTTGCTGCTTGTAGTTCGGTTGCGAACAATTTCGGATAGCCTCGACCTTATTTACTTGCGGCTTTATTTCGCCCCTTCCAACGATGTAGCCCAAGTATTTTGCCTCTTCTTTCCCCATGGTGCACTACTTTGGGTTTATCGTAAATCCTGCCTTCCTTAGTGCATCCCGTAGCACCTGGACCTTCTGTAAATGTCTTGCCCAATCCGGGCTGAATATTATAACGTCATCCAGGTAAGCTGTGGCGTATTTCATGTGAGAGACTAGGATCTGGTCCATAGCCTTCTGGAAGGTAGCTGGGGCTCCCTGCAGACCAAACGGCATCCTAGTGTACTGAAAGCACCCGTCAGGAGTAGAGAAGACCGTCTTCTCCTTGGCAGAATCTGCCAGTACCCTTTCGTTAGTTCACCTCCCTGTGACACCCAGGCCAGTAGAGTCTTTGAAGGACCCGCTCTTGGGTTTTGTCTACGCTCAGATGGCCACATATGACATGAAAATGGGTTAGGTCTAGTACCCTACGCCTGTAGGGTCCCGGTACCAACAGCTGTTCTAACACTTACCCTCTCTGTTTAGTGACCCCATATAGCAAATCCTCATTAACCCCTTAACAACATTTGACGTACTAATATGCGTCTGTGCCCTGGGACTTAAGAGCCAGACCCGTATTAGTACGTCATGGCGATCGCGCGCGCACACAGGCTGTGCGGGCGCGATCGCCGCCGGGTGTCAGCTGATTGTCACAGCTGACACCCGATACTATGTGCAGGGAGCGGTCCTGCACTGCTCCCAGCACATTAACCCCTGCGATGCTGCGATCGAAGTCGATCGCAGCATTGCGGGGGCAAGGGGAGGTGATCGCAGATACTCACCTCCTCTTCCGGCTTCCAGCGCTGTCTGACGCGGCTTCCCGGGTGTTGCCATGACGACCCGATGTCGTCATGACAACATCCGGGTCACCAGACAAGCAGGAAGGTTGTTTGGACAAGCGCAGTGCATCTCCAAACAATCCTCTCCCTGTCCAGTGCTGACAGGCTGCATGGCACAGGGATGGTGCTGCATTCCTGTGCCATACAGGCGATCAGAGAAAAAAAAGTGAAAGTCCCATAGTGGGACAAAGTAATAAAGCATATAAACTTTCAGAAAGTGAAAAAAAAAAAAAATTGCAAAAATATTTAAAAAAAAATTAAAAAAATAATCCACCAAAAATAAAAATATAATGTACCCATCAATAAATATTATTATAAAAAAAAAAAATAAATAAAAATAAAAGTACACATATTTGGTATCGCCGCGTCCGGAACAACCTGACCTATAAAACTGTCCCACTAGTTAACCCTTTCAGTGAACACGGTAAAAAAAAAAAAAAAACGAAGCAAAAAACAATGCTTTATCACCATACCGCCAAACAAAAAATGGAATAACACACGATCAAAAAGACAACTATAAATAAAAATGGTACCACTGAAAACGTCATCTCGTCCCGCAAAAAAGAAGCTGACATACAGCTCCATCAGCCGAAAAATAAAAAAGTTATAGCTCTCAGAATAAAGCTATGCTAAAAAATAATTTTTTTCTATAAAATTGCTTTTATTATGTAAAAGTGCAAAACATAGAAAAACGATATAAATGTGGTACCGCTGTAAACGTACTGACCCGAAGAATACAGCTACCTTATCAATTTTACCACACGCGGAACAGAATAAAAAAAAAAAAAACAATTCCTGAATTGTTGGTTTTTGTTTATTCTGCCTCCAAAAAATCGGAATAGAAAGCGATCAAAAAATGTCACGTGCCTGAAAATGGCACCAATAACAACGTCAACTCATCCCGCAAAAAAGGAGCCGTCACATGACTGTCTGCCAAAATCTGGAAAAATTATAGCTCTCAAAATATGGTGATGCAAAAACTAGATTTTACAAAAAATGCGTCTTTTAGTGTGTGACAGCTGTCAGTCATAAAAACCCCATATGATTCTGGTATTGCTGTAATCACACCGACCTGAAGAATAAAGTCGTCTAATCACTTATACCGCACGAGGAACGGCGTCAAAAATAAACTCTCGGGTTAGGGTTGGGCTAGGGTTAGGGTTGGGTTTGGGGTTAGTGTTGTGATGGGGTTGGGATTTTTTTCAAAAGTAAGAAAAAAAGATGACGATATGGCGACTAGTGTTGAGCGCAAGTGCTCGCTACTTGAGTTTGCATCGGGTGCTCTGGTATGCATTGAGTATCGTGGGTATTTGAGTGACATTCTGGAGTCTCCGCCCCATATGCTTCGCGGCCAAAAAAACTTTACGTTGATTGCCTGCCATGCACAAGTGATCCCCGCATGTTTCTTTTTGGGTGTCTAATAACCGTGAAACATGCGGGGCATGGACTCGAGCATGTCACTCGAGCACACGCAGTACATGGTGCATACCTGAGTCCCCGATGCAAACTCAAGTAGCGAGCACTTGCGCTCACGACTAATGACAACTTATTCAATATGATGACCTAATGTTATCAAATTCTGTGTCGTATCTCTGGGTTCAAAATGTTCACTATACACCTTAATAAAATCCTTGAGGGGTATAGTTTCTAAAATGGGGTCACTTGTGGGGGAGCTCCAATGTTTGGGCATACAGGGACTCTCCAAATGCAACATGGTATCCGCTAACAAATTGTCGGCTCAAATTGTTAGCGGACACCATGTTGCATTTGGAGAGTCCCGGTGTGCCCAAACATTGTAGCTCCCCCACAAGTGACCCCATTTTGGAAACTAGACCCCCAAAGGCACCTATCTAGATGCATAGTGAGCACTTGGAACCCCCAGGTGCTTCACAAATTGATTCATAAAAATGAAAAAGTGTTTTTTTTTTTCACTTTTTCATTTTTATGAATCAATTTGTGAAGCACCTGGAGGTTCCAAGTGCTCACTATGCATCTAGATAGGTGCCTTTGGGGGTCTAGTTTCCAAAATGGGGTCACTTGTGGGGGATCTCCAATGTTTGGGCACACAGAGACTCTCCAAACGCAACATGGTGTCCGCTAACAATTTGAGACGATTTTCCATTCAATTTGTTAGCGGATACCATGTTGCATTTGGAGAGTCCCTGTGTGCCCAAACATTGGAGCTACCCCACAAGTGACCCCATTTTGGAAACTAGACCCCACAAGGCACCTATCTAGATGCATAGTGAGCACTTGGAACCCCTAGGTGCTTCACAAATTGATTCGTAAAAATGAAAAAGTGAAAAAAAAACACTTTTTCATTTTTACGAATCAATTTGTGAAGCACCTGCGGGTTCCAAGTGCTCACTATGCATCTAGATAGGTGCCTTTGGTGGTCTAGTTTCCAAAATGGGGTCACTTGTGGGGGAGCTCCAATGTTTGGGCACACAGGTGCTCTCCAAACGCAACATGGCGTCCGCTAATTATGCAAGCAAATTTTACAATCTAAAAGTCAAATGGCGCTCCTTCCCTTCCGAGCCCTGCCGTGCGCCCAAACAGTGTTTTTTCCCCACATATTGGGTATCTGCGTGCCCAGGGGAAATTGCACAACAAATTTTGGGGTCCATTTTTTCTTGTTACCCCTGTGAAAATAAAAAAAATTGGGTCTAAAGTAACATTTGAAGCACCTGAAGGGTTAATAAAGTTCTTGAATGTGGTTTTGAGCACCTTGAGGGGTGCAGTTTTTAGAATGGTGTCACTTTTGGGTATTTTCTGTCATAAAGACCTCTCAAATTGACTTCAAATGTGATGTGGTCCCTAAAAAAATGGTTTTGTAAATTTTGTTGGAAAAATGAGAAATCGCTGGTCAACTTTTAACCCTTATAGCTCCCTAACAAAAAATAATTTGGGTTCCAAAATTGTGTTGATGTAAAGTAGACATGTGGGAAATGTTATTTATTAACTCTTTTGTGTGACATATCTCTCTGATTTAAGGGCATAAAAATTCAAATTTTGAAAATTGCAAAAATGTTCTAAATTTTCGCCAAATTTCCATTTTTTTCACAAATAAACGCAAGTGATACCGAAGAAATTTTACCACAATCATGAAGTACAATATGTCACGAAAAAACAATCTCAGAATCAGGGGGATCCGTTGAAGCGTTCCAGAGTAATTACCTCATAAAGTGACAGTGGTCAGAATTGTAAAAATTGGCCTGGTCATTAACGTGCAAACCACCCTGGGGGTTAAGGGGTTAACTACAAAATAAGTAAACCTGGTGTCAGCCCCCAGCTCTTGGGCAACCCCATTTATCACAGTCACATTGTCCCATGCCCCTTTTAACGTAAGGTCCTCCATTTGAGCAGTCCCAAAATTCCCCCCAGAAACTCCCAACTCAAGAATCTCAGCCTCTTGGGTCACCGTCTCGTCCTCGTCACCAGCAAGGACACACAGGGAGAACTCATCCGCCTTTGGCTGTAATGGGAATTCTTCATGAATAGAGATGAGCGTTGTTCTACTCGAACTGTTCGCCAATCTCAAATTCGAGTTGTTTTGGGCGGTGTTCGAGCCGGTCGGCGAACACGAACAATTTGAGAAAAATTCGGCTGTTCGAGGTTATGTTCGATAACTGTTCGTGCACCAAAATCATAACTGGATTTTTTCTCAGTAATGATGAAAATTAATGTTAATACGCAGTTTGAGTGTACAGCGGGGCGGGGGGAGGGGCAGGGGATGGATCTCTGCAGGAACAATGAAGATCTCCATTTTTTTTTCTCTTTCCCGCATTTGCAGTGGGGAGGTGCAATCTGTCAGCCTATCAGCAGCGCACACACGGAGCGAAGTGCTTTTTTTCACACAAGCAAGGGCATGTGTGATTGGCAGTGTATGTCACATGTCCTTGCCCTATAAGACCAAGCCATTTTCCCCGTCGCCACCATTTTCTCACTGCTGCAGCTGCGTGTTAGACGGCACCGCTGTTGCTGTGTGCGCTATACCTTGTTAATTTCAAGCCAATTTTCGCACAAATATACAGATAGCTTGGGAGTAGGGAATAGTTGTGATTGCAGTCCTTTTAAGGACTAGTAAACAATGGTGCAGCGGTCTCAGGGAGCGCCAAAGGAATACTGGACAATTTAGTAGATGTCAACCGACTTTTACCCCACCTGATGAAGACGGCTTAGACCGTTGAAACGCGTTGTGGCAGTGGTATTGGAGGAAGAATAAAAGTCGGTTGACATCTACTAAATTGTCCAGTATTCCTTTGGCGCTCCCTGAGACCGCTGCACCATTGTTTACTTGTGAGATATCTCCATGCGGAGCTAAAGCGGCAGGAGCGGCCTGGTCTATTTGGATGTTTGAGGACCTGCGGTATCCAACCACCGGGTTAAACTACTGAGGACCTGCGGTGACGTGGTATCTGGTCCAGCAGGATCGTGTGACCACTTGAGGAGCACGGAGTTGCGAGGCAAACACCGACAGGACGGTACTACAAATAGAGGTGACCCGGAGCCTCATTAATTACACGCTTAATCTTGGTTGTGTAGACGTACACAACCTTCACAGGTGAGTGTACTGGCACTTTTTAAATTCAGCAAATAGCCCTGTGAGTCTACACATGCGCCCTTTCTTTTCTTTTCACTTTTAAGGACTAGGTTACAGCATTTCCTACGACTTTTATCAGGCAGGTCTGTGCTCTTAAATAGATAGATTGTGGGAGTAAAGACTAATTGTAATTGGAGTCCTTTTCAGGACTAGGTTACATCAGTTCCTATCAGTTTTTGCCAGGCAGGTCTGTGCCAGTGCTGTGCAAGTTTTTTTCACAGCATTTGGCTGAATCTAGCAAAGCTAATCCTTTTTGGCCTATTGCAGAGTGTGTTAGTCAGTGGAGTAGCCTATCTGTGTTGCAAGATATACCACCTGTGTATAGAATACCAATTTTTTTACTGCACCTAGTGAAGTAAAATCTTTTGGGCATAGCATCATTCTATTAGTCCATCTATACTGACCTCCATCAGGTTGCAAACTGAATATAATTTTTTTCTGCATCTAGCTCTGAAAAAATATTTGGGCTTCTAGCAGTGTGTGGGACTTGGTCTATTAGTCCATCTATACTGACCTCCATCAGGTTGCAAATTAAAAATAATTTTTTTCTGCATCTAGCTCTGAAAAAATATTTGGGCTTCTAGCAGTGTGTGGGACTTGGTCTATTAGTCCATCTATACTGACCTCCATCAGGTTGCAAATTAAAAATAATTTTTTTCTTCATTTATCTCTGAAAAAATATTTGGGCTTCTAGCAGCGTGTGGGACTTGTTCTATTAGTCCATCTATACTGACCTCCATCAGGTTGCAAATTAAAAATAATTTTTTTCTGCATCTAGCTCTGAAAAAATATTTGGGCTTCTAGCAGTGTGTGGGACTTGGTCTATTAGTCCATCTATACTGACCTCCATCAGGTTGCAAATTGAATAAAAAAATTTTCTGCATCTAGCTCTGAAAAAATATTTGGGCTTCTAGCGGTGTGTGGGACTTGGTCTATTAGTCCATCTATACTGACCTCCATCAGGTTGCAAATTAAAAATAATTTTTTTCTGCATCTAGCTCAGAAAAAATATTTGGGCTTCTAGCAGTGTGTGGGACTTGGTCTATTAGTCCATCTATACTGACCTCCATCAGGTTGCAAATTAAAAATAATTTTTTTCTTCATTTAGCTCTGAAAAAATATTTGGGCTTCTAGCAGTGTGTGGGACTTGTTCTATTAGTCCTTCTATACTGACGTCCAGCAGGTTGCAAATTGAATATAATTTTTTTCTGCATCTAGCTCTGAAAAAATATTTGGGCTTCTAGCGGTGTGTGGGACTTGGTCTATTAGTCCATCTATACTGACCTCCATCAGGTTGCAAATTAAAAATAATTTTTTTCTGCATCTAGCTCTTAAAAAATATTTGGGCTTCTAGCAGTGTGTGGGACTTGGTCTATTAGTCCATCTATACTGACCTCCATCAGGTTGCAAATTAAAAATAATTTTTTTCTGCATCTAGCTCAGAAAAAATATTTGGGCTTCTAGCAGTGTGTGGGACTTGGTCTATTAGTCCATCTATACTGACCTCCATCAGGTTGCAAATTAAAAATAATTTTTTTCTTCATTTAGCTCTGAAAAAATATTTGGGCTTCTAGCAGTGTGTGGGACTTGTTCTATTAGTCCTTCTATACTGACGTCCAGCAGGTTGCAAATTGAATATAATTTTTTTCTGCATCTAGCTCTGAAAAAATATTTGGGCTTCTAGCGGTGTGTGGGACTTGGTCTATTAGTCCATCTATACTGACCTCCATCAGGTTGCAAATTAAAAATAATTTTTTTCTGCATCTAGCTCTGAAAAAATATTTGGCCTTCTAGCGGTGTGTGGGACTTGGTCTATTAGTCCATCTATACTGACCTCCATCAGGTTGCAAATTAAAAATAATTTTTTTCTGCATCTAACCCAGCCAATAGTTTTGGCCTAATACCACAGTTTGGCCACTCAGCTCTGCTCGGTTACCATCCATTGTTTTTTTGTGCAAACAACTCCAGAGTTGTGAATTAGTTAACCACCAAAATGAGTGGAAAAAGGCCTGCTGCTGGTGGAAAGGGGAATAGGCGTGTTGGGAAGGGGAAAAAAGGTTGTGTCCGTGGGGTAGGTGCAGAAGAAAGACCATCTTCCAGCCAAACTAAAATGTCTACTTCTTTTAGCGGACAATGTGATAAGATCCCTTTCTTACGGCCACGCCAATCGCTACAAATTCCAGATGAGGCACAAAAACAGCAGGTGCTTCAACGGATATCAAGTGCTCCTTTAAGTGGGCTCTCCTCCACATCAACTTCAACATCACAAATACTCCAGTCCTCAAAGGTGTCACCCAAATCGCACTTGCTTCCTCACAGCTCCCAAATCTCCAGCTGCCCGTCTGAGTATGAGGTAGAACAGATGGTTGAGTCTGCAGAGCTGTTTACTCATACTATAGCCTGGGAATCAGAGGTCGACTCCAGCGCTTCTGTGAATCCAGACGAGGAAATGATCTGCACTGATGCCCAGAATCTTTATGAGTCGGATCCAGGACCAGACGCAGAAGGTTCTGACCATAATGTAGACCCTCATTCCCAAACTGTAACTCCTGTTGGTGGAGACAATGAGGAAGACGATGATAAGACTCAAATACCTGATTGGAGCGACAACTTTAGTTTTTTGTCAGGGCAGGAACAGGTTGGCTCTGAGGACGACGGGTGTGATAACACACAGGGTGATGATGATGAGGTTGGAGATCCCACTTACTGTCAACCCACAGTCAGCCAAGAGATGAGGTCAGCAGAGGAGGTGGAGGAAGATGCTAGTGACGACGAGGTCAGGTTGCGCCTTCCTGGACAGAGACGTAGTACTGGAAGCACGTCAACAACTGCATCCTCAAACACAACTCTGCCTCTCACCACAAGTCGTGGTGGCTCTTCAGGTCGCATGGGTGCTAAGCCTTGCATAGCCTGGGCATTTTTTCAGATCGATAAAGATGACCCAACTCGTGTTATCTGTAACATTTGTCAGCAAAAGCTAAGTAGAGGCCAAAAAATACATAGTTTGAGTACTTCATGCATGAACCGGCACATGGACATGAAGCATAAGTTGCAGTGGGAAGCTCAGTGTGCTACAATGCGGCCTAGCCGGCCGGGCCAACCACCGTCTGCCATATCTTGTGCATCCGCGGCCTCTTCATCCTCTGTGACTGGGGGGACAGCAGTCACACCTGTTTTGGGGCGCAGACCTGCCACCTCTTTACCCGCAACAGCCAGCATGATTGGCAGGTCATCATTTTCTTTGGAGGTGGGAACACCAGCTGGTGTTGAGCGCTGTCCGACATCGATAGCACCACCTTTGGATCAAGGCAACCTAACATGTCCGCCTGCATCTTCCTCACAGACCGGCAGTTTGCGGGGACACCCTTATCAACCCCGTCTAAGCACAATAGCCAGCCCTCGGTCCCTCAGATGTGGACAAGTAAAAGACCATTTCCTCCTAGCCATGAGAAAGCTAAGAGGTTGAATTTCACCATCTGCAAGCTCTTGGCTACAGAAATGCTGCCTTTCCGCCTGGTGGACACAGAGGATTTTCGAGACCTTATGTCCGTCGCAGTGCCCCAGTACCAGATGCCCAGTCGGCACTACTTCTCAAAGAAAGGTGTGCCTGCGCTCCACCAGCATGTCGCACACAACATCACCGCTTCTTTGAGAAACTCTGTGTGTGACAGGGTGCATTTCACCACAGACACTTGGACGAGTAGGCATGGACAGGGGCGTTACATGTCGCTGACTGGGCACTGGGTAACTATGGTGACAGCAGGACAAGGGGCTGCTGTCCAAGTCTTGCCGTCCCCACGAGTTGTGCGTCAATCCTCTTTATGTCAAAGTTCCTCCACTGCTTCTGCCTCCTCAACCTCCTCTCGGTCTTCCACCTGCACCCAAAGCCTGTCTGGTCATGCCACAAGCTTTCTAACTGCGCAGAAGGGATCCTGCACACCTCCTTACTATGCTGGCAGTAGGGCTCAACGTCATCAGGCGGTTTTTACATTGAAATGTCTGGGAAATGTGAGTCACACAGCTGAGGAGTTGTGGTCAGCTCTGGAGAACCAATTTCATGAATGGTTGTCTCCACTGGACCTGAAACCAGGGAAGGCCGTGTGCGACAATGCTGCAAACCTGGGTGCGGCCCTTCGCCGGGGCAATGTCACACACGTGCCTTGTATGGCTCACGTGTTGAACCTGGTTGTCCAGCAATTTTTAGCCCACTATCCCAGACTAGATGGCCTTCTGCAGAGGGCACGGTCGCTGTGTGCTCACTTCCGCCGTTCGCATCCCGCAGCTCAGCGACTTACATCTCTACAGAAGTCGTTGGGCCTGCCACTTCACCGGCTAAAATGCGATGTGCCTACCCGGTGGAATTCAACTCTGCACATGTTGCAGCGACTGTGGCAGCACCGACAAGCCCTGGTGCAATACGTTCTGACGTATAGCCTGGGCCAACGAGATTCAGAGGTGGGGCAAATCACGCTGGAGGAGTGGTCTCAGATCAGGGACCTATGCACCCTTCTGCACAGTTTTGAAATGGCGACGAAGATGTTTAGTGCTGACGATGCCATTATCAGCATGACTATTCCTGTGATTTACATGCTGGAGCACATGTTAAACAGAATTCGGAGTCAGGTGGGGGCACAAGAGGAGGTGGAGGAAGTAGAGGAGGAGGAGTTGTATGCGGAAGGGCTAACATCTGCAAGGTCCAGACGGTCGGCAGCACCAAGGCGGCAGGCATGTGAGGGTGGGGGAGATGGTTTTACCAGGGCGCATGGTAGCAGCCAAACTAGTGAGGAAGGTGCAGGAGCCCAGGAAGAAGTGGAGGACGAACTGATGGAAGACTCATCAGATGAGGGAGACCTTGATCACATTTCTGTTGTGCGAGGTTGGGGGGAGAGGACAGAGGAAGGAAGCATGATTGTTACCTCGCCACCAACACAACAGGGACTTGGTGCTCCTGGATGCGCAACACACATGAGTGCCTTCTTGCTGCACTACCTGCAACATGACCCTCGAATTGTGAGAATTAGAAATAATCCTGACTACTGGGTTGCCACACTGTTAGATCCCCGGTACAAAAGTAAATTTGCAGAAATTATTCCTGCCATAGAAAGGGATGCACGCATGCAGGAGTATCAGCAGAGACTGTTGCAGAATCTTACATGTGCTTTTCCACAAAATACCAGTGGTGCACGTAGTGAATCTCACAGTTCCAACTTGCCAACCGTGGGACCGTCAAGTGTTCAGCACTCAAACCGTAACAGAACCACAGTATCTGCTGGTAACATCAATTTTGCGGAATCATTTCACCACTTTTTTAGCCCATCCTTTGCAAGGCCACAGGAGACAAGAAGTCTGACACATAGTCAACGCCTAGAGACGATGGTACAGGAGTATCTCCAAGTAAACATTGAAGCCACGACTGTGTCACTGGACCCTTGCTCTTTTTGGGCTTCCAATCTGGATAAATGGCCGGAGCTAGCCACTTACGCCTTGGAGATCTTGTCATGCCCCGCAGCCAGCGTTCTGTCTGAACGTGTGTTCAGCGCTGCTGGTGGTGTGCTGACAGATAAGCGCACGCGGCTCTCCACTGATAATGTAGACAGACTCACGTTCATAAAGATGAACAAATCATGGATCCGAAACGACTTTTCTACCCCTGTGTCATCCTGGGGAGAGTAAAAGCTTGATGATTGGTTAAAATCACCCTACCAACCGTTTTAAGCTTTCAAATTACTAATCATGTTTATCTGTATCTTGACTGGAAAATAATTTGGGCTTTGTAGCAGTGTGCAGCACTGATCCTATTAGGCTATCTATAATAAGCTCCACCAGATTTAAAATTAAAAATAATTTTTAGCTGCATCTAGCCCGGAAAATAATTTTGGGGCTCCGAGATGCGCAAGACACATAAGTGCCTTCTTGCTGCACTACCTGCAGCATGACCCTCATATTGTCAGAATTCGAAGTAATCATGACTACTGGGTTGCCACACTCTTAGATCCCCCAAACTTTTCGATCAACCTTTTCATTTTAATAAAGACCAAAAAAATGGTCATTTTTGAAATTATAAGCATTAGCAGGTTGTTAGAAACTGAAATCAAACAGTTTTCAACTCAAAACTTTATTCTAGGTGATGTTACATTTTCACATAGGACCCCTTGTTCGAAAGGAGCTTCTGAACTCTCTCGTCCATTGAATTTGTCAGGTTTTGGATGGTTTCTGCTTCAATTGTTTTGCATGAGGACAGAATACCCTCCCAGAGCTGTTGCTTAGATGTGAACTGCCTCCCGCCATCATAGACACTCCTTTTAATGATGCTCCAAAGGTTCTGAATGGGGTAGAGGTCAGGGGAGCATGGGGGTCACACCATAAGTTTGTCCCCTTTTATGCCCATATCAGCCAGAGATGCAGATGTTTTATGTGCAGCATGAGATGGTGCATTATCATGCAGAAAAATGATCTTGCTGTGAAATACACGGTTCTTCTTCTTGAACCATGGCAGGAAGTGCTGTTTGAGAAAATCCACATACATTATGGAGTTCATCTGTAGCGCCTTCAGGGATCCTAAAGGGGCCGACAATCTCTCTCCCCATGATTCCAGCCCAAAACATTACTCCACCTCCTCCTTGTTGGCGCTGTAGCCGTGTTTGCGTGGGGTGTCCATCAACCAGCCATCCTCCACTCCATTCATCTGGACCATCGAGCGCTGCACGGCACTCATCCGTGAACAAAACAGTTTTGAAATCAGTCTTCATGTAATGTTTGGCCCACTGGAGCCGTTTCTGCTTGTGTGAAGTGGATAGAGGAGGTCGACAGGATGGCATATGCACAGCTGCAAACCTCTGAAGGACCCTGCATCTTGTTGTTCGGGGGACGTTGGAGGCACAAGCAGCTTCAAAAACTTGTCTGCTGCTATGACAAGGCTTTTTTGCCGCTGCTGTTTCAACCTGACGTAATTGCCTGTAGGAAAGAGTCCTCAATTTGCCCTTATCAGCACGCACACGTGTGTACTGTGAATCAGCTACATACTTCTTGATTGCCAAGACACTTCATCCTGATCATCGCACAATGTTGATTGTAGTCATGCCTTGACCTAAACACTCCACAATTTGTTGCTTCTCAGCAGCCGACACATCCTTTTTCTTTCCCATTTTGGCAGAAAATGTAGGCTGCTTAATAATGTGAGAGAGCCTTCTTAAGTAGTCTTGCCTTTCATTGGACACACCTGCCAAACTAATTAGCACAGGTGTCTGCAATTGCTTACAGTGATATAAAGAGCCCTGACACACATCACCATCAATGAGTTTAACTGACAAACAAACAAATTCTTCCCTTATCACTCCTAAACACTTTTTGCATAATAATTTGGAACGCGGTGTACATGTGCTTTTCCACAAAACACCAGTGGTTCACGTAGTGAATCTTACAGTTCTAACTTGCCAACCGTGGTCTGTATGGAATTGTTCAATAAAGGGCCCAAAATTAAGATAACATAGATGGGAGAGGTCTCTATGAATAGGAATTCCTAAGTATTTGATACCCTGTGAGGGCCAGGCAAAGGGAAAGTTGGACTGGATGGAATCCTATATGGATTTGGGGAGGGAGACATCGAGGGCCTCAGACTTCGCTGCATTGATTTTAAAATTTTACCATGTAACAAAGTGATCTATTTCAGCCATAACAGCAGGGATGGATATATGTGATTGAGTGATAAATACTAGGACATCATCAGCAAATAGAGAGCACTTGTACTCGGTGCCTCCCACCTCAATCCACCTAATATTGGGGTTATGGCGAATTGATGAGAGCAGGTGCTCCGTCACTAGGATGTATAAGAGAGGGGACAGAGGACATCCCTGCCTTGTCCCATTGGTGATTGTGAAAGGTGATGAAAATGTTCTGACGCACCCCCTGGGCCTTGGGACACCCGGAGCCGGACCCTTTTTGGTGGATGCTGGTGGTTGTAGTCTTCGTGGCGGCGATCCGGTTCCGTGGCTCAGGGCGGTCAAACCAGTGGCGGAACTATTTATGTGGTTTTGATGTTTAAATGTCCGACTACGCCACCCGTGGATTGCGGTCAGAGTGAACCGCCGCTCCAGGGCAGACCGCTAAGGCTGGTGTTGTGGGTGCAGCAGAGCATAGCATAACTCCCCACGGGAGGAGTATAGCCTCAGGGCAGTGTATGCGGAGGATGGGGGTGATGGTGCAGGGCAGCAGCAGTAACGACACGGAGTCAGTGATGCAGTTCAGGGCCTTTACTCACAGTTCTTATTATCCAGACCACGTCTGCAGGTAACGGCTGCCCACGTCGTACTGTGCTCACCAGGTGAGGGGCTCAGACAACTCCCAGATAACTTTGGAGCGCTTCACAGGACCCCCTTTGTGTGTCCTTTGTCTGGCCTTTCTTACCAACACTTCTGTCCGGCTGCCTCGGGCCTCCTCTTGGTAAACTTGGCGCCAGTTTCCCTGACCCTATGTGGTGCCTTCCTAGCGGGTGGAGCAAGGGGCTGCGCCACATAATATGTCAGAGCCTCCGGTTTCTAGCTGAGGGTCGTTTCCTGCCTCCACTAGTTCGGGGACCGGTCTCCCCCTTTGGCCTGACCCCTCCACGCAGATGGATTCGGGCGTGCGGTGGCGACTCGCCCGTCCGCACCCCTGGGATCCCTTCATTCCTCGTTCCTGGAGCCTTCTCCGCTCCTCTTCCTTCCTTCTCCCTCTTGCAGGCCTGGGCCTCTGTTACTAGGCCCGCCTCCGGAGCAGAGCTCATGCAGAGCCCCTGCTCCCTGCCACTTCTGCTCAGACTTCTCTGCACTGAACTAAGATGGTGCCCACCTTTTATACTCCCTTCTCAATGCACCCAGGAACTGCTTCCTCCCTGCTCCTGCACTACAGGGTTCCCCTTCCTCAGTGTTCCCTCCCCCCACTCCAGCCAGGGACAGGGACTGTCGTGCCCATCTCAGGGGCATATTGGTCGCCCTGCCCCACGGCAATGTGGTGTAATGCATGCAGGTGTCGGGTCCTGATCCACACTCCATCCTTATCTGAGAGTGAGATATCACACCTCTGGGTGAGGTGCAATACGTCTGTAGCAACTGAGCCCTCGGTGCTACAGTTCCATTTATCTTCAGCCTAGGTGACGTATTGTGATACAGGGCCGTGATTTTGGCTATAAAAGGGTCCCCTAGACCCCTACCCCAAGCTTTTTAAGAGAATCATATATGGCGTGCCAGGAGACTCTATGGAATGCTTTCTCAGCATCCAACGAGAGTATCTACTTACAAATTTTTAACTGCATCTAGCCCAGGAAATACTTTGTGCCTAGTAGCAGTGTCTGCTAGTCAGCGGATTATCCCGGCTGTTAAGCAAGCTACACCACCTGTAGTTTGGACACTTAATTTTTTCAAAGGAAATGCTTCGGGACCACGGGATACTTAGTGAAGAGCATCAGGAGGCACCCCAAGGCATAGGGGCTGGGACTGGCACTAGGATGCCTTGCGGTGGACAGCCGAGCTCGATCCTTATAAAAGCTTTTTAACTGCAGCAGCTTTAGTGGACGCTACTGGAGCTGGAATTACGCGGCTGCTGGCATGAGACTTGCCCTCCAATAGATCCTTGTAAATGGATTTAAAGTGTATTCATTCAAATTAGAGAGACAATTTAAATTAAAAAGCTTAGAGCTGCCTCCACCACAGGGGGGCTCTCTCGACCCACCAGCGGACAGGCACCAGTATTGGGAGAGGGGGGCTGGCCGTCAGGGTTCACCGCGGCTCTGGCACAAACCCGGCGACACGGAGGTGGCACGGGCAGGAGCGGACTGGCCGTGTCTGCTTCTCACTTTTTGGATTTTAGAAGGGCATGACATGCCTATATCTGTGTCTCCCCCTCCTTTTACTCCTCCACCTCTTTTCTTTTCGCATGACTATATGTACTTGTCACTTTTCCATGTGTTAGTTGTGTCTTCTGAGCAGTTTGTCAGCTTTTGGACACCTTTGAAGGTGTTTTCTATGTGTTTCTATGTGTTTTTGTTTGCCTGCCATTGGTTTTAACGGTGTTCGAAGGTGTTCGACGAACAGTTCGACGAACAGTTCGGCGAACACACGGGTGTTCGACGAACCGAACCGAACTCGAACACTACGGGGGTGGCTCAACACTATTCATGAATGAACTGGCTCCAATCTGAGCTAGTGGGCACCCCCACCTTTCCCCACAAGTCCCAGAACACCCGGAAGTCTCACCCGATTATAACCGGGTGTAATAAGCCCTCAACCACCCCGAGCTCATGGGACTCAGCCCCACAGTTAGTTTTTATTGTCACTTGGGCGACGGAGTAGGCCTTGGCGTCCCCATGGATACAGGGGATGCCCACGTACTTCCCTGGGATCAACTGGTGGGGAAGTGTGGCCTTTACCAGGGTCACCAAACTTCCTGAGTCCAGGAGTCCCGACACTAACACTCCATTTATTGTCACGGGACATGATTGTGGCCCCTTACATGGCTGATTGCCTACCCCGCCTGCAGTATGAACAGTGTCTTCCTACTCTGCAGTCCATTTGCTCGGAGGACATAGGACAACAGGCGGCTATGTGTCCAGAACCGTGACACCTCCAGCAGATCAAGTCTTTCCCATTGGCTTTGGGTAGACCCTCAGCAACCCCTTGGGACCTCGGACTCCCCTGAGTGGTGGCTCTAATACCCCTCTTTTGGGATTCGGGCTCCCTCTGGGTCCCCCAGTATGGGGATGCAGCACCTCCCGGCTTCCGCAGGGACCTCTCGACCACCTGGTACCTTTCTACAAGGCCGACCAGGACATCCGCATTCCGAGGGTCTCCCTGTGCAACCCAGGTCTGCACGGGCCTAGGTTGGGAGTGAATAAACCTGTCTATGACAACCCACTCAACCATCTGGGTTGGAGTGGAGGACTCCAGTTGCAGCAACTTCTGTACAAGATGCAGAATGTCGAACATTTGAGAGCGAGGGGGTTCATCACCATAATACGCCCAGTGGTGAACCCTTTGGGCTCTAACTGACATAGTCACTCCAGCACGTGCCAGTATCTCAGTTTTTAACTTTAAATATTCCTGGGCATCCTGTAACGCTAGATCATAATAAGCCTTTTGGGGCTGACCAGTCAGATAGGGCGCCAGCACCTCCACCCACTGCTCTGGCGGAAGCTTCTCCCGCTCTGCCACCCTCTCAAACATAGTCAAGGAAGCTTCCACATCATCACCCAGGGTCATTTTTTGCACGGTTTGTCTTACCACTTTCCGGATGTACGAGTCATCACCTGGAGTTGGGGGAGGGGCTGTTGGCCTCCCACGAACCACCTCTGGGAGCAATTCCATCTTCTGCTGCTGCTGTCGTAGCTGGTCTTGTTGGTGCTGCTGCTGTTGGTGGATCTGTTGCATTAGCAGTTAACTTGTCTCCTGCTGGGCTAGCACCAGGTGTGTTAGTTTCCTGGCTTATTGCTGTCTTTATCCAGGACATGCAGTTTGTCCTCTGCTGCTGCACGTGGCTCGTGGGGATCTTGCTCGCACTTCTACCGCCACCAGTGGTAGATCGCTCACTCAGCTGCACATGGAGGTAGACACAGGTATGCTGTCTCTTTAAAACTTCTGGTCGGTTTATTAAAATGCAGCATTAACCAACACTGAGTCCATGAAAGAAAACACGGCACTTTGGGCAAAACAAGAAAACAAAGCAAAATGGTCACAAAAGCACAGTCTTTGTGGTAGAAAGGATCCGCCTGCTTAGAGTTCAGCAACTCCACGTGGTTCAGGATAGATCCACACAAACAGATCTGGAGTTCCTCTCTCCAGACCTACTGAACACTGAATGCCTCAACAGGCCGAGTATTTAAACCCCAGACCACACCCTGGGGTGGAGATATGGAGAACAACCTCCCATCTGCTCTATTGTTGTTCTCATAAAAACACGCCCTTTTACAAATGGTGCTTAACCCTTCTCAGCAAATAACATGCAGAAGGAAACTTAACGGGAAACATGTCGCCCCTCCAGCACTTTACCAGTTACTTTGTCACACCCCATACAATAGTAACATCTGTTTTGTGCCCCCATCCAGTAGTAATGTCTGCTTTGTGCCTCAATGCACTACTTGTAGCCTCCTTTTATACTCCTATACAGTAGTAATGCCCCTTCTGTGCCCCCTACAGTAGTACAGTCCATAGTCGCATTCCATACAGCAGTATGCAATGCATCATATGGACCCACTAAGCTGAGCTGTTTCATCAAACTGAGTGGAGGTCCGGGCCTATCCAGCCACAAAGGAACACAACGCTGGACTATGAGAAAAACTGGATGGTGATTAAAGCCTGGGGAGGAATGGAGCCCAAGTCACCATGGCGATGTTTGTGAGACTTCACTGCTAGTCCTCAATAAGGAACTGTGTAAATTTACTGCAATTGTTCTGCAGCTTAGGATGCATTTCAAAGCCCCCCATGCAGTATGATTCCCCACATCGCCACACAGTATGATGTTCACACAGCAGGATGCCCCCTCAGCCCCCCACACACAGTATGATGTCCTCACAGCTCCCACCCACACACAGTATAAAGCCACATAGACCCTCCACACAGTAGGATGCCCACACAGCCCTCCACACACTATAATGTCCCCACAGACCTCCCACACAGCATAATGCTCCCATAGCCCCCCACACAGTATGATGCCCTCAAACTTCCCCTCACCACCAACACAGTATAATGCCCCACAGCTCCTCCACAGTTTGAAACCCACACACTATGATGCCCCAAAAGCCCCCACACAAAATGATCCCCCCACAGCCCTCCCACACAGTATAATGCTCCCACAGCTCATCCACACAGTATGATGTCCATACAGTATGATAACCCCATAGTCCCCCACACAGTATGATGACCTCACAGCCACATCGGTAGCCCTGGGTACTGGCTCCTACCTGCCGAAATCCCCAGCTATTTTACTGATTTATAGGCCTGTCATGAAGTCATTGTAGCAGCGTGATGCAAATGTGACACAGGTACTTTAGATGCAGTGACACAGAAACACAGAGCAGCCAGTACAGGGTTAATAAACAGGGGGATTTATTGTAACAGGGTCAATCTCCACGCAGGGATTAACAGGGGAAATATGGGTACAACAAGGGGAGTAGTAGGTAACAGGCTATAACCGACAATCCACAGTTTGGCTAGATGTAGCAGAGTTGAAACGGTAGTAATCGGCAGTTTTACACTTAGCTGACTCTTGTTCCCCTCAAGGCCGTTGCCGGCTGATGCCAGTGTTGTTTTCTTCTGGCTTCCCCGCCTAAACAATGCTCCGTCTTCTGGCAGCAGCGGGTGGTCTCCAGTTTGACCCGTTGAGCCCCTAGTCCATAACACTGCACCTCACTTGCTCGGCTCCACGGACCCTGCATCCCTTCTCCCTCTAGTCAGACTTGATTCCAACTGTCAACTGCCTGCTTTCCCATGCAAAACTCCTTTTTCTCCCTCTTCCTAGACACTCCCCCAGCTCCCCGGTCACCTGACCCCTGAGCTCTAGCTCTCGACACGCCCCCAGCTTCCCAGTCACCTGACTCCTGTGCTCATTGTCTGTCTTCCCCCTGCAACCAGAGGCACGGCCCCGGCAGTTCCGGATCCTATCGACCGAGATAGGTAATTGATTAGCTGCCGTGAGTCTAATTACTGGTCCCCATTCAGGCCGCGCTATCTCTGGAAATCGCTGTTGAAAGTAGGCTTCTGTCATCGTAGTCACTTGGGATCCCGTGTCAATCAGGCAGTGAACAGCCCGACCGCTTATTTCGGCCCAGACAGTCGGGCTGGTGGAAACCAGGTCCTTGGGAGTTCCTCTTTTTCTTTCCCCTTCCTCAGGCTCCGGGTTGTGTCCCCCAAACACGGAGTCCGTTAGTTTAATGGCTGCCGCGACAGGGGCTGCCCTCGGCTAGCACAGCCACTGGCGTAATGTCCTGTGCCTCCACACTTCCAGCAGGTCGTTTCTCTGTCTGTTTAGGGCTGCCTCACTTCTCTACGGAACTCTCCTGCAGGGCGGGGCCTGAATTCAATTCTTTCCCTAACTGGGGCAATCGATCCGGGTATCTCTGGTGTCGGTGCAGGGGTCTTCTTGAGACTGGACCATTCACCCCGCATCTCCTGTATCTCCTTTCGCATCTCTCGAGCCCATTCCGGTTCAGCTGCAGGCGGGGTGGGTACCTCTTTACTCCGGACCATCCCTGCCAGGGCCGTCACCCCCATCTCCTGCTCTCTCACACATGCCTCTGCCCCCACTTCTAGAAAAGTCATACGTGGGTTAGCGCGCAGGCTCTCACGCAAGGCCTGCTTCAGCTGCACATCTCTGAGGCCTGCCACCAATTGGTCCCTTAAGATCACGTCAGGGGGGTCCATTCCCAAATTCCCCATGTCGTCTTTTCTAGTGATATAGGCATGCACCCTCTGTAATGCATTAACATACTGCGTCACAGTCTCCCTCTCCTGCTGCACTTGGTGAAACAGCCGTATCCTCAGCTCTCCTACATTAGTGGGATCCCCATGCATCTCCTCCAATATCCGCACGACTTTTTCTACAGTATCCTGGTCATGAGGAGGGCAGTACATCACGGAGTGCCGGGCCTCGCCGTCCAGGGCCAGTAAGGCTATTTCGGCTTGCATAACTGGGGTCATCGGATGCATACATAACTTACTCCTAACTCTCTCAACCCAGTCCCACAGCATCATATTGTCCCCGGTGAACTTTGGGAGATTGCTGAGCATGGCTCATCCAGGGGCTCCCAGGATGGACTGATAAGCAGTGTCTGTGTCTAAAGACTGCATCCTGCTGACTATGCCAAAGGTGACACAGGTACTTTAGATGCAGTGACACAGAAATACAGAGCAGCCAGTACAGGGTTAATAAACAGGGGGGAATTATTGTAACAGGGTCAATCTCCACACAGGGAGTAACAGGGGAAATATGGGGACAACAAGGGGAGTAGCAGGTAACAGTCTATAACCGACAATCCACAGTTTGGCTAGATGTAGCAGAGTCGAAACGGTAGTAATCGGCAGTTTTACATTTAGCTGACTCTTGTTCCTCACAAGGCCGTTGCCGGCTGATGCCGGTGTTGTTTCCTTCTGGCTTCCCCGCCTAAACAATGCTCCGTCTTCTGGCGGCAGCGGGCGGTCTCCAGTTTGACCCGCTGAGCCCCTAGTCCATAACACTGCACCTCACTTGCTCGGCTCCACGGACCCTGCGTCCCTTCTCCCTCTAGTCGGGCTTGACTCCAACTGTCAACTGCCTGCTTTCCTGTGCAAAACTCATTTTTCTCCCTCTTCCTAGACACACCCCCAGCTCCCCAATAACCTCACCCCTGAGCTCTGGCTCTCGACACGTCCCCAGCTTCCTGGTCACCTGACTCCTGTGCTCGCAGTCTGTCTTCCCCCTGCAACCAGAGGTACGGCTCCGGCAGTTCCGGATCCCTTGTTATGAAAGTACTTACACCCCGGTCTTCCCCCTTACACATACATGATGTACAAATGAGAAGAGATGCTAAAAGGAAGAAGGTTCGCAAGGCTCCTTTTCAGCGGCTACTGAATATTAGCAGCTAAACCACGGTCCTGAAAACATATTTGCTCATCTCTAATACTGAGTGTTCTGCTCATCTGATATTCATGAATATGGACAGAAAGAATGGAGCACATGATCGGTACATTTTTGCAATCTTGATGGAGTTTATAAGAAGTGCGGACAAGTTATAAATCTGTTGGACCCCACACTATTGTCGGAGCTTGGACAAGATGCAAAGAGTGAAAAATTTGATCTGTGCAGCCATAAAATACATATGCATGCAGCTTCTTGCCTCACCGCCAGCTGGCATTTAAATACACCACAGCAAAATGGCAGCTGGGTTTCCTGTTACAGCCGCGCTATAGGTGAGAGAGGATGCCTCCTAACATCACTGGCGATACCATGTTGAACAGATCAGTGCATGCTTTTTTTTACTACAATATCTACCTCTTGATTAGGAGTCGATTTATTAACCCCTTCACTACCACACAGTATAGATCGTTAGGGTTTATATACGTGGTAAGAAGAAGCTGTAGATGAGCAAAGACCTGGACTCCTCCTAGTGGCATATTCAGGTATAGCGCTCTGACAGTTGTGGCATTGGGACATTTAGGATATGTGCACACGGTGCATTTTTTTGTGCGTTTTTGATGGGGTAAATCCGCAAAGGATTTAGCCCCAAAAATGAATTGAAAACCTTATCTCAGCATTTTCTATAAAATTTTGCAAGATCTGTGCACATGATCAGGATTTTTCCTTACGGAATTTCATGTGCGTAAATGGCATATTCACAGGATATGGCATAAAAATGTCCAAAATACCACTGCAAGAAGCTGCATCTTTCCCAAGAGCAGGGCTCCATGGCGTGCAGTCAGGAATGGGGAGGCGCCTGCCCATGTGTGGCTCTACTCATGTATTTCTACGGGAGATCTGAACATAGCGGTTTGCACTTGTTTAGCAATTTTCTGCACTCTGATAACAATTAATGGAGAGAGTCGCACAAGACCTGTGGACGCGTGTGGCGTTGATTCTAGAAGAAAGGAACCATGTTTTTATATTAGTCAGTCCAAATACGAAAGCTCCTTTAAAGCTGCACCATTCCCCCATTGATCAACAAACCTACATACAGGTTTAATGTACAGAGCTCCTTGTTATTTAGCTGACTTACATGCATCATCTGGAGGGACATTTGCTGTCTATTTCTCTATTTTCTCCCAGTGATAGGTTCTCTGCAATCTGTTTTATTGACAAGTCCGTGGGCTGCTGTATATTGGTCTATGCAGGCGATGCAATGTGTGGTTGACCGAGGGTCTAATCAGGAGGCATTGTACACCGAGCCACATGTCTCCTTTCTCATGGATGTAAACCCAATCAGCGAGGCTATGCCTGCAAGGTTAGACTTCAAATTATCAGCTTCACTGCCACAATTACAGCTCTGGCCCTGCTCCTAATAATGTACTCTGCAGATCTCTTTATATACTCACAAAGAGGAACAAGTGACTATGTACACACATAAAGCTGTCATACTGAAAAAACACTATGTCCTCCTTTACTTGTCATTTTACAGCTAATATTTGTACATGCTGTACTGATCCTGTATTGATCCTGAGTTATATCCTGTATTATACTCCAGAGCTGCACTCACTATTCTGCTGGTGCAGTCACTGTGTACATACATTACATTACTGATCCTGAGTTACATCCTGTATTATACTTCAGAGCTGCACTCACTATTCTGCTGGTGCAGTCACTGTGTACATACATTACATTACTGATCCTGAGTTACATCCTGTATTATACTTCAGAGCTGCACTCACTATTCTGCTGGTGCAGTCACTGTGTACATACATTACATTACTGATCCTGAGTTACATCCTGTATTATACTCCAGAGCTGCACTCACTATTCTGCTGGTGCAGTCACTGTGTACATACATTACATTACTGATCCTGTACTGATCCTGAGTTACATCCTGTATTATACTCCAGAGCTGCACTCACTATTCTGCTGGTGCAGTTGTGGCACCCCAGGTGTCTGGTTACCACAGTAATAGAAATATTACGTCTGAGAGCAAGTGGGAGGTTTCCTTGTCAGGAGCCCTCAAACATGCAACACCTCCTGCCCAGTCCTGGAAGGGGAGGAATCTGCCCTTATAAACTGGGTCTGGGGCGGGGTTAGACAGTCAGAGCCTGGAGTTTGTTCCAGACACAGGGAAAGTAACAGCGAGGAGCTCTGTAGGAGCAGGAGCTGAAGACCAGGGACTTGAGCTAAGCAGAGTTCGTCCTGGCAGAAGGCGCTAAGAACCGGACACAGGAGTCCGAGGCTGTGGGGACTCATATATATACCCAGCAGCAGAAACCCGCCGGCAGGGGATTTCAGGTCCTCTGGCCATAGAAGCCCGGAGGCTCAGTCACGAGCAAGGGACCAGCACCGCCATCGAGGAGCGGGGGCTATCAGAAGGCCCCAAGTCACCAGCCATAGGGGTGAGCACCACACGGTACACTCAGGGACGTGGGCTACTTCCACTCGCTTACAGCAAGGTAGCCAGGAAGAGTGCAGATAGACGGGGAGGCCTACAACTCCACCTGGCCAGGGGAACTCCAGTTTGCTCACAGACTGACCAGGCCTCTTATGCTAGCCAGTACTCCCGGGAGGGTCTGCCTTATCATCATCAGTAAAGACCCTGAACTGCACTGCAAAGCCTCTGAGTCGTTCCTGCTGTGCTCGTGCACCATCACTCCCGTCATCCACACTCACTACCCTGAGGCTATACTCCTCCCGTGGGGAGTTATACTACACTCTGCTGCCCTCACAACATCAGCCTCAGAGGTCTGCTCAGCAGCGGCGGTTCTTATTGACCGCAATCCACGGGTGGCGTAGTCGGACATTGCATCATACTGATACAGAGACTGCCACAATATTGGTCTGGCCACCCTGAACCACGGGACCGGGTCGTCAGTACTACTCCCAGCTTTGCCCTGAAGTCCGGTCCCGGGTGCCCCACGGCCCAGGGGGCGCGTCAGCTTTTTGGCGTAGTCGGCAGGATTGTGATCAACCCGCTACAAATGGGTATTGCGTGCCTGAAAAAGACTTTGCACTTACCTGAGTGAAGTTTCCCGCCATTCGGAGCCGTTTACCGCAATCTTCGGTCGTTTCCCGCCATCTTCAGCCGTTTTCCCGCCATCTTCAGCCGTTTTCCCGCCATCTTCAGGACGCCGCGCGGGAAGAAGAGGGGCGTGGACGTCCAAACAGCGCGAGACCTGAAGCCCCGCCCTACGCACCAACGCTGCGCAAGGTCCTGGAAGGAGAGAGAGAAACGCTGACGTCACCAGGACGCGACGCAAGGTCCTCGCCCGGAGCAGCACCAGCGGAGCCGCGGCCTACGGAAGAGGATCGACGGAAGGTAGGCCACACTTAACTAGGGGGGAGGAAGATGTCGGACACGGAGGGACCCTCTACCACCAGAGCGGCCACTGCTGCAGTAATGCCGTTCACAATGCCATACATCCCCGGAGCGGCCTGCCTGCCCCAATTCTCAGGGGAGTCGCATACCCTAAGCGACTTTAAAGAGAGACTGTACAGCCTATTTATAGTATACCCCCTGACGGAGGGACAGAAAGTGAGCATATTGATAGGCCAGTTAACCGGCGCAGCCCAGCGTGAAGTAAAGTCCTGGTCAGTCCGGGACAAGGAGACCGTAAAGGAGATCTTGGCCCGTCTGAAGGACACTTTTGATACCCGCACCTCAGCCGAGATCAAAATGAGATTTTATGGGTGCAAGCAGCGGGCCCAAGACAGTATAAGAGACTATGCTTTGAGTTTGCAAGAGGCCCTGGGGGCCATTAAACAGGCAGGCCCTGACAGTGTGCGGAATGCAGATGAACTGTTAACTGAGCAATTCATTGAGGGTCTGCTGTCCAACGCCCACCGAACCCAGTTACGTGCAATGGCCTTGCAGAACCCTGGTTTAGACTTTGCAAAGTTCAAAGACAGGGCCATCCGGGTGCTCCGAGAACCGGCACCGGGTAGCGCTGTAACCCACCGGCGCCCTGCTATTACCTATCATCAGGAGGCGGCGCCCTTGTCTACAGAGTCTGTAGGAGCTGGTGCGCAGGCTTTGGACAACAACCCGGCTACAGACCTGCACTATCAGGTCCAAGAGCTGACTAAAAGCGTAGCCGCGCTAACCAGAACTGTGCAGTCTTTACAGGTCTCTCCTCCAGGAAAGATCCAGCTGGCGTCCGGACCAGAGGACGTCCCGTGGCGCAGACAGAGGAGGATCCCAACGTCCAGAGGAAGACCCAGCGACAGATACAACGAGGACGGACAACCCATCTGCCGCCGCTGCAATCAACCCGGACATATGGCAAGGTACTGTCATTTAAACGGGCACAACCTGGGGCAGAGGGCCAACCCCCAGGCATAAGATCATCAGGCCCCTCAAACTGGCGTGATAAATATGTAGGGGGACGTCTAGTCTTGCCTGTGGTACTGGATGGCATTCCAATGAGTGCCCTACTAGACATTGGGTCACAGGTAACTACCATCCCTTATGTGCTCTTTAAGCGGTATTGGAATGACTCAGGCATAACCCGCTACCCAGATGACGACCTGAGTATCATCGCCAGCAATGGTCAGCCCGTGCCGCAGGTGGGATTCAAAGAGGTGACCATTAAAATCGGTAAAGTCGAACTGGCGGCACAAGGACTGATTATTGTGGACATTGACCGTCATGAGAGTCACCCTAAAATAACGTGATTGAAAATTGTCTTGCAGAGATAATTCTCATTTTACAGCAGGTTGCCAAGAACGCCAGTTCCAGCCAGCAGCGTGTTCTCCAAAAAGAGATCCGGGCACTGATGAAACGGCAACAAGTGGAACTATCTGGTGGTGAGATTGGTAGCGTGAGAATGTGTGACCCGTTCCCTTTTGCCATGCCCCCGAAAAGTGAGATGATGATCTGGTGCCGGGCAGCTATTGGTCTAAGAGGTAGAGACTACCAAGCAATGGTGGAACCCGTTTACTCAGACAGTAGGCCCACCATTTTGACAGCACGGGGGGTGGTCAATGTACGCCATGGGAGGGTACCTGTTCGCATCATAAATATCGGGGAGAGAGAAGTATGCCTGCCCCGGTATGCCACGCTAGCCAAATTGTTCACCATAAACCAAAATTCTGTAAGGGCCGTGGAACCCTGGCCTCCATCTCAACCAGAGGAAGGTAACGGCTCTAAGAAACAAATGGAGGACTGGTGTCAGCAACTGCATTTGGGTATTGACTCCACTCCCTCACACCAAAAACAGGGAGTCTACCGGGTGGTTCAGGAGTACGAAAGAGTCTTTAGTAAACACCCGCTAGACTTCGGGCGAGTAAAGGGGGTAGAACATCACATCCCCACAGGAGACCATCCACCCATAAAGGAAAGATACCGACCTGTACCCCCTGCACACTATCAGCATGCAAAGGGGATGTTGCGGGACATGAAGGAGGCTGGGGTAATCAGGGATAGCTGTAGCCCCTAGGCAGCTCCACTAGTTCTAGTGAAAAAAGAAGGACAACACAATGAGAATGTGTGTAGACTACAGAAAGGTCAACCGTATCACACACAAAGATGCGTACCCGTTACCTAGAATAGAAGAATCTTTAGCTGCATTAAAATCTGCTAACTTCTTCTCCACTTTGGATCTTACTAGCGGGTACTGGCAGGTTCTTGTAGCAGAGGCAGACAAGGAGAAGACCGTGTTCACCACCCCGATGGGTCTCAGTGAATTCAACTGTAAGCCGTTCGGGCTCTGCAACGCACCAGGAACCTTCCAGCGGTTAATGGAATGCTGTCTGGGACACCGGAATTTCGAGACGGTCCTGTTATACCTGGACGATGTCATTGTTTATTCCAAAACCTACGAGGACCATCTGAAACACCTGGCAGAAGTTTTTGACGCCCTGGCAAGCTACAGCCTAAAGGTGAAACCCTCCAAGTGTCACCTGCTGAAACCAAAGGTGCAGTACCTGGGACAAGTGGTGAGTGCTGACGGAGTAGCTCCCGACCCCGATAAGATCACCGTGATTAAATACTGGCCAAGACCCTCCAGCATAAAGGAAGTGCGGCAGTTCCTCGGGTTGGTAGGCTACTACTGAAGATTCATTCCCGGTTTCACCAAAATGGCAGCTTCTATGCAGGACCTCCTGATAGGTCAATCCAGGAAGGCCAAAAACCAGAAGCCGCCCTTCAGATGGGAAAAGCTGGAAGAGGAGTCCTTCCGCCAGCTGAAGATGGCCCTCACGGGGTATGAAATCCTGGCGTACCCTAACTACGGCCAGCCCTTTATCCTCCACACGGACGCGAGCAACATCGGGCTAGGAGCCGTACTGTCCCAGATCCAGCAGGGGAAAGAACGGGTAATCGCTTACGCCAGCCGAAAACTACGGCCCACAGAGAGAAACCCTGAGAATTATAGCTCATTCAAGCTAGAGTTCCTGGCAGTGGTGTGGGCAGTGACCGAACGTTTCAAGCATTACCTTGCCTCTTCCAAGTTCAACGTGTACATGGATAACAACCCGTTGACACACCTGCACACTGCAAGACTTGGTGCCCTGGAGCAGAGATGGATGGCCCGCCTGTCCAACTATGAATTCACCATCAAATACCGGGCGGGACGATCAAATGCTAATGCGGATGCCCTGTCCAGAATGCCAAACTTACCGGACGTAGGGGAAGATCCAGAAGAACTGGAAGAAGTCGAACTCCCTGCGCTCCACCGTCATGGGGTTACCCTGTATTCCCACCGTGTAAGAGACAGGTGCTCTGCTATGTTCAATCCCTTACCCCACTACAGCTGGGCGGAGACACAAGACAGTGATCCCGCAGTCCGTCTGGTGAAGGAAATGCTGACACAGGCTGATGCCCGTCTTGACCCAGATGCTCCGGAGGAGACCAAGCAACTGTGGAAGGAGAAAAGTAAACTGTTTCTTTACAAGGAGATGCTGGGCCGGAGAATGGTCAACTCTGGAACACATGAGCTGACCTAGCAGGTAGTGGTCCCAAGACGAGACGCGGCTAAGGTTCTGGAGGCATACCACGACGGAGCAGGACACTTCGGATGGAAGAAGCTGGAGTTCTTGTTGCGTGGACGGTTCTACTGGGTAGGCATGAGAGGAGCCATCGAGAGGTGGTGCAGAGACTGAGGCCCGTGCAGCCTAAGAAGAAGAGACCGTACCAGCCAGAAGACTCCCCTGCAGCCCATCATCACCAGGCAGCCACTGGAACTGGTAGCCCTGGACCATGTGAAACTGGCTCGAAGCAAATCTGGGTACGTCTACGCCCTCACCATCGTAGATCACTACTCCTGGTTCCTGGTGGTAGTCCCTGTCAAAGACTTAACGGCTCAAACAGCAGCCAGGGCCTTCCAGCTGCACTTCTGCCGTCCACACGGGTATCCGGAGCTAGTGCTGATGGACCAAGGACCAGCCTTCGAAGCGGAGGTCTTCCAAGAGTTCTGCAATCTGTATGGTTGCAGGAAGATAAGAACATCGCCCTATCACCCTCAGACCAACGGACTATGTGAGAAAATGAACCAGGTAGTGATAGACTTGCTAAAAACGTTGCCCCTGGAAGAACGCAGTCTGTGGCCTGAAAAACTGCCTGATCTGGTGGACTTGTATAATCACATCCCCGTAGGTTCCACCAACTGTACCCCGGCTTACCTAATGAGGGCAAGACCTGGTAAGCTGCCTATTGACCTGGATATGGGAGTCCTGACACCTGAGGACACCTCGCCAGAGTCAGACTGGGATACAGAACGGCAGCAGCAGTATCGGAAAGTACAGGAGAGCGTCGAGCGAAGTCTGTCTCGAGCAAGAGAAAGGCAAGAGAAGACTTATAACCAGCATGCTCCCGCTGTTCCCCTGGTACCTGGAGAGCAGGTCTTGAAGAGAAAGAGGCGGCTCCACAAGTTGGACGACCAGTGGGAGAAGGACCCGTACACAGTACTGCCTTCAAGCTATGATAATCCAAAAGTCTGCATAATCAGTAAGGATGGAGGAGAAACCACAGCCATTGTTTCCAGAGACCACCTGAAAAAGTGTCCCGAGCAGCTGCAAAGCACTGACGAAGATCAAGAGAACCCTCAACCCGCAGAGGAAACGGAAGAAATGATCAGTACTGTACTCGGAGACTTTCCCCGGTCCTGGACTCAAATCAACAACGCAGTCGTGGTACCCGTCCTCACCTTTCTCCAGCCAGCCCCTCAAGGGCCTACAGAAGAACAGGGAGTGTCAGAAGAGCAGCCGGCCCAGGAGGCAGAAGAATCCATACCAGCAGCCCAGGAGAATCAACCTTCTGCTAGTAGTGAGCCTGCCGTGCCCCTAGTAAGCTAAAGAGTACGCAGAAAGCTGCCAGGCCTACCCGCAACACCTCCTACACCCTGTAGTGCAGAGCCAGATAGTGGGTTACGTAGGTCCACCAGGAGCACTACATAGTAACATAGTTTTTAAGGTTGAAGGAAGACTAAGTCCATCTTGTCCAACCCATAGCCTAACTTGTTGATCCAGAGGAAGGCAAAAAAAAACCATGTGGCAAACACTAAGCTCCACATTGGGGAAAAAAATTCCTTCCCAACTCCATACGACAATCAGACTAGTTCCCTGGATCAATGCCCTATCAAGGAATCTAGTATTTATAACCTGTAATATTATACTTTTCAAGAAAGGCATCCATGCCCTTCTTAAATTTTAACAGTGAATCACTCATTACAACATCATGCGGCAGAGAGTTCCATAGTCTCACTGCTCTTACAGTAAAGAATCCACGTCTGTGATTATGATTAAACCTTCTTTCCTCCAGACGTAGAAGATGCCCCCTTGTCCCAGTCTCAGGCCTCAGAGTAAAAAGATCAGTAGAAAGGTCTTTGTACTGTCCCCTCATATACTTGTACATAGTAATAAGATCACCCCTAAGCCTTCTTTTTTCCACAGTAAATAACCCCAAGTGTAATAACCTGCCTTGGTATTGCAGACCCCCCAGTCCTCTAATAACCTTGGTCGCTCTTCTCCGCACCCTCTCTAGTTCAGCTATGTCTTTCTTATACACCGGAGACCAAAACTGTACACAGTATTCTAAGTGTGGTCGCACTAATGACTTGTATAGAAGTAAAATTATGTTCTCCTCATGAGCATCTATGCCTCTTTTAATGGATCCCATTATTTTATTTGCCTTTGCAGCAGCAGCCTGACACTGGCCACTAAACGTGAGCTTGTCGTCCACCAATACACCCAGGTCTTTTTCAGTGACAGTTTTGCCCAGTGTTTTACAATTAAGCATATAATTATACATTTTATTTCCTCTGCCCAAGTGCATTAACTTACATTTATCCCCATTAAAGCTCATTTGCCATTTATCAGCCCAAGCTTCTAGTTTACATAGATCCTCCTGTAATATAAAATTGTCCTCCTCTGTATTGATTACCCTGCAGAGTTTAGTGTCATCTGCAAATATTGAAATATTACTCTGTATGCCCCCTACAAGGTCATTAATAAATATGTTAAAAAGAAGGGTGCCCAATACTGACCCCTGTGGTACCCCACTGTTAACTGAGACCCAGTCTGAGTGTTTTCCATTAATAACCACCCTTTGTTTCCTATCACTGAGCCAATTCTTAACCCACATACATATATTTTCCCCTATCCCCATTGTTCTCATTTTATGTATCAACCTTTTGTGTGGAACCGTATCAAAAGCTTTTGAAAAGTCCATATACACAACATCCACTGCATTTCCTTGGTCCAGTCCAGAACTTGCCTCCTCATAAAAACTGATCAGATTAGTTTGACAGGAACGGTCCCTCGTAAACCCATGTTGATATTGGGTCATGAGGTTATTCTTCTTCAGATACTCTAGTATAGCATCTCTTAGGAAACCCTCCAGGATTTTACCCACAGTAGAGGTTAAGCTTACCGGCCTATAATTTCCAAGTTCAGTTTTTGTCCCCTTTTTGAATATTGGCACCACATTTGCTATACGCCAGTCCTGTGATACAGACCATGTTATTATGGAATCTTTAAAGATTAAAAATAATGGTCTATCTATGACGTTACTTAATTCCTTCAGTACTCGCGGGTGTATCCCATCCGGGCCCGGGAATTTGTCAACTTTAGTGATTTTTAGACGCCGCCGTACTTCCTGCTGGGTTAAGCAAGTGACATTTACTGGAGATTTTTTGTTATTACTAATCATGTTTTCTGTCATGCGATTTTCTTGTGTAAATACGGTTGAAAAAAAATCATTTAGCATATTGGCTTTTTCCTCATCCTCATCCACCATTTCACCCAGACTATTTTTAAGGGGGCCAACACTATCATTTTTTAGTTTTTTACTATTTATGTAGTTAAATAATATTTTGGGGTTATTTTTGCTTTCTCTGGCAATGATTCTCTCTGCCTCAATCTTTGCTGCCTTGATTTGTTTTTTACATAATTTATTTAATTTTCTATATTTATTCAATGCCTCATCACTACCTACTTGCTTTAGTTCTCTAAATGCTTTCTTTTTGTCACTTATTGCGCCCCTTACAGCTCTATTTAGCCATAGTGGTTTCCTCCTATTTCTAGCATGTTTATTCCCATAGGGTATATATTGTACACAGGTCCTATTCAGGATGTTAATAAATGTCTTCCATTTGCTTTGTGTAGTTTTATGTCTCAGGATATCGTCCCAGTTTATTGCACTAAGATCATCTCTTAACCGTTGGAAATTTGCCTTCCTGAAGTTTAGTGTCCTTGTAACCTCTCTACTACACATCTTATTAAAGGTTACATGAAAACTTATTATTTTGTGATCACTATTACCCAAGTGACCCCCAACTCATATATTTGATATGCGGTCTGGCCTATTGGTTAATATTAGGTCTAGCAGTGCCCCCCTTCTTGTTGGGTCCTGAACCAGTTGTGAAAGGTAATTGTCTCTCATAGTAGTCAAAAACCTATTTCCTTTGCTTGAACTACATGTTTCTGTCCCCCAATGTATTTCAGGGTAGTTGAAGTCTCCCATAATAATGACTTCTCCTTGAGTCGCTGCTTCATCTATTTGCTTTACGAGGATATTCTCCGCTACTTCCATTATTTTTGGAGACTTATAACAAACTCCTATCAGTATTATATTATTTTTTCCCCCTCCCCTTATCTCCACCCACAGGGACTCTACATTTTCATTAGATTCACATATATCCTCCCGCAAGACAGGTTTTAAGGATGATTTTACATATAAACACACACACCCCCCCTCGCTTGTTTGCACGGTCATTTCTGAACAGACTATAGCCCTGTAAATTAACTGCCCAGTCATGGCTCTCGCCCAACCACGTCTCAGATATCCCTACCATGTCATAATTATTTTCCAGCAAAATTAATTCTAATTCCTCCATTTTGTTGGTGAGGCTTCTGGCATTAGTGTACATGCATTTTATGTATCTCTCTGTACCTCTATTCCTTCTTACTTTATTGACTGTTCTAACCCCACCCCCAATATCTTTATTTGTGCCCAGGTCACTATCTGCACTATCTTCCCCACCTATAAAATGAATACCCTCCCCCCCAATCCCTAGTTTAAACACTCCTCCAACCTTCTAGCCATTTTCTCCCCCAGCACAGCTGTACCCTCCCCATTAAGGTGCAGCCGGTCCCTAGCGTAGAGTCTGTAGCCAACTGAGAAGTCGGCCCAGTTCTCCAGGAACCCAAATCCCTCCTTCCTACACCAGTTCTTGAGCCACTTATTTATCTCCCTAATCTCCCGTTGCCTCTCTGGCGTGGCACGTGGTACCGGTAGTATTTCAGAGAATTCCACCTTGGAGGACCTTGCTTTCAGCTTGCAGCCTAATTCCCTGAAATCATCTGTAAGGACCTTCCACCTACCTCTAACTTTGTCATTTGTGCCAATGTGCACCATGACCGCTGGGTGCTCACCAGCCCCTCCCAGTAATCTGTCAACCCGATCAGCGATGTGCCGGACTCGAGCACCAGGTAGGCAGCACACTGTTCGACGATCCCTGTCTTTGTGACAGATTGTCCTATCTGTTCCTCTAATAATTGAGTCCCCCACTACCAGCACCTGCCTGGCCTGCCCTACTCTCCTATTTCCCTCTTTACTGGAACTGACACTCCTCCGGCTTTCAGGGGACATGCCTTGCTGCAGTAGTGCTACCCCTGTACCGTCACTCCCCTCATCTGCCAACTTTGCAAACTTATTGGGGTGTGCCAGATCAGGAATAGCCTCCCTGGCACTCTTCCCTCTACCACTCCTTCTAACTGTCACCCAACTAGCGACCTCACTGTCCTGCAGCTCCCGACTACCACCCTCCCCCACATCTACCCCAGTGAGCTGCTGCTCAGTGAGCAGCAGACTCCTTTCCATGTTGTCAATGGATCTCAGTATTGCCAGCTGCTCATTTAGATCCAGTATTAGGGCTTCCAAACGCACAACGTGCACACATCTCGCGCAGCAGTAAGCAACCTTGACCGGCTGTTCAAGGAATACATACATGTGGCAAGATGTACACTGGATAGCATTGTCAATAATGGAGCTCATTTCCTAATGGGGATTGCAATATACAGAATGTTAAGTAAAAAGTAAAGTAAAGAAATTAATGAAATACAGTCAGCAATTCAGTCCAAAGTCCTCCCTTCCAAACTCCCTGAATACAAAGTCACTGAAAAACAAGTCACACACTTACTTTCGTTCCCACTTACGCTCCGGACACACGCAGCTCGTTCACACTCGTAAACTAAGAGATTTAAAGAGTTTTTTTTTTTTTTTCTTCCCTTTTCCAGCAATGCACCCTTCACCTCAATGCACTTCTAGAGGACAGATGCCCGCTCGCTGGAGAATCTAAAATGTAATGTGAATTTGCTTGTAAATTGCCAATGCTGAAAATGGTTTATGTTTTTTGTTGCCTGTTTATTGATTATGTTTCTCTAGTTACCCTGCAGGTTTGTTTGGACTGACAGGTTATGGACGTTGAGTAACCGGAACTACATTGTAAATAGTTGCACTTTGTGCCTCTTGCGAAGACGGACATGGAAGAAAAACCTGTCTGGCGTGGCTCTATGTGGTCCAAAGTAGTTAGCTTCGCCTTGCAGCCACGCCCAGGGCCAACGTTTGGGGTTTGCTTTGGACAGGTCCCCGACTCCGTTCTAAAACTTCACCTTGGGTGATATGGACACCCGGTTACGGAAGCGCCGTGACCTTAAAGACAAAATGTCCTTGTACATATATTATGTAATTGTTATACCCTGTATTTGTGTTTTCTTAAAAATGTGTTTAGTCCCGGAGTACTAAAATTTACTAGGGGGGAATGTGGCACCCCAGGGGTCTGGTTACCACAGTAATAGAAATATTACGTCTGAGAGCAAGTGGGAGGTTTCCTGGTCAGGAGCCCTCAAACATGCAACACCTCCTGCCCAGTCCTGGGAGGGGAGGAATCTGCCCTTATAAACTGGGTCTGGGGCGGGGTTTGACAGTCAGAGCCTGGAGTTTGTTCCAGACACAGGGAAAGTAACAGCGAGGAGCTCTGTAGGAGCAGGAGCTGAAGACCAGGGACATGAGCTAAGCAGAGTTCGTCCTGGCAGAAGACGCTAAGAACCGGACAAAGGAGTCCGAGGCTGTGGGGACTCACATATATACCCAACAGCAGAAACCCGCCGGCAGGGGATTTCAGGTCCTCTGGCCATAGAAGCCCGGAGGCTCAGTCATGAGCAAGGGACCAGCACCGCCATCGAGGAGCGGGGGCTATCAGAAGGCCCCAAGTCACAAGCCATACGGGTGAGCACCACACGGTACACTCAGGGACGTGGGCTACTTCTACCCGCTTACAGCAAGGTAGCCAGGAAGAGTGCAGATAGACGAGGAGGTCTACAACTCCACCTGGCCAGGGGAACTCCAGTTTGCTCACAGACTGACCAGGCCTCTTATGCTAGCCAGTACTCCCGGGAGGGTCTGCCTTATCATCATCAGTAAAGACCCTGAACTGCACTGCAAAGCCTCTGAGTCGTTCCTGCTGCGCTCGTGCACCATCACTCCCATCATCCACACTCACTACCCTGAGGCTATACTCCTCCCGTGGGGAGTTATACTACACTCTGCTGCCCTCACAACATCAGCCTCAGAGGTTTGCTCAGCAGCGGCGGTTCTTATTGACCGCAATCCACGGGTGGCGTAGTCGGACATTGCATCATACTGATACAGAGACTGCCACAATATTGGTCTGGACACCCTGAGCCACGGGACCGGGTCGCCACTACTACTCCCAGCATTGCCCTGAAGTCCGGTCCCGGGTGCCCCACGGCCCAGGGGGCGCGTCAGCTTATTGGCGTAGTCGGCAGGATTGTGACCAACCCGCCACAAATGGGTATTGCGTGCCTGAAAAAGACTTTGCACTTACCTGAGTGAAGTTTCCCGCCATTCGGAGCCATTTACCGCAATCTTCGGTCGTTTCCCGCCATCTTCAGCCGTTTTCCCACCATCGGACGCCATCTTCAGGACGCCGCGCGGGAAGAAGAGGGGCGTGGACGTCCAAACCGCGCGAGTCTGGTCCCGGGTACCCCACAGCCCAGGGGGCGCGTCACAGTCACTCTGTACATACATTACATTACTGATCCTGCACTGATCCTGAGTTGCATCCTGTATTATACTCCAGAGCTGCACTCACTATTCTGCTGGTGCAGTCAATGTGTACATACATTACATTACTGATCCTGTACTGATCCTGAGTTACCTCCTCTATTATACTCCAGAGCTGCACTCACTATTCTGCTGGTGCAGTCACTGTGTACATGTGGCGCCCCTGAGGGTTCGACCGCCACAGGGATGCTGCATTTCTCTAATGGAGTGTGGTGTTCCTCCTCTGAGGTAAGGACAGTGTGATAGCCGTGACCTAACCTTTTGCATCCAACACCACACTTCTCCACCAGAGGGAGCTGGTATGCACTAGGTGCTGCTCCCCTGGTTACAGGGAGACTGGGGAACACAAAGTGGTAGGAACCAGTTAGTGGGTGAGGGTGGAGGACTTACAAGTTAGTTACACTTTAGATTTGATATTTAATAAAGTGCCATCTTTGATCTTGGTTCTTTTGGCTGGTCCTAGTTAGTCAGTCTTTTGGCGCAACCTGGCTAGTCGGTCTTGGTTGCTCTGTGCTGTCATGTACTGTGTGCTAATGTGACTTCCCTCCGGGAGCGCAGATCCTGTGTGGGCCTGCACCGGCAAGGGACACAGCCCTCGTACCCTGGCCTTGGGACGAGAGGTAGGTTGCAGACAAGGAATGTCTCAACCCGGCCAAGGACCAGGATCAAGATGGCCCGGAGCTTAAGAGTGCGGCTCCACAGCAAATGGATCCCAGGCAGGATGCAGACGGAGCGGAGTACGCCACCTGTCCTCGCCATGCTGATATATTCAGAGGGACTCCGGCTGCAAGAGGGGTACCGGCCCCCGACACCCGACTTTGCTACTCTACGTCCTGGACGGGAAAGCCCGGTTAGGCCCAGAGGATCCCACCGGGTATCGTATGGAAAGGAATTGCCACCCGTACCCTTGTTCTGAGAGGAGCTCAGAGGGAGACCCGGCCTATTTGTACACACACGGACAGGAAAGGTTTCGGTCTGTAGTTCAGGAACATTCTGGTGTAAGGTCGCGACTGAATGCTGGACTTACTCGGAGGTTGTCGGACCCCCGTCCCTGGTGACCGCAGGACTCCGCGGGGAGCAGGGAGTCGCCTTCCTTTGCCAGCCATGTGAGTAAAGCCTTGGAAGTTCACCCCTATGGCCTCCGGACTGCTTATTCTGCGCTACACCGCGGGATGCGGCGCCCGTCTCCCTCTACTACTATCTTTCATCTATCCTGTCCCTCTGCCCTGAGGCCTTGCTCCACCTGTGGGGAGCAGTGAGAACTTAGGCCGCCATGACACCAGGCCTCGGCGGACTGCAGCGGCGCTGGAGACCCTTCACCAGGCACCACAGGTGGCGTAGTCGTTAAAATAAGCCACTCAACCCGGACGAGCCCACAACATCTTCCTTTTCATGTGACGGCCCTGAGCATGGGTCAGGTCTGGGCCATGGCTACATCCCATCTCTTCATTACAGGACCCGACACCGAGTCCCCCATCACCCAGGGTAAACTCAAAACTAAAAGGGCTCTGTCGAGAGTAGAGGCGTCACTACCTGGCGTAGTCGGCAGGATCGGGTGCCCGCAGCAAAGGAAGAAGTGCCCATTGCTATCGGGTACTGTGAGCCTTACACCTTGAACTGTTGTTTTACTCTTAAAATGGCGCCCACCCAAGAAGAACAGGCGCCATAATGTTGTGAAAAGACTGCCTTTGAATGCCTCCCATCGTGGGCTGGGCTCCCGCTTGGCGCCAAAAATGTGGACTGCCCCTTCCATCAGAGACTGTCCGCGGGGTAATGCCCGTCAAACTGGATGGGCTGAACGAAGGCGGGCCTGTCAGCATTCCGCCCAGGAACCGCCCCGAAAGAGGAGGAAGAAGAAAAGCAACAAGGTGCGGCCATGGCAGTCGGAGCTTGGCAATCAACAGAGGCAGACATGGATGCCTCTGGGGAGCAAGTCCACGGATCTACTGAACCCGGTTCAGGCCCTTCACCTGGCAGAGAGCAAGGCAGCAGCGTGTTGACCTCGGGAGATTTTGCATTTCTCCAGCAGGAAGCTCCAGGACTCTTAAGAAGGCAGAAAGAGGCCCAGGAGGCGGCGACGGCTGCATGCGGGAGGAGATGCTGCTGCGTATCCGGGACCGCCGCCAAGGAGTAGAGGACCCAGGACAAGTCGACTCGGTGACAGAGGTCGAGGGCGGCCCAGCGGCGGGTGAGTGTGCAACCCCTGCCCCGGCTGCAGAGCCTACCGTGACTATCCTGGACCTCATGACGGAGTACCTGATCCCCCACGCAGTCACTTGGGAGCAAGCGTTGGCTCCGGAGCTGCAATCGGCAGCCATGGGTGGGGACCTGCGATGCCGCCCACACCCTGAATCGGAGGCGCCTGAAGCTGCAAAGGAAACTACCGGCTCCAACCCGGACTGGTCCGCGCCTACAGAGGACTCGCAGCAACCCGTTCTTGCCCCGCTACCCGCACCAGCAGTGACCTGGTCCGAGGCTGAGGAGTGGGCCTGGGAAAACCAGGCGGCGACCTGATGGGATTCCCCCGGGAGACCCGGGCTGAAGCGCGCAGGAGGAGCCAGTGGTGCAGCGATCAGATCTTCCAGCTCGCACGGGAGCAGCATCAGAGGGAGCAGCGCTGCGAGCGCCTCGAGGTACGGGCCAAAGCTGCTAAATCTCGGGCGCGTCAGGAGGAGGCCACCCGTCCCAGTCCCCGATTTGAAGGTCAAATCGTCCGTTTCCACCATGAGGCGGGGTGGGGGTTCATAAGAAGTCCCCAGTTCCAGGACGATGTCTTTGTCAGCTGGCGGGACGTCGAGCCGCGTTTAAGGAGGGGACACCCCGGTCGGAACCTCTTCCCGGGCGACACAGTGACTTACTCTCGCCACCAGGGGGAGCGTGGGTGGTACGCCCTGGACGTGCACAAAGTGTCCGGGAGTGACGCCACCCCGCGCTCGGCCTCAGGGGACCGGCTAGCCTCCATCGGGAGGAATGGGCCCTTTCCAAGAAGAGAGCCCGAGGTCTAAAGCAGCCCCCGGCTGTTTCTGTTCTTGTTTACAAGTTTAATCTGTTGACTTTTTCTATTATGCTTAATTTCTTACCCGGTTTTCTAGAGACACGTGTCCCTGCAGACTGGCAGCAGACAGACTATTTACATTGTACATAGTTTGCATCTCTTTAGGTGCTCCATATTGGTTTTATATAAAACCGCGGATATTTTCTACCTCAAAACCTCAGAAGAAAAACCTGTCAGGGTGGCTCTCCGGGAGGTCCAACTCGGGATCTTCATGCCCTGCAGCCACGCCAGGGCCCACGTTGGGGGTTTAGGACAGGTCCCTCGCACTTCTGAACTGAATCTGCTTCCTTGCACTTTTACCTGTCTGTTTGCACAAATGTCTCTGGAAAATTGCTAGCACTTTTATAATTTTAGAATTTTATACTTTTATACTATATACCTTGTTATGCAACGTTTAAGAAATGTGTCTCCCATAAAGGGAAGATAGTTTAGCTATTATAAAAAGAAAATTTCCTGGGTGTTACTTCTTTTGCAGCCCGCGGACGTGCTGTGTTTTACCAGGGGGGAATGTGGCGCCCCTGAGGGTTCGACCGCCACAGGGATGCTGCACTTCTCTAATGGAGTGTAGTGTTCCTCCTCTGAGGTAAGGCCAGTGTGATAGCCGTGACCAAACCTTTTGCATCCAACACCACACTTCTCCACTGGAGGGAGCTAGTATGCACTAGGTGCTGCTCCCCTGGTTACAGGGAGACTGGGGAACACAAAGTGGTAGGCCCAGAGGATCCCACCGGGTATCGTATGGAAAGGAATTGCTACCCGTACCCTTGTTCTGAGAGGAGCTCATTTATACACACACGGACAGGAAAGGTTTCGGTCTGTAGTTCAGGAACACTCTGGTGTAAGGTCGCGACTGAATGCTGGACTTACTCGGAGGTTGTCGGACCCCCGTCCCTGGTGACCGCAGGACTCCGCGGGGAGCAGGGAGTCGCCTTCCTTTGCCAGCCATGTGAGTAAAGCCTTGGAAGTTCACCCCTATGGCCTCCGGACTGCTTATTCTGCGCTACACAGCGGGATGCAGCGCCCGTCTCCCTCTACTACTATCTCTCATCTATCCTGTCCCTCTGCCCTGAGGCATTGATACGCCTGTGGGGAGCAGTGAGAACTTAGGCCGCCATGACACCAGGCCTCGGCGGACTGCAGCGGCGCTGGTGACCCTTCACCAGGCACCACAGGTGGCGTAGTCGTTAAAATAAGCCACTCAACCCAGATGAGCCCACAACATCTTCCTTTTCATGTGACGGCCCTGAGCACGGGTCGGGTCCGGGCCACGGCTGAATCCCATCTCTTCATTACAGGACCCGACACAGAGTCCCCCATCACCCAGGGTAAACTCAAAACTAAAAGGGCTCTGTCGAGAGTAGAGACGTCACATACATACATTACATTACTGATGCTGTACTGATCCTGAGTTACATCCTGTATTATACTCCAGAGCTGCACTCACTATTATGCTGGTGCAGTCACTGTGTACATACATTGCATTACTGATCCTGTACTGATCCTGAGTTACATCCTGTATTATACCTCAGAGCTGCACTCACTATTCTGCTGGTGGAGTCACTGTGTACATACATTACATTACTGATGCTGTACTGATCCTGAGTTACATCCTGTAATATACTGCAGAGCTGCACTCACTATTTTGCTGGTGCAGTCACTGTGTACATACATTACATTACTGATCCTTTACTGATCCCGAGTTACATCCTGTATTATACCCCAGAGCCGCACTCACTATTCTGCTGGTGCAGTCACTGTGTACATACATTACTGATCCTGTAGTGATCCTGAGTTATATCCTGTATTATACTCCAGAGCTGCACTCGCTATTCTGCTGGTGCAGTCACTGTGTACATACATTACATTACTTATCCTGTACTGATCCTGAGTTACATCCTGTATTATACTCCAGAGCTGCACTCACTATTCTGCTGCTGCAGTCACTGTGTACATACATTACATTACTGATCCTGTACTGATCCTGAGTTACATCCTGTAATATACTGCAGAGCTGCACTCACTATTTTGCTGGTGCAGTCACTGTGTACATACATTACATTACTGATCCTTTACTGATCCCGAGTTACATCCTGTATTATACCCCAGAGCCGCACTCACTATTCTGCTGGTGCAGTCACTGTGTACATACATTACATTACTGATCCTGAGTTACCTCCTGTATTATACTCCAGAGCTGCACTTCCTATTCTGCTGGTGCAGTCACTGTGTACATACATTACATTACTGATCCTGAGTTATATCCTGTATTATACTCCAGAGCTGCACTCACTATTCTGCTGGTGCAGTCACTGTACATACATTACATTACTGATCCAGTACTGCTCCTGAGTTACCTCCTGTATTATACTCCAGAGCTGCACTCACTATTCTGCTGGTGCAGTCACTGTGTACATACATTACATTACTGATCCTATACTGATCCTGAGTTACATCCTGTATTATACTCCAGAGCTGCACTCACTATTCTGCTGGTGCAGTCACTGTGCACATACATTACATTACTGATCCTGAGTTACATCCTGTATTATTCTCCAGAGCTGCACTCACTATTCTGCTGGTGCAGTCACTGTGTACATACATTACATTACTGATCCTGAGTTACATCCTGTATTATTCTCCAGATCTGCACTCACTATTCTGCTGGTGCAGTCACTGTGTACATACATTACATTACTGATCCTGAGTTACATCATGTATTATACTCCAGAGCTGCACTCACTATTCTGCTGGTGCAGTCACTGTGTACATACATTACATTACTGATCCTGAGTTACATCCTGTATTATACCCCAGAGCTGCACTCACTATTCTGCTGGTGCAGTCACTGTGTACATAGATTACATTACTGATCCTGAGTTACCTCCTGTATTATACTCCAGAGCTGCACTCACTATTCTGCTGGTGGAGTCACTGTGTACATACATTACATTACTGATCCTGTACTGATCCTGAGTTACCTCCTGTATTATACTCCAGAGCTGCACTCACTATTCTGCTGGTGCAGTCCCTGTGTACATACATTACATTACTGATCCTGAGTTACATCCTGTATTATACTCCAGAGCTGCACTCACTATTCTGCTGCTGGAGTCACTGTGTACATACATTACATTACTGATCCTGTACTGATCCTGAGTTACATCCTGTATTATACTCCAGAGTTGCACTCACTGTTCTGCTGGTGCAGTCACTGTGTACATACATTACATTACTGATCCTGAGTTACATCCTGTATTGTACTCAATAGCTGCACTCACTATTCTGCTGGTGCAGTAACTGTGTACATACATTACATTACTGATCCTGAGTTACATTCTGTATTATACTCCAGAGCTGCACTCACTATTCTGCTGGTGCAGTCACTGTGTACATACATTACATTACTGATCCTGAGTTACATCCTGTATTATTCTCCAGAGCTGCACTCACTATTCTGCTGGTGCAGTCACTGTGTACATAAATTACATTACTGATCCTTTACTGATCCTGAGTTACATCCTGTATTATTCTCCAGAGCTTCACTCACTATTCTGCTGGTGCAGTCACTGTGTACATACATTACATTACTGATCCTGAGTTACATCCTGTATTATTCTCCAGATCTGCACTCACTATTCTGCTGGTGCAGTCACTGTGTACATACATTACATTACTGATCCTGTACTGATCCTGAGTTACATCCTGTATTATACTCCAGAGCTGGACTCACTTTTCTGCTGGTGCAGTCACTGTGTACATACATTACATTACTGATCCTGAGTTACATCCTGTATTGTACTCAATAGCTGCACTCACTATTCTGCTGGTGCAGTAACTGTGTACATACATTACATTACTGATCCTGAGTTACATTCTGTATTATTCTCCAGAGCTGCACTCACTATTCTGCTGGTGCAGTCACTGTGTACATACATTACATTACTGATCCTGAGTTACATCCTGTATTATTCTCCAGAGCTGCACTCACTATTCTGCTGGTGCAGTCACTGTGTACATAAATTACATTACTGATCCTTTACTGATCCTGAGTTACATCCTGTATTATTCTCCAGAGCTGCACTCACTATTCTGCTGGTGCAGTCACTGTGTACATACATTACATTACTGATCCTGAGTTACATCCTGTATTATTCTCCAGATCTGCACTCACTATTCTGCTGGTGCAGTCACTGTGTACATACATTACATTACTGATCCTGTACTGATCCTGAGTTACATCCTGTATTATACTCCAGAGCTGGACTCACTTTTCTGCTGGTGCAGTCACTGTGTACATACATTACATTACTGATCCTGTACTGATCCTGAGTTACATCCTGTATTATACTCCAGAGCTGCACTCACTATTCTGCTGGTGCAGTCACTGTGTACATACATTACATTACTGATCCTTTACTGATCCTGAGTTACATCCTGTATTATTCTCCAGAGCTGGACTCACTATTCTGCTGGTGCAGTCACTGGGTTCATACATTACATTACTGATCCTGTACTGATCCTAAGTTACATCCTGTATTATACTCCAGAGCTGCACTCACTATTCTGCTGCTGCAGTCACTGTGAACATACATTACATTACTAATCCTGTACTGATCCTGAGTTATAGCCTGTATTATACTCCAGAGCTGCTCTCACTATTCTGCTGGTGCAATCACTGTGTACATACATTACATTACTGATCCTGAGTTACATCCTGTATTATATTCTAGAGCTGCACTCACTATTCTGCTGGTGGAGTCACTGTGTACATACATTACATTACTGATCCTGTACTGATCATAAATTACATCCTGTATTATTCTCCAGAGCTGCACTCACTATTCTGCTGGTGCAGTCACTGTGTACATACATTACATTACTGATCCTGTACTGATTCTGAGTTATAGCCTGTATTATACCCCAGAGCTGCACTCACTATTTTGCTGGTGCAGTCACTGTGTACATACATTACATTACTGATCCTGAGTTACATCCTGTTTTATACCCCAGAGCTGCACTCACTATTTTGCTGGTGCAGTCACTGTGTACATACATTACATTACTGATCCTGAGTTACATCCTGTATTATACTCCAGAGCTGCACTCACTATTCTGCTGGTGCAGTCACTGTGTACATACATTACATTACTGATCCTGTACTGATCCTGAGTTACCTCCTGTATTATACTCCAGAGCTGCACTCACTATTCTGCTGGTTCATTCACTGTGTACATACATTACATTACTGATCCTGTACTGATCCTGAGTTACATCCTGTATTATACTCCAGAGCTGCACTCACTATTCTGCTGGTGCAGTCACTGTGTACATACATTACATTACTGATCCTGAGTTACATCCTGTATTATACTCCAGAGCTGCACTCACTATTCTGCTGGTGCAGTCACTGTGTACATACATTACATTATTGATCCTGAGTTACAAGCTGCATTATACTCCAGAGCTGCACTCACTATTCTGCTGGTGCAGTCACTGTGTACATACATTACATTACTGATCCTGTACTGATCCTGAGTTATATCCTGTACTATACTCCAGAGCTGCACTCACTAATCTGCTGGTGCAGTCACTGTTTACATACATTACATTACTGATCCTGTACTGATCCTGAGTTACATCCTGTATTATACTCCAGAGCTGCACTCACTATTCTGCTGGTGCAGTCACTGTGTACATACATTACATTACTGATCCTGAGTTACATTCTGTATTATACTCCAGAGCTGCACTCACTATTCTGCTGGTGCAGTCACTGTGTACATACATTACATTACTGATCCTGAGTTACATCCTGTATTATACTCCAGAGCTGCACTCACTATTCTGCTGGTGCAGTCACTGTGTACATACATTCCATTACTGATCCTGAGTTACATTCTGTATTATACTCGAGAGCTGCACTCACTATTCTGCTGGTGCAGTCACTGTGTACATACATTACATTAGTGATCCGGAGTTACATCCTGTAGATCTTTTATTATAAAAATGAAAAACATAACAATAATAATAACCAGAAAATAAACAATGTATTGAACTGGTCCAGCCGCTCCCTCTCTCCTCACACACATATTATACATATATACACAATAATAACTATCTACACCATGACATCTGGTCCGGTTACCAAACAAATAATAATATAATAAATAATAACCGACAAATTATATACAAACTAATATATACATTCTTTTTTTTTTTTTTTTAAATAAAATAAATACTAACTATACAAATATATACAAGACAAAACAAAACCCCCCACACTCGAGCCCACCAGTCCCTCCCCGGCACTGACCTGAGAGCTGGTCCTGCGCCTCATGCCTCAGTCCAACGTCCATAGGCCAGATCAGGCAGTGCCAGTTTTTCACCCAAATAACCAGTGTCCCACAAGATGAACCCACCTCCCCCCTTTTCCCTCCACCCAACCTAACACCTACACCCAAACCCATATATACAATATATACAGAAACAAACAATACAATAACCACAACTGACAAAGCCCAAGTTCGGCGCCTGCAGCCCTACATCACTGTCTACTGATCAATAAAACAAAAATCTATGGTGTCAGCAGCAGCCCACCACCAGGAGAGGAGATGACCAGACTAGGGCACACTAAAAGAAAAGCCCCTCCAGAGGAGAGCGGCCCTCCGTGTACCCAGTCTCTCATACTCCAGAGAACGCACCTTCACCAGGTCACCGAGTATGGTCCTAAACACATCGTCCACTGGGAGGATTTTCCGCTGCGTCGATACTAAGCACCGTGCGTTCCACGTGTGATACCTAACCACTGCGCTAACTAGAAATAAGGTGCAGCGGTCCCGACCACCCAGGTCCCCGAATGCTCCATAGACCCATTCCGCATAAAAGAGACCGGCCAGCCGGGGCCAGCCAATGGAGGCGCCCACCCTGTTGTACACCTCTGTGTTAAAGGGACAACGAAGCAGGAAGTGGTCCATGCTTTCAAGCATGGTACCACAATGCTCCCGAGGACAGTTCCTGTTCTCAGAGCTCCTACACTTCAGATTGTCCCTCACACACAGTTTCCCATGGAAGCAGCGCCAAGCCAAGTCCCAAATCTTCAAGGGGATCCTGATAGAATTCAAAAGATGCAGACCCACCCCAACATCCCGACTTGGGCAATCTCTGAGCGTCAGAGGCCTCTGAAAATGGGTCAACAGAACCCTTTTGTCAAGGAGCTTCCTTGGCAAAGTCCTGACCTCCCACATTCCCAGACCCCACCGGCGAATTACATTCAGAACCACGGTAGCGTAAGCCGGGAGATGTCCATGCGGTGTGCGGAGATCCTTCACTTGCCCTCCTGTCTCCCATTCCTGGAAAAAAGGCTGAAACCATCCCTTACAGGAGAATACCCACGGAGGAGCCCTCTCTTTCCAGAGGTCTGCAATATTGATCTTAATGAAGGTATTCACAAGGAATACCACAGGGTTGACCATACCCAACCCTCCTAGTCTCCTCGTACGGTAAGTAACCTCCCTCTTGACCAGGTTCAGTCTATTCCCCCATAACAGTTGGAAGAACAAACTGTAGACCCGAGTCCAGAGAGGCTCCGGCAAGGTGCACACACTGCCCAGATAGATCAGCAAAGGGAGCAGGTAAGTTTTGATCAGGTTTACCCTTTGCGTTAGGGTCAAAGACCAACCCTTCCATTGGTTCACCTTCTGAGTGGCGATCACTAGCCTGCTGTCCCAATTTTGTTTGGGGTAATCCCCATGGCCAAATTCGATGCCAAGAACTTTTGCAGAGACTTTGGGTCCTGGAAGGGTGTCCGGGAGATCAAAACCAGGATCTCCTCCTCCCAGCCAGAGACTCTCACACTTATCCAGGTTGATCTTAGACCCGGATGCCTCCGAGTAGCGATTTACCTCTGACATCAGCCATTCTGCCTCCCCATCAGGGGAAACAAAAACGGTGACGTCATCGGCATACGCCACCACTCTCAGAGTGGCTTCCGGTGCTGCACGGTCCATCCCGATCCCAGACAACGGTCCACGCTCCACCCTCCTAAGAAGTGGTTCAATCGCAAACACGTACAGCAGCAGGCTCAAGGGACAACCCTGGCAAACACCACATCCAACCTCAAAAGAGCTGCCAATCCAACCGTTCACAAGCGGGAAACTCTCTGCCCCTGCGTACAAGGTCTTAAGCCAATCAACAAACCCCCCGGCAGGCCATACCTCAGAAGGACTGACCAGAGGTACTCATGATTAGCCCAATCAAACGCTTTTGCCTGGTCCAATGACAGCATGTACCCCTTCCAGTGGCCAGCCCTACCCTGCTCCACCGCCTCTCAGACACAGAGTACAGCACTAATTGTACTGCTGCCCGGAACAAAGCAATGCTGGGCTCCCGAAAGGAGTCAGGGCACAAATTTCACCAGCCGATTAAAACAGCACCTTTGCCAAAACCTTCCAGTCTGCATTGAGAAGCGCTTTGGGACGTCAATTCTCAATGCAAGATGGGTCCTTACCCTTTGACAAGATGATCAGGGCAGACCTCCTCATTGACTTTGGCAGAGTGCCCGAGGAAAGACACTCATTGAATACCTCAGTCAAGAGGGGAACCAAGGCATCCTTAAAGGTCTTATAGAATTCAGATGTTAAGCCATCTGGACCGGGAGATTTCTTTAGGGCAAGCCCTTCAATCGCCAACTTAACTTCCTCTTCCCTGATCATCTCTGTCAAAACGCCAAGAGAGGGGTCTACCCCTGGTTCGGGGATGGCTTCAGCCAGAAAAGTCGACATCTCATCCCAATCCAGATCCCTCTTCCCCACGAGGTGCGAGTAGAAGGATCTGACGACCTCCAGAATCCCTAATCTGGATCTTTTCAAAGACCCCGCAGTGTCAACCAGTCCTGTAACAACTTTACTATTCACTGACATCTTGCAGTTTCTGTAAGGGTCGGGCGAGCGGTACTTCCCATAATCCCTCTCAAAAACCAAAGATGCGTGTCTATCATACTGACACCTCATTAGCAAAGATTTCACTCTGGAGATCTCCTCGCGGCTACCTCCAGTTGAGACAAGATGCTCGAGTTTCCTCCTCAGGCCCTGATTCAGACGGTACCTGTCCAGGCTCCTGAGGCTCGAGAGCTGGCGGAAGAATCTCGCCACCCTTTTCTTGAACATCTCCCACCACTCTGACTTACTACTACAAAGATCCAGCAATGGTGCCTTGCTTTGAAGAAAATCCTCAAAGGACTGTTTTATCTCCGCTTCTTCCAAGAGAGATGAATTGAGCCTCCAAAAGCCTCTTCCCATCCGGGGTGGTCTCTGTAATATTCAGGGAAAACAAAATCAAACAGTGATCAGAGAACTCCACCTCAACAACAGATACTGCTGAAGAGACGGCTTCCTCCTTTAAATAAAACCTGTCTATCCTGGACCTACAGTTACCTCTATGATAGGTGAATCCCTCGTGGCCTGCGGTGTGCCGGATGTGGACATCCACCAGGCGAGCCTCACTAGCTATACTATTAAGGGCGATGCTATCATAAGTCAGCTTGTCTCCGGAACCTCCTCTATGCCGGAGCCTCATGACAGTGTTAAAGTCCCCTCCAAAAACGACCTGCCGACTCGTAAAAAGGTAGGGCTTGATCCTCATAAAGAGACACTTCCGGTCCCACTTAGATTGGGGACCATAGATGTTAATGAGCCAGAGCTCTTGTCCCATCATGAGGACATCTAATATCAGGCACCTCCCCATTTCTAACTCAATAACACGTCGGTATTCTACCGGTGCGGTAAAAAGGACCGCCACTCCACTATACGGCTCGGCTGCAAGAGACCAATAGGAGGGCCCGAGTCTCCACTCCCTCTTAGCGATAAACACCTCTGCCATATTTGGCAGCCTGGTCTCTTGCAAAAAGAAAATGTCAGCTTCAACCCGGCTGAGAAAATCAAAGGCCGCAAATCTAGCCATATTTGACTTAATGCTGGCGACATTAATGGACGCCAGCGTCAACGGAGTAGGTACCGCCATCATTGGTGATTGAGTTAGATGGCTTTCTTCTTCCCACTCCCCTTATCCTCTGCCTCAGACGAGGAATCCTTCCCCCTCTATAATGACACAGAGGTGTCCATTCCCACATTTTTCCTTCTTTTTTCGTCCTCGTCTCTGGACTCTGGGCCAGTCCCTCCCCCCAAGGACCTTACATCCCCAGGAGAAGGAGACTCGGCGCCCCCTGTAAGCTCCGCCGAAGCCGGAACCTCACCCTCAGCCTCCTCTTCAGAGGTTGAGATGTTATCAAGGGCTTGGAACCGGTTAGAAAGACCAACTAGAGGGGAGTCAGTTTTACCTTCCTTAGGTACCTTGGTCAGAGCGGGAGAAGATGTTTTATCTCCCTTCTTTCTCTTCTTTTTGGTGCCGAGCTTACGCTTGTCCTCTAGCCACCACTTATTATCCTCATCCATACTTTCATAATGGGAGGATTCTGAGGCAAAGGCGGTTTCCTCCCTGTGGATCCCCCTGACCTCCTCATCCAACTCATCATCCCTCGGGGCCTCAGCAGCAAGACTGGCATCCAGGACAGGGGCTGCCCCAGTGGCCCGGGGCCCACCCCGCTCCCTCTCCTGTCTGCGCTTGTCTAGACGCCTCAGCTGGGCAGGCGTTTTTTTATTGATTTTCTTCCCTGGCCCCTCAGCTCCCCCACCCCTGCTAGTCCCCTCCCCAGCAGAATCGGCCTCACGGCTTTCTCCCACTGGGGTCTCGACTGCATTAGAGAAGGAGCGAGGACAACGGCTGAATGGGTAACCTAACTCACCACACAGGTGGCACCTTATCTCCACACAAGAGGCAGCAAGATGGCCGACACCCCCACACAACGCACATTTCTGCACAGTGCAGTTTGCACTGAAGTGTGTGGGGTCGCCACACCTGTGACAGAGCTTCGGTTGCCCCTGGTAGAAGACCAGGATACGATCCCTAGCCAGGAAGGCAGATGATGGAATGTGGGCAACCATACCACCTGAACGCTTAAGTTTTACCAAAAACGTCCAGGCCCCAGACCAGATACCAGACTCGTCGCGGTTTTTTTTGGCATCTCCACCACCTCTCCATACCGACCAAGTCACGTCATGATGTCATAACAAGAAAGTGACTCGTTACGAGTCATCACGGTCACTTTCTTGATCTGGTTTTGGCGAGACACTGCCTGAACGGCAAAGTCTCGCCAGTCGGGCTCATTTTTTGCCAACTCATAATTCGTCCAGAAGAGCTCAAGCCCCTCCGGCCGAACAAAGCTGACATCAAACTCAGGCGTGGAATAGGGATGTATCAAGGCATAGATGTCAATCGCCTTGAAGCCCATCCTCAGCAAGAGCTCCACAACTTTAGACCTTGGAGGATATGCATCACTGCCCCTCCACCGAAGACGGACCACATTCCTATGAACACTGCCTGGCCCGGCTGTTGGGAGGGACCACACTGTATGTCAGGCAAAATGTGTTTTTGTCCTAGTTTTAAAAATGTTGAAAGGACAGTCAGAGATGTCTTAAATCTCCGCCCCCCTGTTCACTTGGAAGGGACCTCCATAGAACTCTATTCTTGCTTCCCCCAAACAAGGAATTTTTATAACCGCCATAAACCTCAGCCAAGAGCAAGCATATTGGTCTACACTGGATTTCTCCTCCAAAGTCCTATTGTGTAACTGTACAAACTTGCAATGTCGAGTTTAATAACACACATGACTGTCACAAACACATGGACCACATTTTTGGGATGCTCACCTTTTTCCAGTTATGATGGTGTATCTTTCATAACTGGGTAACCCCAAGAAACCTAGGAAATGGGTTCTGAGCTTCTGAACATCAAAGAAATATCATATTTGATATCAATCTTCGTGAATATTGGTGACGGCAAACATGATGTATCCATCTTGGATGTGGGGCCTCCCCATACCAAGATATGAAAGATAAAGGATTTTTATGTCTTGTGCAGCTGGGTGGGTTCACAAAACCGAGCTCCGGTGTGAGGTAAATAACATGGGTGTGTCCTAGTGTTTTGCCTCCTTACTAAAAACCAGAACCTCCATGTTGGCTGATTCCAGCCCAGGGACGTCAGACGCAAGCACTCCTCGCTGCGTGGAGGAATCACACCTAATTTCCGGGGAGCCGCCCCCCTCCACAGAATCTGAGACCATCACCTCGTGGCACAGGTTTTGCTATTATTTACCCCTTTTATTTTAATAACTGTTTTATGCATATATGTAAATTGTCTCTTTTATAATATCTTATATATCTTTTGTAAACACTGCCAACTTTTGGGAGTAAATTATTATTATTTACCAGCTTCGTTCTTCTTGTCCTATGTCGAGCAAACACGTTCCTCACCCGCTAATTCACGTTACCTAACGGATACCCGATCCACCTGTTAAGAGATCGGTGGTGGCAGCATTGAGGTATATATACGTTCCTGGAAGGAACTGGTGGAATATATACGTCCTGTCACATCACATGCCACAATAATCGACATAAATGAGAGCAGCTGTGAGCTGTTGCTTATCCTCGGTCAATACCGTGTTTGACCAGCAGGATAAGGGGGCGCCAGGGGGCTGCAAGGTCTGACCAAGTTTTCCTGACACTGTATCCCCCCCTTTTTGCTCTCGGAAGGCCCGAGGCCATGCCTCTCTATCCAGAAGGATAGATCAACCTCTCGACCCTCTACCATTAGTGATCTCTCCCCCTTCTTTAGAGCCTCCAGAATGCGCCATTGCAACATGCCGTCCCCAAAGTCCAGAGACGAGGAGGAGGAGGATGCCCTATTTGCCCCGGAGGTGATCTGGCGCCCCTGAGGGTTCAGTCGCCACAGGGGTACTGCACCTCAGTTTGAGGTGTGGTATCTCCTCTTCCAGGTAAGGATGGAGCATTTCTCAAGACCCTACTTCACCACTCAACACTACGCCACTCCTGTCCTGTAGGGGGCCTAAATGCACCAGGGTGCTGCCCCGGCCCGGGATAGAGGAGATGGGGGGAACCAAAGATAGGGGGAACCATATAGTGGGTGAGCGTGGAGGACGCACTTTTAGGCAACACTTATTCTTTCATATTTAATCTACGGCCATCTTAGGTTCAAGGTCTTTGATTGTGATCTCCATCTTTGATTGTGATCTCCGTCTGTGATTGTGGTCTTCTGCCAGAGTCCAGCAAAGGTCTGCAGCGGACTGGAGATACACGGTCCTCGTACTCTGACCTTGAGGCGAGGAGCGGGTCAGAGTTAACCACTGTCTCTACCCGGTCAAGGTCCCTACCTAAGAAGGCCTGGAGGAGAGCAGAGGAGAAAGGCTCCACAGGCAAAAGGATCCCAGGGGGATACGGATGGAGCGGCCTACGCCACCTGTATTCTTTACTCTGGCCTAGTCAGAGGGATTCCTGCTGCAAGAGGGGTGACCGGCCCCCGATATCTGACTTTGCTACTTCACGTCTCAGTCAGAAAAGCCCGGAGGCTTAGTGGATCCTAGGAGGGATATGGACGGAGCGGCATACGCCACCTGTATCTCTCTACCTGCGTTTATCCAGTGGGACCCGGCCTTACACCTTGTTCTAACCACACAAACAGTCAGGTGAAGACTTAGTGGGAGAACTTACCAAGGAGAGGAACACACACCAGAGGGGTCTCGACAGGTGCTCCTGATTTACCTGGGAAGTGCTGAACCCCCCTTCCCGGTGGCCGCAGTACGCCGTGAGGAGCAGAGGGAAGCTTTGCGGCTAAAGTTCATCTGAATGTGAGTAAAAACCCTGGATGACTTCACACCCTGCTTCAGCCTGTTATTTCCTGCGCGGCACTGCACCCACCATTCCTCCTCACACTGCCCTGAGGCCTGCTCCGCCTGCGGGGAGCCGTCCCATCCTAGCTGTCTGTAACACCGGCCTCAGTGGACTGAAGCAGCGCTGGTGCTCATCACCAGAAACCGTAGGTGGCGTAGTCGGAAAATACCACTCAAACCTGAAGTCCCATTAAATCTTTTATGTGACCGCCCTGGGCACGGACCGGGTCCGGGCCACGACTGCCTCCCCCGCTACCCCTTACACCGACCCGGCTCCGAGTAACCCCATCTCCCAGGGAGGGCTGAGAAAGTCACAACTTGGCGTAGTCGGCAGGATTGCGTGCCCGCAGCAACGGAAGAGAATAACCCCCATTGCCGTCGGGTACTGTGCGCCTTTTTCACAAAAAGACTGTCGTTTTACACTTAGCGCGGCACCGCCCAAGAAGAACGGACGCCACTATGTGCAAATACAACAGCAACCAAAGTCCTCCCATCGTGGGCCTGGCTCCCCAATGGCGCCAAAAGTGCAGACCGCCCCCTCCAGCAGAGACTGTCCGCATAGTAGTGTCCGTCAAAATGGATAGGACGTCCCTGGGAGTGCCCGTCAGCCAGCCGCCCTGGAGCCACCCCAAAAGAAGGAGGAGAAAGAGACTACACCTTGCAGCCAAGATGGACGCAGCAATGGAGAAGTCCTCCGAGGCCTCCGATGCTGGCCCACAAGCTGCCACCTTCCTCGGTATGAAAGGAATACACCTGACCCCGGAGGAGGCCGAGTTCCTTCGAGGAGAAACCAAGGATCTGACCCGGAGGGTCGAAGAGGCCAATCGATTGGCCGCCGCGGAGTGGAGAGAGGCGGTGCTACAGAGGATCCAGGCCCGCCGCCAGAGCTCGTCATGTCGGTCCATGGAGGTCGCAGCCCAGGCGGAGGAAGCCCAGGAGGCCGAGCGCAACCCAGGAGCGGGTAAGGCGGAAACCCTTATCCCGGGCGCGGGACGCACTGTACCGCTCCTAAGTATCCTGCCGGCACCCCTGTCCCCGGGCGCCATCATATGGGAGCAGCTATCAGCTCCAGAGGCTGAGGGCCAAGCCACCGCCATCACCGGGGGCCTGCTATGCCTCCCGGCTCCTGGCCCAGAAAGTCCTGTGTTTCATGGGGTGTCCACCTGCCCCAACCCGGACTGGTCCGCACCAGTAGGGGGTACGCAGCAGCGCCCGCTTTTGCCACTCCCCGCACCTCCAGTCACCTGCCCGGAGGCAGAAGAGTATGCCTGGGACAACCAGGGGAGCGACTTGATGGGCTTCCCCCAGGAGACCCGGCCTGAAGCGCGGAGGAGGGAGGAGTTGTGTAGGAATGAACTCCGCCAGCTGGACAAGGAGCGTCGCCAGAGGGAGGTTCGCTGCGAGCGCCTGGAGGTGCGAACCAAGGCCGCAAAGTCGCGGGCCCGCCAGGCAGAGGCCGCCTGTCCAAGCCCCCGGGAGGAAGGCCTAATTGTGCGTTTCCACCAGGAGGCCGGATGGGGCTTCATTCGCAGCCCACAGTTCCACCGAGACGTTTTTGTAAACCGGCGGGACGTCAAGCCGCGGCTGGAACAAGGCCACCCAGACCGGAACCTTTACCCAGGTGACCTGGTGTCCTACACCCGTCACCACGGGGAGCAAGGGTGGTACGCCCTGGATGTCCACAGGGTGTTCAAAGGGGATGCCCCCACCCATCTGCCAACAAGGGATCGGTCAAGCTCTGTCGGCAAAAATGAGCCTTTTCCCCGGTGGGGATACTTTGACTAAGCGGTCCAGGAGGCTGAACCTCCATGTAAAAGGTTAACTTTCGTTTACACCCGGTTTTGAGTTTGAAGAAACATTTGTCCCTGCGGACACTAGCAGTAGACAGACTCCCAATTGTATATAGTTTTGCATCTATTTAGGTGCTCCCTATTGGTTTTATGCAAAAACCGCTTCTACTTCTACCTCAGACCTCCGAAGTAAAACCTGTCTGGAGTGGCTCTCCTGGAGGTCCAACTCAGGATCTCCATGCCCTGCAGCCACCCCAGGGCCTACGTTGAGGGTTAGGGACAGGTCCCTCATGCTGCTGAACTGACACTTTTCTACAATGTTTTCTACTGATCTGTCTACATGCATAATGTCTCTTTACTGTTTTTCTACATTTATACATATTATATTTATATATATATCATGCAAAATTAAAAGTGTCCTAACCTCCCATAAAGGGAAGAATGTTTTCTTGTTTACAAAAACTCTTAAAAATTGAAATCTGTACCTGTATTTTACTCTATTGCAGCCCGCGGACGTGCTGTGTTTCACCAGGGGGGAATGTGGCGCCCCTGAGGGTTCAGTCGCCACAGGGGTACTGCACCTCCGTTTGAGGTGTGGTATCTCCTCTTCCAGGTAAGGATGGAGCATTTCTCAGGACCCTACTTCACCACTCAATGCTACACCACTCCTGTCCTGTAGGGGGCCTAAATGCACCAGGGTGCTGCCCCGGCCCGGGATAGAGGAGATGGGGGGAACCAAAGATAGGGGGAACCATGTAGTGGGTGAGGGTGGAGGATGCACTTTTAGGCAACACTTATTCTTTCATATTTAATCTACGGCCATCTTAGGTTCAAGGTCTTTGATTGTGATCTCCGTCTTTGATTGTGATCTCCGTCTGTGATTGTGGTCTTCTGCCAGAGTCCAGCAAAGGTCTGCAGCGGACTGGAGATACACGGTCCTCGTACTCTGGCCTTGAGGTGAGGAGTGGGTCAGAGTTAACCACTGTCTCTACCCGGTCAAGGTCCCTACCTAAGAAGGCCTAGAGGGGAGCAGAGGAGAAAGGCTCCACAGGCAAAGGGATCCCAGGGGGATACGGACGGAGCGGCCTACGCCACCTGTATTCTTTACTCTGGCCTAGTCAGAGGGATTCCTGCTGCAAGAGGGGTGACCGGCCCCCGATATCTGACTTTGCTTCTTCACGTCTCAATCAGAAAAGCCTGGAGGCTTAGTGGATCCTAGGAGGGATATGGACGGAGCGGCATACGCCACCTGTATCTCTCTACCTGCATTCATCCAGTGGGACCCGGCCTTACACCTTGTTCTAACCACACAAACAGTCAGGTGAAGACTTAGTGGGAGAACTTACCAAGGAGAGGAACACACACCAGAGGGGTCTCGACAGGTACTCCTGATCTACCTGGGAAGTGCTGAACCCCCCTTCCCGGTGGCCGCAGTACGTCGTGAGGAGCAGAGGGAAGCTTTGCGGCTAAAGTTCATCTGAATGTGAGTAAAAACCCTGGATGACTTCACACCCCGCTTCAGCCTGTTATTTCCTGCGCGGCACTGCACCCACCATTCCTCCTCACACTGCCCTGAGGCCTGCTCTGCCTGCGGGGAGCCGTCCCATCTTAGCTGTCTGTAACACCGGCCTCAGTGGACTGAAGCAGCGCTGGTGCTCATCACCGGAAACCGTAGGTGGTGTAGTCGGAAAATACCACTCAAACCTGAAAGCCCATTAACTCTTATGTGACCGTCCTGGGCACGGACCGGGTCTGGGCCACGACTGCCTCCCCCGCTACCCCTTACACCGACCAGGCTCAGAGTAACCCCATCTCCCAGGGAGGGCTGAGAGCGTCACAGTGACACTGGCATAACTCAGGACAGGCGTTGCTGACTCGCCCAGGGGATGGGGATGACTCGGTACCCGAGCCTTTTGCCTGGCCTTGGGGATGTCGCGGTGGTCGGCTTTCGGGCCCGTACCCTGGGGTCACTCTTTAAAAAGGGGATAATAGGTTTCTTAGTTTTATAAAAGTTTGTGACGCCACCTGTGGCTTCTGGTGAGAATCACCAGCGCTGCGCAGTCCACTGAGGCCGATGATAAGGCAGCTCGATGGTATAGCTCCCCACAGGTGGAGCTAGACCTCAGGGCAGCGTACGGAAAAGGGGATGCAGGACGGGCGAGACCCAGCCGAGTCAGGGCAAGAACAGGGACGGACACGGTAGTCACTTCAGTACCTTTACTGGTGGAAATTCAGGCACATCCCGGAGCACTGTAGGGTGAAGGGTGCATATCAGGATCCTCCCCAATGAGCGGGTGTAGGGCCTCCTGTTTCTTGCCTCTGCGTAGTAAGTTTCTGACCTGCCTGGAGCTAGACCTAACTTTGTCTCTGTCCTGCGCTGGCTGACCTTGTGGTAGGGCCTTTCCATGGAGTGCACACTCCCAGCTTCGGGGCATATGTGTCTCCTGGCTCTGTTACGTATCAGCACTTTAGCGATCCTGGGACCTGTAGTTCTCCAGGGGTTCCGGTTATGCCTTACTGGGTCATAGAGATCCCGGTAAGCTCGGACCCGGTGTCCGGTTACTGTTTCGGGGTGAGCTTGTTGAGCTCCTCTGCCCCCTATGTACTAACTCTCCACTCGCCTTCGACCCCGCTCGGAGCCCACACTAGGCTACACACACTGCAGCCGGGACACTGCTCTTCTTCGCCGCTCTCAGAGCGTCGGCACACTCCTAGCTCTCTATCCTGAGCTCTGTGAGTTCTAGTCTGGAATCACTCTACAGACTGTACTGAACCCTTTCTGCAGGAACTGCTAGGCTTTGGCACGACTGCACTGAGTCCTTCTATGTCTGAGCAGGAAACTGCTGAATCACTTTCTGGGCTGCCTGGCTCCACCTTCCCTTTATATATCCCTAATGGGCTCCCTCTGGTGGTCTGAGGTGGAAGGTGGAAGTGTGTGATTGCTTATGAGGGCCTCTTGTGGAGGAATCCTTCAATGCACACCTCTAGGATCTGTGGCACTCATGCATAGCAGGGTGCCACATTGCCACCACCGGGTGGGCAACCGGACCAGTGACTACACTACCGTTCAGAAGTTTGGGGTCATTTAAAAATTTCATTATTTTTGAAAGAAAATGAAGCTAACATTAAATGAATCAGAAAGACACTCCATACATTGTTAATGTGGTAAATGACTATTCTAGCTGTTTCTATTGCAATATCTACATAGGTGTATAGAGGCCCATTTCCAACAACCACCACTCCAATGTTTTAATGGTACATTGTGTTTGCTAACTGTATAAGAAGGCTAATGGATGTTTAGAAAACCCTAGAAAGCCCTTGCACAAGTATGATAGCCCAGCTGAAAATGGTTTGACTGATTTGAGAAGCTATAAAATTGACCTTCCTTTGAGCTAGTTGAGAATCTGGAACATTACATTTGTTTGTTCTATGAAACTCTCAAAATGGCCAGAAAAGGAGAACTTTCATGTGAAACTCGACAGTCTATTCTTGTTCTTAGAAGTGAAGCCTATCCCATGCGAGAAATTGCCAAGAAACTGAAGACTTCCTACAACAGTGTGTACTACTCCCTTCAGAGGAGAGCACAAACAGGCTCTAACCAGAGTAGAAAGAGAAATGGGAGGCCCCGCTGCACAACTGACCACAAGACAAGTACATTAGAGTCTCTAGTTTGAGAAATCGACGCCTCACAGCTCCTCAACTGGCAGCTTCATTAAATAGTACATGCAAAACGCCAGTGTCAACGTCTACAGTGAAGAGGTGACTCCGGGATGCTGGCCTTCAGGGCAAAGTGGCAAAGAAAAAGCCAAATCTGAGACTGGCTAATAAAAGGAAAAGAATAATATGGGCAAAAGAACACAGACATTGGGCAGAGGAAGATTGGAAAAAAGTTTATGGACAGACGTCCTCAAAGTTTGAGGTGTTTGTGACGTGCCCAGGGGATGGGGACGACTTGGCACCCGGGCCTTGTTGCCTGGTCTTGGGGATGTCGCGGTAGTCGGCTCCCGGGCCCGTACCCTGGGCCTCTCTTTAAAAGGGTGGATAATTATGTGAAAGTTCGTGACGCCACCTGTGGTGTCTGGTGAGGATCACCAGCACTGCGGCAGCCCACTGAGGCCGGTGTTAAGGCAGCTTGGGTGGTATAGCTCCCCACAGGTGGAGCTAGGCCTCAGGGCAGCGTGAATGTAGGGATGCAGGACAGGGAGAACCCAGCCGGGTCTGAAGAAGGATAGGCAAACACACAGTTCACTTCAGTACCTTTTACTGATGGAAGTTCAGGCACATTCCGGAGCACTGTAGGGTGAAGGGTGCATATCAGGATTCTCCCCAGTGAGCGGGTATGGGGCCTCCTGTTTCTTGCCTTTGTGTAGTAAGTTTCTGACCTGCCTGGAGCTAGGCCTAACTTTGTCTCTGTCCTGCATCGGCTGACTTTGTGGTAGGGCCTTCTCCTGGTGTACACACTCCCAGCTTGCGGGGTCTCTGTGACTCCTGGCTCTGGTACGTATCAGCTCTTGGGCGATCCTGGCACCTGAAGTCTTCCATGGGTCTCCGGTTGTCTCCACAGGGGGATATATGGCCCTGTAGACGCGGACCCGGTGTCCGGTATATGTTTTCTGGGGTGAGCTTGTACAGCTCCTCTGCCCCCAATGCTACTCACTCCTCTAGCCTTCGGCCTCGCTCGAGGCCCGCACTAGGCTATACACACTAGCGGCAGCCTGCCGCACTTCACCGCTCTTATGGCGTCGGCACGCCTTGGGCTCTAACTGAGCTCCCTGAGTCTAGCTTGCAGGAGCCTCGTGCTCCACTGCTGAACTACTAGCTGTGTTCTCTAGACTAGACTGGTCTAGACTGAGCTCCACTGCAGGCTGACCTCTCTCAGGCTCATCTACTGCAGGAACTCCAGACTCGACTGACTGCCTAGCTCCACCTTCCCTTTTTATATCCCTATCCGGGCTCCCTCTGGTGGTCTGAGGTGGAAGGTGGAGGTGTGTGTATGCTCTGAGGGCCTCTTGTGGAGGAATCCGTCCATGCACCCCTCTAGGATCTGTGGCACTAATGCACAGCAGGGCGCCACATTCCCCCCAAGCAAAGCTCAGCATTCCCGGGCTGAAGTACATTTTGAAACAACAATATAACATGAACAATAACAATCTTCCCTTTATGGGAGGCACATTCTTAAACGTTGCATATAACATTAACAAGTAATAAATAGATATATGTATTGGAATAAGCAACCTAGAAGTCCAAGTCTGTTCCGGAGAGGTTGCTCAATGGGGCACTCCAGGGAGTGCAAATATTTACAAAGAAAAGTCTTTGGGCTGCACATAGTCCTCAGCCACAGAGTTCTTAGGTACCCATACGGGCAATGGAAAGTAAATAGATAAAGTGTCCATATCACTTGAATTGTCCATTAATGAAGGCAAAAATATAAGTTAAATGCATATAAAAGGCAATGAATACATGGCAATATACAAGATAATACAGTAATATACAATACCATGCTATATAATACCCCAGGGGTAACTATCTACACTGTCAGAAGTTTCCTTCTTACTCTCCGTATCTGACAGGGGTCTGACCTTTGGTACTACGTGTGGACCTGCGTGGTACTGGGATACGTGAGGCACTAGTATTTGCACTACCTCCCATTCTGTCAGTACTAGGTGTGGAGGGGCTACAAGACTGCCTTGGCCTCTCTGCGGGACTGGCAAGTATACCATTAGCTGGGCCTTCTTGCTCTTCTCCAGCTGGGGATCCTTCTTCCTAGGACACTTCTTGAGCAGGCTCTTCTGGGGCACCTACAGGTTCTTCTTGCTGTGGGTAGAAGGTGATTACAGGTATGATTACTGCTCCTCTGAGTTGGGGCCAATCTGCCGGGAAATCTCCTAGGTCAGTGTTTATTACTGCTTCTTTAGGCTCCTCCAGTACGGTGAGAGGCACTTCCTCCTGGGGCTTTAGCAGACCTGGACACAACTTCAGATGGTCCCTGGATACTGTTGCAGTCGTTCTTCCTCCATCTCTACTAATTAGGCAGGTCTTCCTATTATCAAACCTTGAGTTTAACACAGTGTAGGGTTCTCTCTCCCACTGGTCATCAAGTTTGTGGTTTCTCATTTTCCTCTTTAACACCACTTCTCCTGGTGTGAAGGGTTCTGCGGGCGCACTTTTATTGTAGTGGGCTTCCTGCTTGTCCCTCACCCGAGTGAGACTGTCTTCGACACAGGCCTGTACTCTTCTGTACTGCTCCTGTCTGATTGTGTCCCAGTCCTCAGTGGACTTATCTGCTTCTGGTTCTACTATACAAGCTCCAGGTCCATGGGCAACTTCCCAGGTCTTGCACGCATGAGATATGCCGGAGTACAATTGGTGGAACTCACAGGTATGTGGTTGTACAGATCTACCAGGTCAGGTAGTAGGTCTGGCCACTGATTTCTCTCCTCTAGTGGTATGGTCTTCAGCAGGTCGATGATGATGTTATTCATCTTTTCACAGAGACCGTTGGTTTGTAGTCCTGATCTTTTTACACCCGTACAAATGGCAGAACTCTTTGAACAACTCAGCCTCAAAGGCCGAGCCTTGGTCCGTCAGCACCTGCTCAGGGTATCCATGGGGTCTGCAGAAACACGCCTGGAACGTTTTTGCTGCTGTCTCTGCCGTCAGGTTTTTGACGGGGGCGACCACCAGGAACCTGGAGTAGTGATCCACCATGGTCAGGGCATAGGAGTACCCTGACCTGCTGGGTGATAGCTTGACATGGTCCAGGACCACGATCTCCAGGGGTCGAGTCGTCTTGATGGGTTGCAGGGGTGCCTTCTGGCTGCTGTAGTCTTTTCTTCTGAGGCTACAGGGTCCACAGTTTTGGCACCACCGCTCAATGGAGCTGCGCATTCCTACCCAGTAGAATCGACACTTCAGCAGGGTCTCTAGCTTCTTCCAGCCAAAGTGCCCCGCCTGATCGTGGTAGGCCTCCAACACCATTTGGATGTCTGCCTTGGGGACCACTATCTGCCATACCATATCATGGGTTTTTGGATTGACGTACCTCCGGCACAGCTCCTCACGGTAGATAAACAGCTGGCTTCTCTCATTCCACAGCTGCTTTGCTTGCAGAGACGCATCCTTCTCCAGGGAGGAACCTTCTTGGGTCATCAGCTCCTTGATTCGGCTGACAACCGGGTCACTGTCCTGGGTCTCTTTCCAGCTGTGGTGAGGCAAAGGGTTTAACGTCTTCCCACGCTGCCTTTTGGAGGCTCGTTGCTCGTGGATCATCCCATTCCGGTGAAAGGCAAGTAGCTCAATCTCCTCCAGGTCATCCACTTCTTCTTCTGTGTCTGACTGGTGAGGCATCCTGGACAGAGCATCGGCGTTGGCATTCTTGTGGCCCGCCCGGTATTTAATCGTGAATTGGTAGTTTGACAGCCGAGCCATCCATCGCTGCTCCATGGCTCCTAGCTTGGCCATTTCAAGATGGGTCAAGGGGTTATTGTCAGTGTAGGCAGTGAACTTGCTGGAGGCTAGGTAGTGCTTGAAACTTTCAGTGATGGCCCAGACCAAGGCCAGGAACTCTAACTTAAAGCTGCTATAGTTCTCTGGGTTCCTCTCAGTCGGGCGGAGCTTCCTGCATGCGTATGCGATCACTTCCTCTTGGCCATTCTGCTTCTGACTTAGGACAGCTCCCAGTCCTTCGTTGCTGGCATCAGTATACAGCAGGAACGGTTGGCTGTAGTCAGGGTAGGCCAGGATCTCGTTGCCGGTCAGGATCTCCTTCATCTCCTGAAATGACTCGACTTGCTCCTTACCCCAGTGGAATGGGGGATTTCTGCCTTTGGGGGACTGTCCTACCAGGAGGTCTTGCAGAGGGGCTGCTTTCTTAGTGTAGTCTTTTACAAACCTCCGGTAGTATCCTACTAGTCCCAGGAACTGACGCACCTCCTTGAGGTTCTTCGGCTACGGCCACTTCTGAATGGCAGTGACCTTCTCCGGGTCTGGTGCTACCCCTTCTGGACTGACAATATGCCCCAGGTACTGTACCTTTCTCTTGAGCAGGTGGCACTTTGAGGGCTTCAGCTTCATCCCGTACCGGGACAGTGACTCAAATACCTCCGCCAGGTGCTTCAAGTGGTCCTCATACGTCTTGGAGTACACTATCACGTCATCCAGGTATAGTAACACAGTCTCGAAGTTGCGGTGTCCAAGGCAGCACTCCATCAATCTCTGGAACGTCCCGGGGGCATTGCAGAGTCCAAACGGCATACTGTTGAACTCGCAGAGTCCCATCGGGGTGGTGAAGGCCGTCTTCTCCCAATCCTCCTCAGCCACAGCTACTTGCCAGTACCCACTAGTGAGGTCAAGGGTGGAAAAGTAATTTGCAGACTTTAAGGCAGCCAGGGATTCCTCAATACGTGGTAAAGGGTATGCATCTTTATGTGTAATGCGATTTACTTGTCTGTAATCTACACACATTCTCATGCTTCTGACGCGCCCCTGGGCCTGTGTCGCGCTGCGTTGCGCACGCGGGAGCCTACCCGGAGCCGGATCAGTGGAGGGTCGTAGTCTCGTGGCGGTGACCCGGTCCGTGCCCAGGGAGTCAAACTAGACGGCAGTCTATTAGTAGTAAATAGTTGATGACTACGCCACCCGTTGAGTGCAGCCAGGAAGCTGCTGCTGCAGGGCAGACCGCTGAGGCCGGTGGTAGGATTGTGCAGCGTGATAGTATAACCCCCAACGGGAGGGGTATGGCCTCAGGGCAGCCGACGTGGATGATGGGGGTAGCAGGAACCACTCAGAGACGGTACGGTGTAGTTCAGGGTCTTTACTGGTAACAACGACAGACCCTCCCGGAGTACTTGCTAGCAAACGGGGCCTGGTCAGTCTTTGAGCAGATGGGATCTCCCCTGGCCAGGCGTAGTTGTAGGCCTCCCAAACTGACTGTACTCTTCTGGCTACCTTGCTAGAAGCTGATGTAAGTAGCCCACGTCCCTGAGTGTACCGTGTGGTGCTCACCCGTATGGCCGGTGACTCGGGGCCTTCTAATGGCTTCCGCTCCACGATGGCAGTGCTGGTCCCACGCGTGTGACCGTGCCTTCGGGCTTCTGGGCCAGAGGACCTGAAATCCCCTGCCTGACGGATTCTGCTGCTGGGTAGGAGTTAGTCCCCACAGCCTCGGACTCCGGGTCCGGTAAAGAATCTTCTTAGTCAGGGCGAGCGCTGCAGCTGCCAGCCCCTGACTCCTTGGAACTCTGCTGTTTCCTATGCTGCTTCTTGTCTCCACTCTCCTTGTCTGACTCACCCTGCCTCAGCCCCGGGTTTATACAGGGGAAGTTCTTCCCCTCCCAAGACTGGGCAGGAGGTGTGGCATGCACAGGATCCCTGACCAAAGGACCTCCCACCTGCTCTCAGACATAACATTACATTACTGTGGAAAACCAGACCCCTGGGGTGCCACATTCCCCCCTAGTGAAATTTAGTACTCCGGGACTAAACACATTTAGAAAAACATAACAAAGTATAACAATAACAACACAATAAGAAAAACACATAAGATGGTTGCGGCGTGTCCGCAACCGGGTGCAGTCTTTGAAGAAAAGCAAAGGTGTCCATTTCACCAACACAGGGAGACGTAACCAGGTAGGGGTCTGTCCTACCCCGAGTCCTTAACAGTCTCTAGTCCATCCTGGGTTACGCTCCAACTATATACAAGGATTCCCGGTAAATCCACCAAGGTTTCCTAAAAACAACTGGAAACACAAAATTATTCACAAGCAACAATACACAGAAAAAAAAACATAAATAAAACAATTTATACACTTTAAATTCTCCAGCGTGCGGGTAACTGGCCTCTAGTGGCCCGAGTGGACCTACGGAGCTGACTGTCTGGCCCTGAACTACAGGGTGTAGGAGCTGTCAAGGGTAAACTGGGCAGCTGTCTACCGGCTCTTTGTCTCACTAGGGGTACGGCAGGCTCACTATAAGCAGAGGGTTGATTCTCCTGTTCTGCTTGTGTGGAGTCTTCTGCCTCCTGGACCGGCTGTTCTTCCAGCTCTACCCGTTGCTCCGTAGGTTCTTGGGATGATGGTTGGAGGAAGGTGAGTACGGGTACCACAACTGCACCATTGACTTGAGTCCAAGACTGAGGGAAGTCCCCGAGCACGGTACTAACCATATCTTCCCTTTCTTCCACGGGTCGATGGTCTTCTTGTTCCTCTTCAGGGTTCCTCAGTTGTTCGGGACACTTCTTCAGGTGGTCCCGGGATACAATGGCTGTGGTTTCCCCTCCGTCTTTACTGATGGTACAGACCTTCGGGTTCTCGTGGCTTGAGGGCAGTACGGTGTACGGGTCCTCCTCCCACTGGTCATCCAACTTGTGGAGCCGTCTTTTCCTCTTCAAGACCTGCTCTCCGGGTACCAGGGGAACAGCGGGAGCATACTGGTTGTAAGTCTTCTCTTGTCTTTCCCTAGCCTGACAGAGACTTCGCTCCACGCTCTCTTGTACTCTCCGGTACTGCTGCTGCCTCTCTGTGTCCCAGTCTGTTTCTGGTGAAGTGTCCTCAGGTGTCAGGACTCCCATTTCCAGGTCAACAGGTAACTTACCAGGTCTCGCCCTCATTAGGTAAGCCAGGGTACAGTTGGTGGAACCTACCGGGATGTGGTTGTATAGGTCCACCAGATCGGGCAACTTCTCAGGCCACAGACTGCGTTCTTCCAGGGGCAATGTTTTTAGCAGATCCATTACCACCTGGTTCATTTTTTCACAAAGTCCATTAGTTTGCGGATGGTAGGGTGTCGTCCTTATCTTCCGGCAGCCATACAGATTGCAGAATTCCTGGAAGACCTCCGCTTCAAAGGCAGGTCCCTGGTCCGTCAGCACTTGGTCCGGGTACCCGTGTGGACGGCAGAAGTGCTGCTGGAAGGCTCTAGCTGCTGTTTGAGCCGTTAAGTCCTTGACGGGGACGACAACCAAGAACCGGGAGTAATGATCCACGATGGTTAACGCGTAGACGTAGCCACTTCTGCTTGGGGTCAGTTTTACATGATCCAAGGCTACCAGTTCCAACGGTTGCCGGGTGACGATGGATTGCAGGGGAGTCTTCTGGCTGGCCCGGTCCTTCCTTCTCAGATTGCACGGGCCACAGTCTCTGCACCACTTCTCGATGGTTCCCCTCATGCCTACCCAGTGGAACCGCTCGCGCAGCAGGAACTCCAGCTTTTTCCACCCGAAGTGTCCAGCTCCGTCGTGGTATGCCTCCATCACCATGGCTGCGTCTCTTCGTGGCACCACTACTTGCCAGAGTAGTTCATGCGTCCGGGAGTTGACCATTCTGCGGCACAACTTCCCCTTGTAAAGGAATAGTCGACTCTTCTCCGCCCATAGTTGTTTGGCTTCCTCCGGAGCGTCTGGTTCAAGTCGAGCCTCCGGCCGAGTCAGCATCTCCTTCACCAGTCGGACGGCAGGGTCGCTGTCTTGCGTTTCCGCCCAGTTGTAGTGGGGTAAGGGGTTCAACGTAGCAGCCTGTTTACCCCTTACCCGGTGGGAATACTGGATAGTCCCATGACGGTGGAACGCAGGGAGTTCAACTTCTTCCAGTCCCTCCGGATCTTCTCCTTCGTCCGGCAGGTTGGGCATCCTGGACAGGGCATCCGCGTTAGTATTGGAGCGTCCTGCCCGGTATTTGATTGTGAACTCGTAGTTGGACAGACGGGCCATCCACCTCTGCTCCAGGGCACCGAGTCTTGCCGTGTCCAGGTGTATCAACGGGTTGTTATCCGTGTATACGGTGAACCGGGAAGAAGCGAGGTAATGCCTAAAGCGCTCGGTGACTGCCCATACCACGGCCAGGAACTCTAGCTTAAATGAGCTGTAATTCTCGGGGTTCCTTTCGGTGGGTCGCAGTTTTCGGCTGGCATAGGAGATCACTCGTTCTCTCCCCTGCTGAATCTGGGATAGTACGGCTCCTAGCCCGATGTTACTGGCGTCGGTGTAGAGGATGAAGGGCTGGCTATAGTCTGGGTACGCCAAGATTTCATACCCCGTGAGGGCCATCTTCAGCTGGCGGAAGGACTCTTCTTCTGGCTCTTCCCATTTGAAGGGCGGCTTCTGGTTCTTGGCCTTCCGGGACTGGCCTATCAGGAGGTCCTGCATAGGCGCTGCCTTTTTGGTGAAACCGGGCATAAACCTTCGGTAGTAGCCTACCAACCCTAGGAACTGCCGCACTTCTTTTACGCTGGAGGGGCTTGGCCATCCCTTAATTGCGGTGATCTTATCGGGGTCGGGAGCCACTCCGTCAGCGCTCACCACGTGTCCCAGGTATTGCACCTTTGGTTTCAGGAGGTGACACTTGGAGGGTTTCACCTTTAGGCCGTAACTCGCCAGAGCTTCGAACACCTCCGCCAGGTGTTTCAGGTGGTCCTCATAAGTTTTGGAGTATACGATGACATCGTCCAGGTACAACAGGACCGTCTCGAAGTTTCTGTGGCCCAGACAGCACTCCATTAATCGTTGGAAGGTTCCTGGGGCGTTGCAGAGTCCGAACGGCATGCAGGTGAACTCGCTAAGTCCCATCGGGGTGGTGAATGCGGTCTTCTCCCGGTCCGCCTCTGCTACAGGAACCTGCCAGTACCCGCTAGTGAGATCCAAGGTAGAGAAGAAGTTAGCAGATCTTAAAGCAGCCAATGACTCCTCTATCCTTGGTAAGGGGTACGCATCCTTGTGTGTGATACGGTTGATTTTCCGGTAATCTACACACATCCTCATGGTGTTGTCTTTCTTTTTGACTAAAACTAGTGGGGCTGCCCAGGGGCTACAGCTATCCCGGATTACCCCAGCCTCCTTCATGTCTCTAAGCATCCCCTTGGCGTGTTGGTAATGTGCAGGGGGTACGGGTCGATACCTCTCTTTTATGGGAGGATGATCTCCCGTGGGGATGCGGTGTTCTACCCCCTTGACTCGCCCGAAGTCTAACGGGTGTTTACTAAACACTCTCTCATACTCTTGAACCACCCGATAGACTCCTTGTTTCTGATGTGAGGGAGTGGAATCAGTACCCAAATGTAGTTGCTGACACCAGTCCTCCATGTCTTTCTTAGAGCCGTTACCTTCCTCCGGGTGAGATGGAGGCAAGGGTTCCACAGATTGTATAGAATTTTGATTAGTGGTATATAATTTGGCTAGCGTGGCATACCGGGGCAGGTACACTTCCCTCTCCCCGATATTTATTATGCGAATGGGCACCCTCCCATGGCGTACATTGACCACCCCCCGTGCTGTCAAAATGGTGGGCCTACTGTCTGAGTAAACTGGTTCTACCATTGCCTGGTAATCTCTTCCTCTCAGACCAATAGCTGCCCGGCACCAAATCATCATTTCACTTTTTGGGGGCATGGCAATAGGAAAAGGGTCACACATTCTTACGCTACCAATCTCACCGCCGGAGAGTTCCACTTGTTGCCGTTGCATCAGTGCCCGGATCTCTTTCTGGAGCACCCGCTGCTCGCCGGAGCTGGCGTTCTTGGCAACCTGCTGTAAAAGGAAAATCACCTCTGCAAGACAATTTTCAATTACGTTAGTTCCTAGAGTTATTTTTGGGTGACTCTCATGTTTATCAATATCTACAATGATCAGTCCCTGTGCGGCCAGTTCGACTCTACCGATTTTGAGGGCCACCTCCTTAAATCCGATCTGTGGCACGGGCTGGCCATTGCTGGCGATGATACTCAAGTCGTTGTCAGGGTAGTGGGTAATATCCGAGTCATTCCAGTACTGCTTGAAGAGCACGTACGGGATGGTGGTGACCTGTGACCCGGTATCCAGTAGGGCACTCATGGGAATGCCATCCAGTACCACAGGCAAGACTGGACGTCCTCCCACATATCTGTCGCGCCAGTTCGATGGGCCTGGTGATCTTTTTCCTGGGGGTTGGCCCTCTACCCCAGGTTGTGCCCGTTTAAAGAACAGTACCTTTCCATATGTCCGGGTTGATTGCAGTGGCGGCAGATGGGTCGTCCGTCCTCGCTGTATCGGTCACTGGGTCTTCCTCTGGCCGGTGGGGTCCTCCTTGGTCGACGCCACGGGATGTCCTCCGGTCCGGATGCCAGCTGGATCTTCCCTGGGGTGGAAACCTGTAAAGACTGCACAGTTCGGGTTAGCGCAGCAACGCTCTTAACTAGCTCTTGGACCTGATGGTGTAGGTCTGGAGCCGGGTCATTGTCCAAAGCCTGCGCATCAGCTCCCACAGGCCCTGCTGACAAGGGCGCCGCCTCCTGGTAGTAAGTGGTAGTGGGGCGTCTGTGGGTCACAACGCCACCTGGTGCCGGTTCTCGGAGCACCCGGATGGCTCTGTCCTTGAACTGTGCAAAGTCCAGATGGGGATCCTGTAAGGCCATTGCCCGCAACTGGGTTCGGTGGGCATTGCAATATAAACCCTCTATAAATTGTTCAGTCAACAGCCTGTCCTCGTTTCCCACCCCATCAGGGTCGGTCTGCTTTATGGCCCTCAGGGCCTCTTGTAGGTTTAGTGCATAGTCCCTTATACTCTCATGCGCTCGCTGCTTGCACCCGTAGAATCTAAGCTTAATCTCGGCTGAGGTGCGGGTATCAAAGGTGTCCTTCAGCCGGGTTAGTATCCCTGCGACAGTCTTCCTCCCAGGTGGCCAGGATTTTACTTCCCTTTTGGCTGCCCCGGTTAGTTGGGCCACCAGGATGCTCACTTTTTGCTCTTCTGTGAGGGGGTACACCTGGAAGAGGCTATCCAGCTTTTCTCTAAAGTCATGCAGGGTATGTGACTCCCCTGAATACTGGGGTAGCCAAGCTGCTCCCGGGATATAGGGCATGGTGAAGGGCATAACTGCAGCAGCGGTAGCGCTGGCGGGGGTTGGGGCAGTGAAGCTCTCCTCCGTATCCGACATCTTCCTCCCCCCTAGTGGACCGTGGCCTACCTTGCGATGATCCTCTTCCGTAGGCCGCGGCTCCGCAGTGGATAGTCAGGGTTGAGGACCTTCCATCGCGCTCCTGTGACGTCGGCGTCTGCTGGGCTCCTTCCAGGACCTTACGCAACGTCCGGACGTGAGGCGGGGTTTCAGTTCTCGCGCGCTTTCGGAGTCCACGCCCCTCTTCTTCCCGCGCGGCGTCCCCAAGATGGCGTCCAACGGCGGGAAAACTCCACGGATGGTGGGAAGAAGACCGAAGATGGCGCCGGATGGCGGGAAACTTCACCGATAGCGGGAAGAAGGTAGAAGATGGCGCCGGATGGCGGGAAACCTCCACGGATAGCGGGAATCTTCACCACTGGTAAGTTTGAACAGTCTTTGCTTTTCAGGCACGCAGTACCCGGTGGTTGCGGGCACGAAATCCTGCCGACTACGCCAAAGTTGACGCGCCCCTGGGCCTGTGTCGCGCTGCGTTGCACACGCGGGAGCCTACCCGGAGCCGGATCAGTGGAGGGTCGTAGTCTCGTGGCGGTGACCCGGTCCGTGCCCAGGGAGTCAAACTAGACGGCAGTCTATTAGTAGTAAATAGTTGATGACTACGCCACCCGTTGAGTGCAGCCAGGAAGCTGCTGCTGCAGGGCAGACCGCTGAGGCCGGTGGTAGGATTGTGCAGCGTGATAGTATAACCCCCAACGGGAGGGGTATGGCCTCAGGGCAGCCGACGTGGATGATGGGGGTAGCAGGAACCACTCAGAGACGGTACGGTGTAGTTCAGGGTCTTTACTGGTAACAACGACAGACCCTCCCGGAGTACTTGCTAGCAAACGGGGCCTGGTCAGTCTTTGAGCAGATGGGATCTCCCCTGGCCAGGCGTAGTTGTAGGCCTCCCAAACTGACTGTACTCTTCTGGCTACCTTGCTAGAAGCTGATGTAAGTAGCCCACGTCCCTGAGTGTACCGTGTGGTGCTCACCCGTATGGCCGGTGACTCGGGGCCTTCTAATGGCTTCCGCTCCACGATGGCAGTGCTGGTCCCACGCGTGTGACCGTGCCTTCGGGCTTCTGGGCCAGAGGACCTGAAATCCCCTGCCTGACGGATTCTGCTGCTGGGTAGGAGTTAGTCCCCACAGCCTCGGACTCCGGGTCCGGTAAAGAATCTTCTTAGTCAGGGCGAGCGCTGCAGCTGCCAGCCCCTGACTCCTTGGAACTCTGCTGTTTCCTATGCTGCTTCTTGTCTCCACTCTCCTTGTCTGACTCACCCTGCCTCAGCCCCGGGTTTATACAGGGGAAGTTCTTCCCCTCCCAAGACTGGGCAGGAGGTGTGGCATGCACAGGATCCCTGACCAAAGGACCTCCCACCTGCTCTCAGACATAACATTACATTACTGTGGAAAACCAGACCCCTGGGGTGCCACACTTCCATCCTTTTTCCTGACTAGAACTAGGGGAGCTGCCCAGGGACTACAACTATCCCTTACTACCCCTGCCTTCTTCATGTCGTGCAACATCTCCTTCGCCTTCTGGTAGTGTGCTGGTGGTATAGGCCTGTAACGTTCTTTGATGGGTGGATGGTCACCTGTGGGGATATGGTGTTGAACCCCCTTAATCCTCCCAAAGTCAAGTCGGTGCGTACTGAATACCTGCGCGTATTCCTGAACCACCCGGTGTACACCCTGTTTCTGATGGGCAGGAGTGGTGTCTGTCCCTACATGGAGCTGTTGACACCAATCCCCCACCTGGGTTGCCGGGTCATTATCCTCCACTTTGTCTGGTGAGGTTAAGGACTCCGCCGTGTGTATGGAGTTGTTATTTACTGTGTACAGTTTGGCAACAGTGGCATAGCGTGGTAATCTGACCTCATCTTCCCCAAAGTTGAGAAGACGGACGGGCACTCTCCCATTGCGTACATCCACTACCCCTCTGGCAGTTAAGAGTGTAGGTCTGTGCTCGGAGCTAAGGGGTTCTACTACCGCCTGGTAGCTCTGTCCTTTAAGACCCATTGCTGCTCTACACCAGATAAGCATTTCCCTCATTGGGGGAATCACAATGGGTATGGGGTCTGTTACCCGCACATTACCAATCTCACCACCGGATAGTTTTACTTGCTGCTGGTACATCAGGGCTCGGATCTCCTTCTTGATCGCTCTTCTCTGCCCCGGTCTGGCGGCGTTAGCGAGCTGTTGGAACAAAAACACCACTTCCTCCAAACAGTTACCAACAATGTTAGTGCCTAGTACCATATTCAGTCCTGAGTCATCAGAGACAGTCTCTAATACAATGAGTCCCTGGTCCTTCAGCTCCGCTCTCCCCACTTTTACCGTCACATCCTTAACCCCGATTAGGTTAAGAGGGAGGCCGTTAGAGGCATATACTGAAAAATCTGGGTTCGGGGGTTGGAGACTGTCCATGGACCAGTATCTCTTGTAAAGGACATCAGGCATAATTGTTACCTGAGATCCAGTGTCCAGCAGGGCAGGTATCGCTATGCCGTCCAGGATTATGGACAGGAAAGGTCTTCCTCCCACAAACCTGCTGTGCCAGTCTGAGGGGCCTGCTGAGTCTATTCCTGGGTGTTGGCCCTCGGACCCAGGGTTTTCTCATTTAAAGGACAGCTCTGGATGGTGTGACCTGACTTGTGGCAGCGGTGGCAGACAGGGTCCCTCGGTGGACGGCGTTGGTCGCTGATCCTTCCAGGGGGTGGCGTTGTCCTCTTCCTCCTTCTCATCCAGGGGACATCCTCAGGGCTGTCGGCTAGCAGGATCCTTCCTTCCTCCTCGGGCTCCGTCCTCAGCTGCAGGGCACTCAGCACAGTAGTCAGGGTTTTGCTCAACTGACGCACTTCAGAGCGCAGGCTGTCCAGCTCACCAGGGGACGTTGCTTGCACCTTGGCTTCAGCAGCCACCGGGGAAAAGGTGGACGCCGCAGACACTGGGGTGGCCCCACCCTGGTAACATTGGATAGCAGTTGTTTCCAGGGGCTGCAGTCCTTTTATAGCCATGTCCTTAAGGGTGTCAAAGGTGGCATCTGGATGATCCAGGGACCACCAACGAACAGTCCTGCTCTCCTCTTGGGACCTCAGTCGCCGGATAAACTGTTCCTTCAGCATTTTATTTTCATCATTGATGCTGGTTGGACTAACCTGTTTCAGAGCCCGCAGGGCCCCTTGCAAACGCCAGGCATAGTCCCGAACACTGTACTCTGGTTGCTGAGAGCAGTTGTAGAACCTCATCCGGAGGTCTGTCTCAGTACAATTCTCAAAGACAGTCTGTAACTTTTTAAAGATTGCGGACACTGACTCCTGGTCTGCGGCCGACCAGGTTTCTACTTCTCGCTCCGCAGCACCAGTCAATTGTCCTAATACAACAGCGGCTCTTTGCTTGCCTGTCATAGAGTACATGTCCAGTATACCGCATATTTTCCACTTAAATCCAGACAGGGTATCTGGTTTGCCGCTGTACTGGGGGAGCCACTTCGCTCCAGGGATGTACGGTAGGGCCATGGGTATGACAGGGTTACAGGCTCTGCTGGTGGAGAGGCTGCTTCAGCCTGCTCGACGCCGAGCTCGGGTTGAACATCAGGGCGGTTAACCGGTATTCCGGCGTTGTGCTGTTCCTCGGACATGCTGGCGCCCCCCTAGCGAACCATGGCCTACCTTCTTTTCTTCCGGGAAGGCCGCAGCTCCGCAAGTGACGGTCTTTTTCAGGACCTTGCGTCGCTTGCGTCCTACGTCAGAGCGTTCAGCGACGCTCCTTCAAGGACCTGGCGCTTCCTGGCTTGACGTAGAGGCGTGGGGCGTGTCCGGGGCTTCGCGCGCTTTAGCAGGTACGCCTCTCAGTTTCCCGCGGTGACACCCTTCTTCCCGCTCGGCGGCCCAACAATGGCCGCAATCTTCGCCACAGTTAAAATACACAGTTTTTGATTAAAGGCGCACAGTACCCGGTGGCAACGGGCATAACACTCTGTCGTTGCAGCGGGCACGGAATCCTGCTCGTGACGCCAGGAAAGAGATGACGCGCCCAGGGGATGGGGACGACTCGGCGCCCGGGCCTTGTTGCCTGGTCTTGGGGATGTCCCGGTAGTCGGCTCCCGGGCCCGTACCCTGGGCCTCTCTTTAAAAGGGTGGATAATTATGTGAAAGTTTGTGACGCCACCTGTGGTGTCTGGTGAGGATCACCAGCGCTGCAGCAGCCCACTGAGGCCGGTGTTAAGGCAGCTTGGGTGGTATAGCTCTCCACAGGTGGAGCTAGGCCTCAGGGCAGCGTGAATGTAGGGATGCAGGACAGGGGGAACCCAGCCGGGTCTGAAGAAGGATAGGCAAACACACAGTTCACTTCAGTACCTTTTACTGATGGAAGTTCAGGCACATTCCGGAGCACTGTAGGGTGAAGGGTGCATATCAGGATTCTCCCCAGTGAGCGGGTATGGGGCCTCCTGTTTCTTGCCTTTGTGTGGTAAGTTTCTGACCTGCCTGGAGCTAGGCCTAACTTTGTCTCTGTCCTGCACCGGCTGACTTTGTGGTAGGGCCGTCTCTTGGAGTACATGCTCCCAGCTTGCGGGGTCTTCGTGACTCCTGGCTCTGGTACGTATCAGCTCTTGGGCGATCCTGGGACCTGAAGTCTTCCAGGGGTCTCCGGTTGTCTCCACAGGGGGATATACGGCCCTGTAGACGCGGACCCGGTGTCCGGTATATGTTTTCTGGGGTGAGCTTGTACAGCTCCTCTGCCCCCAATGCTACTCACTCCTCTAGCCTTCGGCCTCGCTTGAGGCCCGCACTAGGCTATACACAGTAGCGGCAGCCTGCCGCGCTTCACCGCTCTTATGGCGTCAGCACGCCTTGGGCTCTAACTGAGCTCCCTGAGTCTAGCTTGCAGGAGCCTCGTGCTCCACTGCTGAACTACTAGCTGTGTTCTCTAGACTAGACTGGACTAGACTGAGCTCCACTGCAGGCTGACCTTTTTCAGGCTCATCTACTGCAGGAACTCCAGACTCGACTGACTGCCTAGCTCCACCTTCCTTTTTTATATCCCTATCCGGGCTCCCTCTGGTGGTCTGAGGTGGAAGGTGGAGGTGTGTGTATCCTCTTGTGGAGGAATCCGTCCATGCACCCCTCTAGGATCTGTGGCACTAATGCACAGCAGGGCGCCACATTTGGATCACACAGAAGAACATTTGTGAGACGCAGAACAACTGAAAAGATGCTGGAAGAGTGCCTGATGCCATCTGTCAAGCATGGTGGAGGTAATGTGATGGTCTAGAGTTGATTTGGTCCTGGTAAAGTGGGAGATTTGTACAAGGTAAATGGGATTTTGAATAAGGAGGCTATCACTCCATTTTGCAACTCCATGCCATACCCTGTGGACAGCGCTTGATTGGAGCCAATTTCATCCTACAACAGGACAATGGCCCAAAACACACCTCCAAATTATGCATGAACTATTTAGGGAAGAAGCAGACAGCTGATATTCTATATGTAATGGAGTGGCCAGCGCAGTCACCAGATCTCAACCCCATTGAGCTGTTGTGGGAGCAGCTTCACCGTATGGTACGCAAAAAGTGCCCATCAATCCAATCCAACTTGTGCGAGGGGCTTCAGGGAGCATGGGGTGAAATTTCTCAAGATTAACCCCTTAATAACATCTGACGTACTAATACGCGTCTGTGCCCTGGGACTTAAGAGCCAGACCCGTATTAGTACGTCATCGCGATCGCGCGCGCACACAGGCTGTGCGGGCGCGATCGCCGCCGGGTGTCAGCTGATTGTCACAGCTGACACCCAGTACTATGTGCAGGGAGCGGTCCTGCACCGCTCCCAGCACATTAACCCCTGCAATGCTGCGATCGAAGTCGATCGCAGCCGATCGCAACATTGCGGGGGCAAGGGGAGGTGATCGCAGATACTCACCTCCTCTTCCGGCTTCCAGCGCTGTCTGCAAAGGCTTCCCGGGTGTTGCCATGACGACCCGATGTCGTCATGACAACATCCGGGTCACCAGACAGCAGGAAGATTGTTTGGACATGCGCAGTGCATCTCCAAACAATCTTCTCACTGTGCAGCGCTGACAGACTGCATGGCACAGGGATGGTGCTGCATTCCTGTGCCATGCAGGCGATCAGAGAAAAAAAAGTGAAAGTCCCATAGTGGGACAAAGTAATAAAGTATAAAAACACCCAGAAAGTGAAAAAAAAAAAATAAATAAAATTGCAAAAATATAAAAATAAAATAATCCACCAAAAATAAAAATATAATGTACCCATCAATAAACATTATTATAAAAAAAAACAAAAAAAACAATAAAAGTACACATATTTGGTATCGCCGCGTCCGGAACAACCTGACCTATAAAACTGTCCCACTAGTTAACCCCTTCAGTGAACACGGTAAAAAAACAAAAAAGAAAACGAAGCAAAAAACAATGCTTTATCACCATACCGCCAAATAAAAAATGGAATAACACGTGATCAAAAAGACGAATATAAATAAAAATGGTACCGCTGAAAACGACACCTCGTCCCGCAAAAAACAAGCTGCCATACAGCTCCATCAGCCGAAAAATAAAAAAGTTATAGCTCTCAGAATAAAGCTATGCTAAAAAATATTTTTTTCTATAAAAGTGCTTTTATTATGTAAAAGTGCAAAACATAGAAAAACGATATAAATGTGGTACCGCTGTAAACGTACTGACCCGAAGAATAAAGCTACCTCATCAATTTTACCACACGCGGAACAGAATAAAAAAAAATAAAAAAAATTCCTGAATTGTTGGTTTTTATCTATTCTGCCTCCCAAAAATCGGAATAGAAAGCGATCAAAAAATGTCACGTGCCTGAAAATGGCATCAATAACAACGTCAACTCATCCCGCAAAAAACGAGCCGTCACATGACTGTCTGCCAAAATCTGGAAAAATTATAGCTCTCAAAATATGGCGATGCAAAAACTAGGTTTTACAAAAAATGCGTCTTTTTGTGTGTGACAGCTGTCAGTCATAAAAACCCATATGATTCTGGTATTGCTGTAATCACACCGACCCGAAGAATAAAGTCGTCTAATCACTTATACCGCACGAGGAACGGCGTCAAAAATAAACTCTTGGGTTAGGATTGGGCTAGGGTTAGGGCTGGGTTTGGGGTTAGGGTTGTGCTACGGTTAGGGTTGTGCTATGGATAGGGTTGTGCTACGGTTAGGGTTGTGCTACGGTTAGGGTTGTGCTACGGTTAGGGTTGTGCTACGGTTAGGGCTGGGGTTGGGGTTAGGGTTGGAGTTAGGGTTGTGATGGGGTTGGGATTTTTTTCAAAAGTAAGAAAAAAGATGACGATATGGCGACTAGTGTTGAGCGCAAGTGCTCGCTACTTGAGTTTGCATCGGGTGCTCTGGTATGCATTGAGTATCGTGGGTATTTGAGTGACATGCTCGAGTCTCTGCCCCATATGCTTCGCGGCCAAAAAAACTTTACGGGGATAGCCTGCCATGGACGAGCGATCCCCGCATGGTTTTTTTTGGGTGTCTAATAACCGTGAAACATGCGGAGCAGGGACTCGAGCATGTCACTCGAGCACACGCTGTACATGGTGCATACCTGAGTACCTGATGCAAACTCAAGTAGCGAGCACTTGCGCTCAAGACTAATGACAACTTATTCAATATGATGACCTAATGTAAACAAATTCTGTGTCATACCTCTGGGTTCAAAATGTTCACTATACACCTTAATAAAATCCTTGAGGGGTATAGTTTCCAAAATGGGGTCACTTGTGGGGGAGCTCTACTGTTTAGGCACATCACGGGCTCTCCAAACGCGACATGGTGTCCGCTAACAAATTGAATGGAAAATCGGCTCAAATTGTTAGCGGACGCCATGTTGCGTTTGGAGAGCTACTGCGTGCACAAACATTGGAGCTCCCTCACAAGTGACCCCATTTTGGAAACTAGACCCCCCAAGGCACCTATCTAGATGCATAGTGAGCACTTGGAACCCCCAGGTGTTTCACAAATTGATTCATAAATATGAAAAAGTGTTTTTTTTTCACTTTTCCATTTTTACGAATCAATTTGTGAAGCACCTGGGGGTTCCAAGTGCTCACTATCCTCCAGACCAGCGACGCCAACACAAAATAGCACTTTCGTGGGAGGACTGGAATGCTCAGCGCCGACAGCCCCCTTATACTGCCGTCGCTTCTCAACTAAGTGATCAGCGGCAACAGCATTCAGAGGCGCCAAGGCTACCGGAGCTGCCCCCGACACCGGGCTGCTCCCCCCTCCCACTGAGGAGCGCACCACAGCATCGTGGCCTGACCGAACGCCCGCCGCCGGGCCACCCTCACTGTCCAGCCTCTCGGCTGATGCACCTCCTGCTACGTCCCCGCTACTACAAGCAGAGATGGAGCTCTGCGCCTCACTACCACGCTGTGTAATCTCTCCGCGCCTTTGCACCGGATCCACAGCAGAACCCGGGCTGGGCTGGGCAACGGGGTTTATACAGCGAGCTGAGCCTGCCGCCGACTCAGGGGGTACAGGGAGGGGGGCATATACGTATCTTACCGCTTCCTGCAGCTTTGGCTTGATCTTCTTTGCCTTTTTGTGGCCCCCAGGTGCCTCTTCTGGTAAATCATCACCAAGATGGAAGTTTTGGAGGCACACTGGGGACTCCAGGAGCTTTATTTCCGTCATGAGCGCCCCTCCATGACTGCTGCTATCACTGTCCTCCCCAGAGCAGGCAGAACTGCGACCGGATGTCATTGTCGCCCGTCCTGCTGGGAGCTCACTGCACGTGGCCTGCGGGTCATTTTGCAGGCTGACAGGTGGGGCTTTCTGCTGGTCATCTTCACTCTCATCATCCACCTGGCTCTCAGGCTGCAGCCCCATCTGCCTTTGCTCTCTGTTATCAGCCATTTCTCTGAAGCGGTCTTCATTAATTAGTTTTTCCTTAAAAGGACCACTCTGCTCTCTGATGGTAGCTTTCCTTAGTTCCAGCACATGAATGTCACTGGTGAGCCTCTTTACCTCCACCTGGAGTTTAGCCTTCCTCGATTTGGAGGCCCCTGCAGCTTTGGCGCTTGTGCAGCGCAGCTCCTCCCGAAGCCTCCTGACGAGCTTACTTGAATCTTCATACTCACGGAGGTGGATCATGACCCGGGAGGCATAGGTGGGCACAGACTCCCGGGGACTTTATGTGGCACCCCACGTCTGGTCGCCACAGTGGCAGCAATGTCATGTCTGAGAGCAGGTGGGAGGTTCCCTGGTTAGGGACAATTAGCATGCAGCACGTCCTGCCTCAGTCCAGGGAGGGGAGAAACCTGCCCTTTATAAACTGGATCTGGGGCGGGATTAGAGAGTCAAGCCAGAGACAAGTTCCAGACAAGTTGGAGATAGGGACAGGTCAGCAGCAGGCTGAGGAGTCCCTGTAGGCAGAGGAGGAACACGAGGCCAGGAGGGGAGCTAGAAGAGCTCATCCTGGCTAGAGACTTAGAAAGCTGGACACTGGAGTCCAAGGCTGTTAGGGTTATAAGCCCAGCAGCAGAAAACCACCACGCAGGGGACTTCAAGTCCTCTGGCCCAAGGAAGCCAGGAGGCTCAGCCACACGAGAGGGACTACTACTGCCCTGGAGGGGTGAGAAGCACGGAAGGCCCGAGTCGCCAGTCATACGGGTGAGAACAACACGGTACACTCAGGGATGTGGGCTACCACTACACTACAGCGGGATAGCCAAGAAAGAGTGAAGTCAGCACGGTAGGCCTACAAACTCCCCCTGACCAGCAGGATTTCCCAGTTGCTCTCAGACTGACCAGGCCTCCATTGTTAACCTGCATTCCGGACGGGTCCCTTAATACCACCAACAGTAAAGACCCTGATTTGCATGACAGACTCCGTGTGGTTACTGCTGCTCCCACGCACCATCACCACCAACATCCCTACTTTCTGCCCTGAGGCTATACTTCTCCCGTGGGGAGTTATACTATCCTCTGCTGCATTCCCAATACCAGCCTCAGCGGTCGGCCCTGCAGCGGCGGTACACTCTGACCGCAATCCACGGGTGGAGTAGTCGGACATTTAAATATCACAAAACCACACAAATAGACTGCCATTTGGTTTGACCACCTTGAGCCACGGGACCGGGTCCCGGCCACACGAGGACTACAACCCCCAGCACCCGCAACGGGTCCAGTTCCGGGTATCACCACACTCACACGGCGCAGGGGGTGCGTCATTTGCAGCCCCCAAACTTCCTCAGTGAGGGCGGCCTCACCTCCGTGAGCACTCAGCTTTCCTTTGGAAGGAGCGCCATCATGCACGCTGTCAGGCTTACCCTCCATGCTGGAAGCCTTGCGACTTCTAGGAGTCTCCATAGTCCTGGGGGGAGTAGGAGCCACATTGCTGCGACTCCTGGTGGAGCGTCTCACCCCCAAGTCCTCCGATGTGCAGGCCGGTTGCTGGTTTCTCCTGCCCCCCGCTGGACTGGTTTGGGAAGCAGAAGACTGGGACTTGGCTCCATCACTCATCCCAAGAATCCCACTCCCTCCCTGGGTAGGAGAGAGAGCAGATCCCCAGGTGGAGAGGTGTTGGTTCTCACAGACCTCAGGAGCTCACAACAGGATCTGCAGCCACCACACCCACAATCACCACAGTGAGCAACAGCTTATCAGAGCTGCACTCACTATTCTGCTGGTGCAGTCACTGTGTACATACATTATATTACTGATCCTGAGTTACATCCTGCATTATACTCCAGAGCTGCACTCACTATTCTGCTGGTGCAGTCACTGTGTACATACATTACATTACTGATCCTGTACTGATCATGAGTTACATCCTGTATTATACTCCAGAGCTGCACTCACGATTCTGCTGGTGCAGTCACTGTGTACATACATTACATTACTGATCCTATACTTATCCTGAGTTACATCCTGTATTACACTCCAGAGCTGCACTCACTATTCTGCTTGTGCAGTCACTGTGTACATACATTACATTACTGATCCTGTAATGATCCTGAGTTACATCCTGTATTAAACTCCAGAGCTGCACTCACTATTCTGCTGGTGCAGTCACTGTGTACATACATTACATTGCTAATCCTGTACTGATCCTGAGTTACATTCTGTATTATACCCCAGAGCTGCACTCACTAGTCTACTGGTGCAGTCACCGTGTACATACATTACATTACTGATCCTGAGTTACATCCTTTATTATACCCCAGAGCTGCACTCACTATTCTGCTGGTGCAGTCACTGTGTACATACATTACATTACTGATCCTGAGTTACATCCTGTATTATACTCCAGAGCTGCACTCACTATTCTGCTGGTGCAGTCACTGTGTACATACATTACATTACTGATCCTGTACTGATCCTGAGTTACATCCTGTATTATACTCCAGAGCTGCACTCACTATTCTGCTGGTGCAGTCACTGTGTACGTACATTACATTACTGATCCTGTACTGATCCTGAGTTACATCCTGTATTATACTCCAGAGCTGCACTCACTATTCTGCTGGTGTAGTCACTGCGTACATACATTACATTACTGATCCTGTACTGATCCTGAGTTACATCCTGTACTATGTAGCGTCGGCGTCCCTGCCTCCTGCTAGGCAGGGACGCTGTTCCCCTCACCTCTCCGCTCTGTGCCCGGCGTCTTCCTCCCGCTCTGCTGGCAGCGTGCGCTGCTTCCCGGCCACTGTGCTTAGGGCGCGCGCGCGCTCCCCCTCTCTTAAAGGGGCCGCGCGCGCCATCCTAAGGAGTCCCCGGCCAATGGCCGGAGGACCTCACCATATATAAGGAACCTCCTCCAAAATGGAGGTGCCCGAGCAATGTTGTTGCATAGCCTATCACTCTGCTTCAGCCCTCAGGTCCCGTTACCAGATACCTGCCAGTTACCTGCCAGATTCCTGCTTGATACCTGCCTGATACTTGTCTATCTACTTGCATTCCTGTGGTCCGACAGTCTGCCTACCAGCCCTGCCAGTCTGTCTATGGATCTGATTGCCCGCTCACCTGGGAGCGCTCATCAGCTACCTGCCTGCTAGCCTACCTGGAGGCTCTGCCGTCACGTGCTGTGACCACCTGCCTGTCCAGAGACTCTTACCCGCTCACCTGGGAGCGTCCGCCTGCTACCTGCCTGCTAGCCTACCTGGAGGCTCTGCCGTCACGTGCTGTGACCACCTGCCGGTCCAGAGACTCTTACCCGCTCACCTGGGAGAATCCGCCTGCTACCTGCCTGCTAGCCTACCTGGAGGCTCTGCCGTCACGTGCTGTGACCACCTGCCTGTCCAGAGACTCTTACCCGCTTACCTGGGAGCATCCGCCTGCTACCTGCCTGCTAGCCTACCTGGAGGCTCTGCCGTCACCTGCTGTTTCCACCTGCCTGTCCAGAGACTCTTGCCCGCTCACCTGGGAGCCTCCACCTGCTACCCGCCTGCTAGCCTATCTGGAGGCTTAGCCGTCACTTGCCGTGACCACGCGCCTGTCAAGAGACTGTCCCCGTCACTTGCCGTGATCTCCTGCCCTTCTTCCCAGAGACTGTCCCCGTCACTTGTCGTGACCTCCTGCCCTTCTACCCAGAGACTGTCCCCGTCACTTGCCGTGACTACCTGCCCGCCTACCCTGGGAGCCACCCGTTTCCTTACAAGGACTGCCCCTTTGTATCGTTGCTCAGAGGTTCCACCTCCCAGACCCGTTACATATTATACTCCAGAGCTGCACTTACTATTCTGCTGGTGCAGTCACTGTGTACGTACATTACATTACTGATCCTGAGTTATATCCTGTATTATACTCCAGAGCTGCACTCACTATTCTGCTGGTGCAGTCACTGTGTACATTCATTACATTGCTGATCCTGTACTGATCCTGAGTTACATCCTGTATTATACTCCAGAGCTGCACTCACTATTCTGCTGGTGGAGTCACTGTGTGCATACATTACATTACTGATCCTGAGTTACCTCCTGTATTATGCTCCAGAGCTGCACTCACTATTCTGCTGGTGCAATCACTGTGTACATACATTACATTACTGATCCTGAATTACATCCTGTATTATACTCCAGAGCTGCACTCACTATTCTGCTGGTGAAGTCACTGTGTACATACATTACATTACTGATCCTGTGCTGATCCTGAGTTACATCCTGTATTATACTACAGAGCTGCACTCACTATTCTGCTGGTGCAGTCACTGTGTACATACATTACATTACTGATCCTATACTTATCCTGAGTTACATCCTGTATTACACTCCAGAGCTGCACTCACTATTCTGCTTGTGCAGTCACTGTGTACATACATTAGATTACTGATCCTGTAATGATCCTGAGTTACATCCTGTATTAAACTCCAGAGCTGCACTCACTATTCTGCTGGTGCAGTCACTGTGTACATACATTACATTGCTAATCCTGTACTGATCCTGAGTTACATTCTGTATTATACCCCAGAGCTGCACTCACTAGTCTACTGGTGCAGTCACCGTGTACATACATTACATTACTGATCCTGAGTTACATCCTTTATTATACCCCAGAGCTGCACTCACTATTCTGCTGGTGCAGTCACTGTGTACATACATTACATTACTGATCCTGAGTTACATCCTGTATTATACTCCAGAGCTGCACTCACTATTCTGCTGGTGCAGTCACTATGTACATACATTACATTACTGATCCTGTACTGATCCTGAGTTACATCCTGTATTATACTCCAGAGCTGCACTCACTATTCTGCTGGTGCAGTCACTGTGTACGTACATTACATTACTGATCCTGTACTGATCCTGAGTTACATCCTGTATTATACTCCAGAGCTGCACTCACTATTCTGCTGGTGTAGTCACTGCGTACATGCATTACATTACTGATCCTGTACTGATCCTGAGTTACATCCTGTATTATACTCCAGAGCTGCACTCACTATTCTGCTGGTGTAGTCACTGTGTACATACATTACATTACTGATCCTGTACTGATCCTGAGTTATATCCTGTATTATACTCCAGAGCTGCACTCACTATTCTGCTGGTGTAGTCACTGTGTACATACATTACATTACTGATCCTGTGCTGATCCTGAGTTACATCCTGTATTATACTCCAGAGCTGCACTCACTATTCTGCTGGTGTAGTCACTGTGTACATACATTACATTACTGATCCTGTACTGATCCTGAGTTACATCCTGTATTATACTCCAGAGCTGCACTCACTATTCTGCTGGTGCAGTCACTGTGTACATACATTACATTGCTAATCCTGTACTGATCCTGAGTTACATTCTGTATTATACCCCAGAGCTGCACTCACTAGTCTACTGGTGCAGTCACCGTGTACATACATTACATTACTGATCCTGAGTTACATCCTTTATTATACCCCAGAGCTGCACTCACTATTCTGCTGGTGCAGTCACTGTGTACATACATTACATTACTGATCCTGAGTTACATCCTGTATTATACTCCAGAGCTGCACTCACTATTCTGCTGGTGCAGTCACTATGTACATACATTACATTACTGATCCTGTACTGATCCTGAGTTACATCCTGTATTATACTCCAGAGCTGCACTCACTATTCTGCTGGTGCAGTCACTGTGTACGTACATTACATTACTGATCCTGTACTGATCCTGAGTTACATCCTGTATTATACTCCAGAGCTGCACTCACTATTCTGCTGGTGTAGTCACTGCGTACATGCATTACATTACTGATCCTGTACTGATCCTGAGTTACATCCTGTATTATACTCCAGAGCTGCACTCACTATTCTGCTGGTGTAGTCACTGTGTACATACATTACATTACTGATCCTGTACTGATCCTGAGTTATATCCTGTATTATACTCCAGAGCTGCACTCACTATTCTGCTGGTGTAGTCACTGTGTACATACATTACATTACTGATCCTGTGCTGATCCTGAGTTACATCCTGTATTATACTCCAGAGCTGCACTCACTATTCTGCTGGTGTAGTCACTGTGTACATACATTACATTACTGATCCTGTACTGATCCTGAGTTACATCCTGTACTATGTAGCGTCGGCGTCCCTGCCTCCTGCTAGGCAGGGACGCTGTTCCCCTCACCTCTCCGCTCCGTGCCCGGCGTCTTCCTCCCGCTCTGCTGGCAGCGTGCGCTGCTTCCCGGCCACTGTGCTTAGGGCGCGCGCGCGCTCCCCCTCTCTTAAAGGGGCCGCGCGCGCCGTCCTAAGGAGTCCCCGGCCAATGGCCGGAGGACCTCACCATATATAAGGAACCTCCTCCAAAATGGAGGTGCCCGAGCAATGTTGTTGCATAGCCTATCACTCTGCTTCAGCCCTCAGGTCCCGTTACCAGATACCTGCCAGTTACCTGCCAGATTCCTGCTTGATACCTGCCTGATACTTGTCTATCTACTTGTGTAGCACCCTGAGGATTCGGCTGCTACAGGGGTATTGCACCTCAACCTAGAGGTGTGATATTCCACTCCCGGGTAAGGATGGAGTGTGGAACTGAGCTCAGTTAGCTGCATGCACTACACACATCCCATTTCCGAGGAACAGACCAACGGTACTCCCACCAGTTTATGTGCAGGTACGACAGTGTTAGTTCCTGGCTGGAGTGGGAGGGGGGTGGAACATCCCAGTAGTGTAGGGGCAGATAGGGGGAGCAGCCTGGGTAAAGTTAGGAGCTCATTGGGTGCTGGTCACCTGAGCTCACACATAGAGGGAGTATATAAGGTGGGAACCATCTTAGATCAGGGTCAGTCAGTGAGACGTCAGTCTTTTGCAGAGTGAGGTCAGTCTGTCAGAGTTGAGCAGAGGAGAAGAGCAGCTCCAAGGCCAAGAGAGAGAGAGGAGAAAGAAAGACCCAGAGGGGGAGAACGAAGGAACTCCAAGAGCCCAAATTAGACCAGAGGGTGAAGAGTTGGCGACAGGGTACCGGATCCCAAGCTGGCAGAGGCTACAGCACACCTTAGCCAGGAACCGGAGGTCGTGGGCAGGATCTGCCACGACCACCCACTAAATCCACCCGGAAGGCAGACCAGGAATAGGGTCAGGGAACCCAGAGACAAGGGTTTACCACCAAGAGGCCCGAGGGAGCCGGACATAGGTGGATCCCTGGTGGGGAAGGCCAGAGAAGAAGACAGGACAGAAAGGGAGCTCAGGACCACGCTCCAGAATCACCTGGGGGTTGGCCGAGTCCAGGACCTGGTGGACGCAGCACGGCTCGGGTGGTCACTTAAGGCCGGAGTGACCAGAACAACTGCAGTAAGTAAACAAACCCTGAACTGCACAGCCCGACTCTGAGTCTCATTTCCATCCTCGCTGCACCACCACAACCCCCATCCTCTGCAACTGACCCCCTGAGGCTATACCCCTCCCGTTGGGGGTTATACTACCTAAGCTGCACTCACATCATCAGCCTCAGTGGAACCTGCTGCAGCGGCGGCCGTATTGACCGCAATTCAACGGGTGGCGTAGTCGACACAAAAGAACATCTAGTAACATCATAAGGACTGCCACACACTGAGCTTGACACCCTGGGCACGGACCGGGTCACAGCCACTCGGAGACTACAACCCCCATCTGATCCGGCTCCGGGTATCCCCCAAACAACACTGGCCCAGGGGGCGCGTCACTTGCATTCCTGTGGTCCGACAGTCTGCCTACCAGCCCTGCCAGTCTGTCTATGGATCTGATTGCCCGCTCACCTGGGAGCGCTCATCAGCTACCTGCCTGCTAGCCTACCTGGAGGCTCTGCCGTCACGTGCTGTGACCACCTGCCTGTCCAGAGACTCTTACCCGCTCACCTGGGAGCGTCCGCCTGCTACCTGCCTGCTAGCCTACCTGGAGGCTCTGCCGTCACGTGCTGTGACCACCTGCCGGTCCAGAGACTCTTACCCGCTCACCTGGGAGAATCCGCCTGCTACCTGCCTGCTAGCCTACCTGGAGGCTCTGCCGTCACGTGCTGTGACCACCTGCCTGTCCAGAGACTCTTACCCGCTTACCTGGGAGCATCCGCCTGCTACCTGCCTGCTAGCCTACCTGGAGGCTCTGCCGTCACCTGCTGTGACCACCTGCCTGTCCAGAGACTCTTCCCCGCTCACCTGGGAGCCTCCACCTGCTAGCCTATCTGGAGGCTTAGCCGTCACTTGCCGTGACCACGCGCCTGTCAAGAGACTGTCCCCGTCACTTGCCGTGATCTCCTGCCCTTCTTCCCAGAGACTGTCCCCGTCACTTGTCGTGACCTCCTGCCCTTCTACCCAGAGACTGTCCCCGTCACTTGCCGTGACTACCTGCCCGCCTACCCTGGGAGCCACCCGTTTCCTTACAAGGACTGCCCCTTTGTATCGTTGCTCAGAGGTTCCACCTCCCAGACCCGTTACATATTATACTCCAGAGCTGCACTTACTATTCTGCTGGTGCAGTCACTGTGTACGTACATTACATTACTGATCCTGAGTTATATCCTGTATTATACTCCAGAGCTGCACTCACTATTCTGCTGGTGCAGTCACTGTGTACATTCATTACATTGCTGATCCTGTACTGATCCTGAGTTACATCCTGTATTATACTCCAGAGCTGCACTCACTATTCTGCTGGTGGAGTCACTGTGTACATACATTACATTACTGATCCTGAGTTACCTCCTGTATTATGCTCCAGAGCTGCACTCACTATTCTGCTGGTGCAGTCACTGTGTACATACATTACATTACTGATCCTGAGTTACATCCTGTATTATACTCCAGAGCTGCACTCACTATTCTGCTGGTGCAGTCACTGTGTACATACATTACATTACTGATCCTGTGCTGATCCTGAGTTACATCCTGTATTATACTACAGAGCTGCACTCACTATTCTGCTGGTGCAGTCACTGTGTACGTACATTACTGTAACATACCTGGCGGCGTCCTTGCATAGTGGTCCATCTCCCACTGTGCAAGAGCGCGCACTTGATCTCTAGTCCAGTCTGCTAGCCTGGCTTCCCTCCATGCTGTCTGTTTGCCTCTGTTTCTGCTGCTTAAGGGCGGCGCCCGATCACTTCATATTTCTTGTACCTGCTGCGGGCACACCCCTTGTGCGTCCTCAGCCTATTGTTGTCTGTTATCTGGTATTTAACCCAGCTCCTCCCAAGAAACCCTGCCTGAGCATTGTGTTCTGTCAGTTGGCTTCTGGTCACTGATATGCCAGGTCCCGTTTATGTTTCCTGCCTTCGGTATCAGTTCCCGTGTCTGAACTGTGTCCTGTCTGTATTATCTTCTAGCCTGTTGTCTTCTGCCTATCCTGGAGGCTGTATTTCCAGGCCTGTGTGTACACGCTCCTAGCCTGTTCATTCCGCCTTCTAGGGGCTGCATACCTAGACCCGCTCCTGTATCTTGCTGCTGTGTCTGTTCTTGTCTGAATACTCTCCTAGCCAGTTTCCTGTTTTTCTCTATGTCCGTACCTTCCCTTTTTCTGCAGAGTCTGAACTCGTACCTAACTCCTGCTCGTTGTCACTGTACTTCCGTTTGGGAGTTTGTGGTCCACTCGCTACTTCACTGCAAGTACCCTGTGGGTATCTGGTTCTGCCTTTCCCTTCCTGTCTGTTCCGTGTGTACAGAGCCCTGTCCCTCCTGCTCAGCCTTGCCCACCGCTCCGGCGGCTCTTGCCCGCTCAGCCCTGTCCACCGCGTCTGCGGTTTCGCTTTGCTCAGCCCTGTCCACCGCGTCTGCGGTTTCGCTTTGCTCAGCCCTGTCCACAGCGTCTGCGGTTTCGCTTTGCTCAGCCCTGTCCACCGCGTCTGTGGCTTCGCTTTGCTCAGCCCTGTCCACCGCGTCTGCGGTTTCGCTTTGCTCAGCCCTGTCCACCGCGTCTGCGGTTTCGCTTTGCTCAGCCCTGTCCACCGCGTCTGCGGTTTCGCTTTGCTCAGCCTTGTCTACCGCGTCTGCGGTTCTGCTCTGCTCAGCCTTGTCTACCGCGTCTGCGGTTCTGCTCTGCTCAGCCTTGTCTACCGCACCTGCGGTTCTGCTCTGCTCAGCCTTGTCTACCGCACCTGCGGTTTCGCTTTACTCTGTTTGTTTACCGCATCTGCGGCTCTGAATTTGTCTCCCTGTCTGTACTGGACCCTACCTAGCCTGCGCTCTAGTCTGCCTGTTTCTGTATTCCCCGGTGTGGGTCAACAGCCGTGTTCGGAGTCTGACCTGGAGTAGACCCTGGTTCCTCTGCTCGGTTCCTCCCTGGTGCACTGGCGTCGTATGCCGTCGTGCGACCTTGGTCGGATCGGGCAGATACTTAGTTACGCCCCTCCAGGCACTCTCCGATTCATGGCACAGTGGAACCACTAAACACGCACACGCCAGTCAGTCCGGGCGTGTGCATTACAGCATGCTCAGGCCTGGTTCCCGTTGAGCCCCAAGGCCTTCGCTCTCTGAGACGTTTTCCAGCGAATACATGCTTCTAAAATAATTTTTTTTTTTTTTTAATTTTTTTTTGCTACCAGCTGAGTTTCAGGCGTATTACGCACCCGTCCAGATGTATCTATCAGCACTCGTTCCTGCGGATCCGCCACGGTACTTTGGGGATCCAAAACAAAGTCGTGCATTTGTGGAGCAATGCATGCTACACTTCAAGGCCTACCCTCTCTATTTTCCTTCCGAATGGGCTAAAGTGGCCTTTATGATTGACTACCTAGCGGGTGATGCCTTGAAATGGGTCACCCCCCTATGGGAAGCATGGGATCCTGTCGTCCTTGACCTGCAGGCCTTCCTGGTGGCCTTTCGTATGGTCTTCGAGGACCCTAACCCTGAAGCCCCTGCTGAAGCTTCACTTCCCAATATCCCGGAGCAGCCCCGACGGGTAATGTGTGTGGGTAGCGCACTAGTCCTTCTGCCCGAAGAGACTACTGCCCACCCAGAATCCACATAGGATGACTACGCTCTCCGGAATACTTCTCACGACCTCAAGAGGCAGTCCAGACGTGCTAGGCGTAGAGGCAAGCCGTCACGCCAGGGTCTGTTCTCCCAAAGACCTCCTGATTCCAGCCTTGAGGTTCCTGCTGAAGCTTCATTTCCTGGTATCCCGGAGCAGCCCCGACGGGTAATGTGCGTGGGTAGCGCACCAGTTCTCCTTCCCGAAGAGACTACTGCCTACCCAGAATCCACACAGGAGGACTTCCTGCACCCGGTATCTGATGCTTCTCCCACTTTAACCGGTGAGCCTGTCCAAGGGTACTCTGAAGCAGTGATTACCTCCGAGTCTGTGCATCTCTGCTACCTGGCGGAGGACCCCCTGCTGCCTCCTGAATCCTCCGGGATACCACCTGATGACAAATGGAGAGAGACTTCCCTACACCCGGTACCCGATACTTCGTCCACTCCGTCCTGTGAGCCTGACAATGGGTACCTCAAAGCGGTAGTTAACCCCGAGTCTCTACACCCCTCCGACCAGGCGGAGGACCTCCAGTTGTCTCCTGAACCCTTCGGGGTGCTACCTGATAGCGAATGGACAGGTACTCTCCTATACTCGGTACCTGATACCTCGCCCGCTTCATCCAGCGAGTCCGACCTAGTGTACTCCGAATCAGAGGTTACCCCCGAGTCTCTGCACTATTCCGACCCGGCGGAGGACCCCCAGTTGTTTCCTGAATCCTCCGGGGTACCACCAGATAACAAAGTAACAGGGACTTTTCTACATCTTGTACCTGATACCTCGCCCATTTCATCCTGTGAGCTTGACAAGATGTACCCCGAAGCCGAGGTTACCCCCGAGTCTCTGCACCCCTCCAAACCGGCGGAGGACTTCCAGTTGTCTCCTGAACCCTCTGGGGTGCTACCTGATAATAAGTGGAGAGAGACTTCCTTGTGTGCTGTTCCTGGTACTCCACCCGTTTTGTCTGTTGCTGAGGATGGCTGGATAGGAGGTAGCATCCTAGATACCCAGATGAGACCAGTTTCTCCTGTGGACAGTGGAAGTGATCTCCTTGAAGTGAAGGATTGGCCCTCGAATTCCCTGCGGAACATTCTGGCAGGCCTGAAGAAGAGGGGGCGTAAGGGGGGGGGTACTGTAACATACCTGGCGGCGTCCTTGCATAGTGGTCCATCTCCCACTGTGCAAGAGCGCGCACTTGATCTCCAGTCCAGTCTGCTAGCCTGGCTTCCCTCCATGCTGTCTGTTTGCCTCTGTTTCTGCTGCTTAAGGGCGGCGCCCGATCACTTCATATTTCTTGTACCTGCTGCGGGCACACCCCTTGTGCGTCCTCAGCCTATTGTTGTCTGTCATCTGGTATTTAACCCAGCTCCTCCCAAGAAACCCTGCCTGAGCATTGTGTTCTGTCAGTTGGCTTCTGGTCACTGATATGCCAGGTCCCGTTTATGTTTCCTGCCTTCGGTATCAGTTCCCGTGTCTGAACTGTGTCCTGTCTGTATTATCTTCTAGCCTGTTGTCTTCTGCCTATCCTGGAGGCTGTATTTCCAGGCCTGTGTGTACACGCTCCTAGCCTGTTCATTCCGCCTTCTAGGGGCCGCATACCTAGACCCGCTCTTGTATCTTGCTGCTGTGTCTGTTCTTGTCTGAATACTCTCCTAGCCAGTTTCCTGTTTTTCTCTATGTCCGTACCTTCCCTTTTTCTGCAGAGTCTGTACTCGTACCTAACTCCTGCTCGTTGTCACTGTACTTCCGTTTGGGAGTTTGTGGTCCACTCGCTACTTCACTGCAAGTATCCTGTGTGTACCAGGTTCTGCCTTTCCCTTCCTGTCTGTTCCGTGTGTACAGAGCCCTGTCCCTCCTGCTCTGCCTTGAACACCGCTCCGGCGGCTCTTGCCCGCTCAGCCCTGTCCTCCGCGTCTGCGGTTTCGCTTTGCTCAGCCCTGTCCACCGCGTCTGCGGTTTCGCTTTACTCAGCGCTGTCCGCCGCGTCTGCGGTTTCGCTTTGCTCAGCCCTGTCCGCCGCGTCTGCGGTTTCGCTTTGCTCAGCCCTGTCCGCCGCGTCTGCGGTTTCGCTTTGCTCAGCCCTGTTCGCCGCGTCTGCGGTTTCGCTTTGCTCAGCCCTGTTCGCCGCGTCTGCGGTTTCGCTTTGCTCAGCCCTGTTCGCCGCGTCTGCGGTTTCGCTTTGCTCAGCCCTGTCCACCGCGTCTGCGGTTTCGCTTTGCTCAGCCCTGTCCACTGCGTCTGCGGTTTCGCTTTGCTCAGCCCTGTCCACCGCGTCTGCGGTTTCGCTTTGCTCAGCCCTGTCCACTGCGTCTGCGGTTTCGCTTTGCTCAGCCCTGTCTACCGCGTTTGCGGTTCTGCTCTGCTCAGCCTTGTCTACCGCGTCTGCGGTTCTGCTCTGCTCAGCCTTGTCTACCGCGTCTGCGGTTCTGCTCTGCTCAGCCTTGTCTACCGCACCTGCGGTTTCACTTTACTCTGTTTGTTTACCGCATCTGCGGCTCTGAATTTGTCTCCCAGTCTGTACTGGACCCTACCTAGCCTGCGCTCTAGTCTGCCTGTTCCTGTATTCCCCGGTGTGGGTCAACAGCCGTGTCTGGAGTCTGACCTGGAGTAGACCCTGGTTCCTCTGCTCGGCTCCTCCCTGGTGCGACCTTGGTCGGATCGGGCAGATACTTAGTTACGCCCCTCCAGGCACTCTCCGGTTCATGGCACAGTGGAACCACTAAGCACGCACACGCCAGTCAGTCCGGGCGTGTGCATTACAATTACATTACTGATCCTGAGTTATATACTGTATTATACTCCAGAGCTGCACTCACTATTCTGCTGGTGCAGTCACTGTGTACATACATTACATTACTGATCCTGTATTGATCCTGAGTTACATCCGGTATTATACTCCAGAGCTGCACTCACTATTCTGCTGGTGCAGTCACTGTGTACATACATTACATTACTGATCCTGTACTGATCCTGAGTTACATCCTGTATTATACTCCAGAGCTGCACTCACTATTCTGCTGGTGGAGTCACTGTGTACATACATTACATTACTGATCCTGAGTTACTTCCTGTATTATCCTCCAGAGCTGCACTCACTATTCTGCTGGTGGAGTCACTGTGTACATACATTATATTACTGATTCTGAGTTACCGCCTGTATTATACTCCAGAGCTGCACTCACTATTCTGCTGGTGCAGTCACTGTGTACATATATTACATTACTGATTCTGTGCTGATCCTGAGTTACATCCTGTATTATACTCTAGAGCTGCACTCACTATTCTGCTGGTGCAGTCACTGTGTACATACATTACATTACTGATCCCGTACTGCTCCTGAGTTACATCCTGTATTATACTTCAGAGCTGCACTCACTATTCTGCTGGTGGAGTCACTGTAAACATACATTACATTACTGATCCTGAGATACATCCTGTATTATCCTCCAGAGCTGCACTCACTATTCTGCTGGTGCAGTCACTGTGTACATACATTACATTACTGATCCTGTATTGATCCTGAGTTACATCCGGTATTATACTCCAGAGCTGCACTCACTATTCTGCTGGTGCAGTCACTGTGTACATACTTTACATTACTGATCCTGTACTTCTCCTGAGTTACATCCTGTATTATACTCCAGAGCTGCACTCACTATTCTGCTGCTGGAGTCACTGTGTACATACATTACAGTACTGATCCTGAGTTACATCCTGTATTATCCTCCAGAGCTGCACTCACTATTCTGCTGGTGCAGTCACTGTGTACATACATTACATTACTGATCCTGAGTTACATCCTGTATTATACTCCAGAGCTGCACTCACTATTCTGCTGGTGGAGTCACTGTGTACATACATTACAGTACTGATCCTGAGTTACATCCTGTATTATCCTCCAGAGCTGCACTCACTATTCTGCTGGTGGAGTCACTGTGTACATACATTACTGATCCTGAGTTACATGCTGTATTATACTCCAGACCTGCACTCACTATTCTGCTGGTGCAGTCACTGTGTACATACATTACATTACTGATCCTGAGTTACATCCTGTATTATAACCCAGAGCTGCACTCACTATTCTGCTGGTGCAGTCACTGTGTACATACATTACATTACTGATCCTGAGTTACCTCCTGTATTATACTCCAGAGCTGCACTCACTATTCTGCTGGTGCAGTCACTGTGTACATACATTACATTACTGATCCTGAGTTACATCCTGTATTATACCCCAGAGCTGCACTCACTAATCTGCTGGTGCAGTCACTGTGTACATACATTACATTACTGATCCTGTACTGCTCCAGAGTTACATCCTGTATTATACTCCAGAGCTGCACTCACTATTCTGCTGGTGCAGTCACTGTGTACATACATTACATTACTGATCCTGAGTTACCTCCTGTATTATACTCCAGAGCTGCACTCACTATTCTGCTGGTGCAGTCACTGTGTACATACATTACATTACTGATCCTGAGTTACATCCTGTATTATACTCCAGAGCTGCACTCACTATTCTGCTGGTGCAGTCACTGTGTACATACATTACTGATCCTGTACTGATCCTGAGTTACAGCTTGTATTATACTGCAGAGCTGCACTCACTATTCTGCTGGTGCAGTCACTGTGTACATACATTACATTACTGATCCTGTGTTACATCCTGTATTATACTCCAGAGCTGCACTCACTATTCTGCTGGTGCAGTCACTGTGTACATACATTACATTACTGATCCTGTACTGATCCTGATTTACACCCTGTATTATATTCTAGAGCTGCACTCACTATTCTGCTGGGGCAGTCACTGTGTACATACATTACATTACTGATCCTGTACTGATCCTGAGTTACATCCTGTATTATATTCTAGAGCTGCATTCACTATTCTGCTGGTGCAGTCACGGTGTACATACATTACATTACTGATCCTGAGTTACATCCTGTATTATACTCCAGAGCTGCAATCACTATTCTGCTGGCGCAGTCACTGTGTACATACATTACATTACTGATCCTGAGTTACATCCTGTATTATACTCCAGAGCTGCACTCACTATTCTGCTGATGCAGTCACTGTGTACATACATTACATTACTGATCATGTACTGATCCTGAGTTACATCCTGTATTATACTCCAGAGCTTCAATCACTATTCTGCTGGTGCAGTCACTGTGTACCTACATTACTGATCCTGAGTTACATCCTTTATTATACTCCAGAGCTGCACTCACTATTCTGCTGGTGCAGTTACTGTGTACATACATTACATTACTGATCCTGTACTGATCCTGAGTTACATCCTGTATTATACTCCAGAGCTGCACTCACTACTCTGCTGGTGCATTCTCTGTGTACATACATTACATTACTGATCCTGAGTTACATCCTGTATTATCCTCCATAGCTGCACTCACTATTCTGCTGGTGCAGTCACTGTGTACATACATTACATTACTGATCCTGAGTTACCTCCTGTATTATACTCCAGAGCTGCACTCACTATTCTGCTGGTGCAGTCACTGTGTACATACATTACATTACTGATCCTGAGTTACATCCTATATTATACTCCAGAGCTGCACTCACTATTCTGCTGGTGCAGTCACTGTGTACATACATTACATTACTGATCCTGTACTGATCCTGAGTTACAGCTTGTATTATACTGCAGAGCTGCACTCACTATTCTGCTGGTGCAGTCACTATGTACATATGTAGCACCCTGAGGATTCGGCTGCTACAGGGGTATTGCACCTCAAGCCAGAGGTGTGGTATTCCACTCCCGGGTAAGGATGGAGTGTGGAACTGAGCTCAGTAGGCTGCATGCACTACATACATCCCATTTCCGGGGGACAGAACAACGGTACTCCCACCAGTATATGTGCAGGTACGACAGAGTCTGTCCCTGGCTGGAGTGGGAGGGGGGTGGAACATCCCAGTAGTGTAGGGGCAGATAGGGGGAGTAGTCTGGGTAAAGATAGGAGCTCATTGGGTGCTGGTCACCTGAGCTCACACATAGAGGGAGTATATAAGGTGGGCACCATCTTAGAACAGGGTGAGAGTTTAGCCTGAGGAGCAGAGCAGAGGAGCTCAGCCAGGAGGGCTGACAGGGAGCTGTGGCTCCGGCTGGGCCCAGCTCCAGAGCAGAGCCTGCAGAGAGAGAGAGAGGAGTGAGAAGGATCCAGAGAGGAAACAAGAAGGAACCCCAAGATCCCAGAATAAGGACAGAAGGGTGAAGGGTTGGCGGACAAGGGTACCGGATCCCAAGCTGGCGGAGGCCCAAAACGAACCTTAGCCAGGAACCGGAGGTCGTGGTCAGGATCTGCCACGACCCTCACCAAATCCACTAGAAAGGCACACCGAGTATAGGGTCAGGGAGCCCAGAGGAGGCTTGACCACCAAGAGACCCGAGGGAGCCGGCCAAAAGTGGATCCCTGGTGGGAACGGCCAGAGGAAGGGGAAAGTCAGAAAGGAGCTCAGGACCACGCTCCGGAATTGCCTGGGGGTTGGCCGAGTCCAGGACCTGGTGGACGCAGCACGGCTCGGGTGGTCACTCAAGGCCAGAGTGACCAAAAGAACACCAGTAAGTAAAAACCCTGAACTGCATCTCCTGACTCTGAATCTTCTTTCTGCATCATCACAACCCCCATCATCTACACCTGCTGCCCTGAGGCCATACCCCTCCCGTTGGGGGTTATACCATCACTACTGCACATATACCACTGGCCTCAGTGGACTGCTCTGCAGCGGCGGCTTCAAAGCCGCACTCAACGGGTGGCGTAGTCGACAATCAAGTTAAACATCTACTGCCATAGACTGCCACTTAGTTTGACACCCTGGGCACGGACCGGGTCACCGCCACAAGGACTACTACCCCCATCGAGATCCGGCTCCGGGTATCCCCTACAGCACTGGCCCAGGGGGCGCGTCACATACATTACATTACTGATCCTGTACTGATCCTGAGTTACATCCTGTATTATACTCCAGAGCTGCACTCACTATTCTGCTGGGGCAGTTACTGTGTACATACATTACATTACTGATCCTGTACTGATCCTGAGTTACATCCTGTATTATACTCCAGAGCTGCACTCACTATTCTGCTGGTGCATTCTCTGTGTACATACATTACATTACTGATCCTGTACTGATCCTGAGTTACATCCTGTATTATACTCCAGAGCTGCACTCACTATTCTGCTGGTGGAGTCACTGTGTACATACATTACATTACTGATCCTGAGTTACATCCTGTAGATCTTTTATTATAAAAATTAAAAACACAACAATAATAATAACAGAAACATAACAAAATTAATAACCAGAAAATAAACAATGTAATGAACTGGTCCAGCCGCTCCCTCTCTCCTCACACACATATTATACATATATACACAATAATAACTACCTACACCATGACATCTGGTCCGGTTACCAAACAAATAATAATATAATAAATAATAACAGACAAATTATATACATACTAATATATACATTCTTTTTTTTTTTTTTTTTTTTTTTTTTTTTTATAAATAAAATAAATACTAACTATACAAATATATACAAGACAAAACAGAACCCCCCAAACTCGAGCCCACCAGTCCCTCCCTGGCACTGACCTGAGAGCTGGTCCTGCGCCTCATGCCTCAGTCCATGTCCAACATCCATAGGACAGATCAGGCCAGACTTGGGCAAAGTGCGGCCCGCGGGCCACATTCGTGTCACGCTGTCTCTGTATACTGGAGGTAGGGGGCCTAAGCTGACCCTAAGCTGGGGCCCTGACTAATCCCTCAACCTGGAGGTACTGTTAAAGGTACAGAGGTCCAGGCCGCCAGCGTAACCCCTACCTCCTGAAGATCCCTGCACCTCAGTAATCTAGTCCTGAGAAGGACCCCGATCACAACCAAAGGGAACAAGAAATAATATGCCCAAACACAGTATTTAGACGAACGAGACAGTACAAGGGAAAAACCAAAACCACCTTGCATACAAACAACTTCTCAACTACAACAGAGGGAAAACCAAAGGGAAAGGAGATAAATGATAAAGCGAGGAAAGGGAAAAAACACTTCCAAGTACACTTATCTCAGCAACTCCAAACACCACGATCCACTCTGTCAGTCTGAATGAAATGCTTTCACCGACACCTCCCAGACAGACCAGCAGGTATATGAAGGAGTCTCACTACAGAAGTATTGATTGCAGCTGGGCGAGGCTGGACCTCATCTAGCCCAGAGAGAGAGAGAGAATTAACTCCCTCACTGCCGAGAAACACAAAGCACCAACAAGTCAGCTGCGAGAAGTCAGGCTGTGTACTCGTGATGATCTTCGTGGCAACACACCCGTGACAGTACCCCCCCTTCTACGAGGGGCCTCCGGACCCTCAGGGCCAGGTTTATCCGGGTGAGTCGTGTGGAAGGCCCGAACTAATCGGTCTGCGTTAATATCCGACGCAGGAACCCACATCCTCTCCTCAGGACCATACCCCTTCCAATGAACCAAGTACTGAAGGGACCGGCGATTAAAGCGTGAATCAATGACCCTCGATACCTGGAACTCCAAGTTACCATTGACAACCACTGGAGGGGGAGGTAAAAGTGACGGTATCACCGGCGCCACATACCTCTTAAGCAATGATCTGTGAAACACGTTGTGAATTTTAAACGTAGGGGGGAGGTCAAGACGGAATGCCACCGGATTAATAATAGAACTGATTCTGTACGGCCCGATGAACCTGGGACCCAGTTTCCAGGAGGGAACCTTAAGTTTTATATTCCTGGTAGACAACCATACCCGATCGTTCACACTTAGGTCCGGACCAGACACTCTCCTCCTATCAGCCATACGTTTGTATCGGTTCCCCATAGTATTCAGATTCTTCAGCACCCCTCTCCATACTGAAGCGAGTGATGAGGAAAATCGTTCCTCCTCAGGAACCCCCGAAGAGCCCCCCCCACTGAAAGTACAAAACTGGGGGTGAAAACCATATGCCCCAAAAAACGGGGACTTACCAGTGGACTCGCTCCGCCTATTATTAAGAGCAAACTCTGCCAGAGGTAAGAAAGAAGCCCAGTCCTCCTGGTTCTCTGACACAAAACACCGGAGATATGTCTCCAAGCTCTGGTTCATACGTTCCGTCTGACCATTGGTCTGAGGATGAAAAGCCGATGAGAATGACAACTGCATCCCCCGCCGTGCACAAAACGCCTTCCAGAACTTAGACACAAACTGAGACCCCCGATCAGACACCACCTCGGAGGGTACCCCGTGAAGCCTCACAATCTCCCCAATGAACACCTGCGCAAGAGTTTTAGCATTAGGGAGAGCCGGAAGAGCGATAAAATGTGCCATCTTGCTGAACCTGTCCACTACAACGAGTATGACCGTTTTACCCGAAGACGGAGGGAGGTCCGTAATAAAGTCCATAGACAGATGAGTCCAAGGACGCTCCGGGATCTTCAAAGGTAAGAGGGCCCCAGACGGACGGGTATGTGAGGTCTTAGAGCGCGCACAAACCCCACAGGACGCGACAAAAGTTACCACCTCCTTATGTAAATTAGGCCACCAAAACCGACGCGAGAGGAGATCCACAGTTGCTTTACTCCCCGGGTGTCCTGCAAAAACTGAGTTATGGTGTGCCTCGATCACCTTTTGTCGCAACTGATCTGGAACAAACAATCTCCCTGGAGGTCCAACAGGGGCGTCCCCCTGAGCCTCCAATACCTCCTCCTCCAGCTCAGAGCATACTGCCGAAACCACCACCCCCTCCTGAAGGATAGGAATCGGGTCGTCCGTATTCCCGGCCCCCGGGAAACTACGAGATAAGGCATCCGCCTTTACATTTTTTGACCCAGGACGATATGTAACGACAAAATTAAACCTGGTAAAAAACAATGACCACCTAGCTTGTCTGGGATTCAGACGTTTCGCGGACTCCAGATATAGCAGGTTCTTGTGATCGGTGATGACGGTGACCGGATGAACTGCCCCCTCCAGAAAATGGCGCCACTCCTCAAAAGCTAACTTAATGGCCAAGAGTTCCCTATTGCCGACATCGTAATTCCTCTCAGCGGACGACAATTTTTTAGAGAAAAAGGCGCACGGATGCCACTTACCAGGGGACGAACCTTGTGACAATACTGCTCCCACCCCTACCTCGGAAGCGTCTACCTCTACAATGAATGGCTGAGACGCATCAGGTTGAATGAGTATGGGCGCCGAGGCAAAGCATTTTTTCAAAGAGGAGAATGCTTGACAAGCCTTGTCAGACCATCTAGAAAAATCCGTCCCCTTTTTAGTCATGTCAGTGAGAGGCTTAACCATGGACGAGAAATTACGAATGAACTTCCGGTAATAATTAGCAAACCCCAGGAAACGTTGTAGTGCCTTAAGATTCTCTGGCCGATCCCACTCAAGAACTGCCCGCACTTTCCCAGGGTCCATACGAAAACCGGACGCTGAAACCAGGAAGCCTAAAAACTGGAGTTCCTGTACGGCGAACACACACTTTTCCCACTTGGCATACAGTTTATTATCCCGCAAGATCTGTAACACCTGCCTAACGTGCTCCTGATGAGACACCAGATCCGGCGAGTAAATTAGGATATCATCCAGATATATGACAACAAACTGTCCCACCAAGCGGCGAAAAATGTCATTAACAAAGTGTTGGAACACCGCCGGGGCATTAGTCAGACCGAATGGCATGACAAGGTTCTCATAATGCCCCTCCGGAGTGTTAAACGCCGTCTTCCACTCATCCCCCTCCTTCATCCTAATCAGATTGTACGCCCCCCTGAGATCCAACTTAGAAAACCATTTGGCACCCACGATCTGATTAAAGAGATCGGGAATAAGTGGGAGCGGATACGGATCTCGGACCGTAATCCGATTAAGTTCACGGAAATCCAGGCAAGGGCGTAGGCCTCCATCTTTCTTCTTAACAAAGAAGAACCCCGCAGCCACCGGTGAAGATGAAGGTCTAATATGCCCCTTAGCCAGACTTTCTGAGATATAATCCTTCATGGCCTGCCTCTCAGGACCAGAAAGGTTATACAACCTAGCTTTAGGTAACTTGGCCTCTGGGAGCAGTTTTACAGAACAGTCATACACGCGATGAGGAGGTAGTTCCTGACACCCTTTCTCCGAGAATACATCCTCAAAGTCCGCCAGAAATGGAGGTAAGACCCAAGGAGTAACCGCACCAATGACCGTGTTCATGCAGTTTTTATTACAGAATTTACTCCATTGGCTTATCTCCCTGGTTTGCCAATTAATAACCGGGTTATGCTTAGCTAACCAAGGAAGGCCCAACACAATAGGAGTGGGAAGACCCTCCAACACGTAGCAAGACAACAGTTCTTTATGTATTGCCCCCACTTGAAGTTTTACGTCATGCACAACTTGCAAAAAACTTCCCTGCCCGAGAGGCCTGGCATCGATCGAGAATATGGGGATGGGTTTAGCCAACTCACTCAACCGCATACCTTGAACCCGGGCAAACCGAGCATCAACCAGATTAGCCCCGGCCCCACTATCCAGAAGAACAGATATCTTCTCAGTTCTCATACCCACCACCACCTCCGCCGGTACGAGAAACTGAGACGAACCTAGGGACGAAATACCTACTCCCAGATTGCCGTCCACCACACAACCTGGGATCAACAGTTTTCCGACGACTCTTCACTCTGCAAGGGACGGGATGGACACCCCCCAATAAAATGTCCCTTTCTCCCGCAGAAGAAACACCTTCCTGCCTTATGGCGCACCACCGGTCCCCTCCCCCGAAGTGATGTCCCTCCTAATTGCATAGGCTCCTCTGGACTGACCAGGGGAACCACCATATGAGGGGACTGTAACGGGTCCGGGAGGCGGACTGTAACGGGTCCGGGAGGCGGACTGTAACGGGTCCGGGAGGCGGAACCTCTGAGCTACTATACAAGGGGGCGGCCCTTGTAAGGGAGCGGGTGGCAGTCTCTGGGTGAACGGACAGGGAGTTACGGCAAGTGATCAGGGCAGTCTCTGGGTAAGGGGTAGGTACGACCTGTGATGGCAGAGCCTCCGGGTAGGCTAGCAGGCAGATGGTAGATGTGTGCTCCCAGGTGAGCAAGCGAGAGTCTCTGGAATAGCAGGTGGTCACGGCACGTGACGGCGGAACCTCCGGGCTGGCAGGCAGGTAGGTAACGGAGAAGCGCTCCCAGGGGAGCGGGCAAGAGTCTCTGGAATAGCTGGTGGTCACCGCACGTGACAACGGGACCTCCGGGCTGGCAAGCAGGCAGGTAACGGAGATGCGCTCCCAGGTGAGCGGGCAAGAGTCTCTGAGATAGCTGGTGGTCACAGCACGTGACAACGGAGCCTCCGGGCTGGCAAGCAGGCAGATAACGGAGAAGCGCTCCCAGGTGAGCGGGCAAGCTGGTCCATAGACAGACTGACCGGAGTAGTAAGGCAGACCGTCGGACCTCAGGCAAGCAGGCAGGTAGCTGATATGCGCTCCCAGGTGAGCGGGCAGGCTGGTCCTTTAGACAGACTGACAGGAGTAGTAAGGCAGACCGTCGGACCTCAGACTGGCAGACAGGTAACAAGTATTCAGGCAGGAATCAGGCAGGTAACTGGCAGGTAACTAGCAGGAAACTAGCAGGTAACTGGCAACGGGACCTGAGGGCTGAAGCACAGGTGAGACACAGGTGCAAACAACATTGCTCGGGCACCTCCATTTTGGAGGAGGTGCCTTATATATGATGAAGTCCTCCGGCCATTGGCCGGGGACTCTTTAGGGCGGCGCGCGCGGCCCCTTTAAGAGGAGGGGAGCGCGCGCGCGCGCGCCCTAAGCACAGGGGCCGGGAAGGAGCGCGCGCTGAGAGCAGAGCAGGAGGAGGACGCCGGGACGGAGCGCGCGCTGACAGCAGAGCGGGGGGAAGATGCCGGGCACGGAGCAGAGCGGTGAGGGGAGCAGCGTCCCTGCCTAGCAGAGGGCAGGGACGCCGGCACTACAGTACCCCCCCCTTTAGGCCCCCCCTTTTTTAGGCCAGACAGAAATTTAGCTAGGATGAGAGGGGCATGGATGTTCTCCCGGGGCTCCCACGTTCTCTCCTCAGGACCAAACCCCTTCCAATCTACCAGGAAAAAGGTCTTTCCTCTTACCCTTTTGGTGGCAAGAATGTTCTCTACCTCAAACTCGTCCTCAGCAGAAACCGGAGCAGGAGGCGTACCTGTAGACTTGGAAAAAGAGTTAAGCACCACAGGTTTGAGGAGAGACACATGGAAGGAGTTAGGGATCCGTAAGTTGGCCGGGAGTTTCAATTTATAGGCCACCGGGTTGATCTGACTGATGACCTCCAGTGGGCCGATGAACCGAGGCCCTAACTTATAGGAAGGGATCTTGAGCCGGACATATTTGGACGAGAGCCAGACTTTATCCCCAGGGCGGAATTGAGGAGGGTCCAGACGTTTTTTGTCAGCGTGTCTTTTCATACGCTCGGATGACAGAAGGAGTGCGGACCGGGTACTCTCCCATATGGAGGAAAATTTGTTAACAAGAGATTCCGCAGCCGGATTGTCCGCCGAGGTGGAGACGGGAAACGGGATCCGAGGATGCTGACCGTAGACTACAAAAAACGGGGATTTGGAGGAAGACTCGCTCTCGTGATTGTTGTACGAGAATTCGGCCCATGGCAGGAGATCCACCCAGTCAGAATGGTGGGCATTAACGAAGTGCCGAAGGTAACTGGTCAGGTTCTGATTGATCCGCTCCACTTGACCATTAGACTGTGGGTGGTAAGCGGAGGAGAAGTCCAGGGTGACGTCCAGCAATTTACAAGTGGCTCTCCAGAAACGGGAAGTGAACTGTACCCCACGATCCGACACGATGTGACGGGGCAGGCCATGAAGACGGAAGATGTGGCGGATAAAGTCTTTAGCCAGCTCGGGTGCAGACGGAAGACCTGGCAGTGGAATGAAGTGAGCCATCTTGGAGAAGCGGTCAGCGACCACCCAAATGACCGTACAACCGGCAGAGACGGGCAGATCAGTAATGAAGTCCATCGCTATATGCTGCCAGGGGGCAGCAGGTACTGGCAGAGGTAGGAGGCGGCCGGCCGGCAGGTGTCTCGGAACTTTGTTGCGGGCGCAGGACACACAGGCAGAAACAAAGTCTATTACATCCTTGTGCAGGTTAGGCCACCAGTAGTGCCGGGTAATAAGCTGGAGGGTCTTTTTCTGACCGGCGTGGCCAGCTAGTTTAGACGAATGACCCCAGTGTAGGATCTTCTCCCGATCAGGTACTGGTACGAACGTCTTACCAGGAGGAAGACGATTTAGACTCACAGGAGCCACCTGCATTACTCTGGCGGGATCGATGATATGTTTCGGATCCTCCTCGAGATCAGACACCAGAAAGGACCGAGACAAGGCGTCCGCCTTGACGTTTTTGTCAGCCGGGCGAAAATGAAGGACAAAATCAAAACGAGCAAAAAACAAGGACCACCGGGCTTGGCGCGGGTTAAGTCTCTGGGCATGCTGGAGGTAAGCCAAGTTCTTGTGGTCAGTGTAAATTATTACCGGGTGAAGAGCCCCCTCGAGCAGGTAACGCCACTCCTCCAATGCCAGTTTGATGGCCAATAACTCTCGGTCTCCTATGGAATAGTTGCGCTCAGAGGAGGAGAAGAGTTTAGAGAAGAAGCCACAAGTTACCATCCTCCCGGAAGATGATTTTTGAGTAAGTACCGCTCCGGCTCCAGAGGAGGAGGCGTCAACTTCCAGGAAGAACTGCTTGTTGCCATCTGGGCGATGCAGCACCGGGGCGGAAGAGAAGGCCTGTTTAAGGGAAAGAAAGGCCTCCTCTGCTTCGGGTGGCCACTCTTTGGGATTAGTACCTTTACGGGTGAGCGCAGAAATTGGGGCCGTCCGGGAAGAGAAGTGTGGTATGAAGAGGCGGTAGTAGTTGGCGAAGCCCAGGAATCGCTGAATGGCCTTCAACCCCTCCGGTCGGGGCCATTTCTCGATGGCAGACAGTTTCTCAGGATCCATTTGTAGGCCGGTCTGAGAGATAATGTAGCCCAGAAACGGAAGCGAGGTCTGCTCAAAGAGGCACTTCTCAAATTTAGCGTAGAGATGGTTCTGCCTTAGCCTGAGCAGGACCTGACGAACGTCCCTCCGGTGAGTCTGGAGATCCGGAGAGAAGACCAAGATGTCGTCCAGGTACACCACTACGCAGGAGTAGAGAAGGTCCCGGAAGATGTCATTGACCAACTCTTGAAAGACGGCAGGAGCGTTACAGAGACCAAAGGGCATTACCAGGTATTCATAGTGGCCGTCCCGGGTGTTGAATGCCGTCTTCCATTCATCCCCCTGACGAATACGAACCAAGTTGTACGCCCCACGAAGGTCCAGTTTGGTGAAGATCCTAGCCCCCCTCAGACGATCAAATAATTCTGGAATGAGCGGAAGGGGGTACTTATTCTTCACCGTGATCAGGTTTAGGCCTCTATAGTCTATACAGGGACGGAGAGAGCCGTCCTTCTTTTTGACGAAAAAGAAGCCTGCTCCCGCCGGGGAGGTAGATTTCCGGATGAATCCTCTGGCCAGATTCTCCTCAATATATTCGGACATTGACCGGGTCTCAGCAGCGGATAAAGGATAGATACGCCCACGGGGAGGAGTAGTACCGGGTAGCAGATCGATGGGACAGTCGTATGGTCTATGTGGTGGTAATGTCTCTGCCTCCTTTTTATTAAAGACATCTGCATAAGACCAATAAGGAATCGGAAGTCCAGGTAGATTAGCTGGGGTAGGAGAGGGACGGACGGGATGGACGGGAACCAGGCAGGTTTTATGACAGTCTTGTCCCCAGCGAAGGACCTCTCCGGTTTGCCAGTCTAGCACGGGTGCATGTCTCTGGGGCCAGGGCAGACCTAGCAAGAGGGCGTGAGAGAGTCCAGGCAGAACATGAAAGGAGATACTTTCAGAATGCAGCATTCCCACCTGCAGGGTAATGGATTCGGTGATGAGTTGAATGGGGCGAGGTAAGAGGCCCCCATCCACGGCAGCGACAGACAAGGGTACAGCCAGAGGTTTGGTGGGGATGCGGTATTTCTCAACCAGGGACTGTGAAATAAGGTTCCCGGCTGCTCCAGAGTCAAGTTGGGCTAGTTCGAAATAACGGTTCTCCCCGTAGATGATCGAAACTGACAACAGCAGGGATGGAGAGGATTTATTCTTGTCTAGGTGGACCTCTCTGAGCGAACCTAGACACAGGCGTTTCCCGACCTCTCCGGGCAGGCACGGATCCGGTGCTCCTTACTGCCACAGTAGAAGCAGCTCCCCTTGGCACGGCGTGAGTCCTGACGGGTTTTGACCATCTTGGTCGGGTCGACCTGCATAGGCTCAGGAGAGTGTACCTGGGGAGAGATGGAGGGAATGACGGGTTTCTGGAAAGTAGGAGCTAAACGTGGAATCCTTCTCTCACGGGTGACCTCTTTGGCACGCTCCTGGAACCGTAGGTCAATCCGGGTGGCAAGGGTTATTAGATCATCGAGAGAGGTAGGAATGTCCCGACCAGCAAGTTCATCTTTAATACGACCGGACAGACCCTCCCAGAAGACGGATACCAGAGCGTCGTTATCCCAAGCCAGCTCCGAGGCAAGGGTGCGGAACCGTATGGCATATTGGCCCACGGTGAGACCCTCCTGACGGAGGCGTAGCAGAGAGGATGCGGATGAGGTCTTCCGTCCGGGTTCGTCGAAGACTTTCCGGAAAGCCGAGAGAAAAGCAGGCAAGTTGGACACCAGGGGGTCTCCTCTCTCCCATAGAGGATTTAGCCAGGCCAGGGCCTCCCCGGTGAGATGGGACATGATAAAGGCAATTTTGGCCCGGTCGGAATTAAACTGATGGGACAAAAGTTCAAAGTGCAGGGTGCACTGATTTATGAAGCCCCGAGCCTGGACGGAGTCGCCTCCGAAGCGAGGAGGTGCAGACAGCCGGGGACCGGGATAGGTTACCATGGTATTAGTGGGTAGCGGAGCTGCCGGGTTGTGAGTCATGGTACTGGCAGTGGCTGCAGGTGGTGCAGTCAGAGTGTCCAGGCGAGTATTGACATTCCGCAGGTGACCCAGGATGGACTCCTGTTGGGACCTTTGACGGGACAGTTCATGACACAGGTCCGTGAGCGAGGGAGCTTGGGTGCCACCGGGTTCCATGGCCCGAGCAAACTGTAACGGGTCCGGGAGGCGGACTGTAACGGGTCCGGGAGGCGGACTGTAACGGGTCCGGGAGGCGGAACCTCTGAGCTACTATACAAGGGGGCGGCCCTTGTAAGGGAGCGGGTGGCAGTCTCTGGGTGAACGGACAGGGAGTTACGGCAAGTGATCAGGGCAGTCTCTGGGTAAGGGGTAGGTACGACCTGTGATGGCAGAGCCTCCAGGTAGGCTAGCAGGCAGATGGTAGATGTGTGCTCCCAGGTGAGCAAGCGAGAGTCTCTGGAATAGCAGGTGGTCACGGCACGTGACGGCGGAACCTCCGGGCTGGCAGGCAGGTAGGTAACGGAGAAGCGCTCCCAGGGGAGCGGGCAAGAGTCTCTGGAATAGCTGGTGGTCACCGCACGTGACAACGGGACCTCCGGGCTGGCAAGCAGGCAGGTAACGGAGATGCGCTCCCAGGTGAGCGGGCAAGAGTCTCTGAGATAGCTGGTGGTCACAGCACGTGACAACGGAGCCTCCGGGCTGGCAAGCAGGCAGATAACGGAGAAGCGCTCCCAGGTGAGCGGGCAAGCTGGTCCATAGACAGACTGACCGGAGTAGTAAGGCAGACCGTCGGACCTCAGGCAAGCAGGCAGGTAGCTGATATGCGCTCCCAGGTGAGCGGGCAGGCTGGTCCTTTAGACAGACTGACAGGAGTAGTAAGGCAGACCGTCGGACCTCAGACTGGCAGACAGGTAACAAGTATTCAGGCAGGAATCAGGCAGGTAACTGGCAGGTAACTAGCAGGAAACTGGCAGGTAACTGGCAACGGGACCTGAGGGCTGAAGCACAGGTGAGACACAGGTGCAAACAACATTGCTCGGGCACCTCCATTTTGGAGGAGGTGCCTTATATATGATGAAGTCCTCCGGCCATTGGCCGGGGACTCTTTAGGGCGGCGCGCGCGGCCCCTTTAAGAGGAGGGGAGCGCGCGCGCGCGCGCCCTAAGCACAGGGGCCGGGAAGGAGCGCGCGCTGAGAGCAGAGCAGGAGGAGGACGCCGGGACGGAGCGCGCGCTGACAGCAGAGCGGGGGGAAGATGCCGGGCACGGAGCAGAGCGGTGAGGGGAGCAGCGTCCCTGCCTAGCAGAGGGCAGGGACGCCGGCACTACAGGGACCTTGTAGGAGGTGGAGTCATCACAGGGGGTAGAGTTATCCCGCACCTCTCCCGAAGCCGTCTGTCCACGCGAATAGCGAGGGCCATAGCGGCTTCCAGAGACACGGGAGAGTCATACTGTGCCAACACATCCTGTAATTTGTCGGATAAACCATGACAAAACTGGCTCCTAAGAGCCGGGTCATTCCACTGGGTGTCCGTGGCCCACCTACGGAACTCCGAACAGAATTCCTCCGCCGGACGATCTCCCTGCTGGGTCCTACGTAACTTAGACTCAGCAAGGGAGATCCGATCTGGGTCATCATATACGAGTCCCAGGGCAGCGAAAAACCTATCCACTGTCTGGAGAGCCGGGGAACCCGGGGGAAGAGAGAACGCCCAAGATTGTGGGTCCCCTTGTAGGAGCGAGATGACAATTCCCACCCTTTGTTCTTCACTCCCCGATGACCGAGGCCGCAGCCGAAAGTACAATTTACATGCCTCCCGGAAAACAAAAAACTTGTCCCGCCCCCCAGTGAACCTATCAGGGAGAGCTACTTTAGGTTCTGGTCCGGCTTGCTCCTGAGGATGCCAAACCTTGGACCTAACGTCCGCCAGCTCCATGGACAAACTCTGCAATTGCCGAGCTAGACCGGCTACTGGATCCATAGTAGCTGGAGAAAAACTAAGTGGGTCGGTGAAAATGTCACGCTGTCTCTGTATACTGGAGGTAGGGGGCCTAAGCTGACCCTAAGCTGGGGCCCTGACTAATCCCTCAACCTGGAGGTACTGTTAAAGGTACAGAGGTCCAGGCCGCCAGCGTAACCCCTACCTCCTGAAGATCCCTGCACCTCAGTAATCTAGTCCTGAGAAGGACCCCGATCACAACCAAAGGGAACAAGAAATAATATGCCCAAACACAGTATTTAGACGAACGAGACAGTACAAGGGAAAAACCAAAACCACCTTGCATACAAACAACTTCTCAACTACAACAGAGGGAAAACCAAAGGGAAAGGAGATAAATGATAAAGCGAGGAAAGGGAAAAAACACTTCCAAGTACACTTATCTCAGCAACTCCAAACACCACGATCCACTCTGTCAGTCTGAATGAAATGCTTTCACCGACACCTCCCAGACAGACCAGCAGGTATATGAAGGAGTCTCACTACAGAAGTATTGATTGCAGCTGGGCGAGGCTGGACCTCATCTAGCCCAGAGAGAGAGAGAGAATTAACTCCCTCACTGCCGAGAAACACAAAGCACCAACAAGTCAGCTGCGAGAAGTCAGGCTGTGTACTCGTGATCTTCGTGGCAACACACCCGTGACAATTCGGCCCTCTGGCTGTTCCAGTCCGGCCCGTGGACCAAGACTGCCAAGGGGCTGATAACAGTGGCCCACGGGCCGCACTATGCCCTTCCCAGCTCACACACATGCCGTCACTGCCCGCCGTCACTGCCCGCCCACACGCCGTCACCGCTGTCTCAATCCGCGGTCTCAATCTGCTGTGAATGCATTGGTGGAGGAGGGGCCGCTACCTCGCTCTTCCATCAATCAGCATTAGAAACAGCTGACGCGATGGCGTCAGCCTGTGCACTGCGGAGAGTCAGTGCTTCTCAGACAGGAGCGCCAGGGGAACAGGGAGTGAGGTAAGTATATGCTGGACATACGGGGGGCTTTAATGATGGACACAAGGGGGGCACTCTCATGCTGGACGAAGGGGGGGCTTTAAAGCTGGACACAGGGGGGGTACTCTCAGGCTGAACACAGGGGGGCTCTCATGCTGGACACAGGGGGGGGCTCTCATGCTGGACACAGAGGTGCTCTCTCATGCTGGACACAGAGGGGCTCTCTCATGCTGGACACAGAGGGGCTCTCATGCTGGACACAGGAGGGGCTGTCATGCTGGACACAGGGGGGGCTGTCATGCTGGACACTGGGGAGGGCTGTCAGGCTGGACACTGGGGAGGGCTGTCATGCTGGAGACACTGGGGTGCTCTCATGCTGGACAATAAGGAGGGCTGTCATGCTGGACACAGGGGTGCTCTCATACTGGAAACTGGGGGGCTTTAATGCTGGGCACTGGGAGGCTTTAATGCTGGAAACTAGGGAGGGCTGTCATGCTGGACACTGGGGAGGGCTGTCATGCTGGACACTGGGGAGGGCTGTCATGCTGGACACTGGGGAGGCTCTTGGGCTCTCATGCTGGACATGAGGGGGCTGTGTGAGGCTCATGCTGGACATGAGGGGGCTGTGTGGGGCTCATGCTGGACACGGGAGGGATGTGTGGGGCTCATGCTGGCCACGGGGGGGCTGTGCGGGGCTCATGCTGGACATGGGGGGGCTGTGTGGGGCTCATGCTGGACACAGTGGGGCTGTGTGGGGATCATGCAGGACACGGGTTGGCTGTGTGGGGCTCATGCTGAACATGGGGGGCTGTCATGCTGGACACTTGGAAGGGCTGTCATGCTGGACATGAGGAGGCTCTCGAGCTCTCATACTGGACATGGGGGGGTGGGTGGTGCACATGCTGGACATGGGAGGGCTGTGTGGGGCTCATGCTGAACATGGGGGGGCTGTGTGGGGCTCATGCTGGCCTTGTGGGGCTGTGTGGGACTCATAATGGACATGGGGGGCTGTGTAGGGCTCATGCTGTATATAGAGAGGCTGTGTGGGGGCTCAAGCTGTATATTGGGGGATGTCAGCACACTTAATTCTGCTCAATATTAAGTTACACAATTCATATTTATGTAATCATTAATAATAATAATTAGAATTAATATGTTAATATTAATATTGAGCAGAATTAATTTCAGCCTATTGGTTCGGCCCTCCCCAACAGTCACAGTCTCTCATGTGGCCCCTCGGGAAAATTAATTGCCCACCCCTGGATCAGGCCGTGCCAGTTATTCACCCAAATAACCAGTGTCCCACAAGATGAACCCACCTCCCCCCTTTTCCCACCACCCAACCTAACACCTACACCCAAACCCATATATACAATATATACAGAAACAAACAATACAATAACCACAACTGACAAAGCCCAAGTTCGGCGCCTGCAGCCCTACATCACTGTCTACTGATCAATAAAACAAAAATCTATGGTGTCAGCAGCAGCCGACCACCAGGAGAGGAGATGACCAGACTAGGGCACACTAAAAGAAAAGCCCCTCCAGAGGAGAGCGGCCCTCCGTGTACCCAGTCTCTCATACTCCAGAGAACGCACCTTCACCAGGTCACCGAGTATGGTCCTAAACACATCGTCCACTGGGAGGATTTTCCGCTGCGTCGACACTAAGCACCGTGCTTTCCACGTGTGATACCTAACCACTGCGCTAACTAGAAATAAGGTGCAGCGGTCCCGACCTCCCAGGTCCCCGAATGCTCCATAGTCCCATTCCGCATAAGAGAGACCGGCCAGCCGGGGCCAGCCAATGGAGGCGCCCACCCTGTTGTACACCTCTGTGTTAAAGGGACAACGAAGCAGGAAGTGGTCCATGCTTTCAAGCATGGTGCCACAATGCTCCCGAGGACAGTTCCTGTCCTCAGAGCTCCTACACTTCAGATTGTCACTCACACACAGTTTCCCATGGAAGCAACGCCAAGCCAATTCCCAAACCTTCGAGGGGATCCTGATAGAATTCAAAAGATGCAGACCCACCCCAAGATCCCGACTTGGGCAATCCCTGAGCGCCAGATGCCTCTGAAAATGGGTCAACAAATCCCTTTTGTCAAGGAGCTTCCTTGGCAGAGTCCTGACCTCCCACAGTCCCAGACCCCACCGGCGAATTACCTTCAGAACCAGGGTAGCGTAAGCCGGGAGATGTCCATGCGGTGTGAGTACATCCTTCACTTGTCCTCCTGTCTCCCATTCCTGGAAGAAAGGCTGAAACCATCCCTTACAGGAGAATACCCACGGAAAAGCCCTCTCTTTCCAGAGGTTTGCAATATTGATCTTAATGAAGGTATTCACAAGGAATACCACAGGGTTGACCATACCCAACCCTCCTAGTCTCCTCGTACGGTAAGTAACCTCCCTCTTGACCAGGTTCAGTCTATTCCCCCATAACAGTTGGAAGAACAAACTGTAGACCCGAGTCCAGAGAGGCTCCGGCAAGATGCACACACTGCCCAGATAGATCAGCAAAGGGAGCAGGTAAGTTTTGATCAGGTTTACCCTTTCCTTAGGGTCAAAGACCAACCCTTCCATTGGTTCACCTTCTGAGTGGCGATCTCTAGCCTGCTGTCCCAATTTTGTTTGGGGTAATCCCCCTGGCCAAATTCGATGCCAAGAACTTTTGCAGAGACTTTGGGTTCTGGAAGGGTGTCCGAGAGATCAAAACCAGGATCTCGTCCTCCCAGCCAGAGATTCTCACACTTATCCCGGTTGATCTTAGACCCGGATGCCTCCGAGTAGCGATTTACCTCTGACACCAGCCAGAAAAACGGTGACGTCATCGACATACGCCACCACTCGCAGAGTGGCTTCCGGTGCTAGCCGGTCCATCCCGATCCCAGCCAACGGTCCACGCTCCACCCTCCTAAGAAGTGGGTCAATCGCAAACACGTACAGTAGCGGGCTCAAGGGACAACCCTGGCGAACACCACACCCAACCTCAAAAGAGCTGCCAATCCAACCGTTCACAAGCGGAAAACTCTCTGCCCCAGCGTACAAGGTCTTAAGCCAATCAACGAACCCCCCCGGCAGGCCATACCTCAGAAGGACAGACCAGAGGTACTCATGATTAACCCGATCAAACGCTTTTGCCTGGACCAATGACAGCATGTACCCCTTCCAGTGACCAGCCCTACCCTGCTCCACTGCCTCTCAGACACAGAGTACAGCACTAATTGTACTGCTGCCCGGAACAAAGCAATGCTGGGCCCCCGAAAGGAGCTGGGTGCAAATTTCACCAGCCGATTAAACAGCACCTTTGCCAAAACCTTCCTGTCTGCATTGAGAAGCGCTATGGGACGCCAATTCTCAATGCAAGATGGGTCCTTACCCTTTGACAAGATGATCAGGGCAGACCTCCTCATTGACTTTGGCAGAGTGCCCGAGGAAAGACACTCATTGAATACCTCACTCAAGAGGGGAACCAAGGAGTCCTTAAAGGTCTTATAGAATTCAGATGTTAAGCCATCTGGACCGGGAGATTTCTTTAGGGCAAGCCCTTCAATCGCCAACTTAACTTCCTCTTCCCTGATCATCTCTGTCAAAACACCAAGAGAGGGGTCTACCCCTGGTTCGGGGACGGCTTCAGCCAGAAAAGCCGACATCTCATCCCAATCCAGATCCCTCTTCCCCAAGAGGTGCGAGTAGAAGGATCTGACGACCTCCAGGATCCCTGATCTGGATCTTTTCAGGGACCCCGCAGTGTCAACCAGTCCTGTAACAACTTTACTATTCACTGACATCTCGCAGTTTCTGTAAGGGTCGGGCGAGCGGTACTTCCCGTAATCCCTCTCAAAAACCAAAGATGCGTGTCTATCATACTGACACCTCATTAGCAAAGATTTCACTCTGGAGATCTCCTCGGGGCTACCTCCAGTTGAGACAAGATGCTCGAGTTTCCTCCTCAGGCCCTGATACAGGCGATACCTGTCCAGGCTCCTGAGGCTCGAGAGCTGGCGGAAGAATCTCGCCATCCTTTTCTTAAACATCTCCCACCACTCTGACTTACTACTACAAAGATCCAGTAAGGGTACCTGGCTCTGAAGAAAATCCTCAAAGGACTGTCTTATCTCCGCTTCTTCAAAGAGAGACGAATTGAGTCTCCAAAAGCCTCTTCCCATCCGGGGGGTCTCTGTAACATTCAGGGAAAACAAAATCAAACAGTGATCGAGAGAACTCCACCTCAACAACAGATATTGCTGAAGAGACAGCTTCCTCCTTTAAATAAAACCTGTCTATCCTGGACCTACAGTTACCTCTATGATAGGTGAACCCCTCGTGGCCTACGGTGTGCCGGATGTGGACATCCACCATGCGAGCCTCACTAGCTATACTATTAAGGGCGACGCTATCATAAGTCAGCTTGTCTCTGGAACCTCCTCTATCCCGGGGCCTCGTGACAGTGTTGAAGTCCCCTCCAAAGACGACCTGCCGACTCGTAAAAAGGTAGGGCTTGATCCTCGTAAAGAGACACTTCCGGTTCCACTTAGATTGGGGACCATAGATGTTAATGAGCCGGAGCTCTTGTCCCTTCATGAGGACATCTAATATCAGGCACCTCCCCATTTCTAACTCAATAACCCGTCGGCATTCTACCGGTGCGGTAAAAAGGACCGCCACTCCGCTATACGGCTCGGCCGCAAGAGACCAATAGGAGGGCCCGAGTCTCCACTCCCTCTTAGCTATAAACACCTCTGCCATATTTGGCAGCCTGGTCTCTTGCAAAAAGAAAATGTCAGCTTCAACCCGGCTGACAAAATCAAAGGCCGCAAATCTAGCCATATTTGACTTAATGCTGGCGACATTAATGGACGCCAGCGTCAACGGAGTGGGTACCGCCATCATTGGTGATTGAGTTAGACGGCTTTCCTCTTCTCACTCCCCTTATCCTCAACCTCAGAGGAGGAATCCTTCCCCCTCTTTAATGACACAGAGGTGTCCATTCCAGCATTTTTCCTTCTTTTCTCGTCCTCGTCTCCAGACTCTGGGCCAGTCCCTCCCCCCAAGGACCTTGCATCCCCAGGAGAAGGAGACTCGGCGCCCCCTGTAAGCTCCGCTGAAGCCGGAACCTCACCCTCAGCCTCCTCCTCAGAGGAAGAGATGTTATCAGGGGCTTGGAACCAGTTAGAAAGACCAACCAGAGGGGAGTCGGTTTTACCTTCCTTGGTCAGAGCGGGAGAAGATGTTTTATCTCCCTTCTTTTTCTTCTTTTTGGTGCCGAGCTTACGCTTGTTCTCTAGCCACCGCTTATTATCCTCATCCATACTTTCATAATGGGAGGATTCTGAGGCAGAGGCAGTTTCCTCCCTGTGGATCCTCCTGACCTCCTCATCCAACTCATCATCCCTCGGGGCCTCAGCAGTAGAGATGAGTGTTGTTCTACTCGAACTGTTCACCAATCTCAAATTCGAGCTGTTTTGGGCGGTGTTCGAGCCGTTCGGCGAACACGAACAATTTGAGAAAAATTCGGCTGTTCGAGGTTATGTTCGATAACTGTTCGTGCACCAAAATCATAACTGGATTTTTTCTCAGTAATGATGAAAATTAATGTTAATACGCAGTTTGAGTGTACAGCGGGGTGGGGGGAGGGGCAGGGGATGGATCTCTGCAGGAATAATGAAGATCTCCATTTTTTTTTCTCTTTCCCGCATTTACAGTGGGGAGGTGCAATCTGTCAGCCTATCAGCAGCGCACACACGGAGCGAAGTGCTTTTTTTTCACACAAGCAAGGGCATGTGTCATTGGCAGTGTATGTCACATGTCCTTGCCCTATAAGACCAAGCCATTTTCCCCGTCGTCACCATTTTCTCACTGCTGCAGCTGCGTGTTAGACGGCACCGCTGCTGCTGTGTGCGCTATACCTTGTTAATTTCAAGCCAATTTTCGCACAAATCTACAGATAGCTTGGGAGTAGGGAATAGTTGTGATTGCAGTCCTTTTAAGGACTAGGTTACAGCATTTCCTACGACTTTTATCAGGCAGGTCTGCGCTCTTAAATAGATAGATTGTGGGAGTAAAGACTAATTGTAATTGGAGTCCTTTTCAGGACTAGGTTACATCAGTTCCTATCAGTTTTTGCCAGGCAGGTCTGTGCCAGTGCTGTGCAAGTTTTTTTCACAGCATTTGGCTGAATCTAGCAAAGCTAATCCTTTTTGGCCTATTGCAGAGTGTGTTAGTCAGTGGAGTAGCCTATCTGTGTTGCAAGATATACCACCTGTGTATAGAATACCAATTTTTTTACTGCACCTAGTGAAGTAAAATCTTTTGGGCATAGCATCATTCTATTAGTCCATCTATACCAGATCTGGGCAACGTGCGGCCCGCGGGCCACATCTGGCCCTCTGGCTGTTCCAGTCCGGCCCGCGGACCGAGACAGCTGAAGGGCTGATAACAGTGGCCCACGGGCCGCACTGCACCGCACGCCGTCACCGCTCGCCGTCATTGCCCGCCTGCACACCGTCACCGCTGTCTCAATCCGTGGTCTCAATCCGCGGTGAATGCAATGGTGGAGGAGGGGCCGCCACTTCCCTCTTCCACCAATCAGCGTTAGAAACAGCTGACACAATGGCATCAGCCTGCACACTGTGGAGAGTCAGTGCATCAGAGACAGGAGCGTAGGGAAACGGGGAGTGAAGTAAGTATATGCTGGACACAGGGGGGGCTTTAATGCTGGACACAGGGACGGCTTTGCTTTGATGCTGGACACAGGGGGGCTTTAATGCTGGACACAAGAGATGCTTTAATGCTGGACACAGGGGGGGCTCTCATGCTCGACACAGGGGGGCTCTCATGCTGTACATAGTGGGGCTCTCATGCTGGACATAGTGGGGGGCTCTCATGCTGGACACAGGGAGGGCTGTCATGCTGGACACAGGGGGGGTCTCATGCTGGACACAGGGGGGGCTCTCATGCTGGACGCAGGGGGCTCTCATGCTGGACACAGGGGGGGCTCTCATGCTGGACACTAGGGAGGGCTGTCATGCTGGACACATGGGGGCTCTCATGCTGGACATAGGGGGGCTCTCATGCTGGACACTAGGGAGGGTTGTCATGCTGGACACAGAGGGGCTCTCATGCTGGACACAGGGGGGGCTCTCATGCTGGACACTAGGGAGGGCTGTCAGGCTGGACACAGGGGGGGCTCTCATGCTGGACATGGGGGGCTTTAATGCTAGACACTGGGGGGCTTTAATGCTGGACACTGGGGGGCTGTCATGCTGGACACTTGGAAGGGCTGTCATGCTGGACATGAGGAGGCTCTCGAGCTCTCATACTGGACATGGGGGGGTGGGTGGTGCACATGCTGGACTTGGGAGGGCTGTGTGGGGCACATACTGGACATGGGAGGGCTGTGTGGGGCTCATGCTGGACATGGGAGGCTGTGTGGGGCTGATGCTAGACATGGGGGGCTGTGTATGGCTCATGCTGGACACCGGAGGGCTGTGTGGGGCTCATGCTGGACATGGGGGGCTGTGTGGAGCTCATGGTGGACACAGGAGAGCTGTGTGGTGCTCATGCTGGACACGGGAGGACTGTGTGTGGCTCATGCTGGACATGGGGGGGCTGTGTGGGGCTCATGCTGGACTTGGGGGCTGTGTGGGGCTCATGCTGGACATGGGGGGCTGTGTGGGGCTCATGCTGGACATGGGGGGGCTGTGTGGGGCTCATGCTGGACATGGGGGGCTTTGTGGGGCTCATGCTGGACATGGGGAGGCTGTGTGGGGCTCATGCTCATGTTAATATTAATATTGAGCAGAATTAATTTCAGCCTATTGGTTCGGCCCTCCCCAACAGTCACGGTCTCTCATGTGGCCCCTCGGGAAAATTAATTGCCCACCCCTGATCTATACTGACCTCCATCAGGTTGCAAATTGAATATAATTTTTTTCTGCATCTAGCTCTGAAAAAATATTGGGCTTCTAGCTGTGTGTGGGACTTGTTCTATTAATCCATCTATACAGACCTCCATCAGGTTGCAAACTGAATATATTTTTTTCTGCATCTACCTCTGAAAAAATATTGGGCTTCTAGCTGTGTGTGGGACTTGTTCTATTAATCCATCTATACAGACCTCCATCAGGTTGCAAACTGAATATATTTTTTTCTGCATCTACCTCTGAAAAAATATTGGGCTTCTAGCTGTGTGTGGGACTTGTTCTATTAATCCATCTATACAGACCTCCATCAGGTTGCAAACTGAATATATTTTTTTCTGCATCTACCTCTGAAAAAATATTGGGCTTCTAGCTGTGTGTGGGACTTGTTGTATTAGTCCATCTATACTGACCTCCATCAGGTTGCAAACTGAATATATTTTTTTCTGCATCTACCTCTGAAAAAATATTGGGCTTCTAGCTGTGTGTGGGACTTGTTCTATTAATCCATCTATACAGACCTCCATCAGGTTGCAAACTGAATATATTTTTTTCTGCATCTACCTCTGAAAAAATATTGGGCTTCTAGCTGTGTGTGGGACTTGTTCTATTAATCCATCTATACAGACCTCCATCAGGTTGCAAACTGAATATATTTTTTTCTGCATCTACCTCTGAAAAAATATTGGGCTTCTAGCTGTGTGTGGGACTTGTTCTATTAATCCATCTATACAGACCTCCTTCAGGTTGCAAACTGAATATAATTTTTTTCTGCATCTACCTCTGAAAAAATATTTGGGCTTCTAGCTGTGTGTGGGACTTGTTCTATTAGTCCATCTATACTGACCTTCATAAGGTTGCAAACTGAATATAATTTTTTTCTGCATCTACCTCTGAAAAAATATTTGGCCTTCTAGCTGTGTGTGGGACTTGTTCTATTAGTCCATCTATACTGACCTCCATCAGGTTGCAAATTGAATATAATATTTTTCTGCATCTAGCTCTGAAAAAATGTTTGGCCTTCTAGCAGTGTGTGGGACTTGTTCTATTAGTCCATCTATACTGACCTCCATCAGGTTGCAAACTGAATATATTTTTTTCTGCATCTACCTCTGAAAAAATATTGGGCTTCTAGCTGTGTGTGGGACTTGTTCTATTAATCCATCTATACAGACCTCCATCAGGTTGCAAACTGAATATATTTTTTTCTGCATCTACCTCTGAAAAAATATTGGGCTTCTAGCTGTGTGTGGGACTTGTTTTATTAATCCATCTATACAGACCTCCATCAGGTTGCAAACTGAATATAATTTTTTTCTGCATCTACCTCTGAAAAAATATTTGGGCTTCTAGCTGTGTGTGGGACTTGTTCTATTAGTCCATCTATACTGACCTCCATAAGGTTGCAAACTGAATATAATTTTTTTCTGCATCTACCTCTGAAAAAATATTTTGCCTTCTAGCTGTGTGTGGGACTTGTTCTATTAGTCCATCTATACTGACCTCCATCAGGTTGCAAATTGAATATAATATTTTTCTGCATCTAGCTCTGAAAAAATGTTTGGCCTTCTAGCAGTGTGTGGGACTTGTTCTATTAGTCCATCTATACTGACCTCCATCAGGTTGCAAACTGAATATATTTTTTTCTGCATCTACCTCTGAAAAAATATTGGGCTTCTAGCTGTGTGTGGGACTTGTTCTGTTAATCCATCTATACAGACCTCCATCAGGTTGCAAACTGAATATATTTTTTTCTGCATCTACCTCTGAAAAAATATTGGGCTTCTAGCTGTGTGTGGGACTTGTTCTATTAATCCATCTATACAGACCTCCATCAGGTTGCAAACTGAATATATTTTTTTCTGCATCTACCTCTGAAAAAATATTGGGCTTCTAGCTGTGTGTGGGACTTGTTCTATTAATCCATCTATACAGACCTCCATCAGGTTGCAAACTGAATATAATTTTTTTCTGCATCTACCTCTGAAAAAATATTTGGGCTTCTAGCTGTGTGTGGGACTTGTTCTATTAGTCCATCTATACTGACCTCCATAAGGTTGCAAACTGAATATAATTTTTTTCTGCATCTACCTCTGAAAAAATATTTGGCCTTCTAGCAGTGTGTGGGACTTGTTCTATTAGTCATCTATACTGACCTCCATCAGGTTGCAAATTCAAAATAATTTTTTGTCTGCATCTACCTCTGAAAAAATATTTGGCCTTCTAGCAGTGTGTGGGACTTGTTCTATTAGTGCATCTATACTGACCTCCATCAGGTTGCAAACTGAATATAATTTTTTTCTGCATCTAACTCTGAAAAAATATTTGGCCTTCTAGCAGTGTGTGGGTCTCATTGTATTAGGCCATCTATACCAAGCTCCACCAGCTTTTCAATTAATAATAATTTTTCGCTGCATCTAGCCCTGAAAATAATTTTTCTTCCCAATAGTGGTAGCAATAGAAATATGGGGCGCGCTCCTGGCTTACAAAAATATACGCTTCATAACAAAAAACACCAGCTTAGCGCACTGCATTAATAAGATGGCATCATCGTCTCTCCCAGTGCTAGGCCTACTACCCAGGCTAGCATTCCTGTGCCTAAAACACAATGTATGGGTCCGCGCTAGCCACTATGCTGAGGGGTCTAAAGCTGCTGCTAACGCTTTATAACAATTCAATTGGCAGATTTTCACAGAGCTCTTCCACAATGCCCACCCATCGGGACAACAGTTGCCCACCTTCCCTATGGGATCTAGTGGCGAATAGTTGATGCCATTAATCAGAGCGTCAGTTGCCCCGTCGACGTGGCAAGCATACGGTAAGGCATGGGAAGAGTGGACACGACTAGTAGCAGGCAGACGGGTTGACCAATGTGAACAAGCCAGATCACAAGTCACCATAGAATTTCTCCACCAGCTAATGATGAGGGGCATATCAGGGGCGTCAGCGCAGCGGTGTCTGACCGGAGTAGCATTTCACTTCCAACTACTGAATTGGGGAGATGTGACAAAGATTCATCATCAGACAATCCATAAAAGGGTGGAAAAGGGGTCAGCCAAGTCAGGAGTGTAGACGTCCCGTCCCGTGTCACTAAAACTGATTTCTCACATCATATCCCTAACACCATTAACATGACACTCACAATTTGAAGCAACACTACTGTCTACTGCATTTGTGATCGCCTTCTTCGGGGCGCTATGCATAAGCGAATTAGTCCCTCAATCCAAAATTAGCACCAGTGGAGGCTTATTACACCAGGACGTAGTCATAGGCAATAATGCAATACGTCTACGCATACACAAATCGAAAATGGTTCCAGCGGGCAGGGGCACTTGGGTACTTCTACAACCCACAAACGGTACACTGAGTCGGGTAACAATAGTAAAACCATATCTAACCATCAGATCACAAAGTAATTTGTTCCTATCACACATTGATGGGACGCCATTATCAAGATACCAGTTCCAAGCTATATTTAATAAATGCCTAACATCGGCAGGGAACCACCCCAAAGATTACGGGACACACTCATTCCGCATAGGCGCGGCCACAGAAGCAGCAAGAGCAGGACTGTCAGAAACGGAAGTTCAGAGGATAGAGAGATGGTGATCCACGTGTTTGGCAAGATACATAAGACCGGACTTGTTATCCTAACGTGGTTTGTTTCTTTTACAGGTGACGCTAAGCCAACAGTGTGGGTGATAGGCCACTCGTATATATATTGGGCAGATTAAAGGGCGAAAGTCCACCCAGGCGGGAGGAAATTAGAGTTTCATAACACATATTTCAACTGGAGAGGTATTAGAGGCCTGCTATGGCCACAGGTACTAATGGAGGTAATCAAGGTAGGGAGAGAGGCAAGATGTCTGGTCATCTTAGTTATACAGGCCGGGGGAAACAACCTAGGTCATCACAAGAGCGCATAACTAATGGCAATAATGAAACTAGACACTGAGCGCTTCAGAGAATTTTTCACAAAACTAGCTATAGTATGGTCAGAGATTGTGCCGATAGCGGTATGGCAAGGTGCGCGAGACATCACGGCCATCGAACGGACAAGGCGGGTAATAAATATTCGGATGGCAAAATTTAGAAGAGACAGAGGCGGTGTACTGGTACGACACCGACAACTGGAAGGAGATAAAGCAGGCCTCATACGGCCCGACGGTGTTCACTTAATGGATATTGGACTGGACATATTCCTGTCAGGACTCCAGGACGGAGTGGAACAAGCGTTAAGAGTGATGGGTGGGGGTCAGAGTCCTGCATACGAGTACGCAGGATCCTCCGTGGCCTGGAAATAGAAAGGACATGTTGGAGAGTTACACTTGTTGGCCAAGTTGCCGGAGTGGAGACCCAGGGCATGCTGCAACAAGCTGAATTATTTTAGAAATAAAATGTCTTTCTAATGGAATGAGTATAAAGAGTTAATAAAGCTGTGACCGATCCTCACCCATCCAGTTGTAAGAGTTACATTATTGTATTGTCAAGGAAAGGGGGGCGGTAGGGGGGCTGAGCGTCTGGGTTTGGTTGGGGGTCCCCACAGTCTGCCTAGGCTAGATGCATTTAAAAATTCTTATTAGATACACAGGCGGTGCAGCTTGCTTCGCAGCTGGGCTACTACGCCCAAAGTATTGCCTAGGCTAGATGCAGTTAAAAATTCTACGCTGACTAGCAGACACTGAAGATTTGGAGCAGACCTCTGAGTAAACAGCTCTTCAGACTCAATCATCTGTGTTACCCCAAGCCATAGTGTATGTAGTTTCTTACAGTTAAAAGGGGGGGGGGAGCGACCCAACCCACCTGGAATTGACGATGCCAACGTCACGTAAGACACAGCAAGGGGACTCCAAAAAGAGTTTCCATTTTTTCCCAAAATTGTGGCACAGACACCACTTAATCCTAGAACGCATACCTGGGGCCTCGCAGTCCCGCCCTGTTAATTGTTTTCTATTTTCTGCAAGATTACTTTAGTTAGAATTTTGAAACTCTAGGTATTCTTCATGTATATAGTTGTTTGTCATTTGAGTTTGAGTTATTCAATGTTATTTGCACACGGGCCTAAAAGGCCCCAGGTATATGAAAGTGTAGATTTTTATGGTCATGCGTTCTAGGGTTAAGTGGCATCAATTGCCCCACAGTTGCTTAAAACAGTTGGTGATGAGGTGATATTACCAAATCCTCAAGCTTTTAGCCTCCCAAGGATAACACAGGATTAGAAAAGTCCTTGCGAATCCATGATTTGTTCATCTTTATGAACGTGAGTCTGTCTACATTCTCAGTGGACAGCCGCGTGCGCTTATCTGTCAGCACACCATCAGCAGCGCTGAACACACGTTCAGAGAGAACACTGGCTGCAGGGCATGACAAGATCTCCAAGGCGTGAGTGGCAAGCTCCGGCCATTTTTCCAGATTGGAATACCAAAATGAGCAAGGGTCCAGTGACACAGTCATGGCTTCGATGTTCACTTGGAGATACTCCTGCACCATCCTCTCTAGGCATTGACTATGTGTCAGACTTCTTGTCTCCTGTGGCCTTGCAAAGGATGGTCTAAAAAAATGGTGAAACGATTTCACAAAATTGCTGTTACCAGCAGATACTGTGTTACTGTTACGGTTTGAGTGATGAAGACTCGACAGTCCCGCGGTTGGCAAGTTAGAACTGTGAGATTCACTTCGTGCACCACTGGTGTTTTGTGGAAAAGCACATGTAAGATTCTGCAACAGCGTCTGCAGATACTCCTGCATGCGTCAATCCCTTTTTATGGCAGGAATTATTTCGGCAAATTTACTTTTGTACCGGGGATCTAAGAGTGTGGCAACCCAGTAGTCGAGATTACTTCGAATTCTGCAATCTGAGGGTCATGTTGCAGGTAGTGCAGCAAGAAGGCACTCATGTGTCTTGCGCATCCAGGAGGACCAAGTCCTTGTTGTGTTGGTAGCGAGGTAAGAATCATGCTTCTTTCCTCTGCCCTCTCCCCCCAACCTCGCACAACAGAAATGTGATCAAGGTCTCCCTCATCTGATGAGTCTTCCATGCCCATCGCCAGTTCATCCTCCACTTCTTCCTCGGCTCCTGCACCTTCCTCAACAGTTTGGCTGCTACCATGCGCCCTGTTTAATCCCTCTCCCCCACCCTCCCATGCCTGCCTCCTTGGTGCTGCCAACCGTCTGGACCTTGGAGATGTTATCCCTTCCGCATACGACTCCTCCACTACTTCCTCCACCTCCTCTTGTCCGACCACCTGACTCTGAATTCTGTTTAATGTGTGCTCCAGCATGTAAATCACCGGAATAGTTATGCTGATAATGGCATCGTCGTCAGCACTAAACATCTTCGTCGCCATTTCAAAACTGTGCAGAAAGGTGTGTGGCGCCCCTGAGGGTGCAGTCACCACAGAGTTACTGCATCTCACCCAGAGGTGTGGTATCTCACCCTCAGGTAAGGAAGGCGTATGGCTCGGGACCCTAACACCTGCATCCAACACATACCCGCAGTGGGGTTAGGGCGAGATTGCTCCTAAGGGAGAGCACAGTCCCAGGTCCCTAGCTGGTGGGAGGATCCTATGTAGTGGGTGCTTAGGGGAGCAGCTTAGGGGAGCACATGACAGGGAGAGTATAAATAGGAAGCCATCTTAGAAAGAGCAAGCCAGTCAGAGGAGGAAAAGTGACAGGAGCAGAGGCTCGGCATGAGCTCTGCTCCGGAGGCGGGCCTAGCCTGGGAGGCCCAGGACTGAAGGAGAGAAGAGAGGAGTGGGAGCAGGAAGGCTCCAGGAACCGAAGGGACCCTAGGGCTACGGGCCGTGCAGAAGGCCACCTGTACTCCCGCTGCTACCAGGAGGTAGAGGGGTCAGGCCAGATAAGGGGAACCGGTCCCTCAACTAGAGGAGAAACAGCAAGGCTCAACTAGAAACCGGAGGCTGCAGCATTTCATGTACTGCAGGCAAAAGTCCACACCAGTCTCACTAAGAAGGTAGCCACATAGGACCCAGGGGACGGAACACAAGTCGCCCGCCAAGGCCCGAGGATACCGGATAGAAGTATCACTGGGTGTGAGGTGCAGGGAGAAGGCCAGAGAAAGGACACACAGAAGGGGGTCCTGCTAAGTACTCCGGAGCTATCTGGGGGTGGACTGAGCCCCTCACTGAGTACGCAAAGCACGATGGGTGAGATAGCTCTGGTACCTGTAATCTGGACTGCAACAACTGTGAGTAAAGATCTTGGGACTGCATCACACGGACTCTGTGTTCATTACTGACTCCCTGCACTACAACCACCATCATCCACCCACACTGCCCTGAACCTACACTCTTCCTGTGGTGAGTAATAATACCATTGCAGCAAAACCACCAGCTTCAGAGGACTGTTCCGCAGCGGCGGCCCCTTTGGCCGCACTCCACAGGTGGCGTAGTCGGACATTATAAAATCCATATATATAAATTACCGTTGGATTGACCGCCCTGGGTCACGGACCGGGTCACCGCCACAGTGACTACAACCCCCAGCGTCTACCGGCCTGGCTCCGGGTACCCCACGGCCCAGGGGGCGCGTCAACTTCATAGGTCCCTGATCTGAGACCACTCCTGCTGTGTGATTTGCCCCACCTCTGGATCTCGTTGGCCCAGGCTATACGTCAGAAACTATTGCACCAGGGCTTGTCGGTGCTGCCACAGTCGCTGCAACATGTGCAGAGTTGAATTCCACCGTGTCGGCACATCGCATTTCAGCCGGTGAACTGGCAGGCCCAACGACTTCTGTAGAGATGTAAGTCGTTGAGCTGCGGGATGCGAATGGCGGTAGTGAGCACACAGCGACCGTGCCCTCTGCAGAAGGCCATCTAGTCCGGGATAGTGGGCTAAAAATTTATGGACAACCAGGTTCAACACGTGAGCCATACAAGGCACGTGTGTAACATTGCCCCGGCGAAGGGCCGCACCCAGGTTTGCAGCATTGTCGCACACGACCTTCCCTGGTTGCAGGTCCAGTGGAGACAACCATTCATGAAACTGGGTCTCCAGAGCTGACCACAAGTCCTCAGCTGTGTGACTCACATTTCCCAGACATTTCAAAGTAAACACTGATGCCGTTGAGCCCTGCTGCCAGCATAGTAAGGAGGTGCGCAGTTAGAAAGCAGGTGGCATTACCAGACAGGCTTTGGGTGCAGGTGGAGGACCGAGAGGAGGTTGAGGAGGCAGAAGCAGTGGAGGAACTTCTAGATAAAGAGGATTGACGTACAACTCGCGGGGACGGCAAGACTTGGACAGCAGCCCCTTGTCCTGCTGTCACCATAGTTACCCAGTGCCCTGTCAGCGACATGTAACGCCCCTGTCCATGCCTACTCGTCCAAGTGTCTGTGGTGAAATGCACCCTGTCACACACAGAGTTTCTCAAAGAAGCGGTGATGTTGTGTGCGACATGCTGGTGGAGCGCAGGCACACCTTTCTTTGAGAAGTAGTGCCGACTGGGCATCTGGTACTGGGGCACTGCGACGGACATAAGGTCTCAAAAATCCACTGTGTCCTCCAGGCGGAAAGGCAGCATTTCTGTAGCCAACAGCTTGCAGATGGTGAAATTCAACCTCTTAGCTTTCTCATGGCTAGGAGGAAATGGTCTTTTACTTGTCCACATCTGAGGGACCGAGGGCTGGCTGTTGTGCTTTGACGGGGTTGAGTAGGGTGTCCCTGGCAAACTGCCGGTCTGTGAGGAAGATGCAGGCGGACATGTTAGGTTGCCTTGATCCAAAGGTGGTGCTCTCGATGTCAGAGAGCTCTCAACACCAGCAGGTGTTTCCACTTCCCAATGAACTGACGACCTGCCAATCACACTGGCTGTTGCAGGTAAAGAGGTGGCAGGTCTGCGTCCAAAAACATGTGTGACTGCTGTCCCCCCAGTCACAGAGGATGAAGAGGCCGCAGATGCACAAGATGGGGCAGACGGTGGTTGGCCCAGCCTGCTAGGCCGCATTGTAGCACAGTGAGCTTCCCACTGCAACTTATGCTTCATATCCATGTGACGGTACATGCATGAAGTACTCAAACTATGGATTTTTTGGCCTCTACTTAGCTTTTGGTGACAAATATTACAGATAACACGAGTTGGATCATCCTTATCGATCTGAATAAATGCCCAGGCTATGCAAGGCTTAGAGCCCATGCGACCTGAAGAGCCACTACGACTTGTGGTCAGAGGCGGAGTTGTGGTTGAGGATGCAGTTGTTGACGTGCTTCCAGTACTCCGTCTCTGTCCAGGAAGGCACAACCTAACCTCGTCGTCAATAGCATCTGTGACGCCCCGCTGCGCTTGGTATCACAGATCCTAGAAGAGTGTATTGATGGAATCCTCCACAAGAGGCCCCCATAAACATTCACACATCTCCACCTTCCACCTCAGACCAGCAGAGGGAGCCCGTTAGGGATATAAATAGGGAAGGTGGAGCTAGGCAGTTCAGTTCCTCTGAAGAGTTCCTGCAGTAGAGAAGCCTAAGAGAGGTCAGTCTGCAGTGGAGCTCAGTCTAGTCTAGAGAACTCAGTTAATAGTTCAGCAGTGGAGCACGAGGCTCCTGCTAGCTAGATTCAGGGAGCCCAGATAGAGCTTAAGGTGTGCCGGCGTCATAAGATCGGTGAAGCGCGGCAAGCTGCCGTTAGTGTGTATAGCCTATTGAGGGCCCGAGTAGGCCGAAGGCGAGTGGCGAGTTAGTACATAAGGGGCAGAGGAGCTTAACCAGCTCACCCCGAAGCATTTACCGGACACCGGATCCGAGCTTACCGGGATCTCTATGACCCAGTAAGGCATAACCGGAATCCCTGGAGAACTACAAGTCCCAGGATCGCTAAGGTGCTGATACGTAACAGAGCCAGGAGACGCTTAGGCCCCGCATACTGGGAGCGTGAACTTCAAGAGAAGGCCCTACCACAAGGTCAGCCAGCGCAGGACAGAGACAAAGTTAGGCCTAGCTCCAGGCAGGTCAGAAACTTACTGCGCAGAGGCAAGAAACAGGAGGCCCTACACCCGCTCATTGGGGAGGATCCTGATATGCACCCTTCACCCTACAGTGCTCCAGGATGTGCCTGAATTTCCTCCAGTAAAAGGTACTGAAGTGACTACCGTGTCCGTTTCCGTTCTTGCTCTGACCCAGCTGGGTCTCGCCTGTCCTGCATTCCCCCTGCATACGCTGCCCTGAGACCTAGCTCCACCTGTGGGGAGCTATACCATCGAGCTGCCTTATCACGGGCCTCAGTGGACTGCTGCAGCGCTGGTGCTTCTCACCAGATACCACAGGTGGTGTCACAAACTCTTATAAAATTAACAATTATCCACCCTTTTAAAGAGTGACCCCAGGGTACGGGCCAGGGAGCCGACCACCGCGACATCCCAAAGGCCAGGCAAAGGCCCGGGTGACCTCATCGACTGGCTGACTGTGGGTTGACAGTAAGTGGGATCTCCAACCTTGTCATCATCACCCTGTGTGTTATCACACCCGTCGTCCTCAAAGCCAACCTCTTCCTGCCCTGACCGAAAAGTCAAGTTGTCGCTCCAATCAGGTATTTGAGTCTCATCATCGTCTTCATCATTGTCTCCACCAACAGGAGTTACAGTTTGGGAACGAGGGTCTACATTATGCTCAGAACCTTCTTCATCTGGTCCTGGATCCGACTTATAAAGATTCTGGGCATCAGTGCAGATCATTTCCTCGTCTGGATTAACAGAAGCTCTGGAGCAGACCTCCGTTTCCCAGGCTATAGTATGAGTAAACAGCTGTGCAGACTCAACCATCTGTGTTACCCCATACTCAGACGGGCAGCTGGAGACTTGGGAGCTGTGAGGAAGCAAGTGCGATTGGGGTGACACCTCTGAGGACTGGAGTATTTGTGATGTTGAAGTTGACGTGGAGGAGAGCCCACTTGAAGGAGCACTTGATATCCGCTGAAGCACCTGCTGTTTTTGTGCCTCATCTGGAATTTGTAGCGATGGGCGTGTCCGTAACAAAGGGATCGTATCACATTGTCCACAAAAAGAAGTTGACATGTTAGTTTGGCTGGAAGATGGTCTTTCTTCTGCAGATGTTACTCCCCCCCCACCGCGGGGGGCTCGACCCACCAGCGGACAGGCACCAGTATTAGGAGAGGGGGGCTGGCCGTCAGGGTCCACCGCGGCTCTGGCACAAACCCGGCGACACGGAGGTGGCACGGGCAGGAACGGACTGGCCGTGTCGGCTTCTCACTTTTTGGATTTTAGAAGGGCATGACATGCCTATATCTGTGTCTCCCCCTCCTTTTACTCCTCCACCTCTTTTATTTTCGCATGACTATATGTACTTGTCACTTTTCCATGTGTTAGTTATGTCTTCTGAGCAGTTTGTCAGCTTTTGGACACCTTTGAAGGTGTTTTCTATGTGTTTCTATGTGTTTTTGTTTGCCTGCCATTGGTTTTAACGGTGTTCGAAGGTGTTCGACGAACAGTTCGACGAACAGTTCGGCGAACACACGGGTGTTCGACGAACCGAACCGAACTCGAACACTACGGGGGTGGCTCAACACTACTCAGCAGCAAGACTGTCATCCAGGACAGGGGCTGCCCCGGTAGTCTGGGGCTCGCCCCGCTCCCTCTCCTGTCTGCGCTTGTCTAGACGCCTCAGCTGGGCAGGCGTCTTTTTATTGCTTTTCTTCCCTGGCCCCTCAGCTCCCCCACCCCTGCTAGTCCCCTCCACAGCAGAATCGGCCTCACGGCTTTCTCCCACCGGGGTCTCAACTACATTAGAGAAGGAGCGAGGACAACGGCTGAATGGGTGACCCAACTCACCACACAGGTGGCACCTAATCTCCACACAAGAGGCAGCAAGATGGCAGACACCCCCACACAACGCACATTTCTGCACAGTGCAGTTTGCACTGAAGTGTGTGGGGTCGCCGCACCTGTGACAGAGCTTCGGTTGCCCCTGGTAGAAGACCAGGATACCATCCATACCCAGGAAGGCAGACGATGGAATGTGGGCAACAGTACCACCTGAACGCCTAAGTTTTACCATAAACGTCCAGGTCCCTGACCAGATACCAGACTTGTCGCGGTTTTTCTTTGGCATCTCCACCACCTCTCCATACCGACCAAGCCACATCATGATGTAATAGCAAGAAAGCGACTCGTTACGAGTCATCACGGTCACTTTCTTGATCTGGTTTTGGCGAGACACTGCCTAAACGGCAAAGTCGCGCAGCCGGGCTCATTTTTTGTCAACTCATAATTCGCGCAGAAGAGCTCAAGCCCCTCCGGCTGAACAAAGCTGACATCAAACTCAGGCGTGGAATAGGGATGTATCAAGGCGTAGATGTCAATCGCCTTGAAGCCCATCCTCAGCAGGAGCTCCACAACTTTAGACCTTGGAGGACATGCATCACTGCCCCTCCACCGAAGACGGACCACATTCCTACGCACACTGCCTGGCCCGGCTGTTGGGAGGGACCACACTGTATCCCCCCCTTTTTGCTCTCGGAAGGCCACCAAGCCATGCCTCTCTATCCAGAAGGATAGATCAACCTCTCGACCCTCTACCATTAGTGATCTCTCCCCCTTCTTTAGAGCCTCCAGAAGGCGCCGTTGCAACATGCCGTCCCCAAAGCCCGGAGACGAGGAGGATGCCCTATTTGCCCCGGAGGGGACACTGGCATAACTCTGGACAGGTGTTGCCACCCCCGGGGGGGGTAACCGGACCAGTGACCACATCAGCCCCAACAGCATCACCATTACCCACCTCCATCTCACCCTCCACCAAACCAGCAACCACACCACTAGACAATGAATTAGCCTCATTCACCCCCACCACATTCATTCCTGCTGGACCAGTAACAATGGCGGATGACATTTTGACCTCCGCATCAGGCACAAGGGGCTCAGTCACCTCCATGGAACTGGAGGCGACCTCACCCCCGGTCTTAAGTGTGCCCTCCACATCATCGGTCGATAAATTCCGCTGTTTGGCATTCGGTATAATGTGCCGCTGATCTTTAGCTGCTGTTAGGCGCCACTGATCTTTAGCATCAGGATCTTCCGGACCAGCGACGCCAACACAAAATAGCACTTTCGTGGGAGGACCAGAACGCTCAGCCCCGACAGCCCCCTCATACTGCCGCAGCTTCTCAACTAAGTGATCAGTGGCAACAGCATTCAGAGGTGCCGAGGCTACCGGAGCTGCCCCGACACCGGGCTGCTCCCCCCTCCCACTGAGGAGCGCACCACAGCATCGTGGCCTGACGGAACACCCGCCGCCGGGCCGCCCTCACTGTCCAGCCTATGGGCTGATGCACCTCCTGCTGCGTCCCCGCTATTACAAGCAGAGATGGAGCTCTACGCCTCACTACCACGCTCTGTAATCTCCCTGCACCTCTGCACCGGATCCACAGCAGAACCCGGGCTGGGCTGGGCAACGGGGCTTATACACCGAGCTGAGCCTGCCGCCGACTCAGGGGGTACAGAGACGGGGGCATATACATAGCTTACCGCATCCTGCAGCTTTGGCTTGGTCTTCTTTGCCTTTTTGTGGCCCCCAGGTGCCTCTTCTGGTAGATCGTCACCAAGATGGAAGTTTTGGAGGCACACTGGGGACTCCAGGAGCTTAATCTCCGCCAATAACGCCCCTCCCTGGCCGCTGCTGTCACTGTCCTCCCCAGAGCCGGCAGAACTGCGACCGGATGTCACTGTCGCCTGTCCTGCAGGGAGCTCGCTGCACGTGGCCTGCGGGTGACTTTGCAGGCTGCCAGGTGGGGCTTCCTGCTGGTCATCATCACTCTCATCATCCACCTGGCTCTCATGCTGCAGCCCCATCTGCCTCTGCTCTCTGGTATCAGCCATTTCTCTGAAGCGGTCTTCATTTATAAGTTTTTCTTTGAATGGACCACTCTGCTCTCTGATGGTGGCTTTCCTAAGTTCCAGCAGGTGAATCTCGCTGGTCAGTCGCTTTACCTCGGCTTGGAGCTTGGCCTTCCTTCGTTTGGAGGCCCCTGCAGCTTTTGCGCTTGTGCAGTGCAGCTCCTCCCGAAGCCTCCTCACCAGCTTACTGGCATCTTCATACTCACGGAGGTGGATCATGACCCGGGAGGCATAGGTGGACACAGACTCCCGGGGTCCCTGCAGCGCCCAACCCCCCTCAGGGAGGTCGGCCTCACCTCCGTGAGCACTCAGCTTTCCTCCGGAAGGAGCGCCATCATGCACGCCGCTGTCAGGATTTTCCTCCATGCTGGAAGCCTTGCGGCTTCTAGGGTCTCCACAATCCCGGGGGGAGTATGAGCCACATTGCTGCGACTCCTGGTGGAGCGTCTCACCCCCGAGTCCTCTGATGTGCAGGCCGGTTGCTGGTTTCTTCTGCCCCCCGCCGGCCTGGTTCGGGAAGCAGAAGCCTGGGGCTTGGCTCCTTCACTCATCCCAGAAACCCGCTCCCTCCCTAGGTAAGAGAGAGTAGGTCCCCAGGTGGAGAGGTGTTGGTTTCTCAGAGATCAGGAGCTCACAGCAGGATCTGCAGCCACCACACCCGCAATCACAACACTGAGCAGCAGCTGATCAGAGCTGCACCCAGTATGCTGCTGGTGCAGTCACTGTGTACATACATTACATTACTGATCCTGAGTTACCTCCTGTATTATACCCCAGAGCTGCACTCACTATTCTGCTGGTGCAGTCACTGTGTACATACATTACATTACTGATCCTGAGGTACCTCCTGTATTATACTCCAGAGCTGCACTCACTATTCTGCTGGTGCAGTCACTGTGTACATACATTACATTACTGATCCTGAATTACATCCTGTATTATACTCCAGAGCTGCACTCACTATTCTGCTGGTGCAGTCACTGTGTACATACATTACATTACTGACCCTGTATTGATCCTGAGTTGCATCCTGTATTATACTCCAGAGCTGCACTCACTATTCTGCTGGTACAGTCACTGTGTACATACATTACATTACTGATCCTGAGTTACATCCTGTATTATACTCCAGAGCTGCACTCACTATTCTGCTGGTGCAGTCACTGTGTACATACATTACATTACTGATCCTGAGTTACATCCTGTATTATACTACAGAGCTGCACTCACTATTCTGCTGGTGCAGTCACTGTGTACATACATTACATTACTGATCCTGAGTTACATCCTGTATTATACTCCAGAGCTGCACTCACTATTCTGCTGGGGCAGTCACTGTGTACATACATTACATTACTGATCCTGAGTTACCTCCTGTATTATACCCTAGAGCTGCACTCACTATTCTGCTGGTGCAGTCACTGTGTACATACATTACATTATTGATCCTGAGTTACCTCTTGTATTATACTCCAGAGCTGCACTCACTATTCTGCTGGTGCAGTCACTGTGTACATACATTACATTACTGACCCTGTATTGATCCTGAGTTACATCCTGTATTATACTCTAGAGCAGGTAAGAGTAAGGTGAATTTCTGGTATAAAGACAACAGTTTTTAGAATGCAAATCACCAGAACAAGCTCTGTGCAAACTCTAAACAGCTGGGATGCTGAGAGGTTTCAGCTCTGAAGCTCATAGAATTATGGATAAGTTCAAAATAAATAATGTAAAATGTTAGCAAAGTAACATTCTCCATGTAGAAAACATGAATACTTGGAGAACACTGAGCGGTTGAGCAATCAGACCCCATGCCATATCACATCCGTTGGTGACAAAAAACTAAATTTTGTGAAAGTTGATTGTGAATTATTGTTCCATGTGTTTTGCGTTCACTCAGTGTTCATGTGCTGCATCGCTTACCTTTTTTGGATCTCTTCTGGGATGTGCATTTATATATTTTGAGCCTCTACAAAGGATAAGAAATGGACTGGTGTGTTAATCTTCACACCCGGGGCAGGTCTGATAAGCCAGCATGTGTGACTTGTACTTCATTTTATGAACTCACCCTGGGACTCCATAAATAAGCAAGTCATGAGACCTGTCCCACAGAGCTTGACCAGGGTTAATTGGGCACAACTCACCACCACCACCACCAGCGAGTACTCATAGCCCTTTTGTTCACAACAAAGGGACCACTTGACCTCTGCTCCTTGTACCATTGACCTCTGTCTCTCGAGTCATGCCTTCTACAAGAACGTCAAATGAATATCTGGTGACCTCCCATGACTGGGTGGGAAAAACCTTCAACCTCTTACTGTTGTCAGGACGACTGGGCCGCAAGGGAAGCTCGAAAGGTGGAGGGAGGGCGCGAAGAATGATACAACAATTAGCAAATCATTATCTGTTCTTAAGGATGGAGTAGAAGTTGTTAGCTATGGATTAACTGCAAGGAGCCTCAGATCAAGCAGCGGCTTCCTGGATTAGGTCACGTTTTAATGGCCTCCAAGATTAGGCCTTTCAGTGGATGATGACCGTCTTGGTGTATTATTAACCTCTGGATGTTGTATAGTGGCATCTGGCCTGAGTAAGGGGGTGTAAATCAATATTAGGGTCTTCAGTGAGGAGAAAATACATCACATGAATAAAGATATTACCAGACATTGGGGTGGAGGGGTGTCCTTATGGCAACACTTCCTGACTCTGTGCTCCGGCAGTTCCTTGACACGGAAACAATAGGCCTAATCATTCTGATTGATTAATACAGCCATCGTGTCCCTGTGATAATACTGATCTGTAAGTCGGTAGTAACAGGAAGCGTTGTTCATGGGACGCAGAATTCCTTCTCACAAGAGACCCAAAGATCTAGTCATTTTCTAGAGGGTCGGTAACTTGCCGTTCATATTAAACTGTTTACCTGGTGTAAATGCCGCTGTTCTCCTGAATTCGGGGATGTTTTGCTTTTTTTCCTGCGCCTCTCCGTTCCTGAGGTATGGCCTCCTCTTCTCTGTGTATATATATATATATATATATATATATATAATTTTATTAGCCAAGTGGGCATGGCACTGAACTCCTCTCTGGGCAACTTCTTGAAGATTACATCCCCTTGACTAACAAGATTAGAATCACATACAAGCATAAAAGGACCATGTCTCCGAAACGAGCTGCAGGAAGAAAAGAAAAACATTGCTGGATTCAGGAGAGCAGCTGCATTTACCAAATAGAAATACATATGAATTTATGGCAAATGGCAGGTCCTCGTTAAGATTTAGTTTATTGTATGGTGTCCTGGAAATCCGTAAGAGAAACAAGTTACACACACTTGCTGCAGTTCTGTAAATTTATGGAATATTTAGGACACAACCTTACTTGATCATTCTTCAAAAAGTATTTCAGGAGAAAAGAGGATTGGCACAACCACATCCCCTTTCTAGTAGGGCTCAGCCTGTTACACTGCTGAATGCGCCTCTGGATTCCTGGGCTCCATGGTAAAAGGTTGGGGATGAGTGAGACTTCTGCATCACCTAAGAGATTTGCTATCTCTTAACGGGGTCCAAAAGGGCTCTTCTTTTTGCAAGACATTCCTTAACAATTGAAAAGCATAAGCACAACCCTATAGTGCTGTCCTAAAACCAGGGTCAAAGATCTCAACTCTACAGGCCAGGTTGTGCCGAGACTGCAGGATACACAGTCTGTTTGACTTTGAAGCTATTGGTCTCCGAGAGGCTACCCTTTACCACCATACATATTTTGAGAGGGTGTGTGGCGCCCCTGAGGGTTCAGTCGCCACAGAGGTACTGCACCTCACCCAGTGGTGTCTCCTTCTCTCAAGGTAAGGAGGGAGTGCTGCCCGGAACCCCAACACCCGCACTCAACACTACACTCCTCCAGGCCGGCTGGAAGGGCAAGATGCACTGTGTTTCTGCTGAGCCCTGTCCCTGGCTGGAGTGGGGGGGAACCAAAGCGAGGGGGAACCAGTAGTGGGTGAGGGTGGAGGATGTAGAGTAGGGGAGCACCATAACAGGAGGTATAAAAAGGGAAGCCATCTTAGGGTGGCAGAGGAGTAGTGCAGAGGACAGAGAGTGAGTAGCAAGGAGAGGAGGGGAGCAGAGTCTCTTCAGGAGCTCTGCTCCATTGTGGGCCTAGTGGTAGAGGCCCAAGAGAGGAGGGGAGCAAGGGAGGAATGCTCCAGGAACAGAAGGGATCCCAGGGGGTACGGTGAGTGCAGGACGGCACCCGTATGCCCGAGTCTGCCAAGTGTCAGAAGGATCAGGCCGCAAGAAGGGAACCGGTCCCTGGACCAGCCGTGTTACTCCAGGTCTCGGCTGGAAAACCGGAGGCTTCTGCACTTCCATGGTGCAGTTGCCACAGCCTCACCCTAGTCACTGTGAAGGGCATCAAGTAGGTCCGGGAACTCCAGGTTGCCCAGAGGGACTTCAGAGCACCCGATCGGGACTGTGTGTGGGGAAGAGCAGGGCAGGAGGGAGAAGACCCAGCGCGGGAAGTCGGTCTAGTAAGGAACATAAAGAAAGCGGGGTTCCGTCAAGCGCTCCTGATATACTTGAGAAAGTGCTGGACCCCTTATCTGGTAGACGCAGCGCAACGCGAGAGGCTGACACCTGTACAGTGTACCTGAGGAACTTGAGCAGAACTGTGAGTAAACTCGGATGACTGCACTCCACTGCTTCCGTCAGTTATTTCCGCTGCGCCACCTCTCCTGCACCACAAGCCCCAGCATCACCATCATCTATACTACACTGCCCCAGGGGGCTCGCTCCGCCTGTGGGGAGCGGAAGCATCCCAGCTGCCATCCCATCACCCCCGGAGGTCTGCAGCAGCGCCAATAACCATTACCGGAAACCACAGGTGGCGTCACGAAACAAACCATACACTAAAAATCCCTTTTTCAAGAGAGACCCCAGAGTACGGGCCCGGGAGCCGACTGCAGTGACATCCTAAGCAAGGTAAAAGGCCCGGGTACCGAGTCCCCTATTTTCCCCTGGGTGACATCAGGAATAGGATTTTGTGCCCGTTGCCACTGGGTATTGTGTGCCTTATTTGAACTGTATATCTTCACTGGATGTGGCGCCCGCCCCAGAAGAACGGGCGCCATTATGTGCGTGATCAAAGACAATAATATGGAACCTTCCATCGTGGGCCGGGTCCCAGAATGGCGCCAAAAGCACTACCCGCCCCTTGCAACTGTGACTGTCCGCATAGATGTGTCCGTCAAGGCGGGGAGGACGTCCCTGGGAGTGACTGACAGCAGGCTGCCATGGAACCGCCCCCGAAAAGGGAGGGGAGGAGGAGAGAAGGAATGGAGACAGGGTGTGGTCTTAACCAGTCTAGAATGGAAGGAGGTCTGCCTCTGCCTCTGGCCTGCAGGCGCTGGCAACCCCTCTTACCCTGGAGGGGGCAATAGTGAAGCTGTCCCCGGAGGAGACCGAATTCCTCCAGGGCGAAGTAATGGAGCTGAGCCAGCAGCTGGAAAAAGCCCAGCAAGCAACGATCGCCAGGTGGAAGACGGAGCTGCTGGCGAAAATCACTGCCCGGCGGCAGTCAGCGCTGCGTGCCACCTGCAGCACTCCAGCCCCGACGGAGCATGACGAGCGTCAGGAGGCCGCGTCCAGCACAGGAGCAGGTAGGAGAAGTTCCCCTGTCCCGGGCGCTGCAAGTGCCGACCTGCTCCTGGGCCTCCTACAGCACCCTCCGTCCCCGGCCACGTACACCCTGGAGCAGCTGCTAAGACCGGAACCTCCACCCCCGGGCTCTGACTCAGCGGACCTCCTGCTCGGCTCCCTCCCAGAACCGCCAACCCGGGCACCTGAGTGGGTGTACGGAGCGCCCTCGTTTGACTGGTCGGCAAAATTCGAGGACCAGCAACAACGCCCTCTACTCCCAGTACCAGCGCCCCCGGCTGCCCGCCATGAAGGAGAGGAGTATAAATGGGACAACCAGGGGGACGACCTGATGGGGTTTCCGCAGGAGACCCAGGCCCAAACCCTGCAGAGAGAGGAGTTCTGCAGATGGGAGCTCCAACAGCTGTTAAAAGAGCGGCGCACCCGGCGGGTGCGCACGGAGCAATTAGAGGCCGGGAACAAGGCCGCCAAGGCGCAGGAACACCAAAAGGAGACCATCCGGCCTAGTCCCCGGGAGGAGGGACCAATAGTCAAATTCAACCAGGAAGCTGGATGGGGCTTCATACGTGACCCAGAATTTGACCGGGACATTTTTGTGAACAGGCGGGATGTCGAGTCCCACCTAGAGCAAGGACACCCTGATCGGAACTTATATCCTGGTGACTATGTCTCCTACACCAGGCACCATGAGGAACGCGGGTGGTACGCCCTCCAAGTCCATCGCATGTTTAAAGAGGATGAGGACATGCCCCTGCAGCCTGAGGCTGATGACCCGGCTGGGTCAGCCAGCAAAATTCAGGAGTACCCCTGGCGTGGATACCATCACTAAGTGAGAGCAAATGGACAAACTGTATATAGTCACCCGTAAGGGTACATCTTTGTTTGAGTGAGCTAAAAAGTTTTGTGTGCATAATTACCCGGTAAGGGTATACAGACTACAGGCTGAGGACTGTGAGCAGCCAAGAACTGATCTTGTATATAGTTTGCACTTATTAAAGTTCCCTCTATTGGTTTTATATTTGCAACCACAAACCTCAGAACAAAAACCCGATTGGCGTGGCCGAAGACTAGGTCCAGATCTGGATCGTCTATGCCCTGCAGCCACGCCCAGGGCCTACGTTGAGGGTTTTCGGACGGGTCCCTCATGCTGCTCGATCTGCACCTTTACCAGTAAGATGGACACCCTGTTTGGGATCTCACTACATTTGCTTGAAAAATGTTGAAAATGTTTTACATGAGAAAATATGTATATTCAAGTGAAAAGTTTTATATTGTTTCTGGTAATGTTAACCAGCAACGTTCAAGTAATGTGCCTCCCTTAAAGGGAAGAAAAAGTTTTATAATCTTCTAAGTGATGCATCTAAAAATTTTGTATGTCTAAAATACCGTGTTTTTGCTCAGTTCCAGCCCGCGGACGTGCTGTGTTTTACCAGGGGGGAGTGTCGGGCCCCTGAGGGTTCAGTCGCCACAGAGGTACTGCACCTCACCCAGAGGTGTGGTGTCTCCTTCTCTCAGGTAAGGAGGGAGTGCTGCCCGGAACCCCAACACCCGCATTCAACACTACACTGCTCCGGGCTGGCTGGAAGGGCAAGATGCACTGTGTTTCTGCTGAGCCCTGTCCCTGGCTGGAGTGGGGGGAACCAAAGCGAGGGGGAACCAGTAGTGGATGAGGGTTGAGGATGTAGAGTAGGGGAGCACCATAATAGGAGGTATAAAAAGGGAAGCCATCTTAGGGTGGCAGAGGAGTAGTGCAGAGGACAGAGAGTGAGTAGCAAGGAAAGGAGGGGAGCAGAGTCTCTTCAGGAGCTCTGCTCCATTGTGGGCCTAGTGGTAGAGGCCCACAAGAGAGGAGGGGAGCAAGGGAGGAATGCTCCAGGAACAGAAGGGATCCCAGGGGGTACGGTGAGTGCAGGACGGCACCTGTACGCCCGAGTCTGCCAAGTGTCAGAGGGATCAGGCCGCAAGAAGGGAACCGGTCCCTGGATCAGCCGTGTTACTCCAGGTCTCGGCTGGAAAACCGGAGGCTTCTGCACTTCCATGGTGCAGTTGCCACAGCCTCACCCTAGTCACCGTGAAGGGCATCAAGTAGGTCCGGGAACTCCAGGTTGCCCAGAGGGACTTCAGAGCACCCGATCGGGACTGTGTGTGGGGAAGAGCAAGGCAGGAGAGAGAAGACCCAGCGCGTGAAGTCGGTCTAGTAAGGAACATAAAGCGGGGTTCTGTCAAGCGCTCCTGATATACTTGAGAAAGTGCTGGACCCCTTATCTGGTAGACGCAGCGCGACGCGGGAGGCTGACACCCGTACAGTGTACCTGAGGAACTTGAACAGAACTGTGAGTAAACTCGGATGACTGCACTCCACTGCCTCCATCAGTTATTTCCGCTGCGCCACCTCTCCTGCACCACAAGCCCCAGCATCACCATCATCTATACTACACTGCCCCAGGGGGCTCGCTCCGCCTGTGGGGAGCGGAAACATCCCAGCTGCCGTCCCATCACCCCCGGAGGTCTGCAGCAGCGCCAATAACCATTACCGGAAACCACAGGTGGCGTCACGAAACAAACCATACACTAAAAATCCCTTTTTCAAGAGAGACCCCAGAGTATGGGCCCGGGAGCCAACTGCCGTGACATCCTAAGCAAGGTAAAAGGCCCGGGTACCGAGTCCCCTATATCCCCCTGGGTGACACAGGTGCACCAGGCGTCCTGTGGGGATTCATACTGTGTCTCGGGGGTCATGGTAGCTGCTAGGCCATTAGCTTTCACAGATCCCACCTTTTCTCCTGCATATCTCACAAGGGCTGAGCCGATACTTCTGATTAGAGACTGTGTTTTACATAATAAGCTTTTTGCATAGTTGTCATATTGATGCGGGATTACAAATAGTACGGTTGTTTTAATAATCATCCACATCCAAGTTCACCCCAATCTTATTTTTTTCAATCCAGATGTCTTGTGAACATGGAAGGCACTGTGTGTTATAGGACAACTGTGATATGTGAGTTCACTGCCACAGTATCAGCCAATCATCCACATGTATTGTTCTTTAAGCATGATGGGCTGTGCATATTATCTGTATAAACTGTTATAAATGGCGAGCTATGATGTCATCAAAAGCTGTGACTTCATCTCCTGCTTTTTCAGTAGGAAATGACTGTCATCCAAAGACATTGTGTTTTATTCAGCTTTTTACCCACTGAACTACCCATTAGTTGCCAGATGCCCAATTAAAGGAAAACTACTTAAGAAGGATGTTTCACATTATTAAACAGCCATAGATTTCAAGCAATATGGGAAAGAAAAAGGATCTCTGCTGAAAAGCATCACATAGTGCAATGCCTTGGACAATGTATGAAAACATTAGATATTTCATGAATACTTAAGCTTCATAATCACACTGTGAAGAGATTTGTGGCTGATATAGAGCACAGATATGTTTGAGCAGATAAAGGCATAATGAGGAAGATTTCTGCCAGACAAATTCATCAGATTAAGAGAGCAGCTGCTAGAAGACCATTACAAAGAAGCAAACAGGTATTTGAAGCTGCTGGTGCCTCTGGAGTTCCCCAAACCTCCAAGTGGAGGATCCTCCAGAGGCTTTTGCAGTTCTTCATAAACCTACGGAGTCATGGCAGAGTCATGTTTTGGACTGCAATCATGGGGAGAGAGCTGGTAGCCCCTTTAGGGTCCCTGAAGTCCCTGAAGATGTGAAAATGACCTTGGCCAAGTATGTAGAGTTTTTGATTGACCATTTCTTCCATGGTGCAAAAAGAAGAACCGCACCATCCATAGTAAAATTAGGAAACCTGAGATTTCAGCTCTGAGGCCTGCGGAATAATGAAAACATCAGTAAGCTGTGAGCAAATACAAATATATTAATTTTAAATAATTTAATGTCGTATGGCAATACTTTACATGCTGTTTGATTTATAAAATACAGTGAAATTCCTTTTAATCCCGGAGGTTCTGTCCTCTTAAAGGTACGGTGTACATGTTTTTCTATGGCCATCTGATAGTCCGGCACTTCTCCGGAATAAATGAATTTTAATATATAGGTGAAAAATTTCTATAATAGTGTTTGAAAAACATTGGAAACCTCCACCCCAGACAACCATTGATGTAATTCCGGCGCGTTCTCCCACTCCTCTCTCCCCGATGCATCAGGCACAAAGGAGCCAAATTGTATTTGCGATAAATAAAAACTGCCAGTAAGTGATTCAAGTGGGCGCCATTCTCTGCAAGATCGTAATAAAGCGACTCCTTACTTCCAGGGGCTTCCTTAATATTTCTCGAGATAATAGTAGAGTATTAACGCCTATTACGGGTTCTGATTTTGGAAATGTCAACCCCGGCCATCTGCAATCTTCATGCAAACCATTATCCGAATTCCCAGCATTTTTTTTCCCACCCTACAGATGCCACCCCATAAATACAGCATTGTTAACATAATTCCCAGGCTTTGCATGAATTACCATGGGATGCAAAAAAAAAGGAGCTTCTCTAAGCCCCAGCGATCAATTATATAAAAAGTTTATCGAATGCGCCATCTACTGCCTGGAAGCAGTACTGCAATAAAAGGATGAGCTTCAGTGCATTTACCCATGAGAACCATGGACTTTTTTATTTCCCTCCCTTTACGAGTGGCAGCAGGATACGTTGCATCAGAGCCTAATCACGCAGATGCCACCATTACACACATGTAAAACAAAAATAATGTATTTTTTTTGTCTCATGGCGTTTCATTGGCTTGAGAATGGGTCGGCCTGAAACAAAGGCGTTCTGTGGAGAGAGGCTTACCAGCCCATTGTTTTACTTCTCATCCGTATGCAAAACAGGAGGCCGCACATTGGTGCGTGCCATGGTAACGAAGGTGTAAGCTCGCCGGCGGAGAGTACCGGCTGGGAAATGTCTCCTACACTCGGCTCATTTAAATGATGCAACTTTTTTTTTCCCCCCAAAGCCAGACAGTAATGCGCATTGTTAGAGCAAGGCAAGATGGCTCATTATATTATTTCAAAGGGAGGATCCCTAATTTGTAGGAAGACGTGTGGTCATCTTGTGTATGATGGGAAGAGGCGGGGGGGGACGGAGACTTGGAAGGAAAACAATTGTGTATCTGTCCTCAAAGTCACCTACCATGTCAGAACCTGCAAGAAATACTAAGGATTATCATCTAATAATCACAATCTATCACCTCATGTCCAACGAGATTATAAAAAGCAACAAAGTCAGCTAGTAATACAAGATCTAAAAATATTCTACATCTGTCCATTAAGGGCAGTATTATAGTAGTTATATTCTTGTACATAGGAGCAGTATTATAGTAGTTATATTCTTCTACATAGGGAGCAGTATTATAGTAGTTATATTCTTCTACATAGGGGCAGTATTATAGTAGTTATATTCTTGGACATAGGAGCAGTATTATAGTAGTTATATTCTTGTACATAGGAGCAGTATTATAGTAGTTATATTCTTGTACATAGGGGCAGTATTATAGTAGTTATATTCTTGTACATAGGGGCAGTATTATAGTAGTTATATTCTTCTACATAGGAGCAGTATTATAGTAGTTATATTCTTGGACATAGGAGCAGTATTATAGTAGTTATATTCTTGTACATAGGAGCAGTATTATAGTAGTTATATTCTTGTACATAGGAGCAGTATTATAGTAGTTATATTCTTGTACATAGGAGCAGTATTATAGTAGTTATATTCTTGGACATAGGAGCAGTATTATAGTAGTTATATTCTAGTACATAGGAGCAGTATTATAGTAGTTATATTCTTGTACATAGGGAGCAGTATTATAGTATTTATATTCTTGTACATAGGAGCAGTATTATAGTACTTATATTCTTGTACATAGGAGCAGTATTATAGTAGTTATATTCTTGTACATAGGAGCAGTATTATAGTAGTTATATTCTTGGACATAGGAGCAGTATTATAGTAGTTATATTCTTGTACATAGGAGCAGTATTATAGTAGTTATATTCTTGTACATAGGAGCAGTATTATAGTAGTTATATTCTTGGACATAGGAGCAGTATTATAGTAGTTATATTCTTGTACATAGGAGCAGTATTATAGTAGTTATATTCTTGTACATAGGAGCAGTATTATAGTAGTTATATTCTTGTACATAGGAGCAGTATTATAGTAGTTATATTCTTGGACATAGGAGCAGTATTATAGTAGTTATATTCTTGTACATAGGAGCAGTATTATAGTAGTTATATTCTTGTACATAGGAGCAGTATTATAGTAGATATATTCTTGGACATAGGAGCAGTATTATAGTAGTTATATTCTTGTACATAGGAGCAGTATTATAGTAGTTATATTCTTGTACATAGGGGCAGTATTATAGTAGTTATATTCTTCTACATAGGAGCAGTATTATAGTAGTTATATTCTTGTACATAGGGAGCAGTATTATAGTATTTATATTCTTGTACATAGGAGCAGTATTATAGTAGTTATATTCTTGTACATAGGAGCAGTATTATAGTAGTTATATTCTTGTACATAGGAGCAGTATTATAGTAGTTATATTCTTCTACATAGGGGGCAGTATTATAGTAGTTATATTCTTGTACATAGGGGGCAGTATTATAGTAGTTATATTCTTGTACATAGGAGGCAGTATTATAGTAGTTATATTCTTGTACATAGGAGCAGTATTATAGTAGTTATATTCTTGTACATAGGGGGCAGTATTATAGTAGTTATATTCTTGTACATAGGGGCAGTATTATAGTAGTTATATTCTTATACATAGGAGCAGTATTATAGTAGTTATATTCTTGTACATAGGGGGCAGTATTATAGTAGTTATATTCTTGTACATAGGGGGCAGTATTATAGTACTTATATTCTTGTACATACGAGGCAGTATTATAGTAGTTATATTCTTGTACATAGGGGGCAGTATTATAGTAGTTATATTCTTGTACATAGGAGCAGAATTATAGTAGTTATATTCTTGTACATAAGGGGCAGTATTATAGTAGTTATATTCTTGTACATAGGGGCAGTATTATAGTAGTTATATTCTTGTACATAGGGAGCAGTATTATAGTAGTTATATTCTTATACATAGGGGCAGTATTATAGTAGTTATATTCTTCTACATAGGGGCAGTATTATAGTAGTTATATTCTTGTACATAGGGGCACTATTATAGTAGTTATATTCTTGTACATAGAGGCAGTATTATAGTAGTTATATTCTTGTACATAGGGGCAGTATTATAGTAGTTATATTCTTGTACATAGGGGGCGGTATTATAGTAGTTATATTCTTGTACATAGGAGCAGTATTATAGTAGTTATATTCTTGTACATAGGGGCAGTATTATAGTAGTTATATTCTTGTACATAGGGGGCAGTATTACAGTAGTTATATCCTTGTACATAGGAGCAGTATTATAGTAGTTATATTCTTGTACATAGGAGCAGTATTATAGTAGTTATATTCTTGTACATAGGAGCAGTATTAGAGTAGTTATATTCTTGTACATAGGAGCAGTATTATAGTAGTTATATTCTTGTACATAGGGGCAGTATTATAGTAGTTATATTCTTGTACATAGGGTCAGTATTATGGTAGTTATATTCTTGTACATAGGGGCAGTATTATAGAAGCTATATTCTTGTACATAGGGGCAGTATTATAGTAGTTATATTCTTGTACATAGGGGCAGTATTATAGTAGTTATATTCTTGTACATAGGGGCAGTATTATAGTAGTTATATTCTTGTACATAGGGGCAGTATTATAGTAGTTATATTCTTGTACATAGGGTCAGTATTATAGTAGTTATATTCTTGTAAATAGGAGCAGGATTATAGTAGTTATATTCTTGTACATAGGGGCAGTATTATAGTAGTTATATTCTTGTACATAGGGGCAGTATTATAGTAGTTATATTCTTGTACATAGGGGACAGTATTATAGTAGTTATATTCTTGTACATAGGGAGCAGTATTATAGTAGTTATATTCTTGTACATAGGAGCAGTATTATAGTAGTTATATTCTTGTACATAGGGGCAGTATTATAGTAGTTATATTCTTGTACATAGGGGAAGTATTATAGTAGTTATATTCATGTACATAGGGGACAGTATTATAGTAGTTATATTCTTGTACATAGGGAGCAGTATTATAGTAGTTATATTCTTGTACATAGGGGCAGTATTATAGGAGTTATATTCTTGTACATAGGGTCAGTATTATAGTAGTTATATTCTTGTACATAGAGGCAGTATTATAGTAGTTATATTCTTGTACATAGGAGCAGTATTATAGTAGTTATATTCTTGTACATAGGAGGCAGTATTATAGTAGTTATATTCTTGTACATAGGAGCAGTATTATAGTAGTTATATTCTTGTACATAGGAGGCAGTATTATAGTAGTTATATTCTTGTACATAGGAGGCAGTATTATAGTAGTTATATTCTTGTACATAGGAGGCAGTATTATAGTAGTTATATTCTTGTAAATAGGGGCAGTATTATAGTGGTTATATTCTTGTACATAGGAGGCAGTATTATAGTAGTTATATTCATGTACATAGGAGCAGTATTATAGTAGTTATATTCTTGTACATAGCAGCAGTATTATAGATGTTATATTCTTGTACATAGGGGGCAGTATTATAGTAGTTATATTCTTGTACATAGGAGCAGTATTATAGTAGTTATATTCTTGTACATAGGAGCAGGATTATAGTAGTTATATTCTTGTACATAGGGGAAGTATTATAGTAGTTATATTCTTGTACATAGGGGAAGTATTATAGTAGTTATATTCTTGTACATAGGGGAAGTATTATAGTAGCTATATTCTTGTACATAGGGGCAGTATTATAGAAGTTATATTCTTGTACATAGGGGCAGTATTATAGTAGTTATATTCTTGTACGTAGGAGGCAGAATTATATTAGTTATATTCTTGTATATAGGGGCAGTATTATAGTAGTTATATTCTTGTACACAGGAGGCAGTATTATAGTAGTTATATTCTTGTACATAGGAGCAGTATTATAGTAGTTATATTCTTGTACATAGGAGGCAGTATTATAGTAGTTATATTCTTGTACATAGGAGCAGTATTATAGTAGTTATATTCTTGTACATAGGAGGCAGTATTATAGTAGTTATATTCTTGTACATAGGAGCAGTATTATAGTAGTTATATTCTTGTACATAGGAGCAGTATTATAGTAGTTATATTCTTGTACATAGGGGCAGTATTATAGCAGTTATATTCTTGAACATAGGAGGCAGTATTACAGTAGTTATATTCTTGTACATAGGAGCAGTATTATAGTAGTTATATTCTTGTACATAGGAACAGTATTATAGTAGTTATATTCTTGTACATAGGAGCAGTATTATAGTAGTTATATTCTTGTACATAGGGGCAATATTATAGTAGTTATATTCTTGTACATAGGGGCAATATTATAGTAGTTATATTCTTGTACATAGGGGCAATATTATAGTAGTTATATTCTTGTACATAGGAGGCAGTATTATAGTAGTTATATTCTTGCACTCATGAGCAGTATTATAGTAGTTATATTCTTGTACATAGGGGCAATATTATAGTAGTTATATTCTTGTAGCTAAGGGGCAGTATTATAGTAGCTATATTCTTGAACATAGGGGCAGTATTATAGTAGTTATATTCTTCTACATAGGAGCAGTATTATAGTAGTTATATTCTTGTACATAGGGGGCAGAATTATAGTAGTTATATTCTTCTACATAGGAGCAGTATTATAGTAGTTATATTCTTGTACAAAGGAGCAGTATTATAGTAGTCATATTCTTGTACATAGGAAGCAGTATTATAGTAGTTATATTCTTGTACATAGGAAGCAGTATTATAGTAGTTATATTCTTGTACATAGGAGCAGTATTATAGTAGTATATTCTTGTACATTGGGGGCAGTATTATAGTAGTTATATTCTTGTACATAGGGAGCAGTATTATTGTAGTTATATTCTTGTACATAGGGGCAGTATTATAGTAGTTATATTCTTGTACATAGGGGCAGTATTATAGTAGTTATATTCTTGTACATAGGGGCAGTATTATAGTAGTTATATTCTTGTACATAGGGGCAGTATTATAGTAGTTATATTCTTGTACATAGGGTCAGTATTATAGTAGTTATATTCTTGTACATAGAGGCAGTATTATAGTAGTTATATTCTTGTACATAGGGGCAGTATTATAGTAGTTATATTCTTGTACATAGGGTCAGTATTATAGTAGTTATATTCTTGTACATAGAGGCAGTATTATAGTAGTTAAATTCTTGTACATAGGGGCAGTATTATAGTAGTTATATTCTTGTACATAGGAGGCAGTATTATAGTAGTTATATTCTTGTACACAGGGGCAGTATTATAGTAGTTATATTCTTGTACATAGGAGGCAGTATTATAGTAGTTATATTCATGTACATAGGAGCAGTATTATAGTAGTTATATTCTTGTACATAGGAGCAGTATTATAGATGTTATATTCCTGTACATAGGAGCAGTATTATAGTAGTTATATTCTTGTACATAGGGGAAGTATTATAGTAGTTATATTCTTGTACATAGGGGACAGTATTATAGTAGTTATATTCTTGTACATAGGGAGCAGTATTATAGTAGATATATTCTTGTACATAGGGGCAGTATTATTGTAGTTATATTCTTGTACATAGGGGAAGTATTATAGTAGCTATATTCTTGTACATAGGGGCAGTATTATAGTAGTTATATTCTTGTACATAGGGGCAGTATTATAGTAGTTATATTCTTGTACATAGGAGGCAGTATTATAGTAGTTATATTCTTTTACATAGGGGCAGTATTATAGTAGTTATATTCTTATACACAGTAGGCAGTATTATAGTAGTTATATTCTTGTACATAGGAGCAGTATTATAGCAGTTATATTCTTGTACATAGGAGGCAGTATTATAGTAGTTATATTCTTGTACATAGGAGCAGTATTATAGTAGTTATATTCTTGTACATAGGAGGCAGTATTATAGTAGTTATATTCTTGTACATAGGAGCAGGATTATAGTAGTTATATTCTTGTACATAGGAGCAGTATTATAGTAGTTATATTCTTGTACATAGGAGCAGGATTATAGTAGTTATATTCTTGTACATAGGAGGCAGTATTATAGTAGTTATATTCATGTACATAGGAGCAGTATTATAGTAGTTATATTTTTGTACATAGCAGCAGTATTATAGATGTTATATTCTTGTACATAGGGGGCAGTATTATAGTAGTTATATTCTTGTACATAGGAGCAGTATTATAGTAGTTATATTCTTGTATATAGGAGCAGGATTATAGTAGTTATATCCTTGTACATGGGGCAGTATTATTGTAGTTATATTCTTGTAAATAGGGGAAGTATTATAGTAGCTATATTCTTGTACATAGGGGCAGTATTATAGTAGTTATATTCTTGTACATAGGGGCAGTATTATAGTAGTTATATTCTTGTACATAGGAGGCAGAATTATAGTAGTTATATTCTTGTACATAGGAGCAGTATTATAGTAGTTATATTCTTGTACATAGGAGGCAGTATTATAGTAGTTATATTCTTGTACATAGGAGCAGTATTATAGTAGTTATATTCTTGTACATAGGGGGCAGTATTATAGTAGTTATATTCTTGTACATAGGAGCAGTATTATAGTAGTTATATTCTTGTACATAGGAGCAGTATTATAGTAGTTATATTCTTGTACATACGGGAAGTATTATAGTAGTTATATTCTTGTACATAGGGGCAGTATTATAGTAGTTATATTCTTGCACTCATGAGCAGTATTATAGTAGTTATATTCTTGTACATAGGTGCAATATTATAGTAGTTATATTCTTGTAGCTAAGGGGCAGTATTATAGTAGCAATATTCTTGAACATAGAGGCAGTATTATAGTAGTTATATTCTTGTACATAGGAGCAGTATTATAGTAGTTATATTCTTGTACATAGGAGGCAGTATTATAATAGTTATATTCTTGTACATAGGAGCAGTATTATAGTAGTTATATTCTTGTACATAGGAGCAGTATTATAGTAGTTATATTCTTGTACATAGGAGGCAGTATTATAGTAGTTATATTCTTGTAAATAGGGGCAGTATTATAGTAGTTATATTCTTGTACATAGGAGGCAGTATTATAGTAGTTATATTCATGTACATAGGAGCAGTATTATAGTAGTTATATTCTTGTACATAGCAGCAGTATTATAGATGTTATATTCTTGTACATAGGGGGCAGTATTATAGTAGTTATATTCTTGTACATAGGAGCAGTATTATAGTAGTTATATTCTTGTACATAGGAGCAGGATTATAGTAGTTATATTCTTGTACATAGGGGAAGTATTATAGTAGTTATATTCTTGTACATAGGGGCAGTATTATAGTAGTTATATTCTTGTACGTAGGAGGCAGAATTATATTAGTTATATTCTTGTATATAGGGGCAGTATTATAGTAGTTATATTCTTGTACACAGGAGGCAGTATTATAGTAGTTATATTCTTGTACATAGGAGCAGTATTATAGTAGTTATATTCTTGTACATAGGAGGCAGTATTATAGTAGTTATATTCTTGTACATAGGAGCAGTATTATAGTAGTTATATTCTTGTACATAGGAGGCAGTATTATAGTAGTTATATTCTTGTACATAGGAGCAGTATTATAGTAGTTATATTCTTGTACATAGGAGCAGTATTATAGTAGTTATATTCTTGTACATAGGGGCAGTATTATAGCAGTTATATTCTTGAACATAGGAGGCAGTATTACAGTAGTTATATTCTTGTACATAGGAGCAGTATTATAGTAGTTATATTCTTGTACATAGGAACAGTATTATAGTAGTTATATTCTTGTACATAGGAGCAGTATTATAGTAGTTATATTCTTGTACATAGGGGCAATATTATAGTAGTTATATTCTTGTACATAGGGGCAATATTATAGTAGTTATATTCTTGTACATAGGGGCAATATTATAGTAGTTATATTCTTGTACATAGGAGGCAGTATTATAGTAGTTATATTCTTGCACTCATGAGCAGTATTATAGTAGTTATATTCTTGTACATAGGGGCAATATTATAGTAGTTATATTCTTGTAGCTAAGGGGCAGTATTATAGTAGCTATATTCTTGAACATAGGGGCAGTATTATAGTAGTTATATTCTTCTACATAGGAGCAGTATTATAGTAGTTATATTCTTGTACATAGGGGGCAGAATTATAGTAGTTATATTCTTCTACATAGGAGCAGTATTATAGTAGTTATATTCTTGTACAAAGGAGCAGTATTATAGTAGTCATATTCTTGTACATAGGAAGCAGTATTATAGTAGTTATATTCTTGTACATAGGAAGCAGTATTATAGTAGTTATATTCTTGTACATAGGAGCAGTATTATAGTAGTATATTCTTGTACATTGGGGGCAGTATTATAGTAGTTATATTCTTGTACATAGGGAGCAGTATTATTGTAGTTATATTCTTGTACATAGGGGCAGTATTATAGTAGTTATATTCTTGTACATAGGGGCAGTATTATAGTAGTTATATTCTTGTACATAGGGGCAGTATTATAGTAGTTATATTCTTGTACATAGGGGCAGTATTATAGTAGTTATATTCTTGTACATAGGGTCAGTATTATAGTAGTTATATTCTTGTACATAGAGGCAGTATTATAGTAGTTATATTCTTGTACATAGGGGCAGTATTATAGTAGTTATATTCTTGTACATAGGGTCAGTATTATAGTAGTTATATTCTTGTACATAGAGGCAGTATTATAGTAGTTAAATTCTTGTACATAGGGGCAGTATTATAGTAGTTATATTCTTGTACATAGGAGGCAGTATTATAGTAGTTATATTCTTGTACACAGGGGCAGTATTATAGTAGTTATATTCTTGTACATAGGAGGCAGTATTATAGTAGTTATATTCATGTACATAGGAGCAGTATTATAGTAGTTATATTCTTGTACATAGGAGCAGTATTATAGATGTTATATTCCTGTACATAGGAGCAGTATTATAGTAGTTATATTCTTGTACATAGGGGAAGTATTATAGTAGTTATATTCTTGTACATAGGGGACAGTATTATAGTAGTTATATTCTTGTACATAGGGAGCAGTATTATAGTAGATATATTCTTGTACATAGGGGCAGTATTATTGTAGTTATATCATTGTACATAGGGGAAGTATTATAGTAGCTATATTCTTGTACATAGGGGCAGTATTATAGTAGTTATATTCTTGTACATAGGGGCAGTATTATAGTAGTTATATTCTTGTACATAGGAGGCAGTATTATAGTAGTTATATTCTTTTACATAGGGGCAGTATTATAGTAGTTATATTCTTATACACAGTAGGCAGTATTATAGTAGTTATATTCTTGTACATAGGAGCAGTATTATAGCAGTTATATTCTTGTACATAGGAGGCAGTATTATAGTAGTTATATTCTTGTACATAGGAGCAGTATTATAGTAGTTATATTCTTGTACATAGGAGGCAGTATTATAGTAGTTATATTCTTGTACATAGGAGCAGGATTATAGTAGTTATATTCTTGTACATAGGAGCAGTATTATAGTAGTTATATTCTTGTACATAGGAGCAGGATTATAGTAGTTATATTCTTGTACATAGGAGGCAGTATTATAGTAGTTATATTCATGTACATAGGAGCAGTATTATAGTAGTTATATTTTTGTACATAGCAGCAGTATTATAGATGTTATATTCTTGTACATAGGGGGCAGTATTATAGTAGTTATATTCTTGTACATAGGAGCAGTATTATAGTAGTTATATTCTTGTATATAGGAGCAGGATTATAGTAGTTATATCCTTGTACATGGGGCAGTATTATTGTAGTTATATTCTTGTAAATAGGGGAAGTATTATAGTAGCTATATTCTTGTACATAGGGGCAGTATTATAGTAGTTATATTCTTGTACATAGGGGCAGTATTATAGTAGTTATATTCTTGTACATAGGAGGCAGAATTATAGTAGTTATATTCTTGTACATAGGAGCAGTATTATAGTAGTTATATTCTTGTACATAGGAGGCAGTATTATAGTAGTTATATTCTTGTACATAGGAGCAGTATTATAGTAGTTATATTCTTGTACATAGGGGGCAGTATTATAGTAGTTATATTCTTGTACATAGGAGCAGTATTATAGTAGTTATATTCTTGTACATAGGAGCAGTATTATAGTAGTTATATTCTTGTACATACGGGAAGTATTATAGTAGTTATATTCTTGTACATAGGGGCAGTATTATAGTAGTTATATTCTTGCACTCATGAGCAGTATTATAGTAGTTATATTCTTGTACATAGGTGCAATATTATAGTAGTTATATTCTTGTAGCTAAGGGGCAGTATTATAGTAGCAATATTCTTGAACATAGAGGCAGTATTATAGTAGTTATATTCTTGTACATAGGAGCAGTATTATAGTAGTTATATTCTTGTACATAGGAGGCAGTATTATAATAGTTATTTTCTTGTACATAGGAGCAGTATTATAGTAGTTATATTCTTGTACATAGGAGCAGTATTATAGTAGTTATATTCTTGTACATAGGAGGCAGTATTATAGTAGTTATATTCTTGTAAATAGGGGCAGTATTATAGTAGTTATATTCTTGTACATAGGAGGCAGTATTATAGTAGTTATATTCATGTACATAGGAGCAGTATTATAGTAGTTATATTCTTGTACATAGCAGCAGTATTATAGATGTTATATTCTTGTACATAGGGGGCAGTATTATAGTAGTTATATTCTTGTACATAGGAGCAGTATTATAGTAGTTATATTCTTGTACATAGGAGCAGGATTATAGTAGTTATATTCTTGTACATAGGGGAAGTATTATAGTAGTTATATTCTTGTACATAGGGGACAGTATTATAGTAGTTATATTCTTGTACATAGGGAGCAGTATTATAGTAGTTATATTCTTGTACATGGGGCAGTATTATTGTAGTTATATTCTTATACATAGGGGAAGTATTATAGTAGCTATATTCTTGTACATAGGGGCAGTATTATAGAAGTTATATTCTTGTACATAGGGGCAGTATTATAGTAGTTATATTCTTGTACGTAGGAGGCAGAATTATATTAGTTATATTCTTGTATATAGGGGCAGTATTATAGTAGTTATATTCTTGTACACAGGAGGCAGTATTATAGTAGTTATATTCTTGTACATAGGAGCAGTATTATAGTAGTTATATTCTTGTACATAGGAGGCAGTATTATAGTAGTTATATTCTTGTACATAGGAGCAGTATTATAGTAGTTATATTCTTGTACATAGGAGGCAGTATTATAGTAGTTATATTCTTGTACATAGGAGCAGTATTATAGTAGTTATATTCTTGTACATAGGAGCAGTATTATAGTAGTTATATTCTTGTACATAGGGGCAGTATTATAGTAGTTATATTCTTGAACATAGGAGGCAGTATTATAGTAGTTATATTCTTGTACATAGGAGCAGTATTATAGTAGTTATATTCTTGTACATAGGAGGCAGTATTATAGTAGTTATATTCTTGTAAATAGGGGCAGTATTATAGTAGTTATATTCTTGTACATAGGAGGCAGTATTATAGTAGTTATATTCATGTACATAGGAGCAGTATTATAGTAGTTATATTCTTGTACATAGCAGCAGTATTATAGATGTTATATTCTTGTACATAGGGGGCAGTATTATAGTAGTTATATTCTTGTACATAGGAGCAGTATTATAGTAGTTATATTCTTGTACATAGGAGCAGGATTATAGTAGTTATATTCTTGTACATAGGGGAAGTATTATAGTAGTTATATTCTTGTACATAGGGGACAGTATTATAGTAGTTATATTCTTGTACATAGGGAGCAGTATTATAGTAGTTATATTCTTGTACATGGGGCAGTATTATTGTAGTTATATTCTTGTACATAGGGGAAGTATTATAGTAGCTATATTCTTGTACATAGGGGCAGTATTATAGAAGTTATATTCTTGTACATAGGGGCAGTATTATAGTAGTTATATTCTTGTACGTAGGAGGCAGAATTATATTAGTTATATTCTTGTATATAGGGGCAGTATTATAGTAGTTATATTCTTGTACACAGGAGGCAGTATTATAGTAGTTATATTCTTGTACATAGGAGCAGTATTATAGTAGTTATATTCTTGTACATAGGAGGCAGTATTATAGTAGTTATATTCTTGTACATAGGAGCAGTATTATAGTAGTTATATTCTTGTACATAGGAGGCAGTATTATAGTAGTTATATTCTTGTACATAGGAGCAGTATTATAGTAGTTATATTCTTGTACATAGGAGGCAGTATTATAGTAGTTATATTCATGTACATAGGAGCAGTATTATAGTAGTTATATTCTTGTACATAGCAGCAGTATTATAGAGGTTATATTCTTGTACATAGGGGGCAGTATTATAGTAGTTATATTCTTGTACATAGGAGCAGTATTATAGTAGTTATATTCTTGTATATAGGAGCAGGATTATAGTAGTTATATCCTTGTACATGGGGCAGTATTATTGTAGTTATATTCTTGTAAATAGGGGAAGTATTATAGTAGCTATATTCTTGTACATAGGGGCAGTATTATAGTAGTTATATTCTTGTACATAGGGGCAGTATTATTGTAGTTATATTCTTGTACATAGGAGGCAGTATTATAGTAGTTATATTCTTGTACATAGGAGCAGTATTATAGTAGTTATATTCTTGTACATAGGGGGCAGTATTATAGTAGTTATATTCTTGTACATAGGAGCAGTATTATAGTAGTTATATTCTTGTACATAGGAGCAGTATTATAGTAGTTATATTCTTGTACAAACGGGAAGTATTATAGTAGTTATATTCTTGTACATAGGGGCAGTATTATAGTAGTTATATTCTTGCACTCATGAGCAGTATTATAGTAGTTATATTCTTGTACATAGGTGCAATATTATAGTAGTTATATTCTTGTAGCTAAGGGGCAGTATTATAGTAGCTATATTCTTGAACATAGGGGCAGTATTATAGTAGTTATATTCTTGTACATAGGAGCAGTATTATAGTAGTTATATTCTTGTACATAGGGGGCAGAATTATAGTAGTTATATTCTTCTATATAGGAGCAGTATTATAGTAGTTATATTCTTGTACATAGGAGCAGTATTATAGTAGTTATATTCTTGTACATAGGAGCAGTATTATAGTAGTTATATTCTTGTACATAGGAGCAGTATTATAGTAGTTATATTCTTGTACATAGGAGCAGTATTATAGTAGTTATATTCTTGTACATAGGGGCAGTATTATAGTAGTTATATTCTTGTACATAGGGGTAGTATTATAGTAGTTATATTCTTGCACTCATGAGCAGTATTATAGTAGTTATATTCTTGTAGCTAAGGGGCAGTATTATATTAGCTATATTCTTGAACATAGGGGCAGTATTATAGTAGTTATATTCTTGTACATAGGAGCAGTATTATATTAGTTATATTCTTGTACATAGGGGGCAGAATTATAGTAGTTATATTCTTGTACATAGGGGCAGTATTATAGGAGTTATATTCTTGTACATAGGGTCAGTATTATAGTAGTTATATTCTTGTACATAGAGGCAGTATTATAGTAGTTAAATTCTTGTACATAGGGGCAGTATTATAGTAGTTATATTCTTGTACATAGGAGGCAGTATTATAGTAGTTATATTCTTGTACATAGGGGCAGTATTATAGTAGTTATATTCTTGTACATAGGAGGCAGTATTATAGTAGTTATATTCATGTACATAGGAGCAGTATTATAGTAGTTATATTCTTGTACATAGGAGCAGTATTATAGATGTTATATTCTTGTACATAGGAGCAGTATTATAGTAGTTATAGTCTTGTACATAGGGGAAGTATTATAGTAGTTATATTCTTGTACATAGGGGACAGTATTATAGTAGTTATATTCTTGTACATAGGGAGCAGTATTATAGTAGATATATTCTTGTACATAGGGGCAGTATTATTGTAGTTATATTCTTGTACATAGGGGAAGTATTATAGTAGCTATATTCTTGTACATAGGGGCAGTATTATAGTAGTTATATTCTTGTACATAGGGGCAGTATTATAGTAGTTATATTCTTGTACATAGGAGGCAGTATTATAGTAGTTATATTGTTTTACATAGGGGCAGTATTATAGTAGTTATATTCTTGTACACAGGAGGCAGTATTATAGTAGTTATATTCTTGTACATAGGAGCAGTATTATAGCAGTTATATTCTTGTACATAGGAGGCAGTATTATAGTAGTTATATTCTTGTACATAGGAGCAGTATTATAGTAGTTATATTCTTGTACATAGGAGGCAGTATTATAGTAGTTATATTCTTGTACATAGGAGCAGGATTATAGTAGTTATATTCTTGTACATAGGAGAAGTATTATAGTAGTTATATTCTTGTACATAGGAGCAGGATTATAGTAGTTATATTCTTGTACATAGGAGGCAGTATTATAGTAGTTATATTCATGTACATAGGAGCAGTATTATAGTAGTTATATTCTTGTACATAGCAGCAGTATTATAGATGTTATATTCTTCTACATAGGGGGCAGTATTATAGTAGTTATATTCTTGTACATAGGAGCAGTATTATAGTAGTTATATTCTTGTACATAGGAGCAGGATTATAGTAGTTATATTCTTGTACATAGGAGCAGTATTATAGTAGTTATATTTTTGTACATAGGGGCAGTATTATAGTAGTTATATTCTTGTACATAGGGGAAGTATTATAGTAGTTATATTCATGTACATAGGGGACAGTATTATAGTAGTTATATTCTTGTACATAGGGAGCAGTATTATAGTAGTTATATCCTTGTACATAGGGGCAGTATTATAGGAGTTATATTCTTGTACATAGGGTCCGTATTATAGTAGTTATATTCTTGTACATAGAGGCAGTATTATAGTAGTTATATTCTTGTACATAGGAGCAGTATTATAGTAGTTATATTCTTGTACATAGGAGGCAGTATTATAGTAGTTATATTCTTGTACATAGGAGCAGTATTATAGTAGTTATATTCTTGTACATAGGAGGCAGTATTATAGTAGTTATATTCTTGTACATAGGAGGCAGTATTATAATAGTTATATTCTTGTAAATAGGGGCAGTATTATAGTAGTCATATTCTTGTACATAGGAGGCAGTATTATAGTAGTTATATTCATGTACATAGGAGCAGTATTATAGTAGTTATATTCTTGTACATAGCAGCAGTATTATAGATGTTATATTCTTGTACATAGGGGGCAGTATTATAGTAGTTATATTCTTGTACATAGGAGCAGTATTATAGTAGTTATATTCTTGTACATAGGAGCAGGATTATAGTAGTTATATTCTTGTACATAGGGGAAGTATTATAGTAGTTATATTCTTGTACATAGGGGACAGTATTATAGTAGTTATATTCTTGTACATAGGGAGCAGTATTATAGTAGTTATATTCTTGTACATGGGGCAGTATTATTGTAGTTATATTCTTGTACATAGGGGAAGTATTATAGTAGCTATATTCTTGTACATAGGGGCAGTATTATAGAAGTTATATTCTTGTACATAGGGGCAGTATTATAGTAGTTATATTTTTGTACGTAGGAGGCAGAATTATATTAGTTATATTCTTGTATATAGGGGCAGTATTATAGTAGTTATATTCTTGTACACAGGAGGCAGTATTATAGTAGTTATATTCTTGTACATAGGAGCAGTATTATAGTAGTTATATTCTTGTACATAGGAGGCAGTATTATAGTAGTTATATTCTTGTACATAGGAGCAGTATTATAGTAGTTATATTCTTGTACATAGGAGGCAGTATTATAGTAGTTATATTCTTGTACATAGGAGCAGTATTATAGTAGTTATATTCTTGTACATAGGGGCAGTATTATAGTAGTTATATTCTTGAACATAGGAGGCAGTATTATAGTAGTTATATTCTTGTACATAGGAGCAGTATTATAGTAGTTATATTATTGTACATAGGAGGCAGTATTATAGTAGTTATATTCTTGTAAATAGGGGCAGTATTATAGTAGTTATATTATTGTACATAGGAGGCAGTATTATAGTAGTTATATTCATGTACATAGGAGCAGTATTATAGTAGTTATATTCTTGTACATAGCAGCAGTATTATAGATGTTATATTCTTGTACATAGGAGGCAGTATTATAGTAGTTATATTCTTGTACATAGGAGCAGTATTATAGTAGTTATATTCTTGTACATAGGAGCAGGATTATAGTAGTTATATTCTTGTACATAGGGGAAGTATTATAGTAGTTATATTCTTGTACATAGGGGACAGTATTATAGTGGTTATATTCTTGTACATAGGGAGCAGTATTATAGTAGTTATATTCTTGTACATGGGGCAGTATTATTGTAGTTATATTCTTGTACATAGGGGAAGTATTATAGTAGCTATATTCTTGTACATAGGGGCAGTATTATAGAAGTTATATTCTTGTACATAGGGGCAGTATTATAGTAGTTATATTCTTGTACGTAGGAGGCAGAATTATATTAGTTATATTCTTGTATATAGGGGCAGTATTATAGTAGTTATATTCTTGTACACAGGAGGCAGTATTATAGTAGTTATATTCTTGTACATAGGAGCAGTATTATAGTAGTTATATTCTTGTACATAGGAGGCAGTATTATAGTAGTTATATTCTTGTACATAGGAGCAGTATTATAGTAGTTATATTCTTGTACATAGGAGGCAGTATTATAGTAGTTATATTCTTGTACATAGGAGCAGTATTATAGTAGTTATATTCTTGTACATAGGAGCAGTATTATAGTAGTTATATTCTTGTACATAGGGGCAGTATTATAGTAGTTATATTCTTGAACATAGGAGGCAGTATTATAGTAGTTATATTCTTGGACATAGGAGTAGTATTATAGTAGTTATATTCTTGTACATAGGAACAGTATTATAGTAGTTATATTCTTGTACATAGGAGCAGTATTATAGTAGTTATATTCTTGTACATAGGGGCAATATTATAGTAGTTATATTCTTGTACATAGGAGGCAGTATTATAGTAGTTATATTCTTGTACATAGGAGCAGTATTATAGTAGTTATATTCTTGTACATAGGAGCAGTATTATAGTAGTTATATTCTTGTACATAGGAGCAGTATTATAGTAGTTATATTCTTGTACATAGGGGCAGTATTATAGTAGCTATATTCTTGTACATAGGGGCAGTATTATAGTAGTTATATTCTTGTACATAGGGGCAGTATTATAGTAGTTATATTCTTGCACTCATGAGCAGTATTATAGTAGTTATATTCTTGAAGCTAAGGGGCAGTATTATAGTAGCTATATTCTTGAACATAGGGGCAGTATTATAGTAGTTATATTCTTGTACATAGGAGCAGTATTATAGTAGTTATATTCTTGTACATATGGGGCAGAATTATAGTAGTTATATTCTTCTACATAGGAGCAGTATTATAGTAGTTATATTCTTGTACAAAGGAGCAGTATTATAGTAGTCATATTCTTGTACATAGGAAGCAGTATTATAGTAGTTATATTCTTGTACATAGGAAGCAGTATTATAGTAGTTATATTCTTGTACATAGGAGCAGTATTATAGTAGTTATATTCTTGTACATTGGGGGCAGTATTATAGTAGTTATATTCTTGTACATAGGGAGCAGTATTATTGTAGTTATATTCTTGTACATAGGGGCAGTATTATAGTAGTTATATTCTTGTACATAGGGGCAGTATTATAGTAGTTATATTCTTGTACATAGGGGCAGTATTATAGTAGTTATATTCTTGTACATAGGGAACAGTATTATAATAGTTATATTCTTGTACATAGGGAGCAGTATTATAGTAGTTATATTCTTGTACATAGGGGCAGTATTATAGTAGTTATATTCTTGTACATAGGGTCAGTATTATAGTAGTTATATTCTTGTACATAGAGGCAGTATTATAGTAGTTAAATTCTTGTACATAGGGGCAGTATTATAGTAGTTATATTCTTGTACATAGGAGGCAGTATTATAGTAGTTATATTCTTGTACATAGGGGCAGTATTATAGTAGTTATATTCTTGTACATAGGAGGCAGTATTATAGTAGTTATATTCATGTACATAGGAGCAGTATTATAGTAGTTATATTCTTGTACATAGGAGCAGTATTATAGATGTTATATTCTTGTACATAGGAGCAGTATTATAGTAGTCATATTCTTGTACATAGGGGAAGTATTATAGTAGTTATATTCTTGTACATAGGGGACAGTATTATAGTAGTTATATTCTTGTACATAGGGAGCAGTATTATAGTAGATATATTCTTGTACATAGGGGCAGTATTATTGTAGTTATATTCTTGTACATAGGGGAAGTATTATAGTAGCTATATTCTTCTACATAGGGGCAGTATTATAGTAGTTATATTCTTGTACATAGGGGCAGTATTATAGTAGTTATATTCTTGTACATAGGAGGCAGTATTATAGTAGTTATATTCTTTTACATAGGGGCAGTATTATAGTAGTTATATTCTTGTACACAGTAGGCAGTATTATAGTAGTTATATTCTTGTACATAGGAGCAGTATTATAGCAGTTATATTCTTGTACATAGGAGGCAGTATTATAGTAGTTATATTCTTGTACATAGGAGCAGTATTATAGTAGTTATATTCTTGTACATAGGAGGCAGTATTATAGTAGTTATATTCTTGTACATAGGAGCAGGATTATAGTAGTTATATTCTTGTACATAGGAGCAGTATTATAGTAGTTATATTCTTGTACATAGGAGCAGGATTATAGTAGTTATATTCTTGTACATAGGAGGCAGTATTATAGTAGTTATATTCATGTACATAGGAGCAGTATTATAGTAGTTATATTCTTGTACATAGCAGCAGTATTATAGATGTTATATTCTTGTACATAGGGGGCAGTATTATAGTAGTTATATTCTTGTACATAGGAGCAGTATTATAGTAGTTATATTCTTGTATATAGGAGCAGGATTATAGTAGTTATATTCTTGTACATAGGGGCAGTATTATTGTAGTTATATTCTTGTACATAGGGGAAGTATTATAGTAGCTATATTCTTGTACATAGGGGCAGTATTATAGTAGTTATATTCTTGTACATAGGGGCAGTATTATAGTAGTTATATTCTTGTACATAGGAGGCAGTATTATAGTAGTTATATTGTTTTACATAGGGGCAGTATTATAGTAGTTATATTCTTGTACACAGGAGGCAGTATTATAGTAGTTATATTCTTGTACATAGGAGCAGTATTATAGCAGTTATATTCTTGTACATAGGAGGCAGTATTATAGTAGTTATATTCTTGTACATAGGAGCAGTATTATAGTAGTTATATTCTTGTACATAGGAGGCAGTATTATAGTAGTTATATTCTTGTACATAGGAGCAGTATTATAGTAGTTATATTCTTGTACATAGGGGGCAGTATTATAGTAGTTATATTCTTGTACATAGGAGCAGTATTATAGTAGTTATATTCTTGTACATAGGAGCAGGATTATAGTAGTTATATTCTTGTACATACGGGAAGTATTATAGTAGTTATATTCTTGTACATAGGGGCAGTATTATAGTAGTTATATTCTTGCACTCATGAGCAGTATTATAGTAGTTATATTCTTGTACATAGGTGCAGTATTGTAGTAGTTATATTCTTGTAGCTAAGGGGCAGTATTATAGTAGCTATATTCTTGTACATAGGAGCAGTATTATAGTAGTTATATTCTTGTACATAGGAGCAGTATTATAGTAGTTATATTCTTGTACATAGGAGCAGTATTATAGTAGTTATATTCTTGTACATAGGAGCAGTATCATAGTAGTTATATTCTTGTACATAGGGGCAGTATTATAGTAGTTATATTCTTGTACATAGGGGCAGTATTATAGTAGTTATATTCTTGCACTCATGAGCAGTATTATAGTAGTTATATTCTTGTACATAGGAGCAGTATTATAGTAGTTATATTCTTGTACATAGGGGAAGTATTATAGTAGTTATATTCTTGTACATAGGGGACAGTATTATAGTAGTTATATTCTTGTACATAGGGAGCAGTATTATAGTAGATATATTCTTGTACATAGGGGCAGTATTATTGTAGTTATATTCTTGTACATAGGGGAAGTATTATAGTAGCTATATTCTTGTACATAGGGGCAGTATTATAGTAGTTATATTCTTGTACATAGGGGCAGTATTATAGTAGTTATATTCTTGTACATAGGAGGCAGTATTATAGTAGTTATATTGTTTTACATAGGGGCAGTATTATAGTAGTTATATTCTTGTACACAGGAGGCAGTATTATAGTAGTTATATTCTTGTACATAGGAGCAGTATTATAGCAGTTATATTCTTGTACATAGGAGGCAGTATTATAGTAGTTATATTCTTGTACATAGGAGCAGTATTATAGTAGTTATATTCTTGTACATAGGAGGCAGTATTATAGTAGTTATATTCTTGTACATAGGAGCAGGATTATAGTAGTTATATTCTTGTACATAGGAGCAGTATTATAGTAGTTATATTATTGTACATAGGAGCAGGATTATAGTAGTTATATTCTTATACATAGGAGGCAGTATTATAGTAGTTATATTCATGTACATAGGAGCAGTATTATAGTAGTTATATTCTTGTACATAGCAGCAGTATTATAGATGTTATATTCTTGTACATAGGGGGCAGTATTATAGTAGTTATATTCTTGTACATAGGAGCAGTATTATAGTAGTTATATTCTTCTACATAGGAGCAGTATTATAGTAGTTATATTCTTGTACAAAGGAGCAGTATTATAATAGTCATATTCTTGTACATAGGAAGCAGTATTATAGTAGTTATATTCTTGTACATAGGAAGCAGTATTATAGTAGTTATATTCTTGTACATAGGAGCAGTATTATAGTAGTTATATTCTTGTACATTGGGGGCAGTATTATAGTAGTTATATTCTTGTACATAGGAAGCAGTATTATAGTAGTTATATTCTTGTACATAGGAGCAGTATTATAGTAGTTATATTCTTGTACATAGGGTCAGTATTATAGTAGTTATATTCTTGTACATAGAGGCAGTATTATAGTAGTTAAATTCTTGTACATAGGGGCAGTATTATAGTAGTTATATTCTTGTACATAGGAGGCAGTATTATAGTAGTTATATTCTTGTACATAGGGGCAGTATTATAGTAGTTATATTCTTGTACATAGGAGGCAGTATTATAGTAGTTATATTCCTGTACATAGGAGCAGTATTATAGTAGTTATATTCTTGTACATAGGAGCAGTATTATAGATGTTATATTCTTGTACATAGGAGCAGTATTATAGTAGTTATATTCTTGTACATAGGGGAAGTATTATAGTAGTTATATTCTTGTACATAGGGGACAGTATTATAGTAGTTATATTCTTGTACATAGGGAGCAGTATTATAGTAGATATATTCTTGTACATAGGGGCAGTATTATTGTAGTTATATTCTTGTACATAGGGGAAGTATTATAGTAGCTATATTCTTCTACATAGGGGCAGTATTATAGTAGTTATATTCTTGTACATAGGGGCAGTATTATAGTAGTTATATTCTTGTACATAGGAGGCAGTATTATAGTAGTTATATTCTTTTACATAGGGGCAGTATTATAGTAGTTATATTCTTGTACACAGTAGGCAGTATTATAGTAGTTATATTCTTGTACATAGGAGCAGTATTATAGCAGTTATATTCTTGTACATAGGAGGCAGTATTATAGTAGTTATATTCTTGTACATAGGAGCAGTATTATAGTAGTTATATTCTTGTACATAGGAGGCAGTATTATAGTAGTTATATTTTTGTACATAGGAGCAGGATTATAGTAGTTATATTCTTGTACATAGGAGCAGTATTATAGTAGTTATATTCTTGTACATAGGAGCAGGATTATAGTAGTTATATTCTTGTACATAGGAGGCAGTATTATAGTAGTTATATTCATGTACATAGGAGCAGTATTATAGTAGTTATATTCTTGTACATAGCAGCAGTATTATAGATGTTATATTCTTGTACATAGGGGGCAGTATTATAGTAGTTATATTCTTGTACATAGGAGCAGTATTATAGTAGTTATATTCTTCTACATAGGAGCAGTATTATAGTAGTTATATTCTTGTACAAAGGAGCAGTATTATAATAGTCATATTCTTGTACATAGGAAGCAGTATTATAGTAGTTATATTCTTGTACATAGGAAGCAGTATTATAGTAGTTATATTCTTGTACATAGGAGCAGTATTATAGTAGTTATATTCTTGTACATTGGGGGCAGTATTATAGTAGTTATATTCTTGTACATAGGAAGCAGTATTATAGTAGTTATATTCTTGTACATAGGAGCAGTATTATAGTAGTTATATTCTTGTACATAGGGTCAGTATTATAGTAGTTATATTCTTGTACATAGAGGCAGTATTATAGTAGTTAAATTCTTGTACATAGGGGCAGTATTATAGTAGTTATATTCTTGTACATAGGAGGCAGTATTATAGTAGTTATATTCTTGTACATAGGGGCAGTATTATAGTAGTTATATTCTTGTACATAGGAGGCAGTATTATAGTAGTTATATTCATGTACATAGGAGCAGTATTATAGTAGTTATATTCTTGTACATAGGAGCAGTATTATAGATGTTATATTCTTGTACATAGGAGCAGTATTATAGTAGTTATATTCTTGTACATAGGGGAAGTATTATAGTAGTTATATTCTTGTACATAGGGGACAGTATTATAGTAGTTATATTCTTGTACATAGGGAGCAGTATTATAGTAGATATATTCTTGTACATAGGGGCAGTATTATTGTAGTTATATTCTTGTACATAGGGGAAGTATTATAGTAGCTATATTCTTCTACATAGGGGCAGTATTATAGTAGTTATATTCTTGTACATAGGGGCAGTATTATAGTAGTTATATTCTTGTACATAGGAGGCAGTATTATAGTAGTTATATTCTTTTACATAGGGGCAGTATTATAGTAGTTATATTCTTGTACACAGTAGGCAGTATTATAGTAGTTATATTCTTGTACATAGGAGCAGTATTATAGCAGTTATATTCTTGTACATAGGAGGCAGTATTATAGTAGTTATATTCTTGTACATAGGAGCAGTATTATAGTAGTTATATTCTTGTACATAGGAGGCAGTATTATAGTAGTTATATTCTTGTACATAGGAGCAGGATTATAGTAGTTATATTCTTGTACATAGGAGCAGTATTATAGTAGTTATATTCTTGTACATAGGAGCAGGATTATAGTAGTTATATTCTTGTACATAGGAGGCAGTATTATAGTAGTTATATTCATGTACATAGGAGCAGTATTATAGTAGTTATATTCTTGTACATAGCAGCAGTATTATAGATGTTATATTCTTGTACATAGGGGGCAGTATTATAGTAGTTATATTCTTGTACATAGGAGCAGTATTATAGTAGTTATATTCTTGTATATAGGAGCAGGATTATAGTAGTTATATTCTTGTACATAGGGGCAGTATTATTGTAGTTATATTCTTGTACATAGGGGAAGTATTATAGTAGCTATATTCTTGTACATAGGGGCAGTATTATAGTAGTTATATTCTTGTACATAGGGGCAGTATTATAGTAGTTATATTCTTGTACATAGGAGGCAGTATTATAGTAGTTATATTGTTTTACATAGGGGCAGTATTATAGTAGTTATATTCTTGTACACAGGAGGCAGTATTATAGTAGTTATATTCTTGTACATAGGAGCAGTATTATAGCAGTTATATTCTTGTACATAGGAGGCAGTATTATAGTAGTTATATTCTTGTACATAGGAGCAGTATTATAGTAGTTATATTCTTGTACATAGGAGGCAGTATTATAGTAGTTATATTCTTGTACATAGGAGCAGTATTATAGTAGTTATATTCTTGTACATAGGGGGCAGTATTATAGTAGTTATATTCTTGTACATAGGAGCAGTATTATAGTAGTTATATTCTTGTACATAGGAGCAGGATTATAGTAGTTATATTCTTGTACATACGGGAAGTATTATAGTAGTTATATTCTTGTACATAGGGGCAGTATTATAGTAGTTATATTCTTGCACTCATGAGCAGTATTATAGTAGTTATATTCTTGTACATAGGTGCAGTATTGTAGTAGTTATATTCTTGTAGCTAAGGGGCAGTATTATAGTAGCTATATTCTTGTACATAGGAGCAGTATTATAGTAGTTATATTCTTGTACATAGGAGCAGTATTATAGTAGTTATATTCTTGTACATAGGAGCAGTATTATAGTAGTTATATTCTTGTACATAGGAGCAGTATCATAGTAGTTATATTCTTGTACATAGGGGCAGTATTATAGTAGTTATATTCTTGTACATAGGGGCAGTATTATAGTAGTTATATTCTTGCACTCATGAGCAGTATTATAGTAGTTATATTCTTGTACATAGGAGCAGTATTATAGTAGTTATATTCTTGTACATAGGGGAAGTATTATAGTAGTTATATTCTTGTACATAGGGGACAGTATTATAGTAGTTATATTCTTGTACATAGGGAGCAGTATTATAGTAGATATATTCTTGTACATAGGGGCAGTATTATTGTAGTTATATTCTTGTACATAGGGGAAGTATTATAGTAGCTATATTCTTGTACATAGGGGCAGTATTATAGTAGTTATATTCTTGTACATAGGGGCAGTATTATAGTAGTTATATTCTTGTACATAGGAGGCAGTATTATAGTAGTTATATTGTTTTACATAGGGGCAGTATTATAGTAGTTATATTCTTGTACACAGGAGGCAGTATTATAGTAGTTATATTCTTGTACATAGGAGCAGTATTATAGCAGTTATATTCTTGTACATAGGAGGCAGTATTATAGTAGTTATATTCTTGTACATAGGAGCAGTATTATAGTAGTTATATTCTTGTACATAGGAGGCAGTATTATAGTAGTTATATTCTTGTACATAGGAGCAGGATTATAGTAGTTATATTCTTGTACATAGGAGCAGTATTATAGTAGTTATATTCTTGTACATAGGAGCAGGATTATAGTAGTTATATTCTTATACATAGGAGGCAGTATTATAGTAGTTATATTCATGTACATAGGAGCAGTATTATAGTAGTTATATTCTTGTACATAGCAGCAGTATTATAGATGTTATATTCTTGTACATAGGGGGCAGTATTATAGTAGTTATATTCTTGTACATAGGAGCAGTATTATAGTAGTTATATTCTTCTACATAGGAGCAGTATTATAGTAGTTATATTCTTGTACAAGGAGCAGTATTATAATAGTCATATTCTTGTACATAGGAAGCAGTATTATAGTAGTTATATTCTTGTACATAGGAAGCAGTATTATAGTAGTTATATTCTTGTACATAGGAGCAGTATTATAGTAGTTATATTCTTGTACATAGGAAGCAGTATTATAGTAGTTATATTCTTGTACATAGGAGCAGTATTATAGTAGTTATATTCTTGTACATTGGGGGCAGTATTATAGTAGTTATATTCTTGTACATAGGGAGCAGTATTATTGTAGTTATATTCTTGTACATAGGGGCAGTATTATAGTAGTTATATTCTTGTACATAGGGGCAGTATTATAGTAGTTATATTCTTGTACATAGGGGCAGTATTATAGTAGTTATATTCTTGTACATAGGGAACAGTATTATAATAGTTATATTCTTGTACATAGGGAGCAGTATTATAGTAGTTATATTCTTGTACATAGGGGCAGTATTATAGTAGTTATATTCTTGTACATAGGGTCAGTATTATAGTAGTTATATTCTTGTACATAGAGGCAGTATTATAGTAGTTAAATTCTTGTACATAGGGGCAGTATTATAGTAGTTATATTCTTGTACATAGGAGGCAGTATTATAGTAGTTATATTCTTGTACATAGGGGCAGTATTATAGTAGTTATATTCTTGTACATAGGAGGCAGTATTATAGTAGTTATATTCATGTACATAGGAGCAGTATTATAGTAGTTATATTCTTGTACATAGGAGCAGTATTATAGATGTTATATTCTTGTACATAGGAGCAGTATTATAGTAGTTATATTCTTGTACATAGGGGAAGTATTATAGTAGTTATATTCTTGTACATAGGGGACAGTATTATAGTAGTTATATTCTTGTACATAGGGAGCAGTATTATAGTAGATATATTCTTGTACATAGGGGCAGTATTATTGTAGTTATATTCTTGTACATAGGGGAAGTATTATAGTAGCTATATACTTGTACATAGGGGCAGTATTATAGTAGTTATATTCTTGTACATAGGGGCAGTATTATAGTAGTTATATTCTTGTACATAGGAGGCAGTATTATAGTAGTTATATTCTTTTACATAGGGGCAGTATTATAGTAGTTATATTCTTGTACACAGTAGGCAGTATTATAGTAGTTATATTCTTGTACATAGGAGCAGTATTATAGCAGTTATATTCTTGTACATAGGAGGCAGTATTATAGTAGTTATATTCTTGTACATAGGAGCAGTATTATAGTAGTTATATTCTTATACATAGGAGGCAGTATTATAGTAGTTATATTCTTGTACATAGGAGCAGGATTATAGTAGTTATATTCTTGTACATAGGAGCAGTATTATAGTAGTTATATTCTTGTACATAGCAGCAGTATTATAGATGTTATATTCTTGTACATAGGGGGCAGTATTATAGTAGTTATATTCTTGTACATAGGAGCAGTATTATAGTAGTTATATTCTTGTATATAGGAGCAGGATTATAGTAGTTATATCCTTGTACATGGGGCAGTATTATTGTAGTTATATTCTTGTAAATAGGGGAAGTATTATAGTAGTTATATTCTTGTACATAGGAGCAGTATTATAGTAGTTATATTCTTGTACATAGGGGGCAGAATTATAGTAGTTATATTCTTCTATATAGGAGCAGTATTATAGTAGTTATATTCTTGTACATAGGAGCAGTATTATAGTAGTTATATTCTTGTACATAGGAGCAGTATTATAGTAGTTATATTCTTGTACATAGGAGCAGTATTATAGTAGTTATATTCTTGTACATAGGAGCAGTATTATAGTAGTTATATTCTTGTACATAGGGGCAGTATTATAGTAGTTATATTCTTGTACATAGGGGCAGTATTATAGTAGTTATATTCTTGCACTCATGAGCAGTATTATAGTAGTTATATTCTTGTACATAGGAGCAGTATTATAGTAGTTATATTCTTGTACATAGGGGAAGTATTATAGTAGTTATATTCTTGTACATAGGGGACAGTATTATAGTAGTTATATTCTTGTACATAGGGAGCAGTATTATAGTAGATATATTCTTGTACATAGGGGCAGTATTATAGTAGTTATATTCTTGCACTCATGAGCAGTATTATAGTAGTTATATTCTTGTACATAGGGGAAGTATTATAGTAGCTATATTCTTGTACATAGGGGCAGTATTATAGTAGTTATATTCTTGTACATAGGGGCAGTATTATAGTAGTTATATTCTTGTACATAGGAGGCAGTATTATAGTAGTTATATTGTTTTACATAGGGGCAGTATTATAGTAGTTATATTCTTGTACACAGGAGGCAGTATTATAGTAGTTATATTCTTGTACATAGGAGCAGTATTATAGCAGTTATATTCTTGTACATAGGAGGCAGTATTATAGTAGTTATATTCTTGTACATAGGAGCAGTATTATAGTAGTTATATTCTTGTACATAGGAGGCAGTATTATAGTAGTTATATTCTTGTACATAGGAGCAGGATTATAGTAGTTATATTCTTGTACATAGGAGCAGTATTATAGTAGTTATATTCTTGTACATAGGAGCAGGATTATAGTAGTTATATTCTTATACATAGGAGGCAGTATTATAGTAGTTATATTCATGTACATAGGAGCAGTATTATAGTAGTTATATTCTTGTACATAGCAGCAGTATTATAGATGTTATATTCTTGTACATAGGGGGCAGTATTATAGTAGTTATATTCTTGTACATAGGAGCAGTATTATAGTAGTTATATTCTTGTACATAGGAGCAGGATTATAGTAGTTATATTCTTGTACATAGGGGAAGAATTATAGTAGTTATATTCTTGTACATAGGGAGCAGTATTATAGTAGTTATATCCTTGTACATGGGGCAGTATTATTGTAGTTATATTCTTGTAAATAGGGGAAGTATTATAGTAGCTATATTCTTGTACATAGGGGCAGTATTATAGTAGTTATATTCTTGTACATAGGGGCAGTATTATAGTAGTTATATTCTTGTACATAGGAGGCAGTATTATAGTAGTTATATTCATGTACATAGGAGCAGTATTATAGTAGTTATATTCTTGTACATAGGAGCAGTATTATAGATGTTATATTCTTGTACATAGGAGCAGTATTATAGTAGTTATATTCTTGTACATAGGGGAAATATTATAGTAGTTATATTCTTGTACATAGGGCACAGTATTATAGTAGTTATATTCTTGTACATAGGGAGCAGTATTATAGTAGATATATTCTTGTACATAGGGGCAGTATTATTGTAGTTATATTCTTGTACATAGGGGAAGTATTATAGTAGCTATATACTTGTACATAGGGGCAGTATTATAGTAGTTATATTCTTGTACATAGGGGCAGTATTATAGTAGTTATATTCTTGTACATAGGAGGCAGTATTATAGTAGTTATATTCTTTTACATAGGGGCAGTATTATAGTAGTTATATTCTTGTAAAAAGTAGGCAGTATTATAGTAGTTATATTCTTGTACATAGGAGCAGTATTATAGCAGTTATATTCTTGTACATAGGAGGCAGTATTATAGTAGTTATATTCTTGTACATAGGAGCAGTATTATAGTAGTTATATTCTTGTACATAGGAGGCAGTATTATAGTAGTTATATTCTTGTACATAGGAGCAGGATTATAGTAGTTATATTCTTGTACATAGGAGCAGTATTATAGTAGTTATATTCTTGTACATAGGAGCAGTATTATAGTAGTTATATTCTTGTACATAGGGGCAGTATTATAGTAGTTATATTCTTGTACATAGGGGCAGTATTATAGTAGTTATATTCTTGTACATAGGGGCAGAATTATAGTAGTTATATTCTTCTATATAGGAGCAGTATTATAGTAGCTATATTCTTGTACATAGGAGCACTATTATAGTAGTTATATTCTTGTACATAGGAGCAGTATTATAATAGTTATATTCTTGTACATAGGGGCAATATTATAGTAGTTATATTCTTGTACAAAGGAGGCAGTATTATAGTAGTTATATTCTTGTACATAGGGGGCAGTATTATAGTAGTTATATTCTTGTACATAGGAGCAGTATTATAGTAGTTATATTCTTGTACATAGGAGCAGTATTATAGTAGTTATATTCTTGTACATAGGGGCAGTATTATAGTAGTTATATTTTTGTAGCTAAGGGGCAGTATTATAGTAGCTATATTCTTGTACATAGGGGGCAGTATTATAGTAGTTATATTCTTGTACATAGGAGCAGTATTATAGTAGTTATATTCTTGTACATAGGAGCAGTATTATAGTAGTTATATTCTTGTACATAGGGGCAGTATTATAGTAGTTTTATTCTTGTACATTGGAGCAGTATTATAGTAGTTATATTCTTGTACATAGGGGCAGTATTATAATAGTTATATTCTTGTACATAGGGGCAATATTATAGTAGTTATATTCTTGTACAAAGGAGGCAGTATTATAGTAGTTATATTCTTGTACATAGGGGGCAGTATTATAGTAGTTATATTCTTGTACATAGGAGCAGTATTATAGTAGTTATATTCTTGTACATAGGAGCAGTATTATAGTAGTTATATTCTTGTACATAGGGGCAGTATTATAGTAGTTTTATTCTTGTACATTGGAGCAGTATTATAGTAGTTATATTCTTGTACATAGGGGCAGTATTATAGTAGTTATATTCTTGTACATAGGGGCAGTATTATAGTAGTTATATTCTTGCACTCATGAGCAGTATTATAGTAGTTATATTTTTGTACATAGGAGCAGTATTATAGTAGTTATATTCTTGTAGCTAAGGGGCAGTATTATAGTAGCTATATTCTTGAACATAGGGGCAGTATTATAGTAGTTATATTCTTGTACATAGGAGCAGTATTATAGTAGTTATATTTTTGTACATAGGGGGCAGAATTATAATAGTTATATTCTTCTACATAGGAGCAGTATTATAGTAGTTATATTCTTGTACAAAGGAGCAGTATTATAGTAGTCATATTCTTGTACATAGGAAGCAGTATTATAGTAGTTATATTCTTGTACATAGGGGCAGTATTATAGTAGTTATATTCTTGTACACAGGAGGCAGTATTATAGTAGTTATATTCTTGTACGTAGGAGCAGTATTATAGTAGTTATATTCTTGTACATAGGAGCAGTATTATAGTAGTTATATTCTTGTACATAGGAGCAGTATTATAGTAGTTATATTCTTGCACATAGGAACAGTATTATAGTAGTTATATTCTTGTACATAGGGGCAGTATTATAGTAGTTATATTCTTGTACATAGGGGCAGTATTATAGTAGTTATATTCTTGCACTTATGAGCAGTATTATAGTAGTTATATTCTTGTACATAGGTGCAATATTATAGTAGTTATATTCTTGTAGCTAAGGGGCAGTATTATAGTAGCTATATTCTTGAACATAGGGGCAGTATTATAGTAGTTATATTCTTGTACATAGGAGGCAGTATTATAGTAGTTATATTCATGTACATAGGAGCAGTATTATAGTAGTTATATTCTTGTACATAGGAGCAGTATTATAGATGTTATATTCTTGTACATAGGAGCAGTATTATAGTAGTTATATTCTTGTACATAGGGGAAGTATTATAGTAGTTATATTCTTGTACATAGGGGACAGTATTATAGTAGTTATATTCTTGTACATAGGGAGCAGTATTATAGTAGATATATTCTTGTACATAGGGGCAGTATTATTGTAGTTATATTCTTGTACATAGGGGAAGTATTATATTAGCTATATACTTGTACATAGGGGCAGTATTATAGTAGTTATATTCTTGTACATAGGGGCAGTATTATAGTAGTTATATTCTTGTACATAGGAGGCAGTATTATAGTAGTTATATTCTTTTACATAGGGGCAGTATTATAGTAGTTATATTCTTGTACACAGTAGGCAGTATTATAGTAGTTATATTCTTGTACATAGGAGCAGTATTATAGCAGTTATATTCTTGTACATAGGAGGCAGTATTATAGTAGTTATATTCTTGTACATAGGAGCAGTATTATAGTAGTTATATTCTTGTACATAGGAGGCAGTATTATAGTAGTTATATTCTTGTACATAGGAGCAGGATTATAGTAGTTATATTCTTGTACATAGGAGCAGTATTATAGTAGTTATATTCTTGTACATAGGAGCAGGATTATAGTAGTTATATTCTTGTACATATGAGGCAGTATTATAGTAGTTATATTCATGTACATAGGAGCAGTATTATAGTAGTTATATTCTTGTACATAGCAGCAGTATTATAGATGTTATATTCTTGTACATAGGGGGCAGTATTATAGTAGTTATATTCTTGTACATAGGAGCAGTATTATAGTAGTTATATTCTTGTATATAGGAGCAGGATTATAGTAGTTATATCCTTGTACATGGGGCAGTATTATTGTAGTTATATTCTTGTAAATAGGGGAAGTTTTATAGTAGCTATATTCTTGTACATAGGGGCAGTATTATAGTAGTTATATTCTTGTACATAGGGGCAGTATTATAGTAGTTATATTCTTGTACATAGAAGGCAGAATTATAGTAGTTATATTCTTGTACATAGGGGCAGTATTATAGTAGTTATATTCTTGTACACAGGAGGAAGTATTATAGTAGTTATATTCTTGTACATAGGAGCAGTATTATAGTAGTTATATTCTTGTACATAGGAGGCAGTATTATAGTAGTTATATTCTTGTACATAGGAGCAGTATTATAGTAGTTATATTCTTGTACATAGGAGGCAGTATTATAGTAGTTATATTTTTGTACATAGGAGCAGTATTATAGTAGTTATATTCTTGTACATAGGGGGCAGAATTATAGTAGTTATATTCTTCTACATAGGAGCAGTATTATAGTAGTTATATTCTTGTACATAGGAGCAGTATTATAGTAGTTATATTCTTGTACATAGGAGCAGTATTATAGTAGTTATATTCTTGTACATAGGGGCAATATTATAGTAGTTATATTCTTGTACATAGGAGGCAGTATTATAGTAGTTATATTCTTGTACATAGGGGGCAGTATTATAGTAGTTATATTCTTGTACATAGGAGCAGTATTATAGTAGTTATATTCTTGTACATAGGGGCAGTATTATAGTAGTTATATTCTTGTACATAGGAGGCAGTATTATAGTAGTTATATTCTTTTACATAGGGGCAGTATTATAGTAGTTATATTCTTGTACACAGTAGGCAGTATTATAGTAGTTATATTCTTGTACATAGGAGCAGTATTATAGCAGTTATATTCTTGTACATAGGAGGCAGTATTATAGTAGTTATATTCTTGTACATAGGAGCAGTATTATAGTAGTTATATTCTTGTACATAGGAGGCAGTATTATAGTAGTTATATTCTTGTACATAGGAGCAGGATTATAGTAGTTATATTCTTGTACATAGGAGCAGGATTATAGTAGTTATATTCTTGTACATAGGAGCAGGATTATAGTAGTTATATTCTTGTACATATGAGGCAGTATTATAGTAGTTATATTCATGTACATAGGAGCAGTATTATAGTAGTTATATTCTTGTACATAGCAGCAGTATTATAGATGTTATATTCTTGTACATAGGGGGCAGTATTATAGTAGTTATATTCTTGTACATAGGAGCAGTATTATAGTAGTTATATTCTTGTATATAGGAGCAGGATTATAGTAGTTATATCCTTGTACATGGGGCAGTATTATTGTAGTTATATTCTTGTAAATAGGGGAAGTTTTATAGTAGCTATATTCTTGTACATAGGGGCAGTATTATAGTAGTTATATTCTTGTACATAGGGGCAGTATTATAGTAGTTATATTCTTGTACATAGAAGGCAGAATTATTGTAGTTATATTCTTGTACATAGGGGCAGTATTATAGTAGTTATATTCTTGTACATAGGGGGCAGTATTATAGTAGTTATATTCTTGTACATAGGAGCAGTATTATAGTAGTTATATTCTTGTACATAGGAGCAGTATTATAGTAGTTTTATTCTTGTACATTGGAGCAGTATTATAGTAGTTATATTCTTGTACATAGGGGCAGTATTATAGTAGTTATATTCTTGTACATAGGGGCAGTATTATAGTAGTTATATTCTTGCACTCATGAGCAGTATTATAGTAGTTATATTCTTGTACATAGGAGCAGTATTATAGTAGTTATATTCTTGTAGCTAAGGGGCAGTATTATAGTAGCTATATCCTTGAACATAGGGGCAGTATTATAGTAGTTATATTCTTGTACATAGGAGCAGTATTATAGTAGTTATATTCTTGTACATAGGGGGCAGAATTATAGTAGTTATATTCTTCTACATAGGAGCAGTATTATAGTAGTTATATTCTTGTACAAAGGAGCAGTATTATAGTAGTCATATTCTTGTACATAGGAAGCAGTATTATAGTAGTTATATTCTTGTACATAGGGGCAGTATTATAGTAGTTATATTCTTGTACACAGGAGGCAGTATTATAGTAGTTATATTCTTGTACGTAAGAGCAGTATTATAGTAGTTATATTCTTGTACATAGGAGGTAGTATTACAGTAGTTATATTCTTGTACATAGGAGCAGTATTATAGTAGTTATATTCTTGTACATAGGAGGCAGTATTATAGTAGTTATATTCTTGTACATAGGAGCAGTATTATAGTAGTTATATTCTTGTACATAGGAGCAGTATTATAGTAGTTATATTCTTGTACATAGGAGCAGTATTATAGTAGTTATATTCTTGCACATAGGAACAGTATTATAGTAGTTATATTCTTGTACATAGGGGCAGTATTATAGTAGTTATATTCTTGTACATAGGGGCAGTATTATAGTAGTTATATTCTTGCACTCATGAGCAGTATTATAGTAGTTATATTCTTGTACATAGGTGCAATATTATAGTAGTTATATTCTTGTAGCTAAGGTGCAGTATTATAGTAACTATATTCTTGAACATAGGGGCAGTATTATAGTAGTTATATTCTTGTACATAGGAGGCAGTATTATAGTAGTTATATTCATGTACATAGGAGCAGTATTATAGTAGTTATATTCTTGTACATAGGAGCAGTATTATAGATGTTATATTCTTGTACATAGGAGCAGTATTATAGTAGTTATATTCTTGTACATAGGGGAAGTATTATAGTAGTTATATTCTTGTACATAGGGGACAGTATTATAGTAGTTATATTCTTGTACATAGGGAGCAGTATTATAGTAGATATATTCTTGTACATAGGGGCAGTATTATTGTAGTTATATTCTTTTACATAGGGGCAGTATTATAGTAGTTATATTCTTGTACACAGTAGGCAGTATTATAGTAGTTATATTCTTGTACATAGGAGCAGTATTATAGCAGTTATATTCTTGTACATAGGAGGCAGTATTATAGTAGTTATATTCTTGTACATAGGAGCAGTATTATAGTAGTTATATTCTTGTACATAGGAGGCAGTATTATAGTAGTTATATTCTTGTACATAGGAGCAGGATTATAGTAGTTATATTCTTGTACATAGGAGCAGGATTATAGTAGTTATATTCTTGTACATAGGAGCAGGATTATAGTAGTTATATTCTTGTACATATGAGGCAGTATTATAGTAGTTATATTCATGTACATAGGAGCAGTATTATAGTAGTTATATTCTTGTACATAGCAGCAGTATTATAGATGTTATATTCTTGTACATAGGGGGCAGTATTATAGTAGTTATATTCTTGTACATAGGAGCAGTATTATAGTAGTTATATTCTTGTATATAGGAGCAGGATTATAGTAGTTATATCCTTGTACATGGGGCAGTATTATTGTAGTTATATTCTTGTAAATAGGGGAAGTTTTATAGTAGCTATATTCTTGTACATAGGGGCAGTATTATAGTAGTTATATTCTTGTACATAGGGGCAGTATTATAGTAGTTATATTCTTGTACATAGAAGGCAGAATTATTGTAGTTATATTCTTGTACATAGGGGCAGTATTATAGTAGTTATATTCTTGTACATAGGGGGCAGTATTATAGTAGTTATATTCTTGTACATAGGAGCAGTATTATAGTAGTTATATTCTTGTACATAGGAGCAGTATTATAGTAGTTTTATTCTTGTACATTGGAGCAGTATTATAGTAGTTATATTCTTGTACATAGGGGCAGTATTATAGTAGTTATATTCTTGTACATAGGGGCAGTATTATAGTAGTTATATTCTTGCACTCATGAGCAGTATTATAGTAGTTATATTCTTGTACATAGGAGCAGTATTATAGTAGTTATATTCTTGTAGCTAAGGGGCAGTATTATAGTAGCTATATCCTTGAACATAGGGGCAGTATTATAGTAGTTATATTCTTGTACATAGGAGCAGTATTATAGTAGTTATATTCTTGTACATAGGGGGCAGAATTATAGTAGTTATATTCTTCTACATAGGAGCAGTATTATAGTAGTTATATTCTTGTACAAAGGAGCAGTATTATAGTAGTCATATTCTTGTACATAGGAAGCAGTATTATAGTAGTTATATTCTTGTACATAGGGGCAGTATTATAGTAGTTATATTCTTGTACACAGGAGGCAGTATTATAGTAGTTATATTCTTGTACGTAAGAGCAGTATTATAGTAGTTATATTCTTGTACATAGGAGGTAGTATTACAGTAGTTATATTCTTGTACATAGGAGCAGTATTATAGTAGTTATATTCTTGTACATAGGAGGCAGTATTATAGTAGTTATATTCTTGTACATAGGAGCAGTATTATAGTAGTTATATTCTTGTACATAGGAGCAGTATTATAGTAGTTATATTCTTGTACATAGGAGCAGTATTATAGTAGTTATATTCTTGCACATAGGAACAGTATTATAGTAGTTATATTCTTGTACATAGGGGCAGTATTATAGTAGTTATATTCTTGTACATAGGGGCAGTATTATAGTAGTTATATTCTTGCACTCATGAGCAGTATTATAGTAGTTATATTCTTGTACATAGGTGCAATATTATAGTAGTTATATTCTTGTAGCTAAGGTGCAGTATTATAGTAACTATATTCTTGAACATAGGGGCAGTATTATAGTAGTTATATTCTTGTACATAGGAGGCAGTATTATAGTAGTTATATTCATGTACATAGGAGCAGTATTATAGTAGTTATATTCTTGTACATAGGAGCAGTATTATAGATGTTATATTCTTGTACATAGGAGCAGTATTATAGTAGTTATATTCTTGTACATAGGGGAAGTATTATAGTAGTTATATTCTTGTACATAGGGGACAGTATTATAGTAGTTATATTCTTGTACATAGGGAGCAGTATTATAGTAGATATATTCTTGTACATAGGGGCAGTATTATTGTAGTTATATTCTTGTACATAGGGGAAGTATTATAGTAGCTATATACTTGTACATAGGGGCAGTATTATAGTAGTTATATTCTTGTACATAGGGGCAGTATTATAGTAGATATATTCTTGTACATAGGAGGCAGTATTATAGTAGTTATATTCTTTTACATAGGGGCAGTATTATAGTAGTTATATTCTTGTACACAGTAGGCAGTATTATAGTAGTTATATTCTTGTACATAGGAGCAGTATTATAGTAGTTATATTCTTGTACATAGGAGGCAGTATTATAGTAGTTATATTTTTGTACATAGGAGCAGTATTATAGTAGTTATATTCTTGTACATAGGGGGCAGAATTATAGTAGTTATATTCTTCTACATAGGAGCAGTATTATAGTAGTTATATTCTTGTACATAGGAGCAGTATTATAGTAGTTATATTCTTGTACATAGGAGCAGTATTATAGTAGTTATATTCTTGTACATAGGGGCAATATTATAGTACTTATATTCTTGTACATAGGAGGCAGTATTATAGTAGTTATATTCTTGTACATAGGGGGCAGTATTATAGTAGTTATATTCTTGTACATAGGAGCAGTATTATAGTAGTTATATTCTTGTACATAGGGGCAGTATTATAGTAGTTATATTCTTGTACATAGGAGGCAGTATTATAGTAGTTATATTCTTTTACATAGGGGCAGTATTATAGTAGTTATATTCTTGTACACAGTAGGCAGTATTATAGTAGTTATATTCTTGTACATAGGAGCAGTATTATAGCAGTTATATTCTTGTACATAGGAGGCAGTATTATAGTAGTTATATTCTTGTACATAGGAGCAGTATTATAGTAGTTATATTCTTGTACATAGGAGGCAGTATTATAGTAGTTATATTCTTGTACATAGGAGCAGGATTATAGTAGTTATATTCTTGTACATAGGAGCAGGATTATAGTAGTTATATTCTTGTACATAGGAGCAGGATTATAGTAGTTATATTCTTGTACATATGAGGCAGTATTATAGTAGTTATATTCATGTACATAGGAGCAGTATTATAGTAGTTATATTCTTGTACATAGCAGCAGTATTATAGATGTTATATTCTTGTACATAGGGGGCAGTATTATAGTAGTTATATTCTTGTACATAGGAGCAGTATTATAGTAGTTATATTCTTGTATATAGGAACAGGATTATAGTAGTTATATCCTTGTACATGGGGCAGTATTATTGTAGTTATATTCTTGTAAATAGGGGAAGTTTTATAGTAGCTATATTCTTGTACATAGGGGCAGTATTATAGTAGTTATATTCTTGTACATAGGGGCAGTATTATAGTAGTTATATTCTTGTACATAGAAGGCAGAATTATAGTAGTTATATTCTTGTACATAGGGGCAGTATTATAGTAGTTATATTCTTGTACACAGGAGGAAGTATTATAGTAGTTATATTCTTGTACATAGGAGCAGTATTATAGTAGTTTTATTCTTGTACATAGGAGGCAGTATTATAGTAGTTATATTCTTGTACATAGGAGCAGTATTATAGTAGTTATATTCTTGTACATAGGAGGCAGTATTATAGTAGTTATATTCTTGTACATAGGAGCAGTATTATAGTAGTTATATTCTTGTACATAGGGGGCAGTATTATAGTAGTTATATTCTTGTACATAGGAGCAGTATTATAGTAGTTATATTCTTGTACATAGGAGCAGTATTATAGTAGTTATATTCTTGTACATACGGGAAGTATTATAGTAGTTATATTCTTGTACATAGGGGCAGTATTATAGTAGTTATATTCTTGCACTCATGAGCAGTATTATAGTAGTTATATTCTTGTACATAGGTGCAATATTATAGTAGTTATATTCTTGTAGCTAAGGGGCAGTATTATAGTAGCTATATTCTTGAACATAGGGGCAGTATTATAGTAGTTATATTCTTGTACATAGGAGCAGTATTATAGTAGTTATATTCTTGTACATAGGGGCATAATTATAGTAGTTATATTCTTCTATATAGGAGCAGTATTATAGTAGTTCTATTCTTGTACATAGGAGCAGTATTATAGTAATTATATTCTTGTACATAGGAGCAGTATTATAGTAGTTATATTCTTGTACATAGGAGCAGTATTATAGTAGTTATATTCTTGTACATAGGAGCAGTATTATAGTAGTTATATTCTTGTACATAGGGGCAGTATTATAGTAGTTATATTCTTGTACATAGTGGCAGTATTATAGTAGTTATATTCTTGCACTCATGAGCAGTATTATAGTAGTTATATTCTTGTACATAGGAGCAGTATTATAGTAGTTATATTCTTGTACATAGGGGAAGTATTATAGTAGTTATTTTCTTGTACATAGGGGACAGTATTATAGTAGTTATATTCTTGTACATAGGGAGCAGTATTATAGTAGATATATTCTTGTACATAGGGGCAGTATTATTGTAGTTATATTCTTGTACATAGGGGAAGTATTATAGTAGCTATATTCTTGTACATAGGGGCAGTATTATAGTAGTTATATTCTTGTACATAGGGGCAGTATTATAGTAGTTATATTCTTGTACATAGGAGGCAGTATTATATTAGTTATATTGTTTTACATAGGGGCAGTATTATAGTAGTTATATTCTTGTACACAGGAGGCAGTATTATAGTAGTTATATTCTTGTACATAGGAGCAGTATTATAGCAGTTATATTCTTGTACATAGGAGGCAGTATTATAGTAGTTATATTCTTGTACATAGGAGCAGTATTATAGTAGTTATATTCTTGTACATAGGAGGCAGTATTATAGTAGTTATATTCTTGTACATAGGAGCAGGATTATAGTAGTTATATTCTTGTACATAGGAGCAGTATTATAGTGGTTATATTCTTGTACATAGGAGCAGGATTATAGTAGTTATATTCTTGTACATAGGAGGCAGTATTATAGTAGTTATATTCATGTACATAGGAGCAGTATTATAGTAGTTATATTCTTGTACATAGCAGCAGTATTATAGATGTTATATTCTTGTACATAGGGGGCAGTATTATAGTAGTTATATTCTTGTACATAGGAGCAGTATTATAGTAGTTATATTCTTGTACATAGGAGCAGGATTATAGTAGTTATATTCTTGTACATAGGGGAAGAATTATAGTAGTTATATTCTTGTACATAGGGGACAGTATTATAGTAGTTATATTCTTGTACATAGGGAGCAGTATTATAGTAGTTATATCCTTGTACATGGGGCAGTATTATTGTAGTTATATTCTTGTAAATAGGGGAAGTATTATAGTAGCTATATTCTTGTACATAGGGGCAGTATTATAGTAGTTATATTCTTGTACATAGGGGCAGTATTATAGTAGTTATATTCTTGTACATAGGAGGCAGAATTATAGTAGTTATATTCTTGTACATAGGGGGCAGTATTATAGTAGTTATATTCTTGCACTCATGAGCAGTATTATAGTAGTTATATTCTTGTACATAGGTGCAATATTATAGTAGTTATATTCTTGTAGCTAAGGGGCAGTATTATAGTAGCTATATTCTTGAACATAGGGGTAGTATTATAGTAGTTATATTCTTGTACATAGGAGCAGTATTATAGTAGCTATATTCTTGTACATAGGGGGCAGAATTATAGTAGTTATATTCTTCTATATAGGAGCAGTATTATAGTAGTTATATTCTTGTACATAGGGGCAGTATTATAGTAGTTATATTCTTGTACATAGGGGCAGTATTATAGTAGTTATATTCTTGCACTCATGAGCAGTATTATAGTAGTTATATTCTTGTACATAGGAGCAGTATTATAGTAGTTATATTCTTGTACATAGGGGAAGTATTATAGTAGTTATATTCTTGTACATAGGGGACAGTATTATAGTAGTTATATTCTTGTACATAGGGAGCAGTATTATAGTAGATATATTCTTGTACATAGGGGCAGTATTATTGTAGTTATATTCTTGTACATAGGGGAAGTATTATAGTAGCTATATTCTTATACATAGGGGCAGTATTATAGTAGTTATATTCTTGTACATAGGGGCAGTATTATAGTAGTTATATTCTTGTACATAGGAGGCAGTATTATAGTAGTTATATTGTTTTACATAGGGGCAGTATTATAGTAGTTATATTCTTGTACACAGGAGGCAGTATTATAGTAGTTATATTCTTGTACATAGGAGCAGTATTATAGCAGTTATATTCTTGTACATAGGAGGCAGTATTATAGTAGTTATATTCTTGTACATAGGAGCAGTATTATAGTAGTTATATTCTTGTACATAGGAGGCAGTATTATAGTAGTTATATTCTTGTACATATGAGCAGGATTATAGTAGTTATATTCTTGTACATAGGAGCAGTATTATAGTAGTTATATTCTTGTACATAGGAGCAGGATTATAGTAGTTATATTCTTGTACATAGGAGGCAGTATTATAGTAGTTATATTCATGTACATAGGAGCAGTATTATAGTAGTTATATTCTTGTACATAGCAGCAGTATTATAGATGTTATATTCTTGTACATAGGGGGCAGTATTATAGTAGTTATATTCTTGTACATAGGAGCAGTATTATAGTAGTTATATTCTTGTACATAGGAGCAGGATTATAGTAGTTATATTCTTGTACATAGGGGAAGAATTATAGTAGTTATATTCTTGTACATAGGGGACAGTATTATAGTAGTTATATCCTTGTACATGGGGCAGTATTATTGTAGTTATATTCTTGTAAATAGGGGAAGTATTATAGTAGCTATATTCTTGTACATAGGGGCAGTATTATAGTAGTTATATTCTTGTACATAGGGGCAGTATTATAGTAGTTATATTCTTGTACATAGGAGGCAGAATTATAGTAGTTATATTCTTGTACATAGGGGGCAGTATTATAGTAGTTATATTCTTGTACATAGGAGCAGTATTATAGTAGTTATATTCTTGTACATAGGAGCAGTATTATAGTAGTTATATTCTTGCACATAGGAGCAGTATTATAGTAGTTATATTCTTGTACATAGGGGCAGTATTATAGTAGTTATATTCTTGTACATAGGGGCAGTATTATAGTAGTTATATTCTTGCACTCATGAGCAGTATTATAGTAGTTATATTCTTGTACATAGGTGCAATATTATAGTAGTTATATTCTTGTAGCTAAGGGGCAGTATTATAGTAGCTATATTCTTGAACATAGGGGCAGTATTATAGTAGTTATATTCTTGTACATAGGAGCAGTATTATAGTAGTTATATTCTTGTACATAGGGGGCAGAATTATAGTAGTTATATTCTTCTATATAGGAGCAGTATTATAGTAGTTATATTCTTGTACATAGGAGCACTATTATAGTAGTTATATTCTTGTACATAGGAGCAGTATTATAATAGTTATATTCTTGTACATAGGGGCAATATTATAGTAGTTATATTCTTGTACATAGGAGGCAGTATTATAGTAGTTATATTCTTGTACATAGGGGGCAGTATTATAGTAGTTATATTCTTGTACATAGGAGCAGTATTATAGTAGTTATATTCTTGTACATAGGAGCAGTATTATAGTAGTTATATTCTTGTACATAGGGGCAGTATTATAGTAGTTATATTCTTGTACATAGGGGCAGTATTATAGTAGTTATATTCTTGCACTCATGGGCAGTATTATAGTAGTTATATTCTTGTAGCTAAGGGGCAGTATTATAGTAGTTATATTCTTGTACATAGGGGGCAGAATTATAGTAGTTATATTCTTCTACATAGGAGCAGTATTATAGTAGTTATATTCTTGTACATAGGAGCAGTATTATAGTAGTTATATTCTTGTACATAGGAGCAGTATTATAGTAGTTATATTCTTGTACATAGGGGCAATATTATAGTACTTATATTCTTGTACATAGGAGGCAGTATTATAGTAGTTATATTCTTGTACATAGGGGGCAGTATTATAGTAGTTATATTCTTGTACATAGGAGCAGTATTATAGTAGTTATATTCTTGTACATAGGAGCAGTATTATACTAGTTTTATTCTTGTACATTGGAGCAGTATTATAGTAGTTATATTCTTGTACATAGGGGCAGTATTATAGTAGTTATATTCTTGCACTCATGAGCAGTATTATAGTAGTTATATTCTTGTACATAGGGGCAATATTATAGTAGTTATATTCTTGTAGCTAAGGGGCAGTATTATAGTAGCTATATTCTTGAACATAGGGGCAGTATTATAGTAGTTATATTCTTGTACATAGGAGCAGTATTATAGTAGTTATATTCTTGTACATAGGGGCAGTATTATAGTAGTTATATTCTTGTACACAGGAGGCAGTATTATAGTAGTTATATTCTTGTACATAGGTGCAATATTATAGTAGTTATATTCTTGTAGCTAAGGGGCAGTATTATAGTAGCTATATTCTTGAACATAGGGGCAGTATTATAGTAGTTATATTCTTGTACATAGGAGCAGTATTATAGTAGTTATATTCTTGTACATAGGGGGCAGAATTATAGTAGTTATATTCTTCTATATAGGAGCAGTATTATAGTAGTTATATTCTTGTACATAGGAGCACTATTATAGTAGTTATATTCTTGTACATAGGAGCAGTATTATAATAGTTATATTCTTGTACATAGGGGCAATATTATAGTAGTTATATTCTTGTACATAGGAGGCAGTATTATAGTAGTTATATTCTTGTACATAGGGGGCAGTATTATAGTAGTTATATTCTTGTACATAGGAGCAGTATTATAGTAGTTATATTCTTGTACATAGGAGCAGTATTATAGTAGTTATATTCTTGTACATAGGGGCAGTATTATAGTAGTTATATTCTTGTACATAGGGGCAGTATTATAGTAGTTATATTCTTGCACTCATGGGCAGTATTATAGTAGTTATATTCTTGTAGCTAAGGGGCAGTATTATAGTAGCTATATTCTTGAACATAGGGGCAGTATTATAGTAGTTATATTTTTGTACATAGGAGCAGTATTATAGTAGTTATATTCTTGTACATAGGGGGCAGAATTATAGTAGTTATATTCTTCTACATAGGAGCAGTATTATAGTAGTTATATTCTTGTACATAGGAGCAGTATTATAGTAGTTATATTCTTGTACATAGGGGCAATATTATAGTACTTATATTCTTGTACATAGGAGGCAGTATTATAGTAGTTATATTCTTGTACATAGGGGGCAGTATTATAGTAGTTATATTCTTGTACATAGGAGCAGTATTATAGTAGTTATATTCTTGTACATAGGAGCAGTATTATACTAGTTTTATTCTTGTACATTGGAGCAGTATTATAGTAGTTATATTCTTGTACATAGGGGCAGTATTATAGTAGTTATATTTTTGTACATAGGGGCAGTATTATAGTAGTTATATTCTTGCACTCATGAGCAGTATTATAGTAGTTATATTCTTGTACATAGGGGCAATATTATAGTAGTTATATTCTTGTAGCTAAGGGGCAGTATTATAGTAGCTATATTCTTGAACATAGGGGCAGTATTATAGTAGTTATATTCTTGTACATAGGAGCAGTATTATAGTAGTTATATTCTTGTACATAGGGGGCAGAATTATAGTAGTTATATTCTTCTACATAGGAGCAGTATTATAGTAGTTATATTCTTGTACAAAGGAGCAGTATTATAGTAGTCATATTCTTGTACATAGGAAGCAGTATTATAGTAGTTATATTCTTGTACATAGGGGCAGTATTATAGTAGTTATATTCTTGTACACAGGAGGCAGTATTATAGTAGTTATATTCTTGTACGTAGGAGCAGTATTATAGTAGTTATATTCCTGTACATAGGAGGCAGTATTACAGTAGTTATATTCTTGTACATAGGAGCAGTATTATAGTAGTTATATTCTTGTACATAGGAGGCAGTATTATAGTAGTTATATTCTTGTACATAGGAGCAGTATTATAGTAGTTATATTCTTGTACATAGGGGGCAGTATTATAGTAGTTACATTCTTGTACATAGGAGCAGTATTATAGTAGTTATATTCTTGTACATAGGAGCAGTATTATAGTAGTTATATTCTTGCACATAGGAGCAGTATTATAGTAGTTATATTCTTGTACATAGGGGCAGTATGATAGTAGTTATATTCTTGTACATAGGGGCAGTATTATAGTAGTTATATTCTTGCACTCATGAGCAGTATTATAGTAGTTATATTCTTGTACATAGGTGCAATATTATAGTAGTTATATTCTTGTAGCTAAGGGGCAGTATTATAGTAGCTATATTCTTGAACATAGGGGCAGTATTATAGTAGTTATATTCTTGTACATAGGAGCAGTATTATAGTAGTTATATTCTTGTACATAGGGGGCAGATTTATAGTAGTTATATTCTTCTATATAGGAGCAGTATTATAGTAGTTATATTCTTGTACATAGGAGCAGTATTATAGTAGTTATATTCTTGTACATAGGAGCAGTATTATAATAGTTATTTTCTTGTACATAGGGGCAATATTATAGTAGTTATATTCTTGAACATAGGAGCAGTATTATAGTAGTTATATTCTTGTACATAGGAGCAGTATTATAGTAGTTATATTCTTGTACATAGGGGCAGTATTATAGTAGTTATATTCTTGTACATAGGGGCAGTATTACAGTAGTTATATTCTTGCACTCATGAGCAGTATTATAGTAGTTATATTCTTGTAGCTAAGGGGCAGTATTATAGTAGCTATATTCTTGAACATAGGGGCAGTATTATAGTAGTTATATTCTTGTACATAGGAGCAGTATTATAGTAGTTTTATTCTTGTACATTGGAGCAGTATTATAGTAGTTATATTCTAGTACATAGGGGCAGTATTATAGTAGTTATATTCTTGTACATAGGGGCAGTATTATAGTAGTTATATTCTTGCACTCATGAGCAGTATTATAGTAGTTATATTCTTGTACATAGGGGCAATATTATAGTAGTTATTCTTGTACATAGGAGCAGTATTATAGTAGTTATATTCTTGTACATAGGAGCAGTATTATAGTAGTTATTCTTGTACATAGGAGCAGTATTATATTAGTTAAATTCTTGTACTTAGGAAGCAGAATTATAGTAGTTATATTGTTGTAAATAGATGCAGTATTATAGTAGTTACATTCTTGTACATAGGGGCAGTATTATAGTAGGTATATTCTTGTACATAGGGGCATTATCATAGTGGTTATATTCTTGTACAGAAGAGCAGTATTATAGGAGTTATATTTTTGTATATAGGAGCAGTATTATAGTAGATATATTACTGTATATAGGGGGCAGTATTATAGTAGTTATATTCTTGTACATAAGAGGAGTATTATAGTAGTTACATTCTTGTACATAGGAGCAGTATTATAGTAGTTATATTCCTGTACAAAGGAGCAGTATTATAGTTGTTATATTCTTGTACATAGGAGCAGTATTATAGTAGTTATATTCTTGTACATAGGGGCAGTATTATAGTAGTTATATTCTTGCACTCATGGGCAGTATTATAGTAGTTATATTCTTGTAGCTAAGGGGCAGTATTATAGTAGCTATATTCTTGAACATAGGGGCAGTATTATAGTAGTTATATTTTTGTACATAGGAGCAGTATTATAGTAGTTATATTCTTGTACATAGGGGGCAGAATTATAGTAGTTATATTCTTCTACATAGGAGCAGTATTATAGTAGTTATATTCTTGTACATAGGAGCAGTATTATAGTAGTTATATTCTTGTACATAGGAGCAGTATTATAGTAGTTATATTCTTGTACATAGGGGCAATATTATAGTACTTATATTCTTGTACATAGGAGGCAGTATTATAGTAGTTATATTCTTGTACATAGGGGGCAGTATTATAGTAGTTATATTCTTGTACATAGGAGCAGTATTATAGTAGTTATATTCTTGTACATAGGAGCAGTATTATACTAGTTTTATTCTTGTACATTGGAGCAGTATTATAGTAGTTATATTCTTGTACATAGGGGCAGTATTATAGTAGTTATATTCTTGTACATAGGGGCAGTATTATAGTAGTTATATTCTTCCACTCATGAGCAGTATTATAGTAGTTATATTCTTGTACATAGGGGCAATATTATAGTAGTTATATTCTTGTAGCTAAGGGGCAGTATTATAGTAGCTATATTCTTGAACATAGGGGCAGTATTATAGTAGTTATATTCTTGTACATAGGAGCAGTATTATAGTAGTTATATTCTTGTACATAGGGGGCAGAATTATAGTAGTTATATTCTTCTATATAGCAGCAGTATTATAGTAGTTATATTCTTGTACATAGGAGCACTATTATAGTAGTTATATTCTTGTACATAGGAGCAGTATTATAATAGTTATATTCTTGTACATAGGGGCAATATTATAGTAGTTATATTCTTGTACATAGGAGGCAGTATTATAGTAGTTATATTCTTGTACATAGGGGGCAGTATTATAGTAGTTATATTCTTGTACATAGGAGCAGTATTATAGTAGTTATATTCTTGTACATAGGAGCAGTATTATAGTAGTTATATTCTTGTACATAGGGGCAGTATTATAGTAGTTATATTCTTGTACATAGGGGCAGTATTATAGTAGTTATATTCTTGCACTCATGGGCAGTATTATAGTAGTTATATTCTTGTAGCTAAGGGGCAGTATTATAGTAGCTATATTCTTGAACATAGGGGCAGTATTATAGTAGTTATATTTTTGTACATAGGAGCAGTATTATAGTAGTTATATTATTGTACATAGGGGGCAGAATTATAGTAGTTATATTCTTCTACATAGGAGCAGTATTATAGTAGTTATATTCTTGTACATAGGAGCAGTATTATAGTAGTTATATTCTTGTACATAGGGGCAATATTATAGTACTTATATTCTTGTACATAGGAGGCAGTATTATAGTAGTTATATTCTTGTACATAGGGGGCAGTATTATAGTAGTTATATTCTTGTACATAGGAGCAGTATTATAGTAGTTATATTCTTGTACATAGGAGCAGTATTATACTAGTTTTATTCTTGTACATTGGAGCAGTATTATAGTAGTTATATTCTTGTACATAGGGGCAGTATTATAGTAGTTATATTCTTGTACATAGGGGCAGTATTATAGTAGTTATATTCTTGCACTCATGAGCAGTATTATAGTAGTTATATTCTTGTACATAGGGGCAATATTATAGTAGTTATATTCTTGTAGCTAAGGGGCAGTATTATAGTAGCTATATTCTTGAACATAGGGGCAGTATTATAGTAGTTATATTCTTGTACATAGGAGCAGTATTATAGTAGTTATATTCTTGTACATAGGGGGCAGAATTATAGTAGTTTTATTCTTCTACATAGGAGCAGTATTATAGTAGTTATATTCTTGTACAAAGGAGCAGTATTATAGTAGTCATATTCTTGTACATAGGAAGCAGTATTATAGTAGTTATATTCTTGTACATAGGGGCAGTATTATAGTAGTTATATTCTTGTACACAGGAGGCAGTATTATAGTAGTTATATTCTTGTACGTAGGAGCAGTATTATAGTAGTTATATTCCTGTACATAGGAGGCAGTATTACAGTAGTTATATTCTTGTACATAGGAGCAGTATTATAGTAGTTATATTCTTGTACATAGGAGGCAGTATTATAGTAGTTATATTCTTGTACATAGGAGCAGTATTATAGTAGTTATATTCTTGTACATAGGGGGCAGTATTATAGTAGTTACATTCTTGTACATAGGAGCAGTATTATAGTAGTTATATTCTTCTACATAGGAGCAGTATTATAGTAGTTATATTCTTGCACATAGGAGCAGTATTATAGTAGTTATATTCTTGTACATAGGGGCAGTATTATAGTAGTTATATTCTTGTACATAGGGGCAGTATTATAGTAGTTATATTCTTGCACTCATGAGCAGTATTATAGTAGTTATATTCTTGTACATAGGTGCAATATTATAGTAGTTATATTCTTGTAGCTAAGGGGCAGTATTATAGTAGCTATATTCTTGAACATAGGGGCAGTATTATAGTAGTTATATTCTTGTACATAGGAGCAGTATTATAGTAGTTATATTCTTGTACATAGGGGGCAGAATTATAGTAGTTATATTCTTCTATATAGGAGCAGTATTATAGTAGTTATATTCTTGTACATAGGAGCAGTATTATAGTAGTTATATTCTTGTACATAGGAGCAGTATTATAATAGTTATTTTCTTGTACATAGGGGCAATATTATAGTAGTTATATTCTTGAACATAGGAGCAGTATTATAGTAGTTATATTCTTGTACATAGGAGCAGTATTATAGTAGTTATATTCTTGTACATAGGGGCAGTATTATAGTAGTTATATTCTTGTACATAGGGGCAGTATTATAGTAGTTATATTCTTGCACTCATGAGCAGTATTATAGTAGTTATATTCTTGTAGCTAAGGGGCAGTATTATAGTAGCTATATTCTTGAACATAGGGGCAGTATTATAGTAGTTATATTCTTGTACATAGGAGCAGTATTATAGTAGTTTTATTCTTGTACATTGGAGCAGTATTATAGTAGTTATATTCTAGTACATAGGGGCAGTATTATAGTAGTTATATTCTTGTACATAGGGGCAGTATTATAGTAGTTATATTCTTGCACTCATGAGCAGTATTATAGTAGTTATATTCTTGTACATAGGGGCAATATTATAGTAGTTATTCTTGTACATAGGAGCAGTATTATAGTAGTTATATTCTTGTACATAGGAGCAGTATTATAGTAGTTATTCTTGTACATAGGAGCAGTATTATATTAGTTAAATTCTTGTACTTAGGAAGCAGAATTATAGTAGTTATATTGTTGTAAATAGATGCAGTATTATAGTAGTTACATTCTTGTACATAGGGGCAGTATTATAGTAGGTATATTCTTGTACATAGGGGCATTATCATAGTGGTTATATTCTTGTACAGAAGAGCAGTATTATAGGAGTTATATTTTTGTATATAGGAGCAGTATTATAGTAGATATATTACTGTATATAGGGGGCAGTATTATAGTAGTTATATTCTTGTACATAAGAGGAGTATTATAGTAGTTACATTCTTGTACATAGGAGCAGTATTATAGTAGTTATATTCCTGTACAAAGGAGCAGTATTATAGTAGTTATATTCTTGTACATAGGAGCAGTATTATAGTAGTTATATTCTTGTACATAGAAGCAGTATTATAGTAGTTATATTCTTGTAAATAGCAGTATTATAGTACTTATATTCTTGTACATAGGGGCAGTGTTATAGTAGTTATATTCTTGTACATAGGAGCAGTATTATAATAGTTATATTCTTGTACATAGGGGCAGTATTATAGTAGTTATATTCTTGTACATAGGAGCAGTATTAAATGAGTTATATTCTTGTAAATAGCAGTATTATAGTACTTATATTCTTGTACATAGGGGCAATGTTATAGTAGTTATATTCTTGCACATAGGAGCAGTATTATAGTAGTTATATTCTTGTACATAGGGGCAGTATTATAGTAGTTATATTCTTATACATAGAAGCAGTATTATAGTAGTTATATTCTTGTAAATAGCAGTATTATAGTACTTATATTCTTGTTCATAGGGGCAGTGTTATAGTAGTTATATTCTTGTACATAGGAGCAGTATTATAATAGTTATATTCTTGTACATAGGGGCAGTATTATAGTAGTTATATTCTTGTACATAGGAGCAGTATTAAATGAGTTATATTCTTGTAAATAGCAGTATTATAGTACTTATATTCTTGTACATATGGGCAGTGTTATAGTAGTTATATTCTTGCACATAGGAGCAGTATTATAGTAGTTATATTCTTGTACATAGGGGCAGTATTATAGTAGTTATATTCTTGTACATAGGGTCAGTATTATAGTAGTTATATTCTTGTACATAGGGGCAGTATTATAGTAGTTATATTCTTGTACATAGGAGGCAGTATTATAGTAGTTATAATCTTGTACATAGTGGCAGTATTATAGTAGTTATATTCTTGTACATAGGAGGCAGTATTATAGTAGTTATATTCTTGGACATAGTAGCAGTATTATAGTAGTTATATTCTTGTAAATAGGGGCAGTATTATAGTAGTTATATTCTTGTACATAGGGGACAGTATTATAGTAGTTATATTCTTGTACATAGGGAGCAGTATTATAGTAGTTATATTCTTGTACATGGGGGCAGTATCATACTAGTTATATTCTTGTACATAGGGGCAGTATAATAGTAGCTATATTCTTGTACATAGGGGCAGTATTATAGTAGTTATATTCTTGTACATAGGGGAACTATTATAGTAGTTATATTCTTGTTCATAGGGGCAGTATTATAGTAGTTATATTCTTGTACATAGGGGCAGTATTATAGTAGTTATATTCTTGTACATAGGGGACAGTATTATAGTAGTTATATTCTTGTACATAGGGAGCAGTATTATAGTAGTTATATTCTTGTACATAGGGGCAGTATTAGAGTAGTTATATTCTTGTACATAGAGGCAGTATTATAATAGTTAAATTCTTGTACATAGGGGCAGTATTATAGTAGTTATATTCTTGTACATAGAGGGCAGTATTATAGTAGTTATATTCTTGTACATAGGAGCAGTATTATAGTAGTTATATTCTTGTACATAGGGGAAGTATTATAGTAGTTATATTCTTGTACATAGGGGACGGTATTATAGTAGTTATATTCTTGTACATAGGGAGCAGTATTATAGTAGATATATTCTTGTACATAGGGGCAGTATTATTGTAGTTATATTCTTGTACATAGGGGAAGTATTATAGTAGCTATATTCTTGTACATAGGGGCAGTATTATAGTAGTTATATTCTTGTACATAGGGGCAGTATTATAGTAGTTATATTCTTGTACATAGGAGGCAGTATTATAGTAGTTATATTCTTGTACATAGGGGCAGTATTATAGTAGTTATATTCTTGTACACAGGAGGCAGTATTATAGTAGTTATATTCTTGTACATAGGAGCAGTATTATAGTAGGTATATTCTTGTACATAGGAGGCAGTATTATAGTAGTTATATTCTTGTACATAGGAGCAGTATTATAGTAGTTATATTCTTGTACATAGGAGGCAGTATTATAGTAGTTATATTCTTGTACATAGGAGCAGTATTATAGTAGTTATATTCTTGTACATAGGAGGCAGTATTATAGTAGTTATATTCTTGTACATAGGGGCAGTATTATAGTAGTTATATTCTTGTACATAGGAGGCAGTATTATAGAAGTTATATTCATGTACATAGGAGCAGTATTATAGTAGTTATATTCTTGTACATAGGGGCAGTATTATAGTAGTTATATTCTTATACATAGAAGCAGTATTATAGTAGTTATATTCTTGTAAATAGCAGTATTATAGTACTTATATTCTTGTTCATAGGGGCAGTGTTATAGTAGTTATATTCTTGTACATAGGAGCAGTATTATAATAGTTATATTCTTGTACATAGGGGCAGTATTATAGTAGTTATATTCTTGTACATAGGGGCAGTATTATAGTAGTTATATTCTTGCACTCATGAGCAGTATTATAGTAGTTATATTCTTGTACATAGGGGCAATATTATAGTAGTTATTCTTGTACATAGGAGCAGTATTATAGTAGTTATATTCTTGTACATAGGAGCAGTATTATAGTAGTTATTCTTGTACATAGGAGCAGTATTATATTAGTTAAATTCTTGTACTTAGGAAGCAGAATTATAGTAGTTATATTGTTGTAAATAGATGCAGTATTATAGTAGTTACATTCTTGTACATAGGGGCAGTATTATAGTAGGTATATTCTTGTACATAGGGGCATTATCATAGTGGTTATATTCTTGTACAGAAGAGCAGTATTATAGGAGTTATATTTTTGTATATAGGAGCAGTATTATAGTAGATATATTACTGTATATAGGGGGCAGTATTATAGTAGTTATATTCTTGTACATAAGAGGAGTATTATAGTAGTTACATTCTTGTACATAGGAGCAGTATTATAGTAGTTATATTCCTGTACAAAGGAGCAGTATTATAGTAGTTATATTCTTGTACATAGGAGCAGTATTATAGTAGTTATATTCTTGTACATAGAAGCAGTATTATAGTAGTTATATTCTTGTAAATAGCAGTATTATAGTACTTATATTCTTGTACATAGGGGCAGTGTTATAGTAGTTATATTCTTGTACATAGGAGCAGTATTATAATAGTTATATTCTTGTACATAGGGGCAGTATTATAGTAGTTATATTCTTGTACATAGGAGCAGTATTAAATGAGTTATATTCTTGTAAATAGCAGTATTATAGTACTTATATTCTTGTACATAGGGGCAATGTTATAGTAGTTATATTCTTGCACATAGGAGCAGTATTATAGTAGTTATATTCTTGTACATAGGGGCAGTATTATAGTAGTTATATTCTTATACATAGAAGCAGTATTATAGTAGTTATATTCTTGTAAATAGCAGTATTATAGTACTTATATTCTTGTTCATAGGGGCAGTGTTATAGTAGTTATATTCTTGTACATAGGAGCAGTATTATAATAGTTATATTCTTGTACATAGGGGCAGTATTATAGTAGTTATATTCTTGTACATAGGAGCAGTATTAAATGAGTTATATTCTTGTAAATAGCAGTATTATAGTACTTATATTCTTGTACATATGGGCAGTGTTATAGTAGTTATATTCTTGCACATAGGAGCAGTATTATAGTAGTTATATTCTTGTACATAGGGGCAGTATTATAGTAGTTATATTCTTGTACATAGGGTCAGTATTATAGTAGTTATATTCTTGTACATAGGGGCAGTATTATAGTAGTTATATTCTTGTACATAGGAGGCAGTATTATAGTAGTTATAATCTTGTACATAGTGGCAGTATTATAGTAGTTATATTCTTGTACATAGGAGGCAGTATTATAGTAGTTATATTCTTGGACATAGTAGCAGTATTATAGTAGTTATATTCTTGTAAATAGGGGCAGTATTATAGTAGTTATATTCTTGTACATAGGGGACAGTATTATAGTAGTTATATTCTTGTACATAGGGAGCAGTATTATAGTAGTTATATTCTTGTACATGGGGGCAGTATCATACTAGTTATATTCTTGTACATAGGGGCAGTATAATAGTAGCTATATTCTTGTACATAGGGGCAGTATTATAGTAGTTATATTCTTGTACATAGGGGAACTATTATAGTAGTTATATTCTTGTTCATAGGGGCAGTATTATAGTAGTTATATTCTTGTACATAGGGGCAGTATTATAGTAGTTATATTCTTGTACATAGGGGACAGTATTATAGTAGTTATATTCTTGTACATAGGGAGCAGTATTATAGTAGTTATATTCTTGTACATAGGGGCAGTATTAGAGTAGTTATATTCTTGTACATAGAGGCAGTATTATAATAGTTAAATTCTTGTACATAGGGGCAGTATTATAGTAGTTATATTCTTGTACATAGAGGGCAGTATTATAGTAGTTATATTCTTGTACATAGGAGCAGTATTATAGTAGTTATATTCTTGTACATAGGGGAAGTATTATAGTAGTTATATTCTTGTACATAGGGGACGGTATTATAGTAGTTATATTCTTGTACATAGGGAGCAGTATTATAGTAGATATATTCTTGTACATAGGGGCAGTATTATTGTAGTTATATTCTTGTACATAGGGGAAGTATTATAGTAGCTATATTCTTGTACATAGGGGCAGTATTATAGTAGTTATATTCTTGTACATAGGGGCAGTATTATAGTAGTTATATTCTTGTACATAGGAGGCAGTATTATAGTAGTTATATTCTTGTACATAGGGGCAGTATTATAGTAGTTATATTCTTGTACACAGGAGGCAGTATTATAGTAGTTATATTCTTGTACATAGGAGCAGTATTATAGTAGTTATATTCTTGTACATAGGAGGCAGTATTATAGTAGTTATATTCTTGTACATAGGAGCAGTATTATAGTAGTTATATTCTTGTACATAGGAGGCAGTATTATAGTAGTTATATTCTTGTACATAGGAGCAGTATTATAGTAGTTATATTCTTGTACATAGGAGGCAGTATTATAGTAGTTATATTCTTGTACATAGGGGCAGTATTATAGTAGTTATATTCTTGTACATAGGAGGCAGTATTATAGAAGTTATATTCATGTACATAGGAGCAGTATTATAGTAGTTATATTCTTGTACATAGGGGCAGTATTATAGTAGTTATATTCTTATACATAGAAGCAGTATTATAGTAGTTATATTCTTGTAAATAGCAGTATTATAGTACTTATATTCTTGTTCATAGGGGCAGTGTTATAGTAGTTATATTCTTGTACATAGGAGCAGTATTATAATAGTTATATTCTTGTACATAGGGGCAGTATTATAGTAGTTATATTCTTGTACATAGGAGCAGTATTAAATGAGTTATATTCTTGTAAATAGCAGTATTATAGTACTTATATTCTTGTACATATGGGCAGTGTTATAGTAGTTATATTCTTGCACATAGGAGCAGTATTATAGTAGTTATATTCTTGTACATAGGGGCAGTATTATAGTAGTTATATTCTTGTACATAGGGTCAGTATTATAGTAGTTATATTCTTGTACATAGGGGCAGTATTATAGTAGTTATATTCTTGTACATAGGAGGCAGTATTATAGTAGTTATAATCTTGTACATAGTGGCAGTATTATAGTAGTTATATTCTTGTACATAGGAGGCAGTATTATAGTAGTCATATTCTTGGACATAGTAGCAGTATTATAGTAGTTATATTCTTGTAAATAGGGGCAGTATTATAGTAGTTATATTCTTGTACATAGGGGACAGTATTATAGTAGTTATATTCTTGTACATAGGGAGCAGTATTATAGTAGTTATATTCTTGTACATGGGGGCAGTATCATACTAGTTATATTCTTGTACATAGGGGCAGTATAATAGTAGCTATATTCTTGTACATAGGGGCAGTATTATAGTAGTTATATTCTTGTACATAGGGGAACTATTATAGTAGTTATATTCTTGTTCATAGGGGCAGTATTATAGTAGTTATATTCTTGTACATAGGGGCAGTATTATAGTAGTTATATTCTTGTACATAGGGGACAGTATTATAGTAGTTATATTCTTGTACATAGGGAGCAGTATTATATTAGTTATATTCTTGTACATAGGGGCAGTATTATAGTAGTTATATTCTTGTACATAGAGGCAGTATTATAATAGTTAAATTCTTGTACATAGGGGCAGTATTATAGTAGTTATATTCTTGTACATAGAGGGCAGTATTATAGTAGTTATATTCTTGTACATAGGAGCAGTATTATAGTAGTTATATTCTTGTACATAGGGGCAATATTATAGTAGTTATATTCTTGAACATAGGAGCAGTATTATAGTAGTTATATTCTTGTACATAGGAGCAGTATTATAGTAGTTATATTCTTGTACATAGGGGCAGTATTATAGTAGTTATATTCTTGTACATAGGGGCAGTATTATAGTAGTTATATTCTTGCACTCATGAGCAGTATTATTGTAGTTATATTCTTGTAGCTAAGGGGCAGTATTATAGTAGCTATATTCTTGAACATAGGGGCAGTATTATAGTAGTTATATTCTTGTACATAGGAGCAGTATTATAGTAGTTTTATTCTTGTACATTGGAGCAGTATTATAGTAGTTATATTCTAGTACATAGGGGCAGTATTATAGTAGTTATATTCTTGTACATAGGGGCAGTATTATAGTAGTTATATTCTTGCACTCATGAGCAGTATTATAGTAGTTATATTCTTGTACATAGGGGCAATATTATAGTAGTTATTCTTGTACATAGGAGCAGTATTATAGTAGTTATATTCTTGTACATAGGAGCAGTATTATAGTAGTTATTCTTGTACATAGGAGCAGTATTATATTAGTTAAATTCTTGTACTTAGGAAGCAGAATTATAGTAGTTATATTGTTGTAAATAGATGCAGTATTATAGTAGTTACATTCTTGTACATAGGGGCAGTATTATAGTAGGTATATTCTTGTACATAGGGGCATTATCATAGTGGTTATATTCTTGTACAGAAGAGCAGTATTATAGGAGTTATATTTTTGTATATAGGAGCAGTATTATAGTAGATATATTACTGTATATAGGGGGCAGTATTATAGTAGTTATATTCTTGTACATAAGAGGAGTATTATAGTAGTTACATTCTTGTACATAGGAGCAGTATTATAGTAGTTATATTCCTGTACAAAGGAGCAGTATTATAGTAGTTATATTCTTGTACATAGGAGCAGTATTATAGTAGTTATATTCTTGTACATAGAAGCAGTATTATAGTAGTTATATTCTTGTAAATAGCAGTATTATAGTACTTATATTCTTGTACATAGGGGCAGTGTTATAGTAGTTATATTCTTGTACATAGGAGCAGTATTATAATAGTTATATTCTTGTACATAGGGGCAGTATTATAGTAGTTATATTCTTGTACATAGGAGCAGTATTAAATGAGTTATATTCTTGTAAATAGCAGTATTATAGTACTTATATTCTTGTACATAGGGGCAATGTTATAGTAGTTATATTCTTGCACATAGGAGCAGTATTATAGTAGTTATATTCTTGTACATAGGGGCAGTATTATAGTAGTTATATTCTTATACATAGAAGCAGTATTATAGTAGTTATATTCTTGTAAATAGCAGTATTATAGTACTTATATTCTTGTTCATAGGGGCAGTGTTATAGTAGTTATATTCTTGTACATAGGAGCAGTATTATAATAGTTATATTCTTGTACATAGGGGCAGTATTATAGTAGTTATATTCTTGTACATAGGAGCAGTATTAAATGAGTTATATTCTTGTAAACAGCAGTATTATAGTAGTTATATTCTTGTACATATGGGCAGTGTTATAGTAGTTATATTCTTGCACATAGGAGCAGTATTATAGTAGTTATATTCTTGTACATAGGGGCAGTATTATAGTAGTTATATTCTTGTACATAGGGTCAGTATTATAGTAGTTATATTCTTGTACATAGGGGCAGTATTATAGTAGTTATATTCTTGTACATAGGAGGCAGTATTATAGTAGTTATAATCTTGTACATAGTCGCAGTATTATAGTAGTTATATTCTTGTACATAGGAGGCAGTATTATAGTAGTTATATTCTTGGACATAGTAGCAGTATTATAGTAGTTATATTCTTGTAAATAGGGGCAGTATTATAGTAGTTATATTCTTGTACATAGGGGACAGTATTATAGTAGTTATATTCTTGTACATAGGGAGCAGTATTATAGTAGTTATATTCTTGTACATGGGGGCAGTATCATACTAGTTATATTCTTGTACATAGGGGCAGTATAATAGTAGCTATATTCTTGTACATAGGGGCAGTATTATAGTAGTTATATTCTTGTACATAGGGGACAGTATTATAGTAGTTATATTCTTGTACATAGGGAGCAGTATTATAGTAGTTATATTCTTGTACATAGGGGCAGTATTAGAGTAGTTATATTCTTGTACATAGAGGCAGTATTATAATAGTTAAATTCTTGTACATAGGGGCAGTATTATAGTAGTTATATTCTTGTACATAGAGGGCAGTATTATAGTAGTTATATTCTTGTACATAGGAGCAGTATTATAGTAGTTATATTCTTGTACATAGGGGAAGTATTATAGTAGTTATATTCTTGTACATAGGGGACGGTATTATAGTAGTTATATTCTTGTACATAGGGAGCAGTATTATAGTAGATATATTCTTGTACATAGGGGCAGTATTATTGTAGTTATATTCTTGTACATAGGGGAAGTATTATAGTAGCTATATTCTTGTACATAGGGGCAGTATTATAGTAGTTATATTCTTGTACATAGGGGCAGTATTATAGTAGTTATATTCTTGTACATAGGAGGCAGTATTATAGTAGTTATATTCTTGTACATAGGGGCAGTATTATAGTAGTTATATTCTTGTACACAGGAGGCAGTATTATAGTAGTTATATTCTTGTACATAGGAGCAGTATTATAGTAGTTATATTCTTGTACATAGGAGGCAGTATTATAGTAGTTATATTCTTGTACATAGGAGCAGTATTATAGTAGTTATATTCTTGTACATAGGAGGCAGTATTATAGTAGTTATATTCTTGTACATAGGAGCAGTATTATAGTAGTTATATTCTTGTACATAGGAGGCAGTATTATAGTAGTTATATTCTTGTACATAGGGGCAGTATTATAGTAGTTATATTCTTGTACATAGGAGGCAGTATTATAGAAGTTATATTCATGTACATAGGAGCAGTATTATAGTAGTTATATTCTTGTACATAGGGGCAGTATTATAGTAGTTATATTCTTATACATAGAAGCAGTATTATAGTAGTTATATTCTTGTAAATAGCAGTATTATAGTACTTATATTCTTGTTCATAGGGGCAGTGTTATAGTAGTTATATTCTTGTACATAGGAGCAGTATTATAATAGTTATATTCTTGTACATAGGGGCAGTATTATAGTAGTTATATTCTTGTACATAGGGGCAGTATTATAGTAGTTATATTCTTGCACTCATGAGCAGTATTATAGTAGTTATATTCTTGTACATAGGGGCAATATTATAGTAGTTATTCTTGTACATAGGAGCAGTATTATAGTAGTTATATTCTTGTACATAGGAGCAGTATTATAGTAGTTATTCTTGTACATAGGAGCAGTATTATATTAGTTAAATTCTTGTACTTAGGAAGCAGAATTATAGTAGTTATATTGTTGTAAATACATGCAGTATTATAGTAGTTACATTCTTGTACATAGGGGCAGTATTATAGTAGGTATATTCTTGTACATAGGGGCATTATCATAGTGGTTATATTCTTGTACAGAAGAGCAGTATTATAGGAGTTATATTTTTGTATATAGGAGCAGTATTATAGTAGATATATTACTGTATATAGGGGGCAGTATTATAGTAGTTATATTCTTGTACATAAGAGGAGTATTATAGTAGTTACATTCTTGTACATAGGAGCAGTATTATAGTAGTTATATTCCTGTACAAAGGAGCAGTATTATAGTAGTTATATTCTTGTACATAGGAGCAGTATTATAGTAGTTATATTCTTGTACATAGAAGCAGTATTATAGTAGTTATATTCTTGTAAATAGCAGTATTATAGTACTTATATTCTTGTACATAGGGGCAGTGTTATAGTAGTTATATTCTTGTACATAGGAGCAGTATTATAATAGTTATATTCTTGTACATAGGGGCAGTATTATAGTAGTTATATTCTTGTACATAGGAGCAGTATTAAATGAGTTATATTCTTGTAAATAGCAGTATTATAGTACTTATATTCTTGTACATAGGGGCAATGTTATAGTAGTTATATTCTTGCACATAGGAGCAGTATTATAGTAGTTATATTCTTGTACATAGGGGCAGTATCATAGTAGTTATATTCTTATACATAGAAGCAGTATTATAGTAGTTATATTCTTGTAAATAGCAGTATTATAGTACTTATATTCTTGTTCATAGGGGCAGTGTTATAGTAGTTATATTCTTGTACATAGGAGCAGTATTATAATAGTTATATTCTTGTACATAGGGGCAGTATTATAGTAGTTATATTCTTGTACATAGGAGCAGTATTAAATGAGTTATATTCTTGTAAATAGCAGTATTATAGTACTTATATTCTTGTACATATGGGCAGTGTTATAGTAGTTATATTCTTGCACATAGGAGCAGTATTATAGTAGTTATATTCTTGTACATAGGGGCAGTATTATAGTAGTTATATTCTTGTACATAGGGTCAGTATTATAGTAGTTATATTCTTGTACATAGGGGCAGTATTATAGTAGTTATATTCTTGTACATAGGAGGCAGTATTATAGTAGTTATAATCTTGTACATAGTGGCAGTATTATAGTAGTTATATTCTTGTACATAGGAGGCAGTATTATAGTAGTTATATTCTTGGACATAGTAGCAGTATTATAGTAGTTATATTCTTGTAAATAGGGGCAGTATTATAGTAGTTATATTCTTGTACATAGGGGACAGTATTATAGTAGTTATATTCTTGTACATAGGGAGCAGTATTATAGTAGTTATATTCTTGTACATGGGGGCAGTATCATACTAGTTATATTCTTGTACATAGGGGCAGTATAATAGTAGCTATATTCTTGTACATAGGGGCAGTATTATAGTAGTTATATTCTTGTACATAGGGGAACTATTATAGTAGTTATATTCTTGTTCATAGGGGCAGTATTATAGTAGTTATATTCTTGTACATAGGGGCAGTATTATAGTAGTTATATTCTTGTACATAGGGGACAGTATTATAGTAGTTATATTCTTGTACATAGGGAGCAGTATTATAGTAGTTATATTCTTGTACATAGGGGCAGTATTAGAGTAGTTATATTCTTGTACATAGAGGCAGTATTATAATAGTTAAATTCTTGTACATAGGGGCAGTATTATAGTAGTTATATTCTTGTACATAGAGGGCAGTATTATAGTAGTTATATTCTTGTACATAGGAGGCAGTATTATAGAAGTTATATTCATGTACATAGGAGCAGTATTATAGTAGTTATATTCTTGTACATAGGGGCAGTATTATAGTAGTTATATTCTTATACATAGAAGCAGTATTATAGTAGTTATATTCTTGTAAATAGCAGTATTATAGTACTTATATTCTTGTTCATAGGGGCAGTGTTATAGTAGTTATATTCTTGTACATAGGAGCAGTATTATAATAGTTATATTCTTGTACATAGGGGCAGTATTATAGTAGTTATATTCTTGTACATAGGGGCAGTATTATAGTAGTTATATTCTTGCACTCATGAGCAGTATTATAGTAGTTATATTCTTGTACATAGGGGCAATATTATAGTAGTTATTCTTGTACATAGGAGCAGTATTATAGTAGTTATATTCTTGTACATAGGAGCAGTATTATAGTAGTTATTCTTGTACATAGGAGCAGTATTATATTAGTTAAATTCTTGTACTTAGGAAGCAGAATTATAGTAGTTATATTGTTGTAAATACATGCAGTATTATAGTAGTTACATTCTTGTACATAGGGGCAGTATTATAGTAGGTATATTCTTGTACATAGGGGCATTATCATAGTGGTTATATTCTTGTACAGAAGAGCAGTATTATAGGAGTTATATTTTTGTATATAGGAGCAGTATTATAGTAGATATATTACTGTATATAGGGGGCAGTATTATAGTAGTTATATTCTTGTACATAAGAGGAGTATTATAGTAGTTACATTCTTGTACATAGGAGCAGTATTATAGTAGTTATATTCCTGTACAAAGGAGCAGTATTATAGTAGTTATATTCTTGTACATAGGAGCAGTATTATAGTAGTTATATTCTTGTACATAGAAGCAGTATTATAGTAGTTATATTCTTGTAAATAGCAGTATTATAGTACTTATATTCTTGTACATAGGGGCAGTGTTATAGTAGTTATATTCTTGTACATAGGAGCAGTATTATAATAGTTATATTCTTGTACATAGGGGCAGTATTATAGTAGTTATATTCTTGTACATAGGAGCAGTATTAAATGAGTTATATTCTTGTAAATAGCAGTATTATAGTACTTATATTCTTGTACATAGGGGCAATGTTATAGTAGTTATATTCTTGCACATAGGAGCAGTATTATAGTAGTTATATTCTTGTACATAGGGGCAGTATTATAGTAGTTATATTCTTATACATAGAAGCAGTATTATAGTAGTTATATTCTTGTAAATAGCAGTATTATAGTACTTATATTCTTGTTCATAGGGGCAGTGTTATAGTAGTTATATTCTTGTACATAGGAGCAGTATTATAATAGTTATATTCTTGTACATAGGGGCAGTATTATAGTAGTTATATTCTTGTACATAGGAGCAGTATTAAATGAGTTATATTCTTGTAAATAGCAGTATTATAGTACTTATATTCTTGTACATATGGGCAGTGTTATAGTAGTTATATTCTTGCACATAGGAGCAGTATTATAGTAGTTATATTCTTGTACATAGGGGCAGTATTATAGTAGTTATATTCTTGTACATAGGGTCAGTATTATAGTAGTTATATTCTTGTACATAGGGGCAGTATTATAGTAGTTATATTCTTGTACATAGGAGGCAGTATTATAGTAGTTATAATCTTGTACATAGTGGCAGTATTATAGTAGTTATATTCTTGTACATAGGAGGCAGTATTATAGTAGTTATATTCTTGGACATAGTAGCAGTATTATAGTAGTTATATTCTTGTAAATAGGGGCAGTATTATAGTAGTTATATTCTTGTACATAGGGGACAGTATTATAGTAGTTATATTCTTGTACATAGGGAGCAGTATTATAGTAGTTATATTCTTGTACATGGGGGCAGTATCATACTAGTTATATTCTTGTACATAGGGGCAGTATAATAGTAGCTATATTCTTGTACATAGGGGCAGTATTATAGTAGTTATATTCTTGTACATAGGGGAACTATTATAGTAGTTATATTCTTGTTCATAGGGGCAGTATTATAGTAGTTATATTCTTGTACATAGGGGCAGTATTATAGTAGTTATATTCTTGTACATAGGGGACAGTATTATAGTAGTTATATTCTTGTACATAGGGAGCAGTATTATAGTAGTTATATTCTTGTACATAGGGGCAGTATTAGAGTAGTTATATTCTTGTACATAGAGGCAGTATTATAATAGTTAAATTCTTGTACATAGGGGCAGTATTATAGTAGTTATATTCTTGTACATAGAGGGCAGTATTATAGTAGTTATATTCTTGTACATAGGAGCAGTATTATAGTAGTTATATTCTTGTACATAGGGGAAGTATTATAGTAGTTATATTCTTGTACATAGGGGACGGTATTATAGTAGTTATATTCTTGTACATAGGGAGCAGTATTATAGTAGATATATTCTTGTACATAGGGGCAGTATTATTGTAGTTATATTCTTGTACATAGGGGAAGTATTATAGTAGCTATATTCTTGTACATAGGGGCAGTATTATAGTAGTTATATTCTTGTACATAGGGGCAGTATTATAGTAGTTATATTCTTGTACATAGGAGGCAGTATTATAGTAGTTATATTCTTGTACATAGGGGCAGTATTATAGTAGTTATATTCTTGTACACAGGAGGCAGTATTATAGTAGTTATATTCTTGTACATAGGAGCAGTATTATAGTAGTTATATTCTTGTACATAGGAGGCAGTATTATAGTAGTTATATTCTTGTACATAGGAGCAGTATTATAGTAGTTATATTCTTGTACATAGGAGGCAGTATTATAGTAGTTATATTCTTGTACATAGGAGCAGTATTATAGTAGTTATATTCTTGTACATAGGAGGCAGTATTATAGTAGTTATATTCTTGTACATAGGGGCAGTATTATAGTAGTTATATTCTTGTACATAGGAGGCAGTATTATAGAAGTTATATTCATGTACATAGGAGCAGTATTATAGTAGTTATATTCTTGTACATAGGGGCAGTATTATAGTAGTTATATTCTTATACATAGAAGCAGTATTATAGTAGTTATATTCTTGTAAATAGCAGTATTATAGTACTTATATTCTTGTTCATAGGGGCAGTGTTATAGTAGTTATATTCTTGTACATAGGAGCAGTATTATAATAGTTATATTCTTGTACATAGGGGCAGTATTATAGTAGTTATATTCTTGTACATAGGAGCAGTATTAAATGAGTTATATTCTTGTAAATAGCAGTATTATAGTACTTATATTCTTGTACATATGGGCAGTGTTATAGTAGTTATATTCTTGCACATAGGAGCAGTATTATAGTAGTTATATTCTTGTACATAGGGGCAGTATTATAGTAGTTATATTCTTGTACATAGGGTCAGTATTATAGTAGTTATATTCTTGTACATAGGGGCAGTATTATAGTAGTTATATTCTTGTACATAGGAGGCAGTATTATAGTAGTTATAATCTTGTACATAGTGGCAGCATTATAGTAGTTATATTCTTGTACATAGGAGGCAGTATTATAGTAGTTATATTCTTGGACATAGTAGCAGTATTATAGTAGTTATATTCTTGTAAATAGGGGCAGTATTATAGTAGTTATATTCTTGTACATAGGGGACAGTATTATAGTAGTTATATTCTTGTACATAGGGAGCAGTATTATAGTAGTTATATTCTTGTACATGGGGGCAGTATCATACTAGTTATATTCTTGTACATAGGGGCAGTATAATAGTAGCTATATTCTTGTACATAGGGGCAGTATTATAGTAGTTATATTCTTGTACATAGGGGAACTATTATAGTAGTTATATTCTTGTTCATAGGGGCAGTATTATAGTAGTTATATTCTTGTACATAGGGGCAGTATTATAGTAGTTATATTCTTGTACATAGGGGACAGTATTATAGTAGTTATATTCTTGTACATAGGGAGCAGTATTATAGTAGTTATATTCTTGTACATAGGGGCAGTATTATAGTAGTTATATTCTTGTACATAGAGGCAGTATTATAATAGTTAAATTCTTGTACATAGGGGCAGTATTATAGTAGTTATATTCTTGTACATAGAGGGCAGTATTATAGTAGTTATATTCTTGTACATAGGAGCAGTATTATAGTAGTTATATTCTTGTACATAGGGGAAGTATTATAGTAGTTATATTCTTGTACATAGGGGACGGTATTATAGTAGTTATATTCTTGTACATAGGGAGCAGTATTATAGTAGATATATTCTTGTACATAGGGGCAGTATTATTGTAGTTATATTCTTGTACATAGGGGAAGTATTATAGTAGCTATATTCTTGTACATAGGGGCAGTATTATAGTAGTTATATTCTTGTACATAGGGGCAGTATTATAGTAGTTATATTCTTGTACATAGGAGGCAGTATTATAGTAGTTATATTCTTGTACATAGGGGCAGTATTATAGTAGTTATATTCTTGTACACAGGAGGCAGTATTATAGTAGTTATATTCTTGTACATAGGAGCAGTATTATAGTAGTTATATTCTTGTACATAGGAGGCAGTATTATAGTAGTTATATTCTTGTACATAGGAGCAGTATTATAGTAGTTATATTCTTGTACATAGGAGGCAGTATTATAGTAGTTATATTCTTGTACATAGGAGCAGTATTATAGTAGTTATATTCTTGTACATAGGAGGCAGTATTATAGTAGTTATATTCTTGTACATAGGGGCAGTATTATAGTAGTTATATTCTTGTACATAGGAGGCAGTATTATAGAAGTTATATTCATGTACATAGGAGCAGTATTATAGTAGTTATATTCTTGTACATAGCAGCAGTATTATAGATGTTATATTCTTGTACATAGGGTGCAGTATTATAGTAGTTATATTCTTGTACATAGGAGCAGAATTATAGTAGTTATATTCTTGTACATAGGAGCAGTATTATAGTAGTTATATTCTTGTACATAGGGGAAGTATTATAGCAGTTATATTCTTGTACATAGGGGCAGTATTATTGTAGTTATATTCTTGTACATAGGGGAAGTATTATAGTAGCTATATCCTTGTACATAGGGGCAGTATTATAGTAGTTATATTTTTGAACATAGGGGCAGTATTATAGTAGTTATATTCTTGTACATAGAAGGCAGTATTATAGTAGTTATATTCTTGTACAAAGGAGCAGTATTATAGTAGTCATATTCTTGTACATAGGAAGCAGTATTATAGTAGTTATATTCTTGTACATGGGAAGCAGTATTATAGTAGCTATATTATTGCACATAGGAGCAGTATTATAGTAGTTATATTCTTGTACATTGTGGGCAGTATTATAGTAGCTATATTCTTGTACATATGAGCAGTATTATAGTAGTTACATTCTTGTACATAGGAGCAGTATTATAGTAGTTATATTCTTGCACATAGGAGCAGTATTATAGTGGTTAAATTCTTGTACATAGGAGCAGTATTATAGTAGTTATATTCCTGTGCATAGGAGCAGTATTATAGTAGTTATATTCTTGTACATAGGAGCAGTATTATAGTAGTTATATTCTTGTACATATGAGCAGTAATATATTAGTTATATTCTTGTACATAGCAGTATTATAGTACTTATATTCTTGAACATAGGGGTAGTATTATAGTATTTATTCTTGTACATAGGAGCAGTATTGTATTAGTTAAATTCTTGTACTTAGGAAGCAGAATTATAGTAGTTATATTCTTCTACATTGGAAGCAGTATTATAGTAGTTATATTCTTGTACATTGGAGGCAGTATTATAGTAGTTATATTCTTGTAAATAGAAGAAGTATTATAGTAGTTACATTCTTGTACATAGGAGCAGTATTATAGTAGGTATATTCTTGTACATAGGGGCATTATTATAGTGGTTATATTCTTGTACAAAAGAGCAGTATTATAGGAGTTATATTCTTGTATATAGGAGCAGTATTATAGTAAATACAGTGCCTACAAGTAGTATTCAACCCCCTGCAGATTTAGCTGGTTTGATAAGATGCAAATAAGTTAGAGCCTTCAAAATGCAAACGAGAGTAGGTTTTATGAACAGAAGCTTAAATCTTACAAACCAAAAAGTTATGTTGCTCAGTTGAATTTTATTAAATTTTAAACATAAAAGTGTGGGTCAATTATTATACAACCCCTATGTTTAATATTTTGTGGAATAACCCTTGTTTGCAATTACAGCTAATAATCGTCTTGTATAAGACCTGAACAGGCCGGCACAGGTCTGTGGAGTTATCTTGGCCCACTCCTCCATGCAGATCTTCTCCAAGTTATCTAGGTTCTTTGGGTGTCTCATGTGGACTTTATTCTTGAGCTCCTTCCACAAGTTTTCAATTGGGTTAAGGTCAGGAGACTGACTAGGCCACTCCAACACCTTGACTTTTTCCCTCTTGAACCAGGCCTTGGTTTTCTTGGCTGTGTGCTTTGGGTCGTTGTCTTGTTGGAAGATGAAATTACGACCCATCTTAAGATCCTTGATGGAGGAGCGGAGGTTCTTGGCCAAAATCTCCAGGTAGGCCGTGCTATCTATCTTCCCATGGATGCGGACCAGATGGTCAGGCCCCTTGGCAGAGAACCAGCCCCACAGCATGATGCTGCCACCACCATGCTTGACTGTAGGGATGGTATTCTTGGGGTCGTATGCAGTGCCATCCAGTCTCCGAACGTCACATGTGTGGTTGGCACCAAAGATCTCGATCTTGGTCTCATCAGACCATAGAACCTTGAACCAGTCTGTCTCAGAGTCCTCCAAGTGATCATGAGCAAACTGTAGACGAGCCTTGACATGACGCTTTGAAAGTAAAGGTACCTTACGGGCTCGTCTGGAACGGAGACCATTGCGGTGGAGTACGTTACTTATGGTATTGACTGAAACCAATGTCCCCACTGCCATGAGATCTTCCCGGAGCTCCTTCCTTGTTGTCCTTGGGTTAGCCTCGACTCTTCGGACAAGCCTGGCCTCGGCATGGGAGGACACTTTCAAAGGCTGTCCTGGCCGTGGAAGGCTAACAGTAGTTCCATAAGCCTTCCACTTACGGATGATGCTCCCAACAGTGGAGACAGGTAGGCCCAACTCCTTGGAAAGGGTTTTGTACCCCTTGCCAGCCTTGTGACCCTCCACGATCTTGTTTCTGATGGCCTTGGAATGCTCCTTTGTCTTTCCCATGTTGACCATGTCTGAGTGCTGTTCACAAGTTTGGGGAGGGTCTTAAATAGTCAGAAAAGGCTGGCAAAAGAGATCTTTAATCCACACATGTGAAGCTCATTATTCTTGGTGCCTGAACTACTTCTTAATACTTTTGGGGGACCAAACAGAATTCTTGTGGTTTGAGGGGTTGAATAATAAATGACACTGAATTAACTTTTAACGTTTTTCAAAAAAAACAAAAAAAAAACAAAAACAAAATTTGCTGCAGTGCATTTCCCACTTCCAGGCTGATCTACAGTACAAATGTCACAATGCTAAGTTAATTCCGCATGTGTCAACCAGCTAAATCTGCAGGGGGTTGAATACTACTTGTAGGCACTGTATATTACTGTATATAGGGGGCAGTATTATAGTAGTTATATTCTTGTACATAGCAGTATTATAGTACTTATATTCTTGTACATAGGGGTAGTATTATAGTAGTTATTCTTGTACATAGGAGCAGTATTATAGTAGTTATATTCTTGTACATACGGGAAGTATTATAGTAGTTATATTCTTGTACATAGGGGCAGTATTATAGTAGTTATATTCTTGAACATAGGGGTAGTATTATAGTAGTTATATTCTTGTACATAGGAGCAGTATTGTATTAGTTAAATTCTTGTACTTAGGAAGCAGAATTATAGTAGTTATATTCTTCTACATACGAAGCACTAATATAGTAGTTATATTCTTGTACATTGGAGGATGTATTATAGTAGTTATATTCTTGTAAATAGAAGAAGTATTATAGTAGTTACCTTCTTGTACATAGGAGCAGTATTATAGTAGGTATATTCTTGTACATAGGGGCATTATTATAGTGGTTATATTCTTGTACAGAAGAGCAGTATTATAGGAGTTATATTCTTGTATATAGGAGCAGTATTATAGTAGATATATTACTGTATATAGGGGCAGTATTATAGTAGTTATATTCTTGTACATAGGAGCAGTATTATAGTAGTTACATTCTTGTACATAGGAGCAGTATTATAGTAGTTATATTCCTGCACAAAGGAGCAGAATTATAGTAGTTATATTCTTGTACATAGGAGCAGTATTGTAGTAGTTATATTCTTGTACATAGAAGCAGTATTATAGTAGTTATATTCTTGTAAATAGCAGTATTATGGTACTTATATTCTTGTACATAGGGGCAGTGTTATAGTAGTTATATTCTTGTACATAGGAGCAGTATTATAGTAGTTATATTCTTGTACATAGGGGCAATATTATAGTAGTTATATTCTTGTATATAGGAGCAGTATTAAATGAGTTATATTCTTGTACATAGCAGTATTATAGTACTTATATTCTTGTACATAGCAGCAGTATTATAGTAGTTATATTCTTGCACATAGGAGCAGTATTATAGTAGTTATATTCTTGTACATAGGGGCAGTATTATAGTAGTTATATTCTTGTACATAGGGGACAGTATTATAGTAGTTATATTCTTGTACATAGGGAGCAGTATTATAGTAGTTATATTCTTGTACATAGGGGCAGTATCATAGTAGTTATATTCTTGTACATAGGGGCAGTATAATAGTAGCTATATTGTTGTACATAGGGGCAGTATTATAGTAGTTATATTCTTGTACATAGGGGCAGTATTATAGTAGTTATATTCTTGTACATAGGAGGCAGTATTATAGTAGTTATATTCTTGTACATAGGGGCAGTATTATAGTAGTTATATTCTTGTACATAGGGGCAGTATTATAGCTGTTATATTCTTGTACATAGGAGCAGTATTATAGTAGTCATATTCTTGTACATAGGAGCAGTATTATAGTAGTTATATTCTTGTACATAGGAGCAGTATTATAGTAGTTATATTCTTGTACATAGGAGCAGTATTATAGTAGTTATATTCTTGAATAAGGGCAGTATTATAGTAATTATATTCTTGCACATAGGAGCAGTATTATAGTGCTTAAATTCTTCTACATAGGAGCAATATTATAGTAGTTATATTCCTGTGCATAGGAGCAGTATTATAGTAGTTATATTCTTGTACATAGGAGCAGTATAATAGTAGCTATATTGTTGTACATAGGGGCAGTATTATAGTAGTTATATTCTTGTACATAGGGGCAGTATTATAGTAGTTATATTCTTGTACATAGGAGGCAGTATTATAGTAGTTATATTCTTGTACATAGGAGGCAGTATTATAGTAGTCATATTCTTGTACATAGGAGCAGTATTATAGTAGTTATATTCTTGTACATAGGAGGCAGTATTATAGTAGTTATATTCTTGAACATAGGAGGCAGTATTATAGTAGTTATATTCTTGTACATAGGAGGCAGTATTATAGTAGTTATATTCTTGTACATAGGAGCAGTATTATAGTAGTTATATTCTTGTACATAGGAGCAGTATTATAGTAGTTATATTCTTGAATAGGGGCAGTATTATAGTAGTTATATTCTTGCACATAGGAGCAGTATTATATTGCTTAAATTCTTGTACATAGGAGCAGTTTTATAGTAGTTATATTCCTGTGCATAGGAGCAGTATTATAGTAGTTATATTCTTGTACATAGGAGCAGTATTATAGTAGTTATATGCTTGTACATAGGAGCAGTATTATATTAGATATATTCTTGTACATAGCAGTATTATAGTACTTATATTCTTGTACATAGGGGTAGTATTATAGTAGTTATTCTTGGACATAGGAGCAGTATTATATTAGTTAAATTGTTGTACTTAGGAAGCAGAATTATAGTAGTTATATTCTTCTACATACGAAGCAGTATTATAGTAGTTATATTCTTGTACATTGGAGGCAGTATTATAGTAGTTATATTCTTGTAAATAGAAGAAGTATTATAGTAGTTACATTCTTGTACATAGGAGCAGTATTATAGTAGGTATATTCTTGTACATAGGGGCATTATTATAGTGGTTATATTCTTGTATAGAAGAGCAGTATTATAGTAGATATATTACTGCATATAGGGGGCAGTATTAAAGTAGTTATATTCTTGTATATAGGAGCAGTATTATAGTAGATATATTACTGTGGATAGGGGGCAGTATTATAGTAGTTATATTCTTGTACATAGGAGCAGTATTATAGTAGTTACATTCTTGTACATAGGAGCAGTATTATAGTAGTTATATTCCTGCACAAAAGAGCAGTATTATAGTAGTTATATTCTTGTACATAGGAGCAGTATTATAGTAGTTATATTCTTGTACATAGAAGCAGTATTATAGTAGTTATATTCTTGTAAATAGCAGTATTATAGTACTTATATTCTTGTACATAGGGGCAGTATTATAGTAGTTATATTCTTGTACATAGGAGCAGTATTAAATGAGTTATATTCTTGTACATAGCAGTATTATAGTAGTTATATTCTTGTACATAGGAGCAGTATTATAGTAGTTATATTCTTGTACATAGGAGCAGTATTATAGTAGTTATATTCTTGTACATAGGAGCAGTATTATAGTAGTTATATTCTTGTAAATAGCAGCATTATAGTACTTATATTCTTATACATAGGGGCAGTGTTATAGTAGTTATATTCTTGTACATAGGGGCAGTATTATAGTAGTTATATTCTTGTACATAGGAGCAGCATTAAATGAGTTATATTCTTGTACATAGCAGCAGTATTATAGTAGTTATATTCTTGCACATAGGAGCAGTATTATAGTAGTTATATTCTTGTACAAAGGGGCAGTATTATAGTAGTTATATTCTTGTACATAGGGTCAGTATTATAGTAGTTATATTCTTGTACATAGAGGCAGTATTATAGTAGTTAAATTCTTGTCCTTAGGGGCAGTATTATAGTAGTTATATTCTAGTACATAGGAGGCAGTATTATAGTAGATATATTCTTGTACATAGGGGCAGTATTATAGTAGTTATATTCTTGTACATACGAGGCAGTATTATAGTAGTTATATTCTTGTACATACGAGGCAGTATTATAGTAGTTATATTCATGTACATAGGAGCAGTATTATAGTAGTTATATTCTTGTACATAGGAGGCAGTATTATAGTAGTTATATTCTTGGACATAGGAGCAGTATTATAGTAGTTATATTCTTGTACATAGGAGCAGTATTATAGTAGTTATATTCTTGTACATAGGGGCAGTATTATAGTAGTTATATTCTTGTACATAGGGGACAGTATTATAGTAGTTATATTCTTGTACACAGGGAGCAGTATTATAGTAGTTATATTCTTGTACATAGGGGCAGTATCATAGTAGTTATATTCTTGTACATAGGGGCAGTATAATAGTAGCTATATTCTTGTACATAGGGGCAGTATTATAGTAGTTATATTCTTGTACATAGGGGCAGTATTATAGTAGTTATATTCTTGTACATAGGAGCAGTATTATAGTGGTTATATTCTTGTACATAGGAGGCAGTATTATAGTAGTTATATTCTTGTACATAAGAGCAGTATTATAGTAGTTATATTCTTGTATATAGGAGCAGTATTATAGTAGTTATATTCTTGAATAGGGGCAGTATTATAGTAGTTATATTCTTGTACATAGGAGCAGTATTATAGTAGTTATATTCTTGTACATAGGAGCAGTATTATAGTAGTTATGTTCTTGTACATAGGAGCAGTATTATAGTAGTTATATTCTTGTACATAGGGGCAGTATTATAGTAGTTATATTCTTGTACATAGGAGGCAGTATTATAGTAGGTCTATTCTTGTACATAGGAGCAGTATTATCGTAGTTATATTCTTGTACATAGGAGGCAGTATTATAGTAGTTATATTCTTGCACGCATGAGCAGTATTATAGTAGTTATATTCTTGTACATAGGGGCAATATTATAGTAGTTATATTCTTGTAGCTAAGGGGCAGTATTATAGTTGCTATATTCTTGAACATAGGGGCAGTGTTATAGTAGTTATATTCTTGTACATAGGAGCAGTATTATAGTAGTTATATTCTTCTACATAGGGGGCAGAATTATAGTAGTTATATTCTTCTACATAGGAGCACTATTATAGTAGTTATATTCTTGTACATAGGAGCAGTATTATAGTAGTCATATTCTTGTACATAGGAAGCAGTATTATACTAGTTATATTCTTGTACATAGGAGCAGTATTATAGTAGTTATATTCTTGTACAATGGGGCAGTATTATAGTAGTTATATTCTTGTACATAGGAGGCAGTATTATAGTAGTTATATTCTTGAACATAGGAACAGTATTATAGTAGTTATATTCTTGTACATAGGAGCAGTATTATAGTAGTTATATTCTTGTACATAGGGGCAGTATTATAGTAGTTATATTCTTGTACATAGGAGGCAGTATTATAGTAGTTATATTCCTGTACATAGGAGCAGTATTATAGTCGTTATATTCTTGTACATAGGAGGCAGTATTATAGTAGTTATATTCCTGTACATAGGAGCAGTATTATAGTAGTTATATTCTTGTACATAGGAGCAGTATTATATTAGTTAAATTCTTGTACTTAGGAAGCAGAATTATAGTAGTTATATTCTTCTACATAGGAAGCAGTATTATAGTAGTTATATTCTTGTACATTGGAAGCAGTATTACAGTAGTTATATTCTTGTAAATAGAAGCAGTATTATAGTAGTTACATTCTTGTACATAGGAGCAGTATTATAGTAGGTATATTCTTGTACATAGGGGCATTCTTATAGTGGTTATATTCTTGTACAGAAGAGCAGTATTATAGGAGTTATATTCTTGTATATAGGAGCAGTATTATAGTAGATATATTACTGTATATAGGGGGCAGTATTATAGTAGTTATATTCTCGTACAGAGCAGTATTATAGTACTTATATTCTTGTACATAGGGGTAGTATTATAGTAGTTATTCTTGTACATAGGAGCAGTATTATATTAGTTAAATTCTTGTACTTAGGAAGCAGAATTATAGTAGTTATATTCTTCTACATACGAAGCAGTATTATAGTAGTTATATTCTTGTACATTGGAGGCAGTATTATAGTAGTTATATTCTTGTAAATAGAAGAAGTATTATAGTAGTTACATTCTTGTACATAGAAGCAGTATTATAGTAGGTATATTCTTGTACATAGGGGCATTATTATAGTGGTTATATTCTTGTACAGAAGAGCAGTATTATAGTAGATATATTACTGTATATAGGGGGCAGTATTATAGTAGTTATATTCTTGTATATAGGAGCAGTATTATAGTAGATATATTACTGTATATATGGGGCAGTATTATAGTAGTTATATTCTTGTACATAGGAGCAGTATTATAGTAGTTACATTCTTGTACATAGGAGCAGTATTATAGTAGTTATATTCCTGTACAAAGGAGCAGTATTATAGTAGTTATATTCTTGTACATAGGAGCAGTATTATAGAAGTTATATTCTTGTACATAGAAGCAGTATTATAGTAGTTATATTCTTGTAAATAGCAGTATTATAGTACTTATATTCTTGTACATAGGGGCAGTGTTATTGTAGTTATATTCTTGTACATAGGGGCAGTATTATAGTAGTTATATTCTTGTACATAGGAGCAGTATTAAATGAGTTATATTCTTGTACATAGCAGTATTATAGTAGTTATATTCTTGTACATAGGAGCAGTATTATAGTAGTTATATTCTTGTACATAGGAGAAGTATTATAGTAGTCATATTCTTGTACATAGGAGCAGTATTATAGTAGTTATATTCTTGTAAATAGCAGTATTATAGTACTTATATTCTTGTACATAGGGGCAGTGTTATAGTAGTTATATTCTTGTACATAGGGGCAGTATTATAGTAGTTATATTCTTGTACATAGGAGCAGTATTAAATGAGTTATATTCTTGTACATAGCAGCAGTATTATAGTAGTTATATTCTTGCACATAGGAGCAGTATTATAGTAGTTATATTCTTGTACAAAGGGGCAGTATTATAGTAGTTATATTCTTGTACATAGGGTCAGTATTATAGTAGTTATATTCTTGTACATAGAGGCAGTATTATAGTAATTAAATTCTTGTCCTTAGGGGCAGTATTATAGTAGTTATATTCTAGTACATATGAGGCAGTATTATAGTAGTTATATTCTTGTACATAGGGGCAGTATTATAGTAGTTATATTCTTGTACATAGGAGGCAGTATTATAGTAGTTATATCCATGTACATAGGAGCAGTATTATAGTAGGTATATTCTTGTACATAGGAGGCAGTATTATAGTAGTTATATTCTTGGACATAGGAGCAGTATTATAGTAGTTATATTCTTGTACATAGGAGCAGTATTATAGTAGTTATATTCTTGTACATAGGGGCAGTATTATAGTAGTTATATTCTTGTACATAGGGGACAGTATTATAGTAGTTATATTCTTGTACACAGGGAGCATTATTATAGTAGCTATATTCTTGTACATAGGGGCAGTATTATAGTAGTTATATTCTTGTACATAGGGGCTGTATTATAGTAGTTATATTTTGTATATAGGAGCAGTATTATAGTAGTTATATTCTTGTGCATAGGGGCAGTATTATAGTAGTTATATTCTTGTACATAGGAGGCAGCATTATAGTAGTTATAATCTTGTACATAGGAGCAGTATTATAGTAGTTATATTCTTGTACATAGGAGGCAGTATTATAGTAGTTATATTCTTGTACATAGGAGCAGTATTATAGTGGTTATATTCTTGTACATAGGAGGCAGTATTATAGTAGTTATATTCTTGTACATAGGAGCAGTATTATAGTAGTTATATTCTTGAATAGGGGCAGTATTATAGTAGTTATATTCTTGCACATAGGAGGCAGTATTATAGTAGTTATATTCTTCTACATAGGAGCAGTATTATAGTAGTTATATTCTTGTACATAGGAGCAGTATTATAGTAGTTATGTTCTTGTACATAGGAGCAGTATTATAATAGTTATATTCTTGTACATAGGAGGCAGTATTATAGTAGGTCTATTCTTGTACATAGGAGCAGTATTATCGTAGTTATATTCTTGTACATAGGAGGCAGTATTATAGTAGTTATATTCTTGCACGCATGAGCAGTATTATAGTAGTTATATTCTTGTACATAGGGACAATATTATAGTAGTTATATTCTTGTAGCTAAGGGGCAGTATTATAGTTGCTATATTCTTGAACATAGGGGCAGTATTATAGTAGTTATATTCTTGTACATTGGGGCAGTATTATAGTAGTTATATTCTTCTACATAGAAGCAGTATTATAGTAGTTACATTCTTGTACATAGGAGCAGTATTATAGTAGCTATATTCTTGTACATAGGGGCAGTATTATAGTAGTTACATTCTTGTACATAGGAGCAGTATTATAGTAGTTATATTCTTGTACATAGGAGCAGTATTATAGTAGATATATTACTATATATAGGGGGCAGTATTATAGTAGTTATATTCTTGTACATAGGAGCAGTATTATAGTAGTTACATTCTTGTACATAGGAGCAGTATTATAGTAGTTATATTCCTGTACAATGGAGCAGTATTATAGTAGTTATATTCTTGTACATAGGAGCAGTATTATAGTAGTTATATTCTTGTACATAGGAGCAGTATTATATTAGTTATATTCTTGTACATAGCAGTATTATAGTACTTATATTCTTGTACATAGGGGCAGTATTATAGTAGTTATATTCTTGTACATAGGAGCAGTATTATAGTAGTTATATTCTTGTACATAGGGGCAGTATTATAGTAGTTATTTTCTTGTACATAGGAGCAGTATTAAATTAGTTATATTCTTGTACATAGCAGTATTATAGTACTTATATTCTTGTACATAGCACCAGTATTATAGTAGTTATATTCCTGTACATAGGAGCAGTATTATAGTAGTTATATTCCTGTACATAGGAGCAGTATTACAGTAGTTATATTCTTGTACATAGGAGCAGTATTATAGTAGTTATATTCTTGTACATAGGAGCACTATTATAGTAGTTATATTCTTGCATGTAGGGGGCAGTATTATAGTAGTGATATTCTTGTACATAGGGGCAGTATTATAGTAGTTATATTCTTGTCCATAGGGGGCAGTATTATAGTAGTTATATTCTTGCATGTAGGGGGCAGTATTATAGTAGTTATATTGTTGTACATAGGGGGCAGTATTATAGTAGTTATAATCTTGTACATAGTGAGCAGCATTACAGTAGTTATATTCTTGTACATAGGAGCAGAATTATAGCAGTTATATTCTTGTACATAGGAGCAGTATTATAGTAGTTACATTCTTTTACATAGGAGTAGTATTATAGTAGTTATATTCTAGTACATAGGGGCAGTATTATAGTACTTATATTCTTGTACATAGCAGTATTACAGTAGTTATATTCTTGTACATTGGAGCAGTATTATAGTAGTTATATTCTTGTACATAGGAGCAGTATTATAGTAATTATATTCTTTTATGTAGGGGGCCGTATTATAGTAGTTATATTCTTGTACATAGGGGGCAGTATTATAGTAGTTATATTCTTGTACATAGGGGCAGTATTATAGTAGTTATATTCTTGCATTTAGGAGGCAGTATTATAGTAGTTATATTCTTGTACATAGGGGGCAGTATAACAGTAGTCATATTATTGTACATAGGGGCAGTATTATAGTAGTTATATTCTTGTACATAGGGGGCAGTATTATAGTAGTTATATTCTTGTACATAGGGGCAGTATTATAGCAGTTATATTCTTGTATATAGGGGCTGTATTAGAGTAGTTATATTCTTGTACATAGGAGCAGTATTATAGTAGTTATATATTTGTACATAGGGGCTGTATTATAGTAATTATATTCTTGTACATAGGGGGCAGCATTATAGTAGTTATATTCTTATACATAGGGGCAGTATTATAGTACTTATATTCTTATTCATAGGAACAGTATTATTGTAGTGAGAATTTTTTACATAGGGGGCAGTATTATAGTAGTTATATTCTTGTACATATGAGCAGTATTATAGTAGTTATATTTTTGTACATAGGGGCTGTATTATCATAGTTACATTCTTGCATATAGGGGGCAGTATTATAGTATTTATATTCTTCTACATAGGGGCCAGTATTATAGTAGTTATATTCTTGCATATAGGGGGCATTATTATAGTAGTTATATTCTTGTACATTGGAGTAGTATTATAGTAGTTATATTCTTGTACATAGTAGCAGTATTATAGTTGTTATATTCTTGTACATAGGGGCAGTATTATGTTGGTTATATTCTTGTCCATAGGGGCAGTATTATAGTAGTTACATTCTTGTACATAGGAGCAGTATTATAGTAGTTATATTCCTGTACATAGGAGCAGTATTATAGTAGTTATATTCTTGTACATAGGAGCAGTATTATAGTAGTTATATTCTTGTACATAGGAGCAGTATTATAGTAGTTATATTCTTGTACATAGGAGCAGTATTATAGTTGTTATATTCCTGTACATAGGAGCATTAATATAGTAATTACATCTTGTACATAGGAGCAGTATTACAGTAGTTATATTCTTGTACATAGGAGCTTTATTATAGTAGTTATATTCTTGTACATAGGAGCAGTATTATAGTAGTTATATTCTTGCATGTAGGGGGCAGTATTATAGTAGTTATATTGTGGTACATAGGGGGCAGTATTACAGTAGTTATATTTGTTATGATCTGCTACAGGGACTAAGGAAAGACAGGAGAACTGTCCCTACAATAGAACTAAACTAGATCCCTACGATGTAACGGGGAACCTGATCCTGCGATCAGACCCGCTAAAGTCCTCGGCTAGTCTGAACGAAGACCTATAGATGTGAGGGCGGGATCCCTACAAAAACTAGGGACTGGGATAAGTTTGGACACCTCCTAGCAGAAATAGTAGCAGTCAAAGACAAACACACAACAAAAAGCATAGAGGTCAGAAGACCTAGCAAAACTAACAGAGAACGGCAACAGAGCACCAAGCTAGCTCAAGAGTAGTAAATACAATGAAGTCCAGCAAGACCAGGAGGGCGGAGCCGGATTAAATAGGCAAAAATGGTCATGTGACCAGCAAACTAAAAAAATCCTAACAGGAGAGTTCTAACAATATTATTGTACATAGGGGCAGTATTATAGTAGTTATATTCTTGTACATAGGGGCAGTATTATAGCAGTTATATTCTTGTATATAGGGGCTGTATTATAGTAGTTATATTCTTGCACATAGGAGCAGTATTATAGTATTTATATACTTGTACATAGGGGCTGTATTATAGTAGTTATATTCTTGTAAATAGGGGGCAGCATTATAGTAGTTATATTCTTGTACATAGGGGCAGTATTATAGTAGTTATATTCTTATACATAGGAACAGTATTATAGTAGTGAGAAATTTGTACATAGGGGGCAGTATTATAGTAGTTATATTCTTGTACATATGAGCAGTATTATAGTAGTTATATTTTTGTACATAGGGGCAGTATTATAGTAGTTATATTCTTGCATATAGGGGGCATTATTATAGTAGTTATATTCTTTTACATTGGAGCAGTATTATAGTAGTTATATTCTTGCACATAGTAGCAGTATTATAGTTGTTATATTCTTGTATATAGGGGCAGTATTATGGTGGTTATATTCTTGTGCATAGGGGCATTAATATAGTAGTTACATCTTGTATATAGGAGCAGTATTACAGTAGTTATATTCTTGTACATAGGAGCTTTATTATAGTAGTTATATTCTTGTACATAGGAGCAGTATTATAGTAGTTATATTCTTGCATGTAGGGGCAGTATTATAGTAGTTATATTGTTGTACATAGGGGGCAGTATTATAGTAGTTATATTCTTGTACATAGGGAGCAGTATTACAGTAGTTATATTCTTGTACATAGGAGCAGTATTATAGCAGTTATATTCTTGTACATAGGAGCAGTATTATAGTAGTTACATTCTTTTACATAGGAGTAGTATTATAGTAGTTATATTCTAGTACATAGGGGCAGTATTATAGTAGTTATATTCTTGTACATAGCAGTATTACAGTAGTTATATTCTTGTACATAGGAGCAGTATTATAGTAGGTATATTCTTGTACATAGGAGCAGTATTATAGTAATTATATTCTTGTATGCAGGGGGCAGTATTATAGTAGTTATATTCTTGTACATAGGGGGCAGCATTATAGTAGCTATATTCTTGTACATAGGGGTCAGTATTATAATAGTTATATTCTTGCATGTAGGGGGCAGTATTATAGTAGTTATATTCTTGTACATAGGGGGCAGTATTATAGTAGTTATATTCTTGTACATAGGGTCGGTATTATAGTAGTTTTATTCTTGCTCATAGGGGGCAGTATTATAGTAGTTATATTCTTGTACATAGCAGTATTACAGTAGTTATATTCTTGTACATAGGAGCAGTATTATAGTAGTTATATTCTTGTACATAGGGTTAGTATTATAGTAGTTTTATTCTTGTACATAGGAGCAGTATTATAGTAGTTATATTCTTGTACATAGGAACAGCATTATAGTACTTACATTCTTGTACATAGGAGCAGTATTATAGTAGTTATATTCCTGTACATAGGAGCAGTATTATAGTAGTTATATTCTTGTACATAGGAGCAGTTTTATAGTAGTTATATTCTTGTACATAGGAGCAGTATTATAGTAGTTATATTCTTGTACATAGGAGCAGTATTATATTAGTTATATTCTTGTACATAGCATTATTATATTACTTATATTCTTGTACATAGGGGCAGTATTATAGTAGTTACATTCTTGTACATAGGAGCAGTATTATAGTACTTATATTCTTGTACATAGCAGCAGTATTATAGTAGTTATATTCTTGTACATATGGGGCAGTATTATATTAGTTATATTCTTGTACATAGGAGCATTATTATAGTAGTTACATCTTGTACATAGGAGCAGTATTACAGTAGTTATATTCTTGTACATAGGAGCAGTATTATAGTAGTTATATTCTTGTACATAGGAGCAGTATTATAGTAGTTATATTCTTGCATGTAGGGGGCAGTATTATAGTAGTTATATTCTTGTACATAGGGGCAGTATTATCGTAGTTATATTCTTGTACATAGGGGCAGTATTATATTAGTTATATTCTTGTACATAGGAGCATTACTATAGTAGTTACATCTTGTACATAGGAGCAGTATTACAGTAGTTATATTCTTGTACATAGGAGCAGTATTATAGTAGCTATATTCTTGTACATAGGAGCAGTATTATAGTAGTTATATTCTTGCATGTAGGGGGCAGTATTATAGTAGTTTTATTCTTGTACATAGGGGCAGTATTATCGTAGTTATATTCTTGTACATAGGGGGCAGTATTATAGTAGTTATATTCTTGCATGTAGGGGGCAGTATTAAAGTAGTTATATTGTTGTACATAGGGGGCAGTATTATAGTAGTTATATTCTTGTACATAGGGGGCAGTATTAAAGTAGTTATATTGTTGTACATAGGGGGCAGTATTATAGTAGTTATATTCTTGTACATAGGGGGCAGTATTATAGTAGTTATATTCTTGTACATAGGGGCAGTATTATAGTAGTTATATTCTTGTACATAGGAGCAGTATTATAGTAGCTATATTCTTGTACATAGGAGCAGTATTATAGTAGTTACATTCTTCTACATAGGAGCAGTATTATAGTAGTTATATTCTTGTACATAGGAGGCAGTATTATAGTAGTTATATTCTTGTACATAGGAGGCAGTATTATAGTAGTTATATTCTTGTACATAGGAGGCAGTATTATAGTAGTTATATTCTTGTACATAGGAGGCAGTATTATAGTAGTTATATTCTAGTACATAGGGACAGTATTATAGTAGTTATATTCTTGTACATAGGAGCAGTATTACAGTAGTTATATTCTTGTACATAGGAGCAGTATTATAGTAGTTATATTCTTGTACATAGGAGCAGTATTATAGTAGTTATATTCTTGTATATAGAGGCAGTATTATAGTAATTATATTCTTGCATGTAGGGGGCAGTGTTATACTAGTTATATTCTTGTACATAGGGGGCAGTATTATATTAGTTATATTCTTGTACATAGGGGGCAGTATTATAGTAGTTATATTCTTGCATGTAGGGGGCAGTATTATAGTAGTTATATTCTTGTACATAGGGGGCATTATTATAGTTGTTATATTCTTATACATAGGGGCAGTATTATAGTAGTTATATTCTCTTCATTTAATTTGCTTGCAAGGAAAAAGCACAAAAGAGAATGAAGCAAAAATCAAATCATTGATCATTTCACACAAAATTCGAAAAAAGGGCCGGACAAAAATATTGGCACCCTCAGCCTAATACTTGGTTGCACAACCTTTAGCCAAAATAACTGCGAACAACCGCTTCCGATAACCATCAATGAGTTTCTTACAATGCTCTGCTGTAATTGTAGACCATTCTTCTTTGGCAAACTGCTCCAGGTCTCTGATATTTGAAGGGTGCCTTCTCCAAACTGCCATTTTGAGGTCTCTCCACAGGTGTTCTATGGGATTCAGGTCTGGACTCATTGCTGGCCACCTTAGAAGTCTCCAGTGCTTTCTCTCAAACCATTTTATAGTGCTTTTGGAAGTGTGTTTTGGGTCATTGTCCTGCTGGAAGACTGATGACCTCTGAGGGAGACCCAGCTTTCTCACACTGGGCCCTACATTATGCTGCAAAATTTGTTGGTAGTCTTCAGACTTCATAATGCCATGCACACGGTCAAGCAGTCCAGTGCCAGAGGCAGCAAAGCAACCCCAAAACATCAGGGAACCTCCGCCATGTTTGACTGTAGGGACCGTGTTCTTTTCTTTGAATGCCTCTTTTTTTTTCCTGTACACTCTATGTTGATGCTTTTTCCCAAAAAGCTCTACTTTTGTCTCATCTGACCAGAGAACATTCTTCCAAAACGTTTTAGGCTCTCTCAGGTAAGTTTTGGCAAACTCCAGCCTGGCTTTTTTATGTCTCGGGGTAAGAAGTGGGGTCTTCCTGGGTATCCTACCATACAGTCCCTTTTCATTCAGACGCCGACGGATAGTACGGGTTGACACTGTTGTACCCTCGGACTGCAGGGCAGCTTGAACTTGTTTGGATGTTAGTCGAGGTTCTTTATCCACCATCCGTACAATCTTGCGTTGAAATCTCTCGTCAATTTTTCTTTTCCGTCCACATCTAGGGAGGTTAGCCACAGTGCCATAGGCTTTAAACTTCTTGATGACACTGCGCACGGAAGACACAGGAACATTCAGGTCTTTGGAGATGGACTTGTAGCCTTGAGATTGCTCATGCTTCCTCACAATTTGGTTTCTCAAGTCCTCAGACAGTTCTTTGGTCTTCTTTCTTTTCTCCATGCTCAATGTGGTACACACAAGGACACAGGACAGAGGTTGAGTCAACTTTAATCCATGTTATCTGGCTGCAAGTGTGATTTAGTTATTGCCAACACCTGTTAGGTGCGACAGGTAAGTTACAGGTGCTGTTAATTACACGAATTAGAGAAGCATCACATGATTTTTCAAACGGTGCCAATACTTTTGTCCACCCCCTTTTTTAGGTTTGGTGTGAAATTATATCCAATTTGGCTTTAGGACAATTATTTTTGTGTTTTTTTCATTGAAGACAAATTAAATGAAGATAATAATACCAAAGAATTTGTGATTGCAATCATTTTCAGGAAGAAACGGAGTATTATCTGACAGAATTGCAGGGGTGCCAATACTTTTGGCCAGCACTGTAGGAGCAGTATTATAGTAGTTATATTCTTGTACATAGGGGGCAGTATTATAGTAGTTATATTCTTGTACATAGGAGCAGTATTATAGTAGTTATATTCTTGTACATAGGGGCAGTATTATAGTAGTTATATTCTTGTACATAGGGAGCAGTATTATAGTAGTTATATTCTTGTACATAGGGGCAGTATTATAGTAGTTATATTCTTGTACATAGGGGCAGTATTATAGTAGTTATATTCTTGTATATAGGGGGCAGTATTATAGTAGTTATATTCTTGCACATAGGGGCAGTATTATAGTAGTTATATTCTTGCACATAGGGAGCAGTATTATAGTAGTTATATTCTTGTACATAAGGAGCAGTATTATAGTAGTTATATTCTTGTATATAGGGGGCAGTATTATAGTAGTTATATTCTTGTACATAGGGGGCAATATTATAGTAGTTAGATTCTTGTACATAGGGGGCAGTATTATAGTAGTTATATTCTTGCATATAGGGAGGAGTATTATAGTAGTTATATTCTTGTACATAAGGAGCAGTATTATAGTAGTTATATTCTTGTATATAGGGGGCAGTATTATAGTAGTTATATTCTTGTACATAGGGGGCAATATTATAGTAGTTATATTCTTGTACATAGGGGCAGTATTATAGTAGTTATATTCTTATACATAGGAGCAGTATTATAGTAGTTATATTCTTGTACATAGGAGCAGTATTATAGTAGTTATATTCTTGTACATAGGAGCAGTATTATAGTAGTTATATTCTTATACATAGGGGCAGTATTATAGTAGTTATATTCTTGCACATAGGGGCAGTATTATAGTAGTTATATTCTTGCACATAGGGGCAGTATTATAGTAGTTATATTCTTGCACATAGGGAGCAGTATTATAGTAGTTATATTCTTGTACATAAGGAGCAGTATTATAGTAGTTATATTCTTGTATATAGGGGGCAGTATTATAGTAGTTATATTCTTGTACATAGGGGGCAGTATTATAGTAGTTATATTCTTGTACATAGGGGGCAGTATTATAGTAGTTATATTCTTGTACATAGGGGCAGTATTATAGTAGTTATATTCTTGTACATAGGAGCAGTATTATAGTAGTTATAGTCTTGTACATAGGAGCCGTATTATAGTAGTTATATTCTTATACATAGGGGCAGTATTATAGTAGTTATATTCTTGCACATAGGGGCAGTATTATAGTAGTTATATTCTTGCACATAGGGAGCAGTATTATAGTAGTTATATTCTTGTACATAGGAGCCGTATTATAGTAGTTATATTCTTATACATAGGGGCAGTATTATAGTAGTTATATTCTTGCACATAGGGGCAGTATTATAGTAGTTATATTCTTGCACATAGGGAGCAGTATTATAGTAGTTATATTCTTGTACATAAGGAGCAGTATTATAGTAGTTATATTCTTGTATATAGGGGGCAGTATTAGAGTAGTTATATTCTTGTACATAGGGGGCAATATTATAGTAGTTATATTCTTGTACATAGGGGGGGCAGTATTATAGTAGTTATATTCTTATACATAGGAGCAGTATTATAATAGTTATATTCTTGTACATAGGGGGCAGTATTATAGTAGTTATATTCTTGTATATAGGGGCAGTATTATAGTAGTTATATTCTTGTACATAGGATCAGTATTATAGTAGTTATAGTCTTGTACATAGGAGCCGTATTATAGTAATTATATTCTTATACATAGGGGCAGTATTATAGTAGTTATATTCTTGCACATAGGGGCAGTATTATAGTAGTTATATTCTTGCACATAGGGAGCAGTATTATACTAGTTATATTCTTGTACATAAGGAGCAGTATTATAGTAGTTATATTCTTGTATATAGGGGGCAGTATTAGAGTAGTTATATTCTTGTACATAGGGGGCAATATTATAGTAGTTATATTCTTGTACATAGGGGGCAGTATTATAGTAGTTATATTCTTGTATATAGGGGCAGTATTATAGTAGTTATATTCTTGTACATAGGAGCAGTATTATAGTAGTTATAGTCTTGTACATAGGAGCCGTATTATAGTAGTTATATTCTTATACATAGGGGCAGTATTATAGTAGTTATATTCTTGCACATAGGGGCAGTATTATAGTAGTTATATTCTTGCACATAGGGAGCAGTATTATAGTAGTTATATTCTTGTACATAAGGAGCAGTATTATAGTAGTTATATTCTTGTATATAGGGGGCAGTATTAGAGTAGTTATATTCTTGTACATAGGGGGCAATATTATAGTAGTTATATTCTTGTACATAGGGGGCAGTATTATAGTAGTTATATTCTTGCATATAGGGAGCAGTATTATAGTAGTTATATTCTTGTACATAAGGAGCAGTATTATAGTAGTTATATTCTTGTATATAGGGTGCAGTATTATAGTAGTTATATTCTTGTACATATGGGGCAATATTATAGTAGTTATATTCTTGTACATAGGGGCAGTATTGTAGTAGTTATATTCTTGTACATAGGAGCAGCATTATAGTAGTTATATTCTTGTATATAGGGGGCAGTATTATAGTAGTTATATTCTTGTACATAGAAGCAGTATTATAGTAGTTATATTCTTGTACATAGGGGGCAGTATTATAATAGTTATATTCTTGTACATAGAGGCAGTATGATAGTAGTTATATTCTTGTACATAGGAGCAGTATTATAGTAGTTATATTCTTGTACATAGGGGGCAGTATTATAGTAGTTATATTCTTGTACATAGGGGGCAGTATTATGTTAGTTATATTCTTGTACATAGGGGGCAGTATTATACTAGTTATATTCTTGTACATAGGGGGCAGTATTATAGTAGTTATATTCTTGTACATAGGAGCAGTATTATAGTAGTTATATTCTTGTACATAGGGGCAGTATTATAGTAGTTATATTCTTGTATATAGGGGCAGTATTATAGTAGTTATATTCTTGTACATAGGAGCAGTATTATAGTAGTTATATTCTTGTACATAGGGGCAGTATTATAGTAGTTATATCCTTGTACATAGGGGGCAGTATTATAGTAGTTATATTCTTGTACATAGGGGGCAGTATTATAGTAGTTATATTCTTGCATATAGGGAGCAGTATTATAGTAGTTATATTCTTGTACATAAGGAGCAGTATTATAGTAGTTATATTCTTGTATATAGGGTGCAGTATTATAGTAGTTATATTCTTGTACATATGGGGCAATATTATAGTAGTTATATTCTTGTACATAGGAGCAGTATTATAGTAGTTATATTCTTGTACATAGGAGCAGCATTATAGTAGTTATATTCTTGTATATAGGGGGCAGTATTATAGTAGTTATATTCTTGTACATAGAAGCAGTATTATAGTAGTTATATTCTTGTACATAGGGGGCAGTATTATAGTAGTTATATTCTTGTATATAGGGGCAGTATTATAGTAGTTATATTCTTGTACATAGGAGCAGTATTATAGTAGTTAGAGTCTTGTACATAGGAGCAGTATTATAGTAGTTATATTCTTATACATAGGGGCAGTATTATAGTAGTTATATTCTTGTACATGGGGGCAGTATTATAATAGTTATATTCTTGTACATAGAGGCAGTATGATAGTAGTTATATTCTTGTACATAGGAGCAGTATTATAGTAGTTATATTCTTGTACATAGGGGGCAGTATTATAGTAGTTATATTCTTGTACATAGGGGGCAGTATTATGTTAGTTATATTCTTGTACATAGGGGGCAGTATTATACTAGTTATATTCTTGTACATAGGGGGCAGTATTATAGTAGTTATATTCTTGTACATAGGAGCAGTATTATAGTAGTTATATTCTTGTACATAGGGGCAGTATTATAGTAGTTATATTCTTGTATATAGGGGCAGTATTATAGTAGTTATATTCTTGTACATAGGAGCAGTATTATAGTAGTTATATTCTTGTACATAGGGGCAGTATTATAGTAGTTATATCCTTGTACATAGGGGGCAGTATTATAGTAGTTATAGTCTTGTACATAGGGGGCAGCATTATAGTAGTTATATTCTTTTACATAGGAGCAGTATTATAGTAGTTATATTCATGTACGGTATATTGTGCATATAGTGGCCAGCATTATAGTAGATATATAAAAGTGATAATGAGCACCGTTCACCTATGTTCTTCAGGGCAATAGATTGGTGATAATTTTTGTGTAATAGAATACATGTAAATTTTACAATTATGTTTTTCTCTGAAGGAGCTAATTCACACAACTTTATTGAAGCTGTATTTTTTCATCCGTATTGTTCATGGCCGAATGTATTGGAACCTTTGAAATTGTTTCAGAAAATGAATTTTTTCTCCCAGAAAATTATTGCAATTCCACATGTTTTGTTATACACATGTTTATTTCCTTTGTGTGTATTGGAACAACACAAAAAAACTGAGAAAAAAGGCAAATTGGACATAATTTCATACAAAACCCCAAAGATGGGCCGGACAAAATTGTTGGCACCCTCAGCTTAGTACAGGTGCATCTCACTAAATTAGAATATCATCAAAAAGATAATTTATTTCAGTTCTTCAATGCAAAAAGTGAAGCTCCTATATTATATAGAGTCATTACACACAGAGGGATCTATTATATAGAGTCATTACACACAGAGGGATCTATTATATAGAGTCATTACACACAGAGGGATCTATTATATAGAGTCATTACACACAGAGGGATCTATTATATAGAGTCATTACACGCAGAGGGATCTATTATATAGTCATTACACACAGAGGGATCTATTATATAGAGTCATTACACAGAGGGATCTATTATATAGAGTCATTACACACAGAGGGATCTATTATATAGAGTCATTACACACAGAGGGATCTATTATATAGAGTCATTACACGCAGAGGGATCTATTATATAGAGTCATTACACGCAGAGGGATCTATTATATAGAGTCATTACACACAGAGGGATCTATTATATAGAGTCATTACACACAGAGTGATCTATTATATAGAGTCATTACACACAGAGTGATCTATTATATAGAGTCATTACACACGGTGGGATCTATTATATAGAGTCATTACACACAGAGCGATCTATTATATAGAGTCATTACACACAGAGGGATCTATTATATAGAGTCATTACACACAGAGGGATCTATTATATAGAGTCATTACACACAGAGGGATCTATTATATAGAGTCATTACACGCAGAGGGATCTATTATATAGTCATTACACACAGAGGGATGTAACATACCTGGCGGCGTCCTTGCATAGTGGTCCATCTCCCACTGTGCAGGAGCGCGCACTTGATCTCCTGTCCAGAATGTCTCTCTGGCTTCCCTCCATGCTGTCTGTTTGTGTCTGTCTCTGCTGCTTAAGGGCGGCGCCCGATCACTTCCTGCTTTTTGTACCTGCTGTGGGTCACACCCCTTGTGCGTCCTCAGCCTATTGCTGTCTGACACTTGGTATATAGCTCAGCAGCTCCCTTCTATCCCTGCCTGAGCATAGTGTTTTCCTTCAGTGTGTGTTTGCACTCTGAAGGTGCCAGGTCCCGTCTTTGTTTCCTTGTCTGCCTTTCCTGGAGGCTGTATTTCCAGGCCTGTCTGAACTTAGTCCTGTATGTCTCCTGCTTTGCGGTATCAGCTCCCGTGTCTGAACTGTGTCCTGTATGTCTCCTGCTTTGCGGTATTAGTTCCCGTGTCTGAACTGAGTCCTGTATGTCTCCTGCTTTGCGGTATTAGTTCCCGTGTCTGAACTGAGTCCTTTCTGTGTATCTTGTCTGTCCTCTCTGTACACGCTCCTTGCCTGTTCGTCCCGCCTCTCTGGGGGCAGTATTCCCAGACCCGCTCCTGTATCCCGCTGCAGTGTCGGTCTCCTCCGTACACTCAGTTCCAGTCTGAACTCTCTCCTATCCTTTACCTGTTTTTCCTCTATGTCCGTTCCCTTCCTTTTTCTGCAGAGTCTGAACTCGTACCTAACTCCTGCCTGTTGTCTCTGTACTCCCGTTTGTGAGTTTGTGGTCCACTCGCTACTTCACTGCAAGTACCCTGTGGGTGTCTGGCTCTGTCTTTCCCTTCCTGTCTGTTCCGTGTGAACAGAGTCCTGTCCTGCCCTGTTTCTGCCCGCTGCTCCGGCAGTCCTGTCCTGCCCTGCTTCTGCCCGCTGCTCCGGCAGTCCTGTCCTGCCCTGCTTCTGCCCGCTGCTCCGGCAGTCCTGTCCTGCCCTGCTTCTGCCCGCTGCTCCGGCAGTCCTGTCCTGCCCTGCTTCTGCTCGCTGCTCCGGCAGTCCTGTCCTGCCCTGCCTGTACCCTTCTGCCTGTATTGTTCCTGAGTCCCGGTGTGTACTGGGTCCTATCCCGCCTGTGTTCCTACCTGCTAGTGCCTCCCTGTCTGCACTCTTGCTGTGCTTGCCTATACCCCCCTGCCTGCTTACCCGCCTGCCTGCATACCAGTCGTGCCTGCCTATACCCACCAGTCAGTGTGCCAGCCTACCAGTCTGTTCCTGTATTCCCCTGTGTGGGTCAACAGCCGTGTCCGGGGTCTGTCCTGGAGTAGCACCTGGTCCCTCTGCTCGGTTCCTCCTTGGTGCACTGGCGTCGTATGCCGTCGTGCGACCCTGGTCGGATCGGGTGAATACCTAGTTACGCCCCTCCAGGCATTCACTCTCCGGCACGGTCCAGTGGAATCACTACCAATCACACGCACACGCCGCTTAGCCCGGGCGTGTGCATAACAGCATGCTCAGGCCATGGTTCCCGTTGAGCCCCACGGCCTTCGCCCTCTGAGAAGTTTTCCAGCGAATATATGCATTAAAATAAATAAATAAATTTTTTTCTCTTAGCTGAGTTCCAGGCGAAATTACGCACCGTCCAGATGGATCTATCAGCTCTCGTTCCTGCGGATCCGCCACGTTACTATGGGGATCCAAGACAGTGTCGTGCATTTGTGGAGCAATGCATGCTACACTTTAAGGCCTACCCTCTCTATTTTCCTTCCGATTGGGCTAAAGTGGCCTTTATTATGTCTTACCTGGCGGGTGATGCCTTGGAATGGATCAACCCCCTATATGAAACACAGGATCCGATCCTCCGGGACCTAATGGCCTTCCTGGTGGCCTTTCTAATGGTCTTCGATGATCCTAACCCGGAGGCTCCTGCTGAAGCTTCACCTCCCAATATCCCGGAGCAGCCCCGATGGGTAATGTGTGTGGGTAGCGCAATAGTCCTCCAGCCCAATGAGACTACTGCCCACCCAGAATCCTCACAGGGTGACTACGCTTTCCGGAATACTTCTCTCAACCTCAAGAGGCAGTCCAGACGTGCTAGACTTAGAGGCAAGCCGTCACGCCAGGGTCTGTCCTCCCTGAGACCTCCTGACCCCAACCTTGAAGTCCCTACTGAAGCTTCACCTCCCTGTATCCCGGAGAAACCCCAATGGGTAATGTGCGTGGGTAGTGCACCAGTTCTCCTGCCCGAAGAGACTTCTGCCCATCCAGACTCCACACAGGAGAACTTCCTGCACCCGGCATCAGATGCTTCTCTCTCTTTAACCGGTGTGCATGTCCAAGGATGCTCCAAAGCTGTGGTTACCTCTGAGTCTGTGCACCTCTACTACCTGGCGGAGGATCCCCTGTTGCCTCCTGAATCCTCCGGGATACCACTCGATGACAAATGGAGAGAGACTTCTCTACACCCGGTACTCAATACTTTGTCCGCTTCGTCCTGTGAGCCTGACAATGGGTACCCCAAAGTGGTAGTTACCTCCGAGTCTCTACACCCCTCCGACCAGGCGGAGGATCTCCAGTTGTCTCCTGAACCCTTCGGGGTGCTACCTGGTAGCGAAAGGACAGAGACTCTCCTATACTCTGTACCTGATACCTCGCTCGCTTCGTCCAGTGAGTCCAACTTAGTATACTCCGAAGCAGAGGTTACTCCTGAGTCTCTACACCCCTCCGACCAGGCGGAGGACCTCCAGTTGTGTTCAGAATCCTTCGGGGTGCCACCTGGTGGTGAATGGACAGAGACTTTCCTATATCCTGGATCTGATACCTCGCTTGCTTCGTCCAGTGAGTCCGACCTAGTGTACTCTGAAGCAGAGGTTACCTGTGAGTCTCTACACCCCTCTGACCAGGCGGAGGACCGCCAGCTGTCTCCAGAACCCTTCGGGGTGCCACCTGGTGGTGAATGGACAGAGACTTTCCTATACTCGGTACCCGATACCTCGCCTGCTTCCTCCAGTGAGTCCAACCTAGTGTACTCCGAAGCAGAGGTTACTCCCGAGTCTCTACACCCCTCCGACCAGGCGGAGGACCTCCAGTTGTGTTCAGAACCCTTCGGGGTGCCACCTGGTGGTGAATGGACAGAGACTTTCCTATACTCGGTACCCGATACCTCGCCTGCTTCCTCCAGTGAGTCCGACCTAGTGTACTCTGAAGCAGTTGTTTTCTCTGAGCCTCTGCACTCTTCTGACCCGGCGGAGGACCTCCAGTTGTTTCCTGAATCCTCCGGGGTACCACCAGATAACAAAGAGACAGTGACTTTTCCTCATTATGTACCTGATAACCCGTCTATTTTTTCCTGTGAGCTTGACAAGATGTACCTCGAAGCAGAGATTACCCTCAAGTCTCTGTCCCCCTCCAACCCAGTGAACGACTGGTCCTCGAATTCCCTGCGGAAGATTCTGGCAGGCCTGAAGAAGAGGGGGCGTAAGGGGGGAGGTACTGTAACATACCTGGCGGCGTCCTTGCATAGTGGTCCATCTCCCACTGTGCAGGAGCGCGCACTTGATCTCCTGTCCAGAATGTCTCTCTGGCTTCCCTCCATGCTGTCTGTTTGTGTCTGTCTCTGCTGCTTAAGGGCGGCGCCCGATCACTTCCTGCTTTTTGTACCTGCTGTGGGTCACACCCCTTGTGCGTCCTCAGCCTATTGCTGTCTGACACTTGGTATATAGCTCAGCAGCTCCCTTCTATCCCTGCCTGAGCATAGTGTTTTCCTTCAGTGTGTGTTTGCACTCTGAAGGTGCCAGGTCCCGTCTTTGTTTCCTTGTCTGCCTTTCCTGGAGGCTGTATTTCCAGGCCTGTCTGAACTTAGTCCTGTATGTCTCCTGCTTTGCGGTATCAGCTCCCGTGTCTGAACTGTGTCCTGTATGTCTCCTGCTTTGCGGTATTAGTTCCCGTGTCTGAACTGAGTCCTGTATGTCTCCTGCTTTGCGGTATTAGTTCCCGTGTCTGAACTGAGTCCTTTCTGTGTATCTTGTCTGTCCTCTCTGTACACGCTCCTTGCCTGTTCGTCCCGCCTCTCTGGGGGCAGTATTCCCAGACCCGCTCCTGTATCCCGCTGCAGTGTCGGTCTCCTCCGTACACTCAGTTCCAGTCTGAACTCTCTCCTATCCTTTACCTGTTTTTCCTCTATGTCCGTTCCCTTCCTTTTTCTGCAGAGTCTGAACTCGTACCTAACTCCTGCCTGTTGTCTCTGTACTCCCGTTTGTGAGTTTGTGGTCCACTCGCTACTTCACTGCAAGTACCCTGTGGGTGTCTGGCTCTGTCTTTCCCTTCCTGTCTGTTCCGTGTGAACAGAGTCCTGTCCTGCCCTGTTTCTGCCCGCTGCTCCGGCAGTCCTGTCCTGCCCTGCTTCTGCCCGCTGCTCCGGCAGTCCTGTCCTGCCCTGCTTCTGCCCGCTGCTCCGGCAGTCCTGTCCTGCCCTGCTTCTGCCCGCTGCTCCGGCAGTCCTGTCCTGCCCTGCTTCTGCCCGCTGCTCCGGCAGTCCTGTCCTGCCCTGCCTGTACCCTTCTGCCTGTATTGTTCCTGAGTCCCGGTGTGTACTGGGTCCTATCCCGCCTGTGTTCCTACCTGCTAGTGCCTCCCTGTCTGCACTCTTGCTGTGCTTGCCTATACCCCCCTGCCTGCTTACCCGCCTGCCTGCATACCAGTCGTGCCTGCCTATACCCACCAGTCAGTGTGCCAGCCTACCAGTCTGTTCCTGTATTCCCCTGTGTGGGTCAACAGCCGTGTCCGGGGTCTGTCCTGGAGTAGCACCTGGTCCCTCTGCTCGGTTCCTCCTTGGTGCACTGGCGTCGTATGCCGTCGTGCGACCCTGGTCGGATCGGGTGAATACCTAGTTACGCCCCTCCAGGCATTCACTCTCCGGCACGGTCCAGTGGAATCACTACCAATCACACGCACACGCCGCTTAGCCCGGGCGTGTGCATAACAAGGGATCTATTATATAGAGTCATTACACAGAGGGATCTATTATATAGAGTCATTACACACAGAGGGATCTATTATATAGAGTCATTACACGCAGAGGGATCTATTATATAGTCATTACACACAGAGGGATCTATTATATAGAGTCATTACACACAGAGCGATCTATTATATAGAGTCATTACACACAGAGGGATCTATTATATAGAGTCATTACACACAGAGGGATCTATTATATAGAGTCATTACACGCAGAGGGATCTATTATATAGTCATTACACACAGAGGGATCTATTATATAGAGTCATTACACAGAGGGATCTATTATATAGAGTCATTACACACAGAGGGATCTATTATATAGAGTCATTACACACAGAGGGATCTATTATATAGAGTCATTACACGCAGAGGGATCTATTATATAGAGTCATTACACACAGAGGAATCTATTATATAGAGTCATTACACACAGAGGGATCTATTATATAGAGTCATTACACACAGAGTGATCTATTATATAGAGTCATTACACACAGAGTGATCTATTATATAGAGTCATTACACACGGTGGGATCTATTATATAGAGTCATTACACACAGAGCGATCTATTATATAGAGTCATTACACGCAGAGTGATCTATTTCACGTGTTTATTTCTGTTAATGTTGATGATTATGGCTTACAGCCAATGAGAACACAAAAGTCATTATCTCAGTAAATTAGAATACTTTATAACAACAGCTTGAAAAATACTTTTAATATCCGAAATTTAGTCCTACTGAAATGTCTGTTCAGTAAATGCCCTCAATACTTGGTCGGGCTCCTTTTGCATCAATTACTGCATCAATGCGGCAATGTGGCATGGAGGGATCAGCCTGTGGCACTACTGAGGTGTTATGGAAGCCCAGGTGGCTTTGATAGCAGCCTTCAGCTCGTCTGCATTGTTGGGTCTGGTGTCTCTCATCTTCCTCTTGACAATACCCCATAGATTCTCTATAATAGATTCTCTATGGGGTTATGGTCAGGCAAGTTTGCTGCCAATCAAGCACAGTGATACTGTTGTGTGTAAACCAGGTATTGGTACTTTTGGCAGTGTGGACAGGGGCCAAGTCCTGCTGGAGAATGACATTCCCATCTCCAAAAAGCTTGTCGGCAGAGGGAAGCATGAAGTGCTCTAAAATGTCCTGGTAGACGGCTGCGCTGACTTTGGTCTTGATGAAATACAGTGGACCTACACCAGCAGATGACATGGCTCCCCAAGCCATCACTGATTGTGGAGACTTCACACTAGACCTCCAACAGCTTGGATTGTGGCCTCTCCACTCTTCCTCCAGACTCTGGGACCTTGTGGAGTGTGTCAATGACTGCCTTCTGGACATCTCTCAAGTCAGCAGTCTTCCCCATGATTGTGGAGCCTACTGAAACAGACTAAGGGACCTTTTTAAATGCTTAGGAAGCCTTTGCAGGAGTTTTTTGTTAATTTTAATTTACTGAGATAATGACTTTTGTGCTTTCATTGGCTGTAAGCCATAATCATCATCATTAACAGAAATAAACACATGAAATAGATCACTCTGTGTGTAATGACTCTATATAATATATGCGTTTCACTTTTTGTATTAAAGAACTGAAATAAATTAACTTTTTTGATGATATTCTAATTTAGCGAGATGCACCTGTATTTGGTTGCACACACTTTGGAATGAATAACTGCAATCAACTACTTCCTATAACCATCAACAAGCTTTTTACACCTCTCAACTGGAATTTTGGACCACTCTTCCTTTGCAAACTGCTCCAGGTCTCTCATATGTGAAGGCGTCTTCTCCCAACAGCAATTTTAAGATCTCTCCACAGGTGATCAATGGGATTTAGATCCGGCCTCATTGTTACCAGTTCAGAACTCTCCAGCAGTTTGTTTCCATCCATTTCTGGGAGCTTCTTAAAGTATTTTTGGGGTCATTGAGCTGCTGGAAGACCCATGACCTAGGATGCAAGCCCAGCTTTCTGACACTGGGCACTACATTGCGACCCAAAATCCTTTGGTAATCTTCAGATTTCATGATGCCTTGCACACAGTCAAGGCACCCAGTGCCAGAGGCAGCAAAACAACCCCAAAACATCTTTGAACCTCCACAATATCTGATTGTAGGTAGCGTTTTTTTTTTGTAGGCTTCATTCTGTTTTCGGGTAAACAGTAGAATGATGTACTTTACCAAAAGCTCTATTTTGGCCTCAACCCTCCATAAGATGCTTTCCCAGAAGGATTTTGGCTTACTCACATACATTTTGGTAAACTGCAGTCTAGCTTTTTCATGTCTCTCTATCAGCAGTGGGGTCCTCCTGGGTCTCCTGCCACAGCATTTCATTTTATTCAAATGTTGACGGATAGTTCGCACTGACACTAATGCACCCTGAGCCTGCAGGACAGCTTGATTTTCTTTGAAACTTTATTGGGGCTGTTTATCTACCATCCGGACTATCCTGCACTCCAACCTTTCATCAATTTTTCTCTGCTTTCTTTCTTGATTATGTTGCGCACCGTGGACAAAGGAACATCAAGATTTCTGGAGATGGACTTGTAACCTTAAGATTGTTGGTATTTTTCAACAATTTGGTTCTCAAGTCCTCAAACAGTTCTCTTCTCCTCTTTCTGTTCTCCATGCTTAGTGTGACACACACAGACACACAATGCAAAGATTGAGTCCACTTCTCCCCTTTGTATCTGGTTTCAGGTGTGATTTCCATATTGCCAACACCTGTTACTTGCAACAAGTGAGTTTGAACAAGCATCACATGCTTGAAACCAAGTTGTTTAGCCACAATTTTGGAAAAGTGCCAACCATTTTGTCTGGCCCATTTTGGGGGTTTTGGGTGAAAATATGTCCAATTTGCCTTTTTTTTCCTTTGTTTTGTTATGTTGTTCCAACACACACAAAGGAAATAAACATGTGTATAACAAAACGTGTGTAATTGCAATGATTTTCTGGAAGAAGTACTTCATTTTCTGGAACAATTTCAAGGGTGCCAACACTTTTGGCCATGGCTGTATCTGTAATGCTCAGGTCAACCGTGTGTCTCATGACCCAAACCAACATCCTTATTTATGCCTATGATGCTGTTAGTTTAGGTTATGAGAGCCACCGCCGGGCTGGGACTTGTGGCTGCTATACTGCCTTCACATCTATCAAAATATGCTATTGTCGTATAGTTGTTGATTTATTCAATACTTCAGTCTTCACTATAAAAGCTCATTACACCCTTTTCTTAACTTCCGTAATATATTCACACAAAAAAAACAAAACCCCGTGTGTAAAGAAATTTGTTGGCCTCATAATGGCATGTGGGGTCAAACAAGAAATGAAATGGGGTATCCTTTTGTGGTGAGTGAGCAGTGTTTCCCATGCGGCCATACTGGAGCCTTGTGTGCATTGTCTTTTGTGGTCAGTTAAAAGGTCGCATACTAACAAGAGAAAGTGTTCACTGAAAGGCTAATTAACGAAGAAGCGTCCTGTATTATCCAACACCTCACAATACATGTGCGAGCCAGGCTGGCTTATACCAACACAACGGTTGGCTTTACCAATGGAAGATGGTAGGATTTATGCTCATGTATCGGTAGTCAAGTTTATCTGAGACAGATTTCCAAAAACTCAGCATGAGTCAGCTCCATCAGGTGTCATGGTCACAAAACTGGACTCCGCAAGAACCCACAATGGCATATCTCGTTATTATGACCTCTGAGTCTGTTTTAGTCCGTTGAGTTAAGTTTATGGTACCATTTTGGGAGCTGACAATCCACATGGATAATGGTAAGACGTGCTGGGTGGTTGCAGAGTTTGGCCCATTGTCATCACTTTAAGGCTTCATAGGATGAGGCAGATCAACATGGAAACCCATACCTCTGCTTTTACATCTTGTTTATGGGTGGAGCACTGCTTTTCAGGGTCAAAAATTTAAATGTGGTTACAAAGCCTTGAAAGAATCAAAGTATAAATCACTGGTGGTCAAATGGTGTAAGTGATAATAATCCTATCTGAGCTACAGTGGTGTCCAGTCCACATGACCTCCATGCTCACAAAAGTCCATTTCATCCATTAAAAATTAGATTACAGGTACAAGTCTTTAAATATTGTTCAAGCAGAAGATTTTGTTTCCAGGCCGAGCTCAGTGAATTTGGGTCTAGTCGATGTCCTCACAGCAAAAGCCTGAATCTACTGGCAGATCTCATTTCGTTATCAAAAAATGTGATTGTTTTTTCGACAATTGTATTTCTAAACCTGATGATCATGAAAAGATCTTACCTTTGAGAGTCCACGATCTGGGAACCACTTTGGCAATGGTCAAAAATTAAATCTCACCACTTGACATTGACCTTGTTGCATCCTTGTCAAATCGCCACAATCTTTTACTGGTGCGATTAAGGTTGAATTCCGATGGTATGTGTATGGGCCGTGATGCACCAACCGGCCGTTGGTCTCCCAGTCAGAATGTGGCCAGTTATTACCTTATTGTTCGTACATGGGCCATATTTCCCACACATCTGAATACGGCCTGAAAAACAGACATAGACTGGTTTTGAGAATAAATGTACACCTCAGTGTTAGAAGATGAGCTAACGAGTATAAACCTACTGATGAACCAGGTCTCCATTAACCAGAGAGGGTGATTTAGAGGCTACCGGAACACCAAATGGTACAGATTCTCTACACCATTAACCAAATTTTTTGCACATGAGTTGGAAACATCGTAGTCACGACCTGTGACAATTGTCGCATGAGAAAGGAGCCTACTGTAGACAGGAGGCTTTCAATCTGGGGATCTGGTCTGACTCTTGACAGCTTGACACAAGTTTAAGATTCCCAGTGGACCTCCCCTACCATGTAATTTGAGTATTTATGATCTTAACCTGAAGCTACACCAATTTGTCAGCAGCCGTGGTATACATAACACATCAATGGGCACAGCAGTTTGTCTACACAGTAGGACAATGCAGAGGTCACTACCCTCGTGATGCCTTGTCCACACCATTAGCACAAAGCATAGATGTCCCTCCTGACCCACAGACAAATAGAAGTAATTGTTCCCCTGGGTGTGAGAAATTCAATAGGACTGACCGGTAAATGAGCGGATCTTTCTTTACTGCCTCTCTTTATAATCAGTTGATAATTATCTCACAGAGTTGATTTAATGCTTGCTATGGAACTAAAGGGGTACTCTAGCTTTTACAGTCCTTTTTTTGTTTCAGAGACAATAAGCTGACTGTGGGGCGATCCGCTGCTCTCTGCGGCACCGCTGGTGAAATGACGCAATTATACACGGCCCATTTATATTAGTAGCCTGTTCAAGTAATGCAAGGACATACTGCAAGGACATACTGAATCCTCTAGAGTATGAGACACTCTTTGTGGTCCCTCTCCACGTCAGCTTATTGATGGAGAACCCTAATGAGAGAGTTCCCTTGATGGATATTTGGCAATTTGATGTTGTAGAGTAGACAATCCCTTTAACATCAGTGTATGGACTGAATATATTAGTAGGTCCGATGTTGCTGCATGGTCTGTTGTATGTATTTATATGGTTTCGTAGAAATGTAGGGGCCTCATAATAAAGGTCCAAATTGAAGCCCCACATGGCTGCTATAAAAAAACATGGGTCCAACGGAGTGACAAAGGACCCCCCCTGTCTAACCTCTCCTAATGCCATGTTTTCTATTATCCATGGTATCTAAGGTGTTGAACTATTGAGATTGTGCTTGCTACAATGGTTGCAGTTATCTATGGGTGTCTGCTGTGTAAATCAGTTGGTATAGATCGGGCTCAGCGCTTGAGCCTGCTCCATACAAATCCTCACCACTTCTGCTGTATATTTATGGAAGAAATCAGAAGGGGTTGGAGTGCTTTGGCACTGAGTCATCCTTCCCAGCCCAAGGGCATCATAAGGCTATGTGCCCACATAGCAGATTTGATGCAGAGCGTTTTTGCCGCTCTTTGGTAGAAAAAAACGCATGCAGATTTACATGCGTTTTTTATGCCAGAGAGAAGTGTTTTTTCAGCATTTTTACATGCGTTTTCGCATGCGTTTTTTTCAAGGACTTTTCCAAGTGGTTTTAGCATCACTTGGAAAGTGCTTGACAAGTTGGTCACACAATATAAATCCATGCAACTGGCATGGATTTATATAGTGTGACCAACTTAGATGCTTTAAATGCTGCATCTATAGTTAAAAAAAAAAAAAGAATTAAAAAGTTAAAATTTAGTCAGCTGATGGTCATACGACCATCACCTGACCGCTGACTTCAGCGGTCACTTGACCATCAGCTGACTAAATGACGTCACCGCAGGTCGTTCAAGTACACCACGGGACTCCGAGGAGAGAGGACGCCGCCAGAAGCAGACCGGAGAGGTGAGTATACAGGGTTTTTTTATTTTTAACTTTTTTATTTCTTTTTTTCAACGCGTGGTAGCCGGGATGAAGAGGAGTTGTAGTCTCCTCTGCATCCCGGGTACCACACGCACGGCAATTACGCTGCAAATTCGCGGCCATTGAATTTAATTGAAACGCAGCAAATCCACATATACCTGCGGGTTTGCTGCGTTTCAATGTTCCTCAATGGCTGCGAATTTGCAGCGTAATCGCAGTAGAAAGGGTCATGCTGCGTTTTGCAACGCAATGCGAATTCGGAACGCTAATTAGCGCATCATGTGCACAGCACATCCGAATTCACATTGCTTTGCATGGCAGACGGTTTTACAAGCATTTTCGCGGCTGTAAAAACGCCGCAAAAACGCTACAAAAACGCTATGTGGGCACATGGCCTAAGAGTTGCATGGTCTGCTGCCTTTGGCAGTATACCACTAACTGCAGAGGATTGCAAAAATAAGGGCAATAGGCAGGACACATGGGAAGACACAATTCTGTAACATGGTGCCATCATGTACAGCCCATTAGAGCCTATGCAAGCTACAGATACCCTAACAGTAACGGCCCACAGACTTCATTGGCTCATGATTCCTTCTTATTTCTGAATCTGTGCTGTGCCAGCTGTCACCTTATAACCCATTATGATTTAACAGGCTAAGTGTGATGTCAAAAAGTATTGTCATCATATCGTGCTCCCATGTTGGGCTACAGGGATTCTCCAGCCAAAAAAATAAATCTGCTTAAATGAGCAAATCATGCTATAGTTCAGGTCTTGAAGGTGCCTCATTTCTTACTCCAGGCTCCCTCCCAGTTGGTGCCCGACACAGGACAATATTTCCCGTGTCAGCAAGGAAACAGATGTGAGTAAAGGGGGCTGGCTGACAACTTATTTCAATAGTCAAACCAACCCCTTCTCTGTCTATTCATCAGCTGTGAAAGAGTTATTGAAATAAATTGTCAGCCAGCCTCCTTTACACCTCGCTTTTGTCACTGGAAATGTGACACCTCGCCCTGAGCGGAGGGGTTACTCGGAGCCGGGTCAGTGTAGGTGTTACGGGGGATGCAGTCGTGGCCTGGACCCGTTCCGTGCCCAGGGCAGTCACATGAAAATAATAATGATGGATGGAGATGGGCTATTGGATGAGTGGTTGTTCGACTACGCCACCTGTGGTTTCTGGTGAAGGACACCAGCGCTGCAACAGTCCACTGAGGCTGGTGTTAGGGGCAGCTAAGATGGGACGGCTCCCCGCAGGCGGAGCAGGTCTCAGGGCAGTGTGAGAAGGGATGGTGGGTGCAGTGCCGTGCAGGAATAAACAAGCGGAGGCGGTGAATGAAGTCATCCGGGTCTTTACACACTTTAGATGAACTTTCAGCCGCAAAGCTTCTCTCTGCTACACACGGGGTACTGTGGCCACCGGGAAGGGGGTCCAGCACTTTCCAGGTAGATCAGGAGCACCTGTCGAGACCCCTCTGATGTGTGTTCCTCTCCTTGGTAAGTTCTCCCACTGAGTCTTCTCCTGACTGTGTGTGGCATGAACATGGTGCAAGGCCAGGTCCCACTGGATAAACGCAGTGTGAGAGATACTGGTGGCGACTCCTCTCCGTCCGTATCCCCCTGGGATCCACTAAGACTCCAGGCTTTTCTGACTGAGACGTGAAGTAACAAAGTCAAATATCGGGGGCCGGTTACCCCTTTTGCAGCAGGAATCCCTATGGCTAGGCCAGAGTAAAGAATACAGGTGGCGACTCCATTCGGTCCGTATCCCCCTGGGATCCTTTTGCCTGTGGAGCCTATCTCCTCTGCTCCCCTCCAAGGCCTTCTTAGGACAGGACCCTGACCGGGTAGAGACAGTGGTTAACTCTGACCTGCTCCTCGTCTCAAGGCCAGAGTACGAGGACCGTGTATCTTCAGCCAGCTACAGCCTCCTGCTGGACCCTGACAGAAGACCCTCAATCAAAGACCTTGAACTTAAGATGGCCGTAGATTAAATATGAATCAATAAGTGCTTCCTAAAAGTGTGTCCTCCACCCTCACCCACTACATGGTTCCCCCTATCTTTGGTTCCCCCAATCTCCTCTATCCCGGACCGGGGCAGCACCCTGGTGCATTTAGGCCCCCTACAGGACAGGAGTGGTGTAGTGTTGAGTGGTGAAGTGGGGTCCTGAGAGATGCTCCATCCTTACCTGGAAGAGGAGATACCACACCTCTATCTGAGGTGCAGTACCCCTGTGGCGACTGAACCCTCAGGGGCGCCACAGAAACAATGTCCGGTGTCAGACACACTCCAAAAGAACTGTGACATGCAGAAGTAGTGCTGTTGCTTCCAAAGCATCGAGCAACTGTTACAAATAACACAAGCACAGGAGACAGGAAGTGTTGTGCTTCAGAAGCATCCAGCAACTAGAGGGGTCAAAGTCACAGGAGACAGGGAATGTTTTAGCAGAGCCCCAGGGGGATTGTGCGGAACTTGTTATTGTAGTCTGGCTGAAACCAAAGAGAACGGTGGTGTGTTATCTGGATCTGACAGAAGGCAACTGAACAGGATTCAGTTCAGGAGAGAAACTAAACGCAGTTCCGATAAACTCCCTGTACTAACAATGCAGAGTATTATCGGGCAGGAAGATAAGGACTGGAAGGAATTGTGTCATAGGGATCATCTCCCTCATCAAACCCTCCCCCCTCCATCTCCATGCAGGATAAAGAATGCTGTGTACAATTGTGTCTTTGTGAAGGAAAAACCTGTGGTTGTGTATGCATATAAGTGTGCTGCTAAGAGATCTAATCTATGCTGAATTATGCTACTGAAGAGACTGTAATACTGTGCCTTGTTAAGAAACTACTGTATTGTTACTAGAGCCGGTTGTTCAAGAAACTCAGACTGTACTGTAATGAAGATTGTTGCTGTAATATCCCTGAATTGCACTGGCCGTGCTTCAGATTAAATTTCACTGTTAAACTGTTGCAAAAGACTCTTGTCAGATGCGTCTGGTCAGAAACTGAATCTATTGGGTGCCTGAGAGAAGCTGCAGCCTATGGTCGCCCTGAGTAACGGTTCCCCCAGGTTTCTAAAGAAGTCATGAAACCAGTTTCGCCCTATCTGAACCTAGCGGCATGCGTGTAACAGAACTAACAAATAAAGTTGCACTCTGTAGCACTATAGCATGTAAACATGAAATATATGAAATTTGAATTGCAATACTGCTCTAGATAATAGGAAAAATGAAGCCGATTAGCATAGACTTTGGAAATTCATGTGTACCCAGCAGCCACGACAAGCGATGTCTGTTTGCTGGGGACTAGTGTTAAGCGTGCATGCTCGACACTGCTCGGTACTCGCCCGAGCATCTCACTACTCGGGATGTTCGGCGAGCACCGAGCATTTCCGGGTTACTCGGGCGGGAGCTCGGGTCTCCGCCCTGTACGTTTGACGCTCTTTACAGAGCCAATGAACATGCAGGGATTGCCAGGCAGTCACTGTAATGCTGCAGCCATGTTGGTTGTGGGCATTACAGTGATTGGCTGGCCGCACAGCGTCACCTCAAGTATTTAAAACTGGGCGCCGCCATCTTGGACACAGTTGCTCCGGATCAGACAGTGTAGGGAGAGTGCTGCTGAGCTAGGGAGAGATTTATACTGCAAAATAGGTAGTGTAGGGTCTCTAAAGCCTGCAAAATCAAACAGTCCTTCTGAGGACTAATATCCATCCCAGATATCAGGCAGGCAGGCAGGCTGTATAGGAGACGCAGTGGTTATACCAACAAACACTGCATTACAGTCCTGTGTGCTGCTGCTGCTCAAATTGCTAGACTTAGCCCCAGGTCTCAGGGACCAGGAAAAATCCTTTTTTTTTTTACCTAAATCCTCTTTTACCTTATACACAAGTCTTTACACTGGAAAGGATGTTCCTTAACATATTTCACAGGAAAACCGTTTCAGTTTCGTTTTTTAACGTTTTATTGCGAGCCCGTAAAAGTGGCTTAATACCTCTGACCACGTTGTTGACAGCAGTGACCTGGGGGTCAGAAATGCTTCCTGGGGCAATCCCCATGCTGTCCCCATGTCATTTGAGCACTGTCACTATCGTTTTGGGCACTTTTTAGGCTTTCTACAGACTGCCGGGGGTGCCGCCGCAAAAATGCTCGGGTCTCCCATAGACTAACATTGGGCTCGTTGCTTGGGTCGAGCACCCGAGTATCACGGTGAGCTCGGCCCAAGCTTCGAGCACATGAGTATTTTAGTTCTCGCTCAACACTACTGGGGACCTATCCTAGTGTGATCCAAAGCACTACAGAGTGCAACTTTATTTATTAGTTATGTATAGAGATGGCTACTCTTAGCATGCTGGTGTACACACCAGTTTTCTGTTTGGAAGTGATGGTCAGTAGTGTTGAGCATTCCGATACTGAAATATCGGGTATCGGCCGATATTCGCGGTATCGGAATTCCGATACTTAATTCCGATACTATTGCAATATCGTATACCGGAATCGGAAGTTCCCATAATGCAATGAGACATTTTCATTTTATTCAGCCAATGAGGATCCTAAGAAGTGTGGGCACATCCTGTTAGGCATGTAGGCATCTTAACTAATGGCATGGCTGTGATTGGCTGCTGAAATGATGTCATGATGCACTATAAAAGCCACCGCCGCCATTTTGAGCTCACTCTGCTGTGAATTCAGTTAGGGATAGGACGCTGTTGTTCTGAGGGACAGTTTTAGCTACCTATTTGCTCTATACTGCTTTACCCAAGCTACTTTCTAAATCACTGTGCCTTGCAGTGCTAGTGCACAGTTCCCTGTGCTGTTCACCGCTATCTGCAAGGTCTGTGTGTGTGAGTGCAGCTCACCCTGTAGTGTGTGCTTCAGCCAAGTCTGGTTGTAGTGCACTCAGTGTGTGTCACTGCCTCATACATTGTCCTTTTTTGCCAATTCATAATTTTTCCTGATATCTCCTATTAGTGTGGTGGTTCCATCTGTATTCAGCTAAATTGGTTCCAAACACACTATATAGGAGTAGATAGAGAAATTTTTTTCCGTCTTGCAGCACTAGTGCACAGTGCTCTGCATCTGTACTGTTCACCGCTGTCTGCAAGGTCTGGTGTGTGAGTGCAGCTCACCCTGTAGTGTGTGCTTCAACCCCGTCTGGTTGTAGTGCACTCAGTGTGTGTCACTGCCTCATACATTGTCCTTTATTGCCAATTCATAATTTTTCCTGATATCTCCTATTAGTGTGGTGGTTCCATCTGTATTCAGCTAAATTGGTTCCAAACACACTATATAGGAGTAGATAGAGAATTTTTTTTCCGTCTTGCAGCACTAGTGCACAGTGCTCTGCATCTGTACTGTTCACCGCTGTCTGCAAGGTCTGGTGTGTGAGTGCAGCTCACCCTGTAGTGTGTGCTTCAACCCCGTCTGGTTGTAGTGCACTCAGTGTGTGTCACTGCCTCATACATTGTCCTTTATTGCCAATTCATAATTTTTCCTGATATCTCCTATTAGTGTGGTGGTTCCATCCATATTCAGCTAAATTGATTCCAAACACACTATATAGGAGTAGATAGAGGAGCCTTTCTGCAGCATTGGGCCCTGCAGCCCCAGCCAGATTAGTATTAGCCTATTTTTTGCAGCCTCATCTATTGCATTGTAGGTTACCTTCCTACATTGTAATAGCTACAAAAAGTTTGTGATACTATCGTTATTACATCTTTAGGCACATCCAGTGTCTTTTTGTGACAAAAAAAACCTAAATAAAGTTCACCAAACACTCCACTTTACAGTTGTGTAGGCCACATTAGCTCATATTAAAGTCTAGTCCACACTTTATAAAATTAGTGTTTCTTATACCTGTTAGCAGCTGTTCAGGAATAAGCACACTAAGCCCTTAGTACTTTTCTGCCTATCTTTATCAGTCTACCAAGATGAAGAAGGCAGGGAGTAAGGCATGTGGTCGTGGTCGTGGGCGTGGGCGTGGAGTTTCTGCAGGGAGAGGACGTGAGGATTCTGTGCCTGCAGGGAGAGGACGTGGGGATTCTGTGCCTGCTGCGGGCACCAGTGACTCAGCATCCCCCAGTTTTACCAGGGAACAGTCCTTTATGCGCAGCTTTGTAGGAGCTAGCCGTACCCCACTGCTGCGCGAGGACCAAATTGAAGCCGTTGTCGGATGGATGGCAGCTAACGCATCGACTTCAATTAGTTCCAGATCCTCTCAGGTCCTGAGCACTGAAGAGCACCCATCTGTCTCTTCACCACCTGCCAAATTGCCCAGGCAGTCAGAGAGCCCTGGACAGGAGCCATCTCTACTTCTGTTCTCTGAATCTCTTGGCTTGGAAAGAGGGGGCCAGCCAAGCAGAATTCGAGAATTTGAAGAAGAGGTAGTATGCAGTGATGCGCAACCGTTTTGTCTCTCTGAATCTGAAGAGGCGGGTGGGCCAGTGCCTATGGTCAGCAGCACACCTCAGTACGCATCTGATGATGAGACTCAGGTGCCACTTTCTGGTGCGTACTGTGCTGTCGAGACTACCCAGGAGAAGCAGTTGTTTGAAGAGGGTGGTGTAGATGATGAGGTCCTTGACCCATCATGGCGTGAGGGACAGGAAGGTGGTGGGAGCAGCTCTGAGGAAGAGATTCCCCGAACGGCCCAAAAAGGAGGGAGAGGGAGGGGGCAGACTTGGTTGCCTGTAGCCTCCACTTCGGCACCCATTAGGAGCATGGCTCTTCCAAAATCCAAAGCGGGCGCTCCCAAGACTTGCAGTGCCTGGTCCTTTTTTGACACAGTTGCAGATGACATTTGCTTTGTCAAATGCAAGCTGTGTAATCAGAAGGTGAAAAGAGGGAAAAGTGTCAGCAACCTCAATACCACAAATATGTGGAAACATGTGCGGACCAAGCACGTGGTGGAGTTACACAAACACACTGAAGACCTAGGCCAACCTACAGCGCCACCTACCACCTCTTCAGCTCGTGTTGTAGCCTCTTCCTCCAGCTCACACACAGCTGGTTCGGCTTCCTCACAGGATCGCCATGGAAGAATCTCTGGCACTGTTGTACAGAGACACAGTGTAATTCCACCCACAGCACCACTTTCCCAGTCATCCTCACACTCCCAGGCCAGTCTACAGCCATCGTTAGCACAGGCATGGGAGAAAAGGCGCCCATACTCGGCAAACCACCCCCGAGCACAGGCTCTGAATGCTGGCATTGCTAAACTACTGGCCCTTGAAATGCTATCATTCAGGCTGGTGGAGACTGACACATTCCGTAACTTTATGGCATTGGCAGTCCCACAATACAACGTGCCCAGCCGCTTTTATTTCAGCAGGCAAGCCGTCCCTGCCCTGCAACATCATGTGGAGGGAAAAATTAAACATGCGCTACAAAACGCCGTCAGTAGCAAGGTCCACCTGACCACTGATGCGTGGACCAGTAAGCATGGACAGGGACGATACCTTTCCCTCACTGCCCATTGGGTAAATGTTGTGGAGCCGGGTACAGATCTTGAGAGTGGCGCTGTACGTGTTCTGCCAACTCCAAGGATTGCAGGAATCCAGTCTGTACACATTGACTCCTCCTCATACTCCAGTTCCTCTGAATCAGCGCTGCAGGAGCCGTCACGGTCTACCTCCACATCGACCCGTGAACGGTTACCTGTTATGATGACCGATATGAGCACAGCCGTGGCCAAACGTCAACAGGCCGTATTAAAATTAATTTCTTTGGGGAATCGAAGCCACACAGCGCAGGAGCTCTGGAATGCCATCAAGCAGCAGAGTGACGTGTGGTTTGTGCCAGCGAATCTCCAGCCAGGCATGGTAGTGTGTGACAATGGCCGAAATCTGGTGGCAGCTCTGGGCCTAGGCAACCTCACTCACATCCCATGTCTGGCACATGTGCTCAACTTGGTCGTGCAGAGTTTTTTGAGGGACTATCCGGATCTTGATGCACTGCTTCACAAGGTCCGCATAGAGTGCGCTCACTTGCGGCGTTCCAGCAATGCAAGATCACGCATTGCAGCTCTGCAGCGCCGATTATGTCTTCCGGAACATCGCATCATATGTGACCTACCCACCAGGTGGAATTCAACGTTACATATGTTGGAGAGGTTGTGTGAGCAGCAGGCAGCAGTAATGGAGTACCAGCTGCAGCAGGCGCAAACAAGTCGCAGTGCGCGCCGTTCACACTTCACCACCACTGAGTGGGCCTCTATGAAGGACATTTGCCACGTTTTGCGTGCCTTCGATTATTCCACGCGGATGGCGAGTGCAGATGATGCACTAGTCAGCATGACTATCCCCCTTATCTGCCTGCTTGAAAAAACACTGCAAGCACTAAGGGACGAGGTTTTGGAAGAGGTGGAGGATGAGGAGTCACAAATGCCATCTGCTTCTCTACAGTCTGCGCAACGTGGTTCCTCACAAAGGCCTAGGCAGGGGACACTTTGTGAGGAGGATGAGGAGGAGTCAATGGATGAGGAAGACATCTGTCCAGAGGAGGGAGGTACACAATGCTCTAGTAGTCAGTATCTAGAGCGAGGGTGGGGTGATGCAGAGCAGGCAGAGATCACGCCTCAAGCAGGGGACAGCGTTTCTTGGCCAGTTGGCAGTCTGCAGCACATGGTTGATTTCATGCTGCAGTGCCTCAGAAACGACCGCCGCATCGCCCACATTCTCAACACGGCTGATTATTGGGTGTCCACCCTCCTAGATCCTCGCTACCGGGACAACTTACAAAGCCTCATAACACCATTGAACCGGGAGCGTAAAATGCGGGAGTACCAAGACGCACTGGTGCATTCCATCATGTTCTCCATTCCAACCGAGAGCAGTGCTGCTAGTGCTTTACAAAGCAGCTCAGTGCGTCGAGGCAGTGGAGGAAGCTCTGCACAAAGAGGGAGCAGAAGCAGCGCCTCAGCACAAGGCAAGACCAGTATGGCCGAAATGTGGCAAAGTTTTGTGTCCCCGCCGCCACAAATGTCTACACCATCACAGACAGCTCCAGTCAGCAGGAGGCAACGTTTCCGTCAGATGGTGACAGACTACATGTCTTGCCCTCTTAGTGTACTCCCAGACGGCTCTTCTCCCTTCAAGTTTTGGGTCTGTAAGCTGGATACATGGCCAGAGCTTAGTCAGTATGCACTGGAGGTGCTAGCTTGCCCTGCTGCTAGTGTATTATCGGAACGCGTCTTTAGTGCCGCAGGTGGTGTACTAACAGACCGTCGCATGCGACTATCCTCCGATAACGTTGACCGGCTTACTTTTCTCAAAATGAACAAGGCCTGGATCTCTCATGAATTTGCCAGTCCTCTTCCAGAATAAATAATTGGTTGGCAACAGTATCCAGGTCTCCTGTTCTGTTCATGTTTCTACCACCTGAACTGTAATCCCTGAGCTCCAACACCGCCAGTTGGCGCTCGGAAGTGCCGTCTGCACAGTCAACACTTGCTGCCGTGTTATTGGGGTTCAGTAACGTCAGCTGTTCTCCTGCTGTGCGGACGGCAATTTCTCCTGATTTGTCCACATCCACTGTACTACACATTTTAAAGTTGCTCCAATTACTCCTCTGGCTCCTCTGTTTTCATTCTTATCCCTGGGCTCCAGCACCGCCAGTTGGCGCTCGGAAGTGCTGTCTGCACAGTCAACACTTGCTACCATGTTATTGGGGTTCAGTAACGTCAGCTGTTCCCCTGCTGTGCGGACGGCAATTTCTCCTGCTCTGTCCACATTCTCACTACTACAGATTTTAAAGTTGCTCCAATTACACCTCTGGCTCCTCTGTTTTCATTCTTATCCCTGGGCTCCAGCACCGCCAGTTGGCGCTCGGAAGTGCCGTCTGCACAGTCAACACTTGCTGCGGTGTTATTGGGGTTCGGTAACGTCAGCTGTTCCCCTGCTGTGTTCACGGCAATTTCTCCTGCTCTGTCCATATTCACTGTGCTACTTATTTAAAACTTGCTCCAATTACACCTCTGGCTCCTCCGTTTTTAGTATTTACCCTGGGCTCCAACACCGCCAGTTGGCGCTCGGAAGTGCTGTCTGCACAGTCAACACTTGCTGCCGTGTTATTGGGGTTCAGTAACGTCAGCTGTTCTCCTGCTGTGCGGACGGCAATTTCTCCTGCTTTGTCCACATCCACTGTACTACACATTTTAAAGTTGCTCGAATTACACCTCTGGCTCCTCTGTTTTCATTCTTATCCCTGGGCTCCAGCACCGCCAGTTGGCGCTCGGAAGTGCCGTCTGCACAGTCAACACTTGCTGCCGTGTTATTGGGGTTCAGTAACGTCAGCTGTTCTCCTGCTGTGCGGACGGCAATTTCTCCTGCTTTGTCCACATCCACTGTACTACACATTTTAAAGTTGCTCGAATTACACCTCTGGCTCCTCTGTTTTCATTCTTATCCCTGGGCTCCAGCACCGCCAGTTGGCGCTCGGAAGTGCCGTCTGCACAGTCAACACTTGCTGCGGTGTTATTGGGGTTCGGTAACGTCAGCTGTTCCCCTGCTGTGTTCACGGCAATTTCTCCTGCTCTGTCCATATTCACTGTGCTACTTATTTAAAACTTGCTCCAATTACACCTCTGGCTCCTCCGTTTTTAGTATTTACCCTGGGCTCCAATACCGCTAGTTGCTGCTCAGAAGTGCCGTCTGCACAGTCAACGCTTGCTCCAGTGTTATTGGGATTCAGTAACGTCAGCTGATCCCCAGCTGTGTGTCCGGCAAATTCTCCTGCTTTGTCCACATCCACTGTAGTACGGATTTAAAACCTCCTCCAAATACACCTCTGGCTCTTCTGTTTTTAGTATTTACCCTGGGCTCCAGCACCGCCAGCTGGTTCTCGGCAGTTCCATTGGCTCTTGTACCTTCTGCTACCCATCCGGGTTCCAGTACCGTCAGCTGGTTCTCGGCAGTGTCTTTGGCACGGGTACTCCCTCCTGCCCAGCCTGGTTCCAGCACGCCAGCTGTTTCCGGGTAGTGTCAACGTCACTTTGCCTCCAATGCGTTGTCCTGTCGTGTTGCGGTCGGGTTAGCCGACTCTATGGTGCCTGCAGTTTAGGTGACTCCTATGTGGGCTGCGGGATCTGGCAATGAAGGCTGGTTCCATAGTGCCAATAGGACAAGCACCCTCTGTAGGACTGTGGGTTTTGGTAACTGCGGCCGGCTCGCGGCCTTGAACTTTTTTTTTACATGGGTACCTTCTGCTACCCATCCGGGTTCCAGTACCGTCAGCTGGTTCTCGGCAGTGCCTTTGGATTAGGTGCCTCCTTCTCGGTATCCAAGTTCCACCAACGTCTGCTGGTCCTTGGTAGTGCTTTCTGGCACAGGTACCTCCTGCTTAGTAACCGAGTTCCAGTAACATCAGCTGGTCCTCGGTAGTTCCATTGGCTCTTGTACCTTCTGCTACCCATCCGGGTTCCAGTACCGTCAGCTGGTCCTCGGTAGTTCCATTTGCTCTTGTATCTTCTGCTACCCATCCGGGTTCCAGTACCGTCAGCTGGTCCTCGGTAGTTCCATTTGCTCTTGTATCTTCTGCTACCCATCCGGGTTCCAGTACCGTCAGCTGGTTCTCGGCAGTGCCTTTGGATTAGGTGCCTCCTTCTCGGTATCCAAGTTCCACCAACGTCTGCTGGTCCTTGGTAGTGCTTTCTGGCACAGGTACCTCCTGCTTAGTAACCGAGTTCCAGTAACATCAGCTGGTCCTCGGTAGTTCCATTGGCTCTTGTACCTTCTGCTACCCATCCGGGTTCCAGTACCGTCAGCTGGTCCTCGGTAGTTCAATTTGCTCTTGTATCTTCTGCTACCCATCCGGGTTCCAGTACCGTCAGCTGGTTCTCGGCAGTGCCTTTGGATTAGGTGCCTCCTTCTCGGTATCCAAGTTCCACCAACGTCTGCTGGTCCTTGGTAGTGCTTTCTGGCACAGGTACCTCCTGCTTAGTAACCGAGTTCCAGTAACATCAGCTGGTCCTCGGTAGTTCCATTGGCTCTTGTACCTTCTGCTACCCATCCGGGTTCCAGTACCGTCAGCTGGTCCTCGGTAGTTCCATTTGCTCTTGTATCTTCTGCTACCCATCCGGGTTCCAGTACCGTCAGCTGGTCCTCGGTAGTTCCATTTGCTCTTGTATCTTCTGCTACCCATCCGGGTTCCAGTACCGTCAGCTGGTTCTCGGCAGTGCCTTTGGATTAGGTGCCTCCTTCTCGGTATCCAAGTTCCACCAACGTCTGCTGGTCCTTGGTAGTGCTTTCTGGCACAGGTACCTGCTGCTTAGTAACCGAGTTCCAGTAACATCAGCTGGTCCTCGGTAGTTCCATTGGCTCTTGTACCTTCTGCTACCCATCCGGGTTCCAGTACCGTCAGCTGGTCCTCGGTAGTTCCATTTGCTCTTGTATCTTCTGCTACCCATCCGGGTTCCAGTACCGTCAGCTGGTTCTCGGCAGTGTCTTTGGCACGGGTACTCCCTCCTGCCCAGCCTGGTTCCAGCACGCCAGCTGTTTCCGGGTAGTGTCAACGTCACTTTGCCTCCAATGCGTTGTCCTGTCGTGTTGCGGTCGGGTTAGCCGACTCTATGGTGCCTGCAGTTTAGGTGACTCCTATGTGGGCTGCGGGATCTGGCAATGAAGGCTGGTTCCATAGTGCCAATAGGACAAGCACCCTCTGTAGGACTGTGGGTTTTGGTAACTGCGGCCGGCTCGCGGCCTTGAACTTTTTTTTTACATGGGTACCTTCTGCTACCCATCCGGGTTCCAGTACCGTCAGCTGGTTCTCGGCAGTGCCTTTGGATTAGGTGCCTCCTTCTCGGTATCCAAGTTCCACCAACGTCTGCTGGTCCTTGGTAGTGCTTTCTGGCACAGGTACCTCCTGCTTAGTAACCGAGTTCCAGTAACATCAGCTGGTCCTCGGTAGTTCCATTGGCTCTTGTACCTTCTGCTACCCATCCGGGTTCCAGTAACATCAGCTGGTCCTCGGTAGTTCCATTGGCTCTTGTACCTTCTGCTACCCATCCGGGTTCCAGTACCGTCAGCTGGTTCTCGGCAGTGCCTTTGGATTAGGTGCCTCCTTCTCGGTATCCAAGTTCCACCAACGTCTGCTGGTCCTTGGTAGTGCTTTCTGGCACAGGTACCTCCTGCTTAGTAACCGAGTTCCAGTAACATCAGCTGGTCCTCGGTAGTTCCATTGGCTCTTGTACCTTCTGCTATCCATCCGGGTTCCAGTACCGTCAGCTGGTCCTCGGTAGTTCCTCAGCTTTCTTGTACCTTCTGCTACATTTCCAAGTTCAAGCTTTTTGAAATGGTTCTTGGTAATCACTCTGGATCTCCCTGACGAGGACCCTGAAGACGAGGACCCTGAAGACCAACCCTAAGAAGACGAGGACCCCGAAGACAATGACCCTGAAGACGAGGACCCTGAAGACCACCCCGAAGAAGACGAGGACCCTGAAGACCACCCCGAAGAAGACGAGGACCCTGAAGACCACCCCGAAGAAGACGAGGACCCCGAAGACGAGGACCCAGAAGACCAACCCGAAGAAGACGAGGACCCCGAAGACGAGGACCCCCGAAGACGACGACCCTGAAGACCACCCCGAAGAAGACCAAGAAGATGACCCTGAAGAAGTTGACCAAGAAGACAAAGAAGAGAAGACAAGCACCAAGATACAGAAAAACAAGAGACAGAAAACCAAGAAGCAGAAATACAAGAAGCTGCAGAACAAAAAGCGGAAGAACATTAAGCATAAGACTAAAAATCAGAGCAAAAGATAATATCTAAATTATAAGCAGAAGATGACTAAGCAGTGTATGGGGGTGAGTCCGTTCCTCCTCGTGGTGCCCCTGGAAAAGACCTGCTGCTGCAGGCCAAACTGAACGCGGACAAATCCTGTTGTAAATCTTTTGTGACGGGCAGAACGAAAGGTGTAATGTCCAACCTTTTATAGATAACAACTACAGGAATGCCTGTCACAAATAAGAATATGATGAAGAAGAAGAATATGAAGAAGATGAAGAAGTAGAATATGAAGAATGTAAAAAAAAGAATAATACGAAGAAGGTGAAGAAGAAGAAGGTGAAGAAGAAGTGGATGAAAAAGATGCTGAGGATGATGAAGGAGAAAGTGTGGGAGAAGTAAAAAAGAAGGTGAAGAGCATGGAAGTAGTGAAACATAAATATCTGACAAAATATAAAAATACTTAACATAGTTAATATTTCCGTAACTCAGAACATAATAAAAAAATATTAATTCCTGCTATTCCATTTGACTGGGCTAAACCTCTATGCCTTTATTGTCTCCCCCACCTCCCCCAATACATTCTACATTATTCTTAGTTGTTTTCCTTCATGTAGAAATAACCTACAAGGAAAGAAAGGGTTTATTTTAATTCCGATATTTATGTCCCATTGACTTGCATTGGTTTCCGGTATCGGAATCGGCGATATCCGATACTTTTTCGGTATCGGTCCGATCCAATCCGATCCGATATTTCCCGATATCGGAAGGTATCGCTCAACACTAATGGTCAGTCTTTTTTTCATTTATATACAGTCCAAAAGAAGACCAAGCACAAAGTAACACAAAGGCAGGTCACCTTCCAGACCTGATCTATATTACTATGTTACTTTTATTTCGGGGTGGACACCTTTTTAGGAGGGAATGGCCACTGACATCATACTAGGCCACAAAAAAGCTGTCACCTTGCAGATTGAGATTATCGAGGCGCCATTGGTTTGGGAGTTTCTTAGGGATGTCCTCATATGAAGTAACATGGAGACGGACTCTACAAAGTCAAGTTGTCCTGTGGTCTTCTCCCAAGATGTCCACACGGAACCAGTCAACAGTTGTCATCTTCCAAAATCTGGTTTTGAAGAAAAATGTTTACCGAAGTATCATGGGACATCACTGTCAGCTTTTGTGCTCCATTCCAGCTGCCACTTCGAACCCATAGATGTGTTTAAATAAAGAGGGAAAGGGATAAATAGAAGTGATAATTGGCCAAAAAGTCTTCCAAGCAGCAGCCGGCATTTCTTTCCCATCCCTAGATAAACTGCATTGTCTAGAGGGTCCTTCAAATCACATTCATTTTGTAAATGTAAAATGACTTCCCAGCTTTTAGGCCTGGTGGGGTTTTTTTCTTCTTTCCTGACAAAGCCTGATTTCATTGTCAATGCTAGTCAGAAAGCTCTTCCGAGGGCCTGTCCTTGGATTTCTATTCTGATGGCCCAATTCACTGGAGAAAGAGGAAGGAGGTGGAAGAAGAAGTGTCATAATAATGGCTATTTTCACTGTCTTCCTCATTGTTTAATTATCGTTACCAGCCACTTAAGGTCACTATAATGGTAATTTAACAGTGGTCAAAAGATTGGCCTACAAAAAAAAAAATCCCAGAGAGCATTCCTTTATCAGGTCGCCAAGGTCGAAAGGCAAAGTGAAGAAGTGACACTTATCAGATAATAAATCGGGTCAAAGAACCTGGGAACATGACATCTGATTACCGGAATGAATACATTCTAGAGAAAAATCCAGGGAACAACTAAAATATACTAATGAGACCTGCAGATTAAGGCATTTTTACCCGTTCAGGTTTTTTTACAGAATTTGTCATTATTTCCTTTTTCCTTTTTTTTTATATAATTGTTACAAATAGGGGAAAATCTGTGGAATGCCAGTGAAAAAGCCCACTGGAATAAGGTGCGCCAAATTTATTAAGCGATACAGTTTTCTGGCTATAATAAATTTGTTGCATTTTTTTTGCTAATTTTTTGAGAAAAGAGACAGGGTCAGCCCAAAAGGGCAAAGATTACTCTTGCGCCAAATTTAGCAACTTTTTGAAAATGTCCCCCTTTTTAAAGGAGTTTTCTGGCCTTTAATATATACAGTGGTGTGAAAAGTGTTTGTCCCCTTCCTAATTTCTTATTCTTTTGCATGTTTGTCACACTTAAATGTTTCAGATCGCAAAACAAATTTAAAGCGCACCTGTCAGCAGGATTGTGCTTAGTAAACCACATACACTGTCAGGTGGGCGCCATTACACTGATTAAAATGATACCATTGATGATGAAATCCGTCCAGTGGTTCTTTAATAACCTTTATTTTTAGGGAGGGGCTGTGACTGCTGCTCTCATCATGTATGCCTATCTCTGGCCTCTGACAGGTCACTGTGCTTTCAGTCACCTGCCTACTATTTTAAATATTGCCTTTGTAATTTTTCTGTCAATGTGAAATTGACATGTCTCAAAATGGCCGCCGATGCCCACGCATGCGCAGTAGCATCTTTCGGTTGCCGAGAGATGCTATTGCGCACGCGCGGGCGCCATTTTACTTTTGGAAAAATAATTTAAGTGCAGCAATATGGTGCCGCGCATGGGCAGTAGCATCTCTCGGTAATCGAGAAATGCTACTGCGCAAGCGCGGGCAGCGGGGGCCATATTGCTGCAGGCAAGTTTATTTTTCCTGTAGCAAAATGGCGCCTGCATGTGCACAGTAGCATTTCTTGATTACCGAGAGATGCTACTGCGCATGTTCTTAGGATTCCAAGCTTCTCCCTTTTCCCTCCAAACGTAACGATGGCAGAGTGGCCTTTCAGCCCATGTTGATACAGTACTCGTTTCACTGTGGATATTGACACAATCTTACCAGCTTCCGCCATCATCTTCACAAGGTCTTTAGCTTTTGTCCTTGGGTTGATATGCACATATCGGACCAAAGCACGTTCATCTCTGGAACACAGAACCCGTCTCCTTCCTGAGCGGTATGATGGCTGGACATTCCCATCTTGTTTGTACTTGCATATAATTGTTTGTACAGATGAACGAGACACCTTCAGGTATCTTGAAATTGTACCCAAGGATGAGCCAGACTTGTGCAAGTCCACAATTCTCTTCCTGATATCTTGGCTAATTTCTTTAGACTTTCCCATGATGCCACACAAAGTAGCAGTGTGTTTCAGGTGTGCATTAAAATACATCCACAGATGTGTCGGTAATTAACTCAGATGTTGCGAAAAAAACTATCAGAAGCTTCCAAACACATGACATCATCATATGTGCAGTCCAGAATTGTTTAAAGGCATAGTAATCTTAGTGTATGTAAACTTTTGACATTGCAGTAAGTAATAAAAATGCCTTAAAACATTCTCTCTCTCTCATTATTCTGCCATTTGGCAAATATTAAACATTATGGTAATCCTAATTGTCCTAAAACGGGAAAGGTTTATTCTGATTTCATGTCAGATATTGAGAAAAGCATACATATGTGTCTTTTTAGTGTATGCAAACTTCCTTTATATGCATGGCTCCCCACAGTATATAAATCTAGAAAACCCCTTTAAGGAGTCACAAAGTCCAACACTAAAACAGATTTTACGCCTTTGTTCGTCAATGCCTAACAAAATTCCTCCAGAGCATTGTAAAAACTCATTGCCAGTTATCGCAAACACTTGATTGCTGTTGTTGCTGCTAAGGGAGGCCCAACCAGTTAGGTTTAGAGGGCAATCACTTTTTCACACAGGGCCCTGTAGCTTTGGATTTCTTTTTCCCTTAATAATAAAGACCTTCATTTAAAAACTGCATCTTGTGTTACTTGTGTTATCTTTGTCTAACATTTACATTTGTTTTGTGATCTAAAACATTTAAGTGTGAAAAATATGCAAAAGAATAAGAAATCAGTAAGGTGGGCCACTGTAGATGTGACCCTGCTTGACATTAAAGAGATCAAAATTTACTGCAGACCAATATTACTAATAATACTGCTATACAAAGTTAAATAATATCAGTACATAGGGAAGAAATAATGCTACCATACTGATCATAACCAAACATGACTGTACCAAGACCAATTGACTAAAGTTGGCCGCACTCCCCAAAATTTAAAGGTTTGGCCGACACTCTAATGTGTATGGGGGTCCAATTTTAGACTGCCAATCACCTTCTTCACACTGAGATAACACATAGAGAACATAGGACCGCTAGGCCAAGCGTGCGATCCTGTGTATGGGAGAGATGGCAGAGATAGCTGTTGGCCGAACAATCGGATGAAGCTTCATTCAGCTAACAGTAATCTAATTGTATGGATGCTTTACAGACAAAAAATACCGCCAAACCATAACCATATATACGGTATATGCCGTAGTGATACCACTATACTAATCATTACACCAAACTACTGCACTAACATTAATATTACCACCATATAATGGTTGATATCTCTTCTAGACCCGTTGATAAAGTATTGATAAAGTTGATAAAGTATTTAAAAGTGGTGGACAATTCCTTTAATTCTTTGTAACTCCGGGTAGTTCTTAGCTGGGCATGTGAGATGGCATCAATACTGTTAGGCAAAACCATGTCATTCAGCACCAGCGAGGCAGTGCATTCTGACGCGCGCTATGGAGCAGCTGATATCTTACGTCACCCCTATACGCTTCATTTGTGATATTTGCTCCCACGATATAACAGTGCGTTTTGGAATAACTTTATTTGTCAGCACAGCATTACTCCTCAAAGACAGGCCTTTCTTTGTGGGAAATAGCTTATTACAGAATCATTCCACATAAGCGATCACTTTGTGTTCAGGGATCGGCCCCTCCTGCTCTTCTGTGTTACTGAACAAGGATCCTTTCATTACAACTTTATGTAATCTGCCCACATATGGTCCCCATCATCCCACACCATTGTTCTTAAGCCGTACAGGTGTCAGTAGGATACAGGGTGCAATGAAGGCGACACAACACATCTTTACATGGCGCTGACCCTTTAAGAGACAGATGTGTTCGGATGGAGAAAGCTATTTACAATGACCAACACTGAAGTCCCCCATACACATTAGACTACAGTCGGCCACACCGGCTGACATTGAAGGGGTTCAGCTGACAAGCTAATGTGTATGGGCGCCCCAGAACAATTCATTGTTCGGGGAAATATCGATCTGACATTTCCGATTTGGGACAGCTCATCGTACGGTCTCCAGAGATAAGCCACCGCCAGACATGTCTGCTGAAGGCTCTCTCATGGACAACACAGGAGCGCTCTGCTGAACGAGTACTCCAGGGTGTCTATTTACTATCTAAAGCCGGCCATACACGTACAGAGGATTGTGTACTGACCAAAATGTGTGAAAATATCTGAAAATATTGCCTCTGCTTTCTGCCTTACCGTAAACTTAGCAGCACGGCTGCTCTAGACTAGAAACAGTGTACATAGGTTATATCGGGTATGGCAGCTCACTTCCACTGAAGAAACCGGGGGTGTGCTGAAATGGCACACAAAAAGCAGACATGTCTGGCACTGTGCGATGGAAGAAAACAGCCATGTTTATCCAAGCCTGGTCAACCCCTTCATGATGTGACTGCTTTTTTTTTTCATCCCTATCTACTGAAAGCCATGACTGTTTTATGTTACCATTGATTAACCGTATGAGTCATGGCACCCCGCAATTTCTCCTCACCTCGATCAAACCACTTAGATGCCTCATCACTGATGTCTGTGGCGTGTAAGTGGCTTAAACGGAGCAAGCTCGGGGAGAGTAGAACAATCAGTACCTGCCATGTATGGAGCGGGCTCCACTCCTGGGTCCATGCCATACAATGGCTCCCGATATGTGATAGACAAGTACAGGACATCACATGTCAGGAAAGGCTTAGGTCAGAATTGGTTTTGTTAGACATCATACTTTATTGTCCTGATGAAGGGGTACTTAAACCCCGAAATGCGTGTCTTTCCTAAAGCCTTTTATTGAATAAAGGTACCAGCTTGAAGCTTGGTGTACAGTCTGACGCTTTCTAAATGAGGAGGCAACAGTGCAGGGAAGGGCTCTTTTTCAGCCACATATACTCTTCTCCAATGGTGGGCCTGTCTATGACTGACCAGGACACTGGGGTCGGCAGTTCACCTCCCATGTTACAATAATTGGGTATACGTGCTTGGTTTTCCCTCTGCGGGGTATCCCTCTCTCTTTGTAATTTATTGTCTTTTTTTCTTATATTTCTTCTGCGGAATCAGACTTCATAGTTTGTTTGTAGTCTGTTACCATGGATACACACAAAGTTGTAAAGGAGATGTATGCACAAAATGTTAGTGTTGTGAAGGTGATTTTTTTCCTGAAAGCCTGGACCGGTCCCAACTTCTCATGACCCCAATAGTATCCTGCACTGGAAAACCTTCATTTTTTTTGTTAGATCTTTAGTCCACCTCCCATTCTCCACAGATGTCACTATTCATGCATCATCCAGAGCAAGATACTATTATTTTACTATTGATTTATTTTTAGGTTATTTTTTTTAATTCACACGTGAGAGGTTTAGATACACGGCTCAGTAGACAGTATTACACATGATAGAATTAGATACAGCAGATATAATACATCATGGGCTTAGATACACAGCTTAGCAGACAGTGTCACACAGGATAGGATTAGATACACAGCTCAGCAGACAGTATCACACAGGAGAGGATTAGATACACGGCTCAGCAGACAGTATCACACAGGATAGGATTAGATACATGGCTCAGCAGACAGTATCACACGGGATAGGATTAGATACACGGCTCAGCAGACAGTATCACACAGGATAGTATTAGATACACAGCTCAGCAGACAGTATCACACAGGATAGGATTAGATACACAGCTCAGCAGACAGTATCACACAGGATAGGATTAGATACACGGCTCAGCAGACAGTATCACACAGGATAGGATTAGATACACGGCTCAGCAGACAGTATCACACAGGATAGGATTAGATACACAGCTCAGCAGACAGTATCACACAGGAAAAGATTAGATACACGGCTCAGCAGACAGTATCACACAGGATAGGATTAGATACACGGCTCAGCAGGCAGTATCACACAGGATAGGATTAGATACACAGCTCAGCAGACGGTATCACACAGGATAGGATTAGATACACAGCTCAGCAGACAGTATCACACAGGAGAGGATTAGATACACGGCTCAGCAGACAGTATCACACAGGAGAGGTTTAGATACACGGCTCAGTAGACAGTATTACACATGATAGAATTAGATACAGCAGATATAATACATCATGGGCTTAGATACACAGCTTAGCAGACAGTGTCACACAGGATAGGATTAGATACACAGCTCAGCAGACAGTATCACACAGGAGAGGATTAGATACACGACTCAGCAGACAGTATCACACAGGATAGGATTAGATACATGGCTCAGCAGACAGTATCACACAGTATAGGATTAGATACACGGCTCAGCAGACAGTATCACACAGGATAGTATTAGATACACAGCTCAGCAGACAGTATCACACAGGATAGGATTAGATACACAGCTCAGCAGACAGTATCACACAGGATAGGATTAGATACACGGCTCAGCAGACAGTATCACACGGGATAGGATTAGATACACGGCTCAGCAGACAGTATCACACAGGATAGTATTAGATACACAGCTCAGCAGACAGTATCACACAGGATAGGATTAGATACACAGCTCAGCAGACAGTATCACACAGGATAGGATTAGATACACGGCTCAGCAGACAGTATCACACAGGATAGGATTAGATACACGGCTCAGCAGACAGTATCACACAGGATAGGATTAGATACACAGCTCAGCAGACAGTATCACACAGGATAAGATTAGATACACGGCTCAGCAGACAGTATCACACAGGATAGGATTAGATACACGGCTCAGCAGACAGTATCACACAGGATAGGATTAGATACATGGCTCAGCAGATAGTATCACACAGGAGAGGATTAGATACACCGCTCAGCAGACAATATCACACAGGATAGGATTAGATACACAGCTCAGCAGACAATATCACACAGGATAGGATTAGATACACGGCTCAGCAGACAGGGTCACACAGGATAGGATTAGATACACAGCTCAGCAGACAGTATCACACAGGATAGGATTAGATACACGGCTCAGCAGACAGTATCACACAGGATAGGATTAGATACACGGCTCAGCAGACAGTATCACACAGGATAGGATTAGATACACGGCTCAGCAGACAGTATCACACAGGATAGGATTAGATACACAGCTCAGCAGACAGTATCACACAGGATAAGATTAGATACACGGCTCAGCAGACAGTATCACACAGGATAGGATTAGATACACGGCTCAGCAGACAGTATCACACAGGATAGGATTAGATACATGGCTCAGCAGATAGTATCACACAGGAGAGGATTAGATACACCGCTCAGCAGACAATATCACACAGGATAGGATTAGATACACAGCTCAGCAGACAATATCACACAGGATAGGATTAGATACACGGCTCAGCAGACAGGGTCACACAGGATAGGATTAGATACACAGCTCAGCAGACAGTATCACACAGGATAGGATTAGATACACGGCTCAGCAGACAGTATCACACAGGATAGGATTAGATACACGGCTCAGCAGACAGTATCACACAGGATAGGATTAGATACACAGCTCAGCAGACAGTATCACACAGGATAAGATTAGATACACGGCTCAGCAGACAGTATCACACAGAATAGGATTAGATACACGGCTCAGCAGACAGTATCACACAGGATAGGATTAGATACATGGCTCAGCAGATAGTATCACACAGGAGAGGATTAGATACACCGCTCAGCAGACAATATCACACAGGATAGGATTAGATACACAGTTCAGCAGACAATATCACACAGGATAGGATTAGATACACGGCTCAGCAGACAGGGTCACACAGGATAGGATTAGATACACAGCTCAGCAGACAGTATCACACAGGTTAGGATTAGATACACGGCTCAGCAGACAGTATCACACAGGATAGGATTAGATACACGGCTCAGCAGACAGTATCACACAGGATAGGATTAGATACACAGCTCAGCAGACAGTATCACACAGGATAAGATTAGATACACGGCTCAGCAGACAGTATCACACAGGATAGGATTAGATACACGGCTCAGCAGACAGTATCACACAGGATAGGATTAGATACATGGCTCAGCAGATAGTATCACACAGGAGAGGATTAGATACACCGCTCAGCAGATAGTATCACACAGGATAGGATTAGATACATGGCTCAGCAGATAGTATCACACAGGAGAGGATTAGATACACCGCTCAGCAGATAGTATCACACAGGATAGGATTAGATACACAGCTCAGCAGACAGTATCACACAGGATAAGATTAGATACACGGCTCAGCAGACAGTATCACACAGGATAGGATTAGATACACGGCTCAGCAGACAGTATCACACAGGATAGGATTAGATACATGGCTCAGCAGACAGTATCACACAGGATAGGATTAGATACATGGCTCAGCAGATAGTATCACACAGGAGAGGATTAGATACACCGCTCAGCAGATAGTATCACACAGGATAGGATTAGATACACAGCTCAGCAGACAGTATCACACAGGATAGGATTAGATACACGGCTCAGCAGACAGTATCACACAGGATAGGATTAGATATACGGCTCAGCAGACAGTATCACACAGGATAGGATTAGATACACGGCTCAGCAGACAGTATCACAGGATAGGATTAGATACACAGCTCAGCAGACAGTATCACACAGGATAGGATTAGATACACGGCTCAGCAGACAGTATCACACAGGATAGGATTAGATATACGGCTCAGCAGACAGTATCACACAGGATAGGATTAGATACACGGCTCAGCAGACAGTATCACACAGGATAGGATTAGATACACAGCTCAGCAGACAGTATCACACAGGATAGGATTAGATACACAGCTCAGCAGACAGTATCACACAGGATAGGATTAGATATACGGCTCAGCAGACAGTATCACACAGGAGAGGATTAGATACACAGCTCAGCAGATAGTATCACACAGGACAGGATTAGATACACGGCTCAGCAGACAGTATCACACAGGATAGGATTAGATACACAGCTCAGCAGATAGTATCACACAGGACAGGATTAGATACACGGCTCAGCAGACAGTATCACACAGGAGAGGATTAGATACACGGCTCAGCAGACAGTATCACACAGGATAGGATTAGATACACAGCTCAGCAGACAGTATCACACAGGATAGGATTAGATACACGGCTCAGCAGACAGTGTCACACAGGATAGGATTAGATACATGGCTCAGCAGACAGTATCACACAGGATAGGATTAGATACATGGCTCAGCAGACAGTATCACACAGGATAGGATTAGATACATGGCTCAGCAGATAGTATCACACAGGAGAGGATTAGATACACCGCTCAGCAGATAGTATCACACAGGATAGGATTAGATACACAGCTCAGCAGACAGTATCACACAGGATAGGATTAGATACACGGCTCAGCAGACAGTATCACACAGGATAGGATTAGATATACGGCTCAGCAGACAGTATCACACAGGATAGGATTAGATACACGGCTCAGCAGACAGTATCACACAGGATAGGATTAGATACACAGCTCAGCAGACAGTATCACACAGGATAGGATTAGATACACAGCTCAGCAGACAGTATCACACAGGATAGGATTAGATATACGGCTCAGCAGACAGTATCACACAGGATAGGATTAGATACAGGCTCAGCAGACAGTATCACACAGGATAGGATTAGATACACGGCTCAGCAGACAGTATCACACAGGATAGGATTAGATACACAGCTCAGCAGATAGTATCACACAGGACAGGATTAGATACACGGCTCAGCAGACAGTATCACACAGGAGAGGATTAGATACACGGCTCAGCAGACAGTATCACACAGGATAGGATTAGATACACAGCTCAGCAGACAGTATCACACAGGATAGGATTAGATACACGGCTCAGCAGACAGTGTCACACAGGATAGGATTAGATACACGGCTCAGCAGACGGTATCACACAGGATAGGATTAGATACACAGCTCAGCAGACAGTATCACACAGGATAGGATTAGATACATGGCTGAGCAGACAGTATCACACAGGATAGGATTAGATACAGGCTCAGCAGACAGTATCACACAGGATAGGATTAGATACAGGCTCAGCAGACAGTATCACACAGGATAGGATTAGATACACAGCTCAGCAGACAGTATCACACAGGATAAGATTAGATACACAGCTGGGCAGACAGTATCACACAGGATAGGATTAGATACACAGCTCAGCAGACAGTATCACACAGGATAGGATTAGATACACGGCTCAGCAGACAGTATCACACAGGACAAGATTAGATACACAGCTGGGCAGACAGTATCCTGCATGATAGACTTAGATACACTTGTTAAACAGTACAGAAGTGGCTTAGATACATAGCTCAGCAGGTAGTATCCAGATCAGGATAATAATCTTAGATACACCATGCAGTTGTTGATGTGGAGATCTGAGCATGCGACTCTCAGCATTCAGTGATGTTGGAGTATTGGTGTCTCGGTGGGGGGAGATGCGAGGGTCTCTTCCCACCTCCGTTACCCTCATGATAATTATGACTTGGAATCTGCTGACTGGATGTTCTCTGTGTAATTAAATGAGATATAGTCTCCATTATCTCCATTATCTCCTCCCGTCTGTTCCCTCGCTCTCTCCATGCACATGTCCCTATAAACAAAAGGCTGTGTGTCGGAGGGAGGAGAGGGGGACGCAAAAATTCTCACGCTGTCACCGGCAATGCTGGGCCGCAGCTGATGAGGAGCCATGAGAAGGATGAAGCACGGAGCGGGCCCAATCTGGAGCAATTATTCATCAGGGGGCTTTATGAAAACTCCATATGGGTCAGGTTGCAAATCCAGATAATTCACTTTTACGAGTCATGAATTTTTGTTTTTATTGTGAAAACCTTTTAAAAAAATAAATAAATGGCCACATGCACAGGTATATTTCTAACAGCATGTTCAGAGGAGACGTCAGGCCATTAAAGGGAATCTGTCAGCAGGTTTTTGCTACCTCATCGGGGATCAGCATAATGTAGGTAAAGAGAAGCTGAATCCAACGATGTATCACTTAGATTACTGGGTGCAGCCGTTCTCACACAATCAGAGTTCTTAGATGTAACATGAAGCAGAGCTGAGAAAGCTAACCCCACCCACACCACAGCTTCCCCTGTCTACACCAGAGATGACCCCGCCCACGCCACAGCTTCCCCCGCCTACACCAGAGATGACCCCGCCCACACCACAGCTTCCCCCGCCTACACCAGAGATGACCCCCGCCCACACCACAGCTTCCCCCGCCTACACCAGAGATGACCCCGCCCACACCACAGCTTCCCCCGCCTACACCAGAGATGACCCCGCCCACACCACAGCTTCCCCCGCCTACATCAGAGATGACCCCCACCCACACCACAGCTTCCCCCGCCTACACCAGAGATGACCCCGCCCACACCACAGCCTCCCCCGCCCACACCAGAGATGACCCCGCCCACACCACAGCTTCCCCCGCCTACACCAGAGATGACCCCGCCCACACCACAGCTTCCCCCGCCTACACCAGAGATGACCCCGCCCACACCACAGCTTCACCACCTACACCAGAGATGACCCCGCCCACACCACAGCTTCCCCCGCCTACACCAGAGATGACCCCGCCCACACCACAGCTTCCCCCGCCTACACCAGAGATGACCCCCACCACAGCTTCCCCCGCCTACACCAGAGATGACCCCCACCACAGCTTCCCCCGCCTACACCAGAGATGACCCCCACCACAGCTTCCCCCGCCTACACCAGAGATGACCCCGCCCACACCACAGCTTCCCCCGCCTACACCAGAGATGACCCCCACCCACACCACAGCTTCCCGCGCCTACACCAGAGATGACCCCGCCCACACCACAGCTTCCCGCGCCTACACCAGAGATGACCCCGCCCACACCACAGCTTCCCCCGCCTACACCAGAGATGACCCCCACCCACACCACAGCTTCCCCCGCCTACACCAGAGATGACCCCCACCCACACCACAGCTTCCCGCGCCTACACCAGAGATGACCCCGCCCACGCCACAGCTTCCCCCGCCTACACCAGAGATGACCCCGCCCACACCACAGCTTCCCCCGCCTACACCAGAGATGACCCCCGCCCACACCACAGCTTCCCCCGCCTACACCAGAGATGACCCCGCCCACACCACAGCTTCCCCCGCCTACACCAGAGATGACCCCGCCCACACCACAGCTTCCCCCGCCTACATCAGAGATGACCCCCACCCACACCACAGCTTCCCCCGCCTACACCAGAGATGACCCCGCCCACACCACAGCCTCCCCCGCCCACACCAGAGATGACCCCGCCCACACCACAGCTTCCCCCGCCTACACCAGAGATGACCCCGCCCACACCACAGCTTCCCCCGCCTACACCAGAGATGACCCCGCCCACACCACAGCTTCACCACCTACACCAGAGATGACCCCGCCCACACCACAGCTTCCCCCGCCTACACCAGAGATGACCCCGCCCACACCACAGCTTCCCCCGCCTACACCAGAGATGACCCCCACCACAGCTTCCCCCGCCTACACCAGAGATGACCCCCACCACAGCTTCCCCCGCCTACACCAGAGATGACCCCCACCACAGCTTCCCCCGCCTACACCAGAGATGACCCCGCCCACACCACAGCTTCCCCCGCCTACACCAGAGATGACCCCCACCCACACCACAGCTTCCCGCGCCTACACCAGAGATGACCCCGCCCACACCACAGCTTCCCGCGCCTACACCAGAGATGACCCCGCCCACACCACAGCTTCCCCCGCCTACACCAGAGATGACCCCCACCCACACCACAGCTTCCCCCGCCTACACCAGAGATGACCCCCACCCACACCACAGCTTCCCGCGCCTACACCAGAGATGACCCCGCCCACACCACAGCTTCCCGCGCCTACACCAGAGATGACCCCGCCCACACCACAGCTTCCCCCGCCTACACCAGAGATGACCCCGCCCACACCACAGCTTCCCGCGCCTACACCAGAGATGACCCCGCCCACACCACAGCTTCCCCCGCCTACACCAGAGATGACCCCCACCCACACCACAGCTTCCCGCGCCTACACCAGAGATGACCCCGCCCACACCACAGCTTCCCGCGCCTACACCAGAGATGACCCTGCCCACACCACAGCTTCCCCCGCCTACACCAGAGATGACCCCGCCCACACCACAGCTTCCCGCGCCTACACCAGAGATGACCCCGCCCACACCACAGCTTCCCCCGCCTACACCAGAGATGACCCCCACCCACACCACAGCTTCCCGCGCCTACACCAGAGATGACCCCGCCCACACCACAGCTTCCCGCGCCTACACCAGAGATGACCCCGCCCACACCACAGCTTCCCGCGCCTACACCAGAGATGACCCCGCCCACACCACAGCTTCCCCCGCCTACACCAGAGATGACCCCGCCCACACCACAGCTTCCCCCGCCTACACCAGAGATGACCCCCACCCACACCACAGCTTCCCGCGCCTACACCAGAGATGACCCCGCCCACACCTCAGCTTCCCCCGCCCACACCTCAGCTTCCCCCGCCCACACCAGAGATGACCCCACCCACACCACAGCTTCCCCCGCCTACACCAGAGATGACCCCGCCCACACCACAGCTTCCCCCGCCTACACCAGAGATGACCCCGCCCACACCACAGCTTCCCCCGCCTACACCAGAGATGACCCCGCCCACACCACAGCTTCCCCCGCCTACACCAGAGATGACCCCGCCCACGGCAGGCTCTCCATATACAATGTCCATACACAGTGAGGTGCTTAGTTGCAGGACTAGTCCGGCAATGTTAATCTCTTAGTGATGAATCCTTCACAGTTAGCTAACAACCGCACGCACTTTGACAAGTGACACATCCCTGACGTCTGTGTTTTAGCCTCTGTTTCATCATTTACATCATTTATGACTCATCCCATTCAAAATACACAGCACAAAATGTAGTTCCCATGGGGATTGTGTCCTCTAAGCAAGGATCTAAGATCTGTAATTATGATGATGAGAGGGATTACCCCATTGTAAATATGAGCAATGAGTCGTCTGAGACGCAGGTATACGGCTTTCTTTGTGGGCTGAGCTCCGCCTGAACTTCTCGGGATGACATCAACAATGCCTGACGCGGGCGCCCTGATGATGTCCTCTGCACTCACTGAAGATGGGGCCGGTGACCACACAGCGCGTCTGCGCAGGTGCCGGAAGACGTGCACTTCCTGATGTTTTTTTCTACACTGACATATGCAGTGGAAATAGACGCTGATATCAGCGCGTGCTGTGTATTTACAATGGGGGGAGTCATAAATGATGAAGCAGCTGGTATTTGATTGATAATTAAAGGGGTTGTCCACTACTTTATACGATCCCCCAATGTATCCCCCCGGGGCCCCTAAGACTTTTTGTAAATACTTTATGTTGCAGATAACGCCTGTGAGGGGCGCTATCGGTGGCCGCTCACAGGCATCACGTGACCCCCGGCTGCAGCCGGCTCTGACATCCGCCGACGTCACGACAAGTCCAGGCTGCAGCCGGGGGTCTCTGAGCGCCGCTCAGAGGCAGAAAAGGCACCGCAAGGTATTTACAAAAACACTTCTGGGCCCCGGGGGAATACATTGGGGGGTTCATATAAAGTAGTGGACAACTTCTTTAACTTTAAACAAAGTAGATATGTTTTATTGGTATGAATGTCACTGCACTGCACTTTATTAGAAAGTTATTTCTATGTATTCGTCACTCACTGTGGGCCGATCATGGTGGAATATTGTGAATATTTCTTATGTAATCATTGTTTGATGATTTAAATATCCTGTATGTGACGCGCCCCCTGGGCCAGTGCTGTTTGGGGATTACCCGGAGCCGGATCAGATGGGGGTTGTAGTCTCCGAGTGGCGGCGACCCGGTCCGTGCCCAGGGTGTCAAACTCAGTGTGTGGCAGTCTTGATAGATGTTATTGATGTTCTTAGTGTCGACTACGCCACCCGTTGATTTGCGGTCAAAAGGCCGCCGCTGCAGAAGGGTCCGCTGAGGCTGGTGGTATGTGTGCAGCTGTGGTAGTATAACCCCCAACGGGAGGGGTATAGCCTCAGGGGGTCAGATGTAGAGGATGGTGGTTGTGAAGGTGCAGGATGATCAAGCAAGAAGACTCAGAGTCGGGCTGTGCAGTTCAGGGGTTTTTACTTACGGGTGTTCTTATGGTCACTCTGGCCTGAAGCGACCACCCGAGCTGTGCTGCGTCCACCAGGTCCTGGACTCGGCCAACCCCCAAGCAATTCTGGAGCGTGGTCCTGAGCTCCTTTCTGACTGTCCTTTCTACTGGCCGTTCCCACCAGGGATCCACTTATGTCCGGCTCCCTCGGGTCTCTTGTTGGTCAAGCCTCCTCTGGGCTCCCTGACCCTATGCTTGGTATGCCTTTCTAGTGGATTTGGTGAGGGTCGTGGCAGATCCTGCCCACGACCTCCGGTTCCTGGCTAAGGTGTGCTTTTCTCTCTGCCAGCTTGGGATCCGGTACCCTGGGTGCCAACCCTTCACCCTGCTGTTTGTATTCTGGGGTCTTGGGGTTCCTTCTTCTTCTCTCTGGGTCCTTCTGACTCCTCTCTCTCTCTCAGACTTGGCCTTGGAGCTGGGCCCAGCCGGAACCACAACTCCCTGTCAGCCCTTCTGGCTGAGCTTCTCTGCTCTGCTCCTCAGGCTAAACTCTGACAGACTGACCCTGATCTAAGATGGTGCCCACCTTATATACTCCCTCTATGTGTGAGCTCAGGTGACCAGCACCCAATGAGCTCCTATCTTTACCCAGACTACTCCCCCTATCTGCCCCTACACTACTGGGATGTTCCACCCCCCTCCCACTCCAGCCAGGGACAGACACTGTCGTACCTGCACATATATTGGTGGGAGTACCGTCGGTCTGTCCCCCGGAAATGGGATGTATGTAGTGTATGCAGCTATCTGAGCTCAGTCCCACACTCCATCCTTACCCGGGAGTGGAATACCACACCTCTGGCTTGAGGTGTAATACCCCTGTAGCAGCCGAGTCCTCAGGGTGCTACATTCCCCCCTGGTAAATCACAGCACGTCCTCGGGCTGTAAGGGAATAAAACATCCATAAACATACAATTTTTTTTTTTCATAACAACATAAACATATAAAACATTATATATATATTTCTGCAGCAATAAACTTTTTCATAATAAACATTCTTGTAAACTTTCTTGTTCCTCCGGCCACGGTGCAACTTGTGACCGGGTAAAGTGCGACAGTCTCTTGTAGAATAACAACAGTTTCCTATAAAACCAGTAGGGGGCGCCTTAAAAAGCGCAACTATATACAAGGGGAAATATGGCCGCTCTCAGTCCTCGGCCAGGTATTAGGAAAGGAATGACCGCTCTCAGTCCTCGGTCAGTGGGAATAGGGACACACGGGTTTCAGTTCAATTTGCTGGTCCCAACGGGGACTATATTTTAACTAGCAGCAGTAACAGTTCTTATACCCTGACGGGTAACTATGTACAGTCTCTTTACCGTACTTTAATGACGGCGTACTCCTGCTCCTCCTTCAGACCCGTCCGGATCCTCTTGCTCCTCTTCACACCGTAGTTCCTCCTCCGTCAGCCGGTGTACATGGAGGGCGTAGGGTCCTTTGGCACACTTGTGCCGGGTGAACGTGACCTCGTCCCCTACATATAGGTCACGACCTCTGTGTCCCTCCGGCAGATGGGACTCGACGTCTCTTCTGGTCAAGAAGACGTCGCCGGGGGTGTGGTGATCTCTTATGAAGCCCCACCCGTGCTGCATTTGGAATTTAATCACAGTCCCGGTGGCACGGGGACCATGAGCTGCACGGGGGTTCCTCCTGGTCCTGCTCTTCTGCCCTGCGCTCTGTTCCTGCAGCCGCTGCTCACGGACCCGCCTCTCTCTCCGTTCTTGCTCGAAGACTGCCAACTGCTGGCGGCAGCACTCCACACGCTCCGCTGCGGCTGCCCGAGTTTCCTGAGTGAACCCCATGAGGTCTCCTCCGGTGGGGTCCCACTCGAACTGCGCTTCTTCCAGCGGGAGCGGGGTCCTCTTAACGGGCTTCGGAGCCGGAATCAGGGGCTCGCACAGGGGCCTTGCTTTTTGGAGTTCCAGTTGGTAGTACTCCGGTGGCCATCTAAAGGGCTGCCCATCCGGGCACGTATGCTGGGCAAATAGGTCTTCACCCAGGTGTGGCGCTGTGGATGTTGAGGGCGCGGTGGTGGTAGCGGCGCCCGGGTTCGCCAGGCCTTGCGACCAGGCCTGGGGTACCCTGAACGTAAAGGGCACCGTGAAGACGGCGGCGCCCGGGGTTACTTGGCCCAGCGACCAGGCCGGTGGCTCAGTGGAGGTAGAGGGCGCTGTTGGTACTGCGGCGCCCGGGGGTACTAGACCTTGCGACTAGGCCGGTGGTGTTTCCTGCTTTGCCGCGCTCAGGGTTGAGGCGCGTGACGTCACAGGGGTCGCGGCCGCGGCTTCTGCTTGAGGCATTGTCTGGAGCGGTGACGATGCAGCGACGGGCACGGCAGGGGGAATTTCGGGCTCTGCGACGGGGAGCTGGGGCAGGCACGCGGTTTCTCGGCTCGGGGTAGTGACGTCCCCTTTACCTGCCTCCATCTGTTCAGCTCCCTCTTCGGCGCCGTCTCCGGCCTTCACTCCTCCTGCACCATCCTCAGAGGCGGTCTGTCTCCTCGTCTCGGGTGGCGTGCTTCGCTGGCGGGTTCTTGCCTGCAGGGCCATCTCTCGGCTCCACTCCGTCAGCGTTTCTCGCTGCACCTGGGCCATCCTCCGTGCGAGGCGCTCCAGCTCGGTCTGCGCACACTCCCGGTCTCGGGGGAGCTGTGCCAGGATCTCCACTAAGCCTAGTGGGGTTGTTGCTTGCAGCAGGCTCCTGACCACAGGGTCGGTGCTGCCTGACTCTCCTTCCATCTCCGGGTACGACTTCTCCGGAGTCCTCTCCAGACTTCTTGTCTCCGGGTGCGCTCTCTCCAGACTCCTCCAGGCTGCACCCATCTTCGCTCTCTTGTTCTGTCTCCGCCCACATCGAAGGTGGTCCCGGGGCAACTTTGTGATTGTCAGTTCCAGGGGCAGTTCTCTCACGCTGATGGACATCTCCAGCATCACAGTCTCCGTTGGTGGGGGCGGTTTCCGCTTTTGGCGCCATTCCTTGACCTGGCCCACGATGGGAGGTGACCTCTTGCCACCCTCTGGCACGCCCATAATGGCGTCTGCTCTTCCAAGGCGGGAAATCTTCTGGAAATGGCGGGAAAAAGCTGCAGATGGCGGGCAAGCGGCGGGAAACGATCCGTGATGGCGTCCCATGGCGGGGACCCTCGGGAACCGGCGGGAGACTTCTTCTTGAGGTAAATTTGAACTTTTCTTCAGGCACGCAGTACCCGGTGGTTGTGGGCACGAAATCCTGCCGACTACGCCAAAGTTGACGCGCCCCCTGGGCCAGTGCTGTTTGGGGATTACCCGGAGCCGGATCAGATGGGGGTTGTAGTCTCCGAGTGGCGGCGACCCGGTCCGTGCCCAGGGTGTCAAACTCAGTGTGTGGCAGTCTTGATAGATGTTATTGATGTTCTTAGTGTCGACTACGCCACCCGTTGATTTGCGGTCAAAAGGCCGCCGCTGCAGAAGGGTCCGCTGAGGCTGGTGGTATGTGTGCAGCTGTGGTAGTATAACCCCCAACGGGAGGGGTATAGCCTCAGGGGGTCAGATGTAGAGGATGGTGGTTGTGAAGGTGCAGGATGATCAAGCAAGAAGACTCAGAGTCGGGCTGTGCAGTTCAGGGGTTTTTACTTACGGGTGTTCTTATGGTCACTCTGGCCTGAAGCGACCACCCGAGCTGTGCTGCGTCCACCAGGTCCTGGACTCGGCCAACCCCCAAGCAATTCTGGAGCGTGGTTCTGAGCTCCTTTCTGACTGTCCTTTCTACTGGCCGTTCCCACCAGGGATCCACTTATGTCCGGCTCCCTCGGGTCTCTTGTTGGTCAAGCCTCCTCTGGGCTCCCTGACCCTATGCTTGGTATGCCTTTCTAGTGGATTTGGTGAGGGTCGTGGCAGATCCTGCCCACGACCTCCGGTTCCTGGCTAAGGTGTGCTTTTCTCTCTGCCAGCTTGGGATCCGGTACCCTGGGTGCCAACCCTTCACCCTGCTGTTTGTATTCTGGGGTCTTGGGGTTCCTTCTTCTTCTCTCTGGGTCCTTCTGACTCCTCTCTCTCTCTCAGACTTGGCCTTGGAGCTGGGCCCAGCCGGAACCACAACTCCCTGTCAGCCCTTCTGGCTGAGCTTCTCTGCTCTGCTCCTCAGGCTAAACTCTGACAGACTGACCCTGATCTAAGATGGTGCCCACCTTATATACTCCCTCTATGTGTGAGCTCAGGTGACCAGCACCCAATGAGCTCCTATCTTTACCCAGACTACTCCCCCTATCTGCCCCTACACTACTGGGATGTTCCACCCCCCTCCCACTCCAGCCAGGGACAGACACTGTCGTACCTGCACATATATTGGTGGGAGTACCGTCGGTCTGTCCCCCGGAAATGGGATGTATGTAGTGTATGCAGCTATCTGAGCTCAGTCCCACACTCCATCCTTACCCGGGAGTGGAATACCACACCTCTGGCTTGAGGTGTAATACCCCTGTAGCAGCCGAGTCCTCAGGGTGCTACATATGTGCATTCCCATAATGAGAAAGGTTCTCACTACGGAACCCAAACTTCGCCATGATGGGCCATTAAACTGCACTTTTTTTACACTGTGAATGGTGTGCTGCCTCCTGTTTTTTTTAATTATATTGAAGGTTGTTCTTTACCGGGGAGGCTCTGCACCCAATTACCAGGTGCTAATGCTGCTTAATAATAATAATAATAATAATAATAATAATCTTTATTTATATAGCACCAACATATTCCGCAGCACTTTACAATTAAGCGGGGACATGTACATGCAATAAATTCAATACAATTTAAACAGTTACATCAGGAGTGAGGTCCCTGCTCGCAGGCTGCTGCTTCTATTTTTTGCTTTTTATATATATATATATATATATATGTGTATATATATATATATGAAGTTCTATTGCTTTTTTGACAGTTCTTGACGCTCCAATTCCAAAATGGCCGTCTTCATCTATCTCCCCATAGCAATGCATGTACTGGCCGTAGTCGGCGACAGGTGTTTCTGTCTATTAATTAGTCGGACACGCTGAGGATTTATAAAGACGTCTTATATTCAGCAAACAAACTAAACTTCCCATTGTACTTGCACGGACTAAATGAAGAGCAAGGGTGTAAAGAGATTATATGGTCGGACAATGGAGTTAACACTTATAATAGGAGGACGCCCAGTGACCTGGGGCTGCAGGAACCTTTAGGGGTCCTGGGACCAACTATGCCATTTCGGCTTCCTATAATGCAGGGGGTTAGCGGGATTATTTTGGTTGGTTACTCCATCTGTTTTTTGAAAAGTGCGATCATTATATCAGACCTGGGAAGAGCAGCGCCACCTATGGAGAAGTAATTTGTTCACTGACTGAACCTTTCAGCCCCCTGCCCTGCCTTCTCATACAATCGGCCGCGGTCAAGGCACACCGCATACTTTCTAAATGATTCACTCCCTGCAAAGAAGGGGCACGGGCCATGTTCTCCTTTGACTAAACTCTATAGTCACTTACACGATTCCCTTTATTCACTTTTCTATATACCAAGAATTCATAGACACTCCTAACTGGCATGGGTTTTTTTTTTTTTTTTTTTTACATATATATTTTTTTAATTTAGATTTTATTTCATCATAGAAATGTTTCTATAATGTGCAAAAGTATCAAAAACTAACCAATGGAATAAAATATTTTATGTAAAAAAAAAAGTCTAAAGCTTTTGAACAAAAAATTGATGAATTATTCTAAGTAAATAAGGAATAAACAAATCAACCAAAAAGCCATTTCAGTGGAAAAATGTCTTTTTTTTTTTTTTTTTTAAGAAAAACTACATGCACAGCTGCGTACATCACTGGTGATCATATACAGGTGCTTCTCACAGAATTAGAATATCATCAAAAAGTTCATTTATTTCAGTTCTTCAATTCAAAAAGTGAAACTCATATGTTATATAGAGTTATTACAGACAGAGGGATCTATTGATGATTATGGCTTACAGCCAATGAAAACACAAAAGTCATTATCTCAGTAAATTAGAATAATTAACAAAAAACACCTGTAAAGGCTCCCTACGCATTTAAAAAGGTCTCTTAGTCTGTTTCAGTAGGCTCCACAATCATGGGGAAGACTGCTGACTTGACAGATGTCCAGAAGGCAGTCATTGACACACTCCACAAGGTCCCAGAGTCTGGAGGAAGAGTGGAGAGGCCACAATCCAAGCTGTTTGAGGTCTAGTGTGAAGCTTCCACAATCAGTGATGGTTTGGGGGGCCATGTCATCTGCTGGTGGAGGTCCACTGTGTTTTATCAAGACCAAAGTCAGCGCAGCCGTCTACCAGGACATTTTAGAGCACTTCATGCTTCCCTCTGCCGACAAGCTTTTTGCAGATGGAAATGTGATTCTCCAGCAGGACTTGGCCCCTGTGCACACTGCCAAAAGTACCAATACCTGGTTTACACACAACAGTATCACTGTGCTTGATTGGCAGCAAACTCGCCTGACCTTAACCCCATAGAGAATCTATTATAGAGAATCTATGGGGTATTGTCAAGAGGAAGATGAGAGACACCAGACCCAACAATGCAGACGAGCTGAAGGCTGCTATCAAAGCCACCTGGGCTTCCATAACCCCTCAGCAGCCACAGGCTGATCACCTCCATGCCACATTGCCGCATTGATGCAGTAATTGATGCAAAAGGAGCCCGACCAAGTATTGAGGACATTTACTGAACAGACATTTCAGTAGGACATTTCGGATATTAAAATCATTTTTCAAGCTGTTGTTATAAAGTATTCTAATTTACTGAGATAATGACTTTTGTGTTTTCATTGGCTGTAATCCATAATCATCAACATTAACAGAAATAAACACGTGAAATCGATCCCTCTGTGTGTAATGACTCTATATAATAGATCCCTCTGCGTGTAATGACTCTATATAATAGATCCCACCGTGTGTAATGACTCTATATAATAGATCACTCTGTGTGTAATGACTATATAATAGATCACTCTGTGTGTAATGACTCTATATAATAGATCCCTCTGTTTGTAATGACTCTATATAATAGATCGCTCTGTGTGTAATGACTATATAATAGATCCCTCTGTGTGTAATGAATCTATATAATAGATCCCTCTGTGTGTAATGACTCTATATAATAGATCGCTCTGTGTGTAATGACTCTATATAATAGATCACTCTGTGTGTAATGACTCTATATAATAGATCCCTCTGTGTGTAATGACTCTATATAATAGATCCCTCTGTGTGTAATGACTCTATATAATAGATCCCTCTGTGTGTAATGACTCTATATAATAGATCACTCTGTGTGTAATGACTCTATATAATAGATCACTCTGTGTGTAATGACTCTATATAATAGATCACTCTGTGTGTAATGACTCTATATAATAGATCCCTCTGTGTGTAATGACTCTATATAATAGATCACTCTGTGTGTAATGACTCTATATAATATAGGAGTTTCACTTTTTGTATTGAAAAAATGAAATAAATTAACTTTTTAATGATATTCTAATTTAGTGAGAAGCACCTGTAGCTACCTGCATAACCAAGTAGGCACAGAAAATTACACATTTTTCCAGAACCCTATGGTTAATGGGAAATTAAATATTGGGAGTAACTTGTGTCACCCCTGAACTTTCGTAGTATCATTGGAGTTTGCCTTTAAAGGGAACCTGTCACTTGTCATAAATATGTATTTTTTTTACCTGGTGTAAATGCCGCTGTTCTCCTGAATCCGGCGATGTTTTTCTTTTGTTCCTGCGTTTCTCGGTTCCTGAGATTTAGCCTCTTATTTCCTGTGTATAAGTTTAGTATTTTAGCCAACTGGGTGTGGTCATCAACAAGAGTTGAGGACCACACCCATTTAGCTGACAAGACTAGATTTAGATACAGGAAAGAGGAGGCCATATCTCAGGAACAGAGAGTCAAAGGTAGAAAAGAAAAACATCACCGGATTCAGGAGAACAGCGGCATTTACACCAGGTAAAAAAAAATACATATTTGTAGCAAGTGACAGGTTCCCTTTAAATTGCAAATTTTATATTATTGAAAAATTAAATTGAATTTTTGAAAATATTAATGAAATTACAAGATTTTTTTTTAAATTGATATTTTTTAAAAAAATAAAGTTAAAATTGTAACATGACCCGTTTCTGCGCTTATTGGACATAATAATAAGGGAATAAATTGTAATAAAAAAAAAAAGTGTAGAAAGCATTACAAAAATCACCCAATAAAAAAAATAAACAAGATAAACTAAAACTACAGATCTTCACGAACTGTTCACTTTAAACTAGAGCATGTGGTGATTTACTCATAGCAATGCAGACGGAGACCTGACCTGCCATTTTGGCAGAGGCCTGATGGGAGTATAGAGGTGATAGTTTTAATCTGATTACACAGCATAACAGGTCTGTATGAAGGTTGGGACACCGTTTCTCTAAGTTTTCTCTTTCACACAGGGGGTGAAAGGCATAAGCTCGGTGGAAAAGGGCCTTTTCTTTCTTCTCGGCAGGTCGCTTTTGAAGCCAGCTGCGCCAGTGTTAAACTGAGAAAGAAAAATGAAAAAGAATTGAACAAAAGATAGAAGCCCGACGAAGAGTAAGAAAGAGGACAGGATATTAGATCTTTCCTTTAATGATCGCCCACAAATCTAGATATCAATGGTTCACATACTGTCATGCCGGCCATGGGCGAGGGCATCAAAGACGGCTCCCATGCTTGTATTCATGGCTTCATCTATAGCAGTGGTGATGACAAAATAGAGGGCGTATAAGCCAAGGAATAGATAAGATTATTCCGAAATTTCTAAAGTACGCAAGATCCTGGGGGCATATTATTAGGGACCTGAGATACTGATGAGACAAGAAGCTGGCTTTAACCACTTAAATATCTGCCAGTCCCTTACAGCGGCATATAAGTGTCGCGGTCCTGGTGAAGCATCTGTTTGGGCACAGTGTCCTCCCTCCTGCTCGGTGGGATCACAGACTGCCTATGGGGTACCTAGGAGATGGTGATTTATACTATGTACTCATTATAGTATCACAGGTTTGGGGAACTAAACAACAAAGTAAAAATAAAAAGGTTTAAAAAAAAAAAATACATAGCATTTTTTTCCAAAAAATTTTGGAAAAAAAAAAAAAAAGCCTATTTGATATTGTAGCGTCCGTAAAAGTCAGATTTATGAAAATATAAAATTATTTAACCCATAAAAGGTAAAAGTGAGAAAATAAAATCCAAATGCCAGAATTGCTGGGGGAGGGTGGGGGATTTTGTGGACGCTTCATGTCCTCCAAATAAATGTAATACAAAGCGATCCAAACATTATACAGTATATACCCCAAAAATGATACCAATAAAGAGTACAAGTCCTGTTAGAGGTCCATCGATGGAAAAATGAAAAAAAAAAAGTTTCAGGTATTACTACTTTTTTTATACAAACTTATTAATTTTTTTAAACTACTAAAAAAACTATAAAAAATAGTTATCGCTGTAATTGTACAGGAGAAAAAATGTTACTATAAAAGTAAAACCCAAAAATGTTGTTTTGTTTTTTGCACCATTTCACCGTGCTTGGAATATATCTCTGATTCTCTGTACATTATATGATGTAGTGAATGGTGTCAATCAAAACGACAACTTGTCCTGTAAAAAACAATGTCGCTGCAAAATATGTAGAACAAAAAGTTATGGCTTTTGGAAGAAGTGGAGAGGAAAAAAAAAAAAGAACAAACCCATAAAAATAATAATTGTCTGCGTCCTTCAGGAGTTAATGTGGCTTACATCTCGTATATATGAACTTTTATACCTGCAGTAATCCAAATTCACATATTCCCAACATTAAAAAGCCAGCTTTTACCATCTACTATGAATTGATTGGCTATAGTATGATATCATCAATCATCACGTGTCTTTCATGTACAGTAGCGACCAAAAGTTTTGTTTTTTGTTTTTTTAAAGTGTGATTCCTTCTGTCTGGTTGTTGTGACGCCATTTTCTTGGTGATTTTAGTAAAGTGGAAGCAAATAGTTGTCAGCCATAAGGACAAAAATAGTGTTTGACATTGTTTTATCCCTTTATGTGTTAGGTTCCAGCAGTTGCTGGGCCAAATGTTTTGCATATTTTGTCACGAGTAGTCGAATTTTGCCTAACTTTTTTTTATGTGTGTGTTTTGAGGTTAAAACATGGTAAAGACAAAGCCAAATGTATCACCAGATGTCAGGAAGCTTCTTATTCTGAGTGAAGTCAGGCAAAAGCCAAAAAGAGGAGCTATGGAATTCACCTGTACTCAGAGTCAAGTGTCAGGTATATTAAAGAAAGAAAAATAAGGTTATGGGACAGCTGACAAACCTAGAAGTGGACGACCAAGGAGAACTTCCTCCAGAGTTGATCACATTATTAAGAATAAGTCAATATCTGATGTCCGTAAAAGTGCTGTACAGATTTCACACGACATGAACGAAGAATATGGGGTCAAAGTGAGTCGCCAAAAGGTGGTGCGGTGGCTAAGAGCAGTAGGGCTGAAGGCACGAGGTCCAGTCAAGAAGCCTTTCATCTCTGCAAAGAACCGGAAGGTCCGACTTCAGTTTGCCAAAGAACACGGCCAATGGCAATAGACAGATAGGTGTAAGGTGTTGTGGTCGGATGAATCCAAGTTCAATCTATTTGTTAGTGATGTCAAGCACTATATATACCACCTAATTGGATAACGTAATGATGTAAACACCTACAGTGAAACATGGTGGTGGCAATGTCATGGTTTGGGGCTGCTTTTCTGCATCTGCCATTAACAGTTTGCGTAGAATTGATGGAAATATGAATGCTACCATGTAGAAGGATATACTGGAGGTTGTAATGCTGCCACATGATAAAACCAAAGTAGGCAGGGGATGGAAATTCCAGCAAGACAATGATCCTAAACACACATCCAATTTAATCAAAAATTGATTAGCAAAGAACAATGTTCGCCTGTTGCAATGGCCAAGCCAATCACCTGATTTACACCCTATAGAGCTCCTTTGAGATGAGTTAGGGCGACGAGTTGGGGCCCGTACCCAGAGCAATAAAGATGAATTGTCTGAAGATTTTCAAATGGAATGGAGCAAGATCCCTCAAGATGTCTTGAATACCCGAGAGGCTTCAATGCCCCGTCGGTGCAGTGCAGTAATTAAAGCAAGAGGTTATGCTATAAAATACTAAGTTATGGCATTGTAAGCAATGAATTACTCTCTATGTTGTGATCAATAAATAGTAGATGCCAATATTTTGGCAGTCAGTTTTCTTTAATTAAATGACCAGACCTATATTCAAAAGTATTTGGTTAAAATTAAGGTCTTGTATGATGACAACTTCATGCGCTTTCAATTCATTACCAGGAAAATGGCATCACAACAACCAGAGAGAAGGAATCATTCTTTAAAAAAAAATACAAAACTTTTGGTCGTTACTGTAGACTCATTGTCAACAGACCTAGGGGAAATCCAAACAGCGCACCCAGTGGCCGGAGGTAGAACTTAATAGTATTTTATTTCCTGTGTGCTGTGAGGGACAAATTAGTGACTTGGTAAGAAGACCTTCTTCATCCTCTTGTAAACATACAATTACAGTGTTAGAGTTCTGCCTTAATGAATCTCAACTCAATGACTGTAGAAGAAGTATACGACAAAACTGAGGCTGGCAGGAGCCTCTGTGATAATTGGCATTCAGTGCGGGCATATGGTTTTCAGCACTAGTGTTCTCTCCAGTCCTCGCGTGTCATCAACACTTTCCTCTTTGATGTTTGCCAGAGTTTATTAATGTAAAAAAATGCAGAAATTGGGGAGAGGGGAACAGGCTGCCATATGTCTTGCAGAGTGAGTGGGAAAAACACCACTACACGCGGAATATCTGGATCTGCAGATATGGGCATTTATAGCATGTGTGATACAGTCTCAGAGAAGCACACAGCACCACAGTCCCCATCATCACCTGGGGCTACTCAGCTGGTAAATCCCGGAGCCTATTGTCTATACATCAGATATGGGTTCTAAATAGATTGAGAATGCATTAAATGTCAGTCTCAAGAGACCACTTTGTTGCCTCATCATTGATGGGAAACTCTCAGTGTGCCGCTCTCCCCTCAGCGGGCGTGAGAACAAGGTGAGACCCAGCTGTTCCCAGTAATGAACCTGAGCACCTCTCCGGAGAAATAAGGAGAGGGGGCAGGGCCAGCGTCAGCACCCGGCGCACCCGGGCAAATGCCGGGGCCCTGAGCAGGCAGAGGGGCCCACTGGCGGTCACGCACCCCGCTGGGCTATGGGCTGAGGAGAGCGGTGTCAGCGCCCGCCCTTCTCCGCCGCTTGCTCAGGGCCCCGGCAGCTGGATACTTACCTCTCCCCGTGCCTCCGCAGATCCGCTGTCTTCCTGCTCTGCGCTCCCTGTGACGTCTCAGGTCAGAGGGCGCGGTGACGTCTTTACACCGCGCCCTCCCCTGAGCCATCACAGGGAGCGCTGAGCGGGAAGACGCAGACAACGCTGGAGTTCGGACCCGAGCAGCTGCAGCAGGTAGCAGGTGAGGAGAAGGGAGGTGAGTATTTGATTTTTTTTTCTTTAAATGTATGGAGGCATGGGGCAGTATAAAGAGAAGGGGGGGGGGGCATCCTCCATGGGGCATTATAAGGGGGGGGGCCTGTATGGGGCATTATGTGGGGGGTAACAGCCTGCATGGAGCATTAAAAGGGGGGGGCCTGTATGGGGCATTATGTGGGGGGTAACAGCCTGCATGGAGCATTAAAAGGGGGGGGCCTGTATGGGGCATTATGTGGGGGGTAACAGCCTGCATGGAGCATTATAAGGGGGGGACAGCCTGTATGGGGCATTATGTGGGGGGTAACAGCCTGCATGCAGCATTATATGGGGGCCAGTATCCTGTATGGAGCATTATAAGGGGACCGGTATCCTGTATGGAGCGTTATAGGGGGGCCGGTATCCTGTATGGAGCTTTATAAGGGGACCAGTATCCTGTATGGAGCGTTATATGGGGGCCAGTATCCTGTATGGAGCTTTATAAGGGGACCAGTATCCTGTATGGAACGTTATATGGGGGCCAGTATTCCGTATGGAGCCTTATATGGGGGCCAGTATTCCGTATGGAGCCTTATATGGAGGCCAGTATTCCGTATGGAGCCTTATATGCGGGCCAGTATTCCGTATGGGGCCTTATATGGGGGCCAGTATTCCGTATGGAGCCTTATATGGGGGCCAGTATTCCGTATGGAGCCTTACATGGGGGCCAGTATTCCGTATGGAGCGTTATATGGGGGCCAGTATTCCGTATGGAGCCTTATATGGGGGCCAGTATTCCGTATGGAGCCTTATATGGGGGCCAGTATTCCGTATGGGGCCTTATATGGGGGCCAGTATTCCGTATGGGGCCTTATATGGGGGCCAGTATTCCGTATGGAGCCTTATATGGGGGCCAGTATTCCGTATGGAGCCTTATATGGGGGCCAGTATTCCGTATGGAGCCTTATATGGGGGCCAGTATTCCGTATGGAGCCTTATATGGAGGCCAGTATTCCGTATGGAGCCTTATATGGGGGTCAGTATTCCGCATGGAGCCTTATATGGGGGCCAGTATTCCGTATGAAGCGTTATATGGGGGCCAGTATTCCGTATGGAGCCTTATATGGGGGCCAGTATTCTGTGTGGAGCGATTCACCGGTTTCTGAGCTATTGTGGAATTTACAATAGATATCACTCATGTAATGTAAGAAGTGAAATCTTTGCATTGTACTATATATATATACTTATTTATTTATTTCTGCGCCGTATCTCTGCATCATGAATCGTGGTATGTGTTAAAGGGGCCCACTGAGACTCTTTCGCCCGGGGCCCAGAAAAACCTGGAGCCGGCCCTGAGAGGGGGAACTGCACAAGGAATATGGCTGGCACGCTCACTTCTGTGTCCTCTCTTTTCTGTTCTCTGTCCCATGTGCTCTCCCTGTCCTCTCTCTCTCTCTTTTGAACAGTGCGCTTTCTTTCTCCGCCTTCTCTGTTCAGTGTCCTCTTACCTCTCTGTTCTATCTGCTCTTTTTGCCCTCTTTGTTCTCTGTCCCCGTCATTTATGTTCTCTCTAGCTTTCTTCATGCCCTCTGCTCTCTCTCTGTCCTCTATGGTCTCTGTCATCCTTGCTCTCTTATTCCGTCCTCTTTGTCATCTCTGTTCACATAATGTCCTCTCTCTCTATAAATATACAGTGGTGTGAAAAAGTGTTTGCCCCCTTCCTGATTCTTTTGCATGTTTGTCACACTTAAATGTTTCAGATTACAAAACAAGTTTAAATATTAGACAAAGATAACACAAGTAACCACAAAATGAAGGTCTTTATTATTAAGAGAAAAATAAATCCAAACCTACAGGGCCCTGTGTGAAAAAGTGATTGCCCCCTAAACCTAATAACTGGTCGGGCCGCCCTTAGCAGCAACAACTGCAATCAAGCGTTTGCGATAACTGGCAATGAGTCTTTTATAACGCTCTGGAGGAATTTTGGCCACTCATCTTTGCAAAATTGTTTTAATTCAGCCATATTGGAGGGTTTCCGAGCATAAACAGTTTTTTTAAGGTCATGCGACAGCATCTCAATCGGATTAAGGTCAGGACTTTGACTAGGCCACTCTATATTTTGTTTTTCTTAAGCCATTCAGAGGTGGACTTGCTGGTGTGTTTTGGATTATTGTCCTGCTGCATAACCCAAGTGCGCTTCAGCTTGAGGTCACGAACAGATGGCCGGACTTTCTTCTTCAGGATTTCTTAGTAGACAGCAGAATTAATGGTTCCATTTACTACAGCAAGTCTTCAAGGTCCTGAAGCAGCAAAACAGCACCAGAACATCACACTACCACCACCATATTTTACTGTTGGTATGATGTTCCTTTTCTGAAATGCTGTGTTATTTCTACGCCAGATGTAATGGGATACACACTTTCCAAAAAGTTAAACTTTTGTCTCGTCACTCCACAACATATTCTCCCAAAAGTCCTGGTGATCATCAAAATGTTTTCTGGCAAAACTGAGATGAGCCTTTATGTTCTTTTTGCTTTTAGCTCAGCAATGGTTTTTGTCTTGGAACTCTGCCATGCATGCCATTTTTGCCCAGTCTTTCTTATGGTGGTAATGAAAACTGACCTTAACTGAGGCAATTCTTTGGATGTTGTTGTGGGATCTGTTGTGACCTCTTGGATGAGTTGTCGCTGCGCTCTTGGGGTAATTTTGGTCGGCCGGCCACTCCTGGGAAGGTTCAACGCTGTTCCATGTTTTCACCATTTGTGGTTAATGGCTCTCACTGTGGTTGGAGTCCCAAAGCTTTAGAAATGGCTTTATTAAATTTTTTCAGCATGATGTCTAGCTTTTGAGGATCTTTTGGTTTACTTCACTTTGTCAGGCAGGTCCTATTTAAGTGATTTCTTGATTAAGAACAGGTGTGGCAGTAATCAGGCCTGTGTGTGGCTAGGGAAATTGAACTGGGATAAACCACAGTTAATTTAAGTTTTAGGGGGGGTGATAACTTTTTCACACAGGATCCTGTACGTTTGGATTTCTTTTTCCCTTAATAATAAAGACCTTCATTTTAAGACTTCATTTCATGGTTGCAAATCACAAAAGAAAGGTATACAAAGGTCCAGGGCCGGCTCCAGGTTTTTCTGGGCCCCGGGCGAAAGAGTCTCAGTGGGCCCCTTTAACACATACCACGATTCATGATGCAGAGATACGGCGGAGAAATATATATATATATAGTACAATGCAAAGATTTCACTTCTTACATTACATGAGCGATATCTATTGTAAATTCCACAAGAGCTCAGAAACCGGTGAATCGCTCCACACAGAATAGTGGCCCCCATATAAGGCTCCATACGGAATACTGGCCCCCATATAACGCTTCATACGGAATACTGGCCCCCATATTACACTCCATACGGAATACTGGCCCCCATATAAGGCCCCATAAGGAATACTGGCCCCCATATAAGGCCCCATAAGGAATACTGGCCCCCATATAAGGCCCCATACGGAATACTGGCCCCCATATAAGGCTCCATACGGAATACTGGCCCCCATATAAGGCTCCATACGGAATACTGGCCCCCATATAAGGCTCCATACGGAATACTGGCCCCCATATAAGGCTCCATACGGAATACTGGCCCCCATACGGAATACTGGCCCCCATATAAGGCTCCATATGGAATACTGGCCCCCATATAAGGTTCCATACAGAATACTGGCCCCCATATAACGCTCCATACTGAATACTGGTCCCCTTATAAAGCTCCATACAGGATACTGGCCCCCATATAACGCTCCATACAGGATACTGGTCCCCTTATAAAACTCCATACAGGATACTGGCCCCCATATAACGCTCCATACAGGATACCGGTCCCCTTATAACGCTCCATACAGGATACCGGTCCCCTTATAACGCTCCATACAGGATACTGGCCCCCATATAATTCTGCATGCAGGCTGTGCCCCCTTATAATGCTCCATGCAGGCTGTTACCCCCCACATAATGCCCCATACAGGCTGTCCCCCCACGTAATGCCCCATACAGGCCCCCCTTTTAATGCTCCATGCAGGCTGTTACCCCCCACATAATGCTCCACACAGGATGTCACCCCCCCCTCTTTATAATGCCCCATGCAGGATGTCCCCCCCTCTCTTCATAATGCCCCATGCAGGATGTCGCCCGCCCTTCTCTTTATACTGCCCCATGCCTCCATATATTAAAAAAAAAAAAATCAAATACTCACCTCCCTTCTCCTCACCTGCTACCTGCTACCTGCTGCCCGCTGCCCGCTGCTCGGGTCCGAACTCCAGCATTGTCGGCGTCTTCCCGCTCAGCGCTCCCTGTGACGGCTCAGGGGAGGGCGCGGTGTAAAGGCGTCACCGCGCCCTCTGACCTGAGACGTCACAGGGAGCGCAGAGCAGGAAGACAGCTGATCTGCGGAGGCACGGGGAGAGGTAAGTATCCAGCTGCCGGGGCCCTGAGCAAGCGGCGGAGAAGGGCGGGCGCTGACACCGCTCTCCTCAGCCCATAGCCCAGCGGGGTGCGCGACCGCCAGTGGGCCCCTCTGCCTGCTCAGGGCCCCGGCATTTGCCCGGGTGCGCCGGGTGCTGACGCCGGCCCTGCAAAGGACTACAATACTATCAAGTGTAATTCATATATTTTATTACATTCAAATAAAGACAAATAAAAACTAGCAACAAGACGAACACTTAAAAATGTATAAAACATAAATAAAATACAGCTCAGGAGGCCGGAGGGGATGTTCACAATAAATATTAAGCATGGGTCTCCTATAGATAAGATGTATATATTTTTTCTGTGCCAGCCAAATTAGATTACCAATAAATAAATGCACAAGATCACTTCTATTAGCAGCTTAAAATAAATATATGTGTTAAAAAACACAGGAGGTACCAAAAAATCAATATACAGTACAGACCAAAAGTTTGGACACACCTTCTCATTTAAAGATTTTTCTGTATTTTCATGACTTTGAAAATTGTACATTCACACTGAAGGCATCAAAACTATGAATTATCACATGTGGAATTATATACTTGCCAAGAGCGTGCAAAGCAGTCATCAAAGCAAAAGGTGGCTACTTTGAAGAACCTAGAATATAAGACATATTTTCAGTTGTTTCACACTTTTTTGTGAAGTATATAATTCCACATGTGTTAATTCATAGTTTTGATGCCTTCAGTGTGAATGTACAATTTTCAAAGTCATGAAAATACAGAAAAATCTTTAAATGAGAAGGTGTGTCCAAACTTTTGGTCTGTACTGTATATAAATTAACATAAGGTGCTAGTGCAATGAATATATATATATATATATATGACGCGCCCCCTGGGCCATATTCTTCAGTGGGAATATCCGGAGCCGGATCAGATGGGGGTTGTAGTCTTCCGAGTGGCTGTGACCCGGTCCGTGCCCAGGGTGTCAAACTCAGTTGTATGTGGCAGTCCTACAGATGTTATTAAGTTCTTTATTGTCGACTACGCCACCCGTTGTATTGCGGTCACTATGGCCGCCGCTGCAGCAGGGTCCGCTGAGGCTGATGGTGTTGGTGCAGCTTTGGTGGTATAACCCCCAACGGGTGGGGTATAGCCTCAGTGGGTCAGGTGCAGAGGATGGGGGTTGTGGTGGTGCAGCGTAGATGTAAAATGAAGACAGAGTCGGGTTGTGCAGTTTAGGGTATTTACTCACTGCTGATGTTCCGGTCACTCCAGCTTCAAGTGACCACCCGAACCGTGCTGCGTCCACCAGGTCCTGAATCCAGCCAACCCCCAAGCAAGTCCGGAGCGTGACCCTGAGCTCTCCTTCTGTCCTTTCCTCTGGCCGTCCCCACTAGTGATCCACCCAGGTCCAGCTCCCTCGGGCCTTCTGTTGGGAGACCCTTGGCCTTGGGTTCCCTGACCCTCCACGTGGTATGCCTTCGGGGTGGATGTGGTGGGTGGCCGTGGCAGACACTGCCCACGGCCTCCAGTCTCTGGCTAGGGTGTGCTTTTGCCCCCACCAGCTTGGGATCCGGTACCCTTTTGCCAACTCTTCACCCGCTGATGGACCTTGGGTTCTCAGAGTTCCTTTCTTGTTTCCCCCTCTGGGTCTTTCTTGCTTTCTCCTCTCTCTCTCTCTCTGGGGCTGCTCTGCTCCTCTTCCTCCTCTGACTTCTCTCTGCAAAAGGCTGGCAGACTGACCCTGTTCTCTGATGGTGCCCACCTTATATACACCCTCTATGTGTGAGCTCAGGTGACCAGCACCCAATGAGCTCCTATCTTTACCCAGGCTGCTCCCCCTATCTGCCCCTACACTACTGGGATGTACCACCCCCCTCCCACTCCAGCCAGGAACAGACTCGGTCGTACCTGCACATTTCTAAGTGGGAGTACCGTCGGCCTGTTCCTCGGAAATGGGATGTGTGTAGTGCATGCAGCCTACCGAGCTCAGTTCCACACTCCATCCTTACCCGGGAGTGGAATATCACACCTCTGGGTTGAGGTGCAATACCCCTGTAGCAGCCGAATCCTCAGGGTGCTACATTCCCCCCTGGTAAATCACAGCACGTCCTCGGGCTGTAAGAACAAAACACCAAAAACATACAAATTTTTGCATAAACATATAAAACATATAAAATAACATACATTAGCAGCAAAACATTCTTTCTTATAAAACATTCTCGTCGCCTCTGGCTCCTCCTCCGGTCACTGTGCAACGTGTGACCGGGTAAAGTGCGACAGTCTCTCTAGAAAACTGGTTTTCCTATAAAACCGGTAGGGGGCGCTTTAGGACGCGCAACTATATACAGGGATTATGGCCGCTCTCAGTCCTCGGCCAGGTATTGGGGAGGAATGACCGCTCTCAGTCCTCGGTCAGTGGGATTTAGGGAATTACGGGTAACAGTTCACACTTGCTGGTCCCAACGGGGACTATATTTAGCAACAGTAACAGCTTCAGTTCACGGTGCCCCGACGGGCAACTATATACAGCTTCTGCTTCGCTGTACTTAACGACGGCGTCCTCCTGTTCTTGCTTTATGGTTACCTTTGGCTTCAGACCCGTCCGGGTCCTCTTGCTCTTCCTCCTCACACCGCAGCTCTTCCTCCGTCAGACGATGCACATGGAGGGCGTAGGGTCCTTTGGCACACTTGTGCCGGGTGAAGGTGACCTCGTCCCCGATGTAAAGGTCACGACCTCTGTGTCCCTCCGGTAGGTGGGACTCAACGTCTCTCCTCGTCACGAAGACGTCGCCTAGGGTGCGGTGGTCTCGGATGAAGCCCCACCCATGCTGCATGTTAAACTTTATCACAGTCCCGGTGGTGCGGGGACTATGCGCTGCACGGGGGTCTCTCCTGGCCCGGCTCTTCCGCTCCGCGCTCCTTATTTGAGCTTGCTGTTCCCGGACCCGCCTCTCTCTCCGCTCCCTCTCAAAGTCCTCGAGCTGTTGGCGGCAGCACTCAGCACGCTCCGCTGCAGCTGCCCGAGTCTCTTGAGTGAACCCCATGAGATCTTCTCCAGTGGGGTCCCACTCAAACTGCGCTTCTGCTAGCGGGGGCGAGATCCTCTTTACGGGCTTTGGAGCCGGGATCAGGGGTTCATCCAGGGGTCTCTCTCTCCGGAGTCGGGGATGGTGAAACTCCGGTGGCCATATAAATGGCTGCCCATCCGGGCACGTATGCTGGGCGTACAGGTCCTCTCCCAGATGCGGCACTCTTGGTCTTATGGGCGCGGTGGTGTTAGCGCCCGGGTTGCCCGGGCCTTGCGGCCAGGCCTGGGGTATCTGGAAGGTAAAGGGCACCGTAAGGACGGCGGCGCCCTGGGCTACTTGGCCCTGCGACCAGGCCGGGGGCTCCGCGGAGGTAGGGGGCGCTGTTGGTATTGCGGCGCCCGGGGGTACTAGGCCTTGCGACCAGGCTGGTGGTACTTCCTGCTTGGTCACGCTCGGGGTCGAGGCGTGTGACGTCACAGGGGTCGCGGCTCCCGTTTGAGGCCTAGTCTGCGGCGGTGACGTTGCAGCGACGGGCACGGCAGGATAGACTTCGGGCTCTGCGACGGGGAGCTGGGGCAGGTACGCGGTTTCCCGGTTTGGGGTATAGACGTCCCCTTTACCTGCCTCCACTCGTTCGGCTCCCTTCTCGGCGCCGTCTCCGGCCTTCAATCCTCCCGCGCCATCCTCAGAGGCGGTCTGTTTCCTCGTCTCGGGTGGCGTGCTCCGCTGACAGGTCTCGGTCTGCTGGGCCATCTCACGGCTCCACTCCGCCAACGTCTCTCGCTGCACCCGGGCCATCCTCCTTGCGAGGCCCTCCAGAGCGGTCTGTGCACACTCCCGGTCTCGGGGGAGCTGTGCTAGGACCTCCACTAGTCCTAGTGGGGTCGTTGTTTCCAGCAGGCTCCTGACCAACGGGTCGGTGCTGCTCTGCTCTCCCACTGTTGTCTCCAGCAGGCTCCTGGCCATCGGGCCGGTGCTGCTCTGCTCTCCCTCCTCTGTTTCTAGCAGGCTCCTGGCCAACGGGCCGGTGCTGCTCTGCTTTCTCGCCATCTCCGGGTAAGCTCCTCCGATATTCTTCTCCAGGCTTCTTGCCTCCGGGTGCGCTCGCTCTAGACTGCTCCAAGCGACACCCATCTTTGTTCTCTCCTTTCGTCTCCTCCCCCTTCGAGGGCGGTCCCGGGGCCACTTGGTGACTGTCAGCTCCAGGGGCTGTTCTTTCACGCTGACAGACACCTCTAGCATCACAGTCTCTGTTGGTGGGGGCGGTTTCCACTTTTGGCGCCATTTTCGGTCCTGGCCCACGATGGGAGGCGGCCTCTCGCCACCCTCTGGCACGCCCATAATGGCGTCCGCTCTTCCAAGGCGGGAAACCTTTGGAAATGGCGGGAATCGCTTCCCAGTGGCGGGAAACTCTGCAGATGGCGGGAAAACGCTGCTAATGGCGGACAACCGGCGGGAATCGACCTGTGATGGAGTCCGATGGCGGGGACCCTCCGGAACCGGCAGGAGACTTCTTTTTGAGGTAAACTTGCACTTTTCTTCAGGCACGCAGTACCCGGGTGTTGCGGGCACGTAATCCTGCCGACTACGCCAAAATTGACGCGCCCCCTGGGCCATATTCTTCAGTGGGAATATCCGGAGCCGGATCAGATGGGGGTTGTAGTCTTCCGAGTGGCTGTGACCCGGTCCGTGCCCAGGGTGTCAAACTCAGTTGTATGTGGCAGTCCTACAGATGTTATTAAGTTCTTTATTGTCGACTACGCCACCCGTTGTATTGCGGTCACTATGGCCGCCGCTGCAGCAGGGTCCGCTGAGGCTGATGGTGTTGGTGCAGCTTTGGTGGTATAACCCCCAACGGGTGGGGTATAGCCTCAGGGGGTCAGGTGCAGAGGATGGGGGTTGTGGTGGTGCAGCGTAGATGTAAAATGAAGACAGAGTCGGGTTGTGCAGTTTAGGGTATTTACTCACTGCTGATGTTCCGGTCACTCCAGCTTCAAGTGACCACCCGAACCGTGCTGCGTCCACCAGGTCCTGAATCCAGCCAACCCCCAAGCAAGTCCGGAGCGTGACCCTGAGCTCTCCTTCTGTCCTTTCCTCTGGCCGTCCCCACTAGTGATCCACCCAGGTCCAGCTCCCTCGGGCCTTCTGTTGGGAGACCCTTGGCCTTGGGTTCCCTGACCCTCCACGTGGTATGCCTTCGGGGTGGATGTGGTGGGTGGCCGTGGCAGACACTGCCCACGGCCTCCGGTCTCTGGCTAGGGTGTGCTTTTGCCCCCACCAGCTTGGGATCCGGTACCCTTTTGCCAACTCTTCACCCGCTGATGGACCTTGGGTTCTCAGAGTTCCTTTCTTGTTTCCCCCTCTGGGTCTTTCTTGCTTTCTCCTCTCTCTCTCTCTGGGGCTGCTCTGCTCCTCTTCCTCCTCTGACTTCTCTCTGCAAAAGGCTGGCAGACTGACCCTGTTCTCTGATGGTGCCCACCTTATATACACCCTCTATGTGTGAGCTCAGGTAACCAGCACCCAATGAGCTCCTATCTTTACCCAGGCTGCTCCCCCTATCTGCCCCTACACTACTGGGATGTACCACCCCCCTCCCACTCCAGCCAGGAACAGACTCGGTCGTACCTGCACATTTCTAAGTGGGAGTACCGTCGGCCTGTTCCTCGGAAATGGGATGTGTGTAGTGCATGCAGCCTACCGAGCTCAGTTCCACACTCCATCCTTACCCGGGAGTGGAATATCACACCTCTGGGTTGAGGTGCAATACCCCTGTAGCAGCCGAATCCTCAGGGTGCTACATATATATATATATATATATTAGTGAGGCAGTGACCGGGATCGTATACGAGGGACGTTATATCTCCCCCAGAATGTGTACAGAGACCTATTAAAACCATTGGAGTGCATTGCAGTCACAGACACAGTGTGGCGCCCTGCTGCGCATTGGTGCCACAGATCCCAGAGGGGTGCATGGACGGACTTCTCCACAAGAGGCCCTCATAGCATTCACACACCTCCACCTTCCACCTCAGACCACCAGAGGGAGCCCGTTAGGGATATAAAAAGGGAAGGTGGAGCTAGGCAGCTCAGTCTGGAGTCTAGCAGTGAAGCTGAGTCTACAGTTTCAGGCAGTCTGTTGAGATGAGCTCCTGCAGAAGCTAGCCGGCAGTGGAGCTCAGTCAGTTCAGTTCAGACTCAGAGAGCTCGAGTTAGTGAGCCTAGGGCGTGCCGACGCCAAAAGAGCGGTGAAGAGTAGCGAGGCCTACTGCCCGTGTGAAGCCTAGTGAGGGCCCCGAGCGTGGCTGAAGGCGAGTGGAGTAAGCAAGCAACATAGGGGGCAGAGGAGCTTAACCTGCTCACCCCAAAAAACATTTACCGGACACCGGGTCCGCGTCTGCAGGGATTCCTTACATCCAGCAGAAACAACCAGAACCCCTGGCGAACTACAGTCATATGAAAAAGTTTGGGCACCCCTATTAATCTTAAGCTTAATGTTTTATAAAAATTGGTGTTTTTGCAACAGCTATTTCAGTTTGATATATGTAATAACTGTTGGATACAGTAATGTTTCTGCCTTGAAATGAGGTTTATTGTACTAACAGAAAATGTGCAATCTGCATTCAAACAAAATTTGACAGGTGCATAAGTATGGGCACCTCACCAGAAAAGTGACATTAATATTTAGTAGATCCTCCTTTTGCAAAAATAACAGCCTCTAGTCGCTTCCTGTAGCTTTTAATGAGTTCCTGGATCCTGGATGAAGGTATTTTTGACCATTCCTCTTTACAAAACAATTCCAGTTCAGTTAAGTTTGATGGTCGCCGAGCATGGACAGCCTCTTCAAATGATCCCACAGATGTTCAATGATATTCAGGTCTGGGGACTGGGATGGCCATTCCAGAACATTGTAATTGTTCCTCTGCATGAATGCCTGAGTAGATTTGGAGCGGTGTTTTGGATCATTGTCTTGCTGAAAGATCCATCCACTGCGTAACTTCAACTTTATCACTGATTCTTGAACACTATTGCCAAGAATCTGCTGATACTGAGTGGAATCCATGCGTCCCTCAACTTTAACAAGATTCCCAGTGCCGGCATTGACCACACAGCCCCAAAGCATGATGGAACCTCCACCAAATTTTACTGTGGGTAGCAAGTGTTTTTCTTGGAATGCTGTGTTTTTTTGCCACCATGCAGAACGCCTTTTTGTATGACCAAACAACTCAATCTTGGTTTCATCAGTCCACAGGACCTTCTTCCAAAAAGAATTAGGCTTCTTCAAATGTGCTTTTGCATACCTCAGCCGACTCTGTTTGTGCGCACTTGCAGAAACGGCTTCTTTCGCATCACTCTCCCATACAGCTTCTCCTTGTGCAAAGTGCGTTGTATAGTTGACCGATGCACAGTGACACCATCTGCAGCAAGTTGATGCTGCAGCTCTCTGGAGGTGGTCTGAGGATTGTCCTTGACTGATCTCACCATTCTTCTTCTCTGCCTTTCTGATGTTTTTCTTGTCCTGACACTTCTGGCCTTAACAAGAACTGTCCCTATGTTCTTCCATTTCCTTACTATGTTCCTCACAGTGGAAACTGACAGGTTAAATCTCTGAGACAGCTTTTTGTATCCTTCCCCTGAACAACTATGTTGAATAATCTTTGTTTTCAGATCATTTGACAGTTGTTTTGAGGAGCCCATGATGCCACTCTTCAGAGGAGATTCAAACAGGAGAACAACTTGCAAGTGGCCACTTTAAGTAGCTTTTCTCATGATTGCATACACCTGGCTATAAAGTTCAAAGCTCAATGAGGTTACAAAACCAAAAAAAGTGCTTTAGTAAGTCAGTAAAAAGTAGGCAGGAGTATTTAAAACAAGAAAATGATAAGGGTGCCCATACTTATGCACAGGTCAAATTTTGTTTGAATGCAGATTGCACATTTTCTGTTAGCACAATAAACCTCATTTCAAGGCAGAAACATTACTGTGTCCAACAGTTATTACATATATCAAACTGAAATAGCTGTTGCAAAAACACCAATTTTTATAAAACATTAAGCTTAAGATTAATAGGGGTGCCCAAACTTTTTCATATGACTGTATATGTCCCAGGAACAGCAAAAGCTGATTACGTACCAGGGTCAGGAATCACGGAGGCCCAAAAGACCAGGGAGTGTGATCTCCAACAGAAGGCCCTACCACCAGGTCAGCAGGTACAAGACAGAGACTAAGTTAGGCCTAGCTCCAGGCAGGTCAGAAACTTATCAAGGAAAGGCAAGGAACAGGAGGCCCCACACCCGCTCACTGGGGAGAGTCCTGATATGCACCCTTCACCCTAAAGTGCCCTGGATCGTGTCTGAAACACCACCAGTAAAGGTACTGAAGTGAACTCCGGTGTGCGTGCCTATTCTTCTATTCTTCCTCTGACCCGGCTGGGTCCCCTCTGTCCTGCATCCCTACACTTTCGCTGCCCTGAGGCCCTGCTCCACCTGTGGGGAGCCGCACCAACTAAGCTGCCTGACCACCGGCCTCAGAGGACTGTCGCAGCGCTGGTGATCCTCATCAGACACCACAGGTGGCGTCACGAACATTCCCCTATCCCATATAACTTCCCCCTTTCTTTTAAGAGTGACCCCAGGGTACGGGCCCAGGAGCCGGCCACCGCGACATCCCCCAAGGTCAGGCAACAACAAGGCCCAGGCGCCGAGTCGTCCCCATCCCCTGGGCGCGTCAACTCTTCCTGGCATCACGAACAGGATTCCGTGCCCGCTGCAACGACGGAGTGTTGTGCCCGTTGCCACCGGGTACTGTGCGCCTTTAATCAGAACTGTGTATTTAACTGTGGCAAAGATCGCCGCCATTGTTGTGCCGCCGAGCAGGAAGAAGGGCGTAACCGTGGGAAACAGAGGCGCACCTGCTGAAGCGCGCGAAGCCCCGGACACGCCCCACGCCTCGACGTCAAACCAGGAAGCGCCAGGTCCTGGAAGGAGCCCTGGTGAACGCTCTGACATAGGACACAAGCGACGCAAGGTCCTGAAGGAAGACCGTCACCTGTGGAGCTGCGGCCTACCGGAAAAAAAGAAAAGAAGGTAGGCCACGGTTCGCGAGGAGGGTGCCAGAATGTCCGAAGAACAGCACAACGCCGGAGTACCGGTTAACGACCCTGATGATCAACCCGCGCCTAGCGCCGAGCAGGCCAGAGCAGCCGCTCCACCAGCAGGGCTTGTAACCCCTGTCATACCCATGGCCCTACCGTACATTCCTGGAGCAAAGTGCCTACCCCAGTACAGCGGCAAACCAGATACCCTGGCTGGATTCAAAAGGAAAATATGCGGTATACTGGACATTTACTCTATGACAGGCAAGCAAAGAGCCGCTGTTGTATTGTGACAATTGACTGGTGCTGCGGAGCAAGAAGTAGAAACCTGGTTGGCCGCAGACCAGGAGTCAGTGTCCACAATCTTTAAAAAGTTACAGACTGTCTTTGAGGATCATACTGAGACAGACCTCTGGATGAGGTTCTACAACTGCTCTCAGCAACCGGAGGACAGTGTTCGGGACTATGCCTGGCGTTTTCAAGGGGCCCTGCGAGCTCTGAAACAGGTTAGTCCAACCAGCATCGATAATGAAAATAAAATGCTGAAGGAACAGTTTATCCGGGGACTGAGGTCTCAAGAGGAGAGCAGGACTGTGCGTTGGTGGTCCCTGGATCATCCAGATGCCACCTTTGACACCCTTAAGGACATGGCTATAAAAGGACTGCAGCCCCTGGAAACAACTGCTATCCAATGTTACCAGGGTGGGGCCACCCCAGTGTCTGCGGCGTCCACCTTTTCCCCGGTGGCTGCTGAAGCCAAGGTGCAAGCAACGTCCCCTGGTGAGCTGGACAGCCTGCGCTCTGAAGTGCGTCAGTTGAGCAAAACCCTGACTACTGTGCTGAGTGCCCTGCAGCTGCGGACGGAGCCCGAGGAGGAAGGGAGGATCCTGCTAGCCGACAGCCCTGAGGATGTCCCCTGGATGAGAAGGAGGAGGAGGACAACGCCACCCCCTGGGAGGACCAGTGACCAACGCCGCCCGCCGAAGGATCCTGTCTGCCACCGCTGCCACAAGACAGGTCACGCCGTCCGGAGCTGTCCTTTAAACGAGCAAACCCTGGGGCTGAGGGCCGACACCCAGGAGTAGACCCCTCAGGCCCTTCAAACTGGTACCGCAGGTTTGTGGGAGGAAGACCTTTCCTGTCCATCATGCTGGACGGCATCGCGACACCTGCCCTGCTGAACACAGGATCTCAGGTAACCATCATGCCTGATGTCCTTTACAAAAGGTTCTGGTCCATAGACGAACTTCACCCACCAGATCCAAATCTTTCTGTGTACGCCTCAAACGGCCTCCCCCTTAACCTAGTCGGGGTTAAGGATGTGGCAGTAAAGGTGGGAAGAGTGGAACTGAAGGACCAGGGACTAATTGTAGTAGAGACTAATCCTGATGATACAGACTTGTATATGGTACTTGGCACAAATATTGTTAGTAACTGTTTGGGAGAAGTGTTGTTCTTGCTCCAACAGATGGCTGACACTGCCAGACCAGGGCAGAGAAGGGCGCTCCAGAAAGAGATCCGAGCCCTTATTTACCAGCAACAGGTAAAGCTAACAGGTGGTGAAATTTGTAATGTACGGGTGACAGACCCGGTACCCATTGTGATTCCCCGATGAGTGAGATGCTGATTTGGTGTAGAGCAGCAATAGGTCTCAAAGGACGGAGCTACCAGGCGGTAGTAGAGCCCCTTAGCTTGGAACATAGACCTACACTCTTGCTTGCCAGAGGGGTAGTGGATGTGACTTGCCCCCTGGGCCGTGGGGCACTCGAGACTAGACTTCAGGGCAATGCTGGGAGTAGTAGTGGCGACCCGGTCCCGTGGCTCAGGGTGGTCAGACGAGTGGTAGTCTATGATGTGCTGTAGGTAATGTCCGACTACGCCACCCGTGGATTGCGGTCAGGAAGGACCGCCGCTGCAAGGCAGACCGCTGAGGCTGGTGTTGGGGATGCAGCAGGGAATAGTATGACTCCCCACGGGAGGAGTGTAACCTCAGGGCAGGTAATAGGATGCTGGGGGTGATGGTGCAGGCGCAGCAGTAACCACACAGAGTCCAAGAATGCAGTCCAGGGTCTTTTACTGATCTTATCACAGACCCACCAGGAGTACAGGGTAGGAATGGACCTGGGTGTCTGAGGGCATTCGGGCAAGCTCCGCTGGTCAGGGTGAGTAGGTAGGCCTACCGTTCTCTCTCTCTGCCCTTGCTGACTATCTCCCCCTTTAGTGGTATGATAGCCCACGTCCCTGAGCTTGCCGTGTACTACGCCTGTATGGCTTGCGACTCGGGCCTTAGGTACCTGTAGCTTCTCCGTGCTGTACCGGTCCCTCTGTGTGGCGGAGCCTCCAGGCTTCTTAGGCCAAGGGACCTGAAATCCCTTGCGGGTTGGTTTTCTGCTGCAGGACCTGCAACCCTGACAGCCTCGGACCCCAGTGTCCGGTTGTGTCGTCTCTCTCTGCCAGGACCGGCTCTCGTCCCCTCTGTCCCTGGCTTGGTGTTCCTCCTATGCCTCCTGGACTCCTCAGCTGCGGCTGACCTGTCCCTCTGCTTCTGGGAACCCTTCTGGATACTTCAGAAGCGGGTCCTGGTTCTCTAACCCTGCCATCAGTACCAGTTTTTATAGGGGCAGCCTGCTCCCTCTACTGGCCTGGGACAGGAGGTGCTGCATGCAAATGATCCATGACCAGAGAACCTCCCTCCTGCTCTCAGACACAGCCTTACAAGTTTGTGGCATCCAGGCCTGGGGTGACACAGATGTACGCAATGGGAGGGTGCCCGTACGCCTCCTAAACTATGGGGAGGACAAGGTTAGATTACCACGCTACGCCACTGTTGCCAAACTGTACACAGTAAATAACTCCATACACACGGCAGAGTCCTTAACCTCACCAGGCGAAGTGGAGGATAATGACCCGGGAACCCAGGTGGAGGATTGGTGTCAACAGCTCCATGTTGGGACAGACACCACTCCTGCCCATCAGAAGCAGGGTGTACACCGGCTGGTTCAGGAATCCGAGCAGATATTCAGTAAACACCCACTTGACTTTGGGAGGATTAAAGGGGTACAACACTATATACCCACAGGTGACCATCCTCCCATCAAAGAACGTTACAGGCCTATACCACCAGCACACTACCAGAAGGCGAAGGAGATGTTGCACAACATGAAGAAGGCAGGGGTAGTAAGGGATAGCTGTAGTCCCTGGGCAGCTCCCCTGGTCCTAGTCAGGAAAAAGGATGGAAGCATGAGAATGTGTGTAGATTACAGACAGGTAAATCGCATAACACACAAAGATGCATACCCTTTACCACGTATAGAGGAATCCCTGGCTGCCTTAAAGTCTGCAAATTACTTCTCCACCCTTGACCTCACTAGTGGGTACTGGCAAGTAGCTGTTGCTGAGGAGGCTCGGGAGAAGACGGCCTTCACCACCCCGATGGGACTCTGCGAGTTCAATAGTATGCTGTTTGAACTCTGCAATGCCCCTGGAACATTCCAGAGATTGATGGAGTGCTGCCTGGGACACCGCAACTTCGAGACTGTACTACTGTACCTGGACGACGTGATAGTGTACTCCAAAACGTATGAGGACCACTTGAAGCACCTGGCGGAGCTATTTGAGTCGCTGTCCCGGTATGGGATGAAGCTGAAGCCCTCAAAGTACCACCTGCTCAAGCGAAAGGTACAGTACCTGGGGCACATCGTTAGTCCAGAAGGAGTAGCACCAGACCCGGAGAAGGTCACTGCCATCCAGAAATGGCCGGAACCGAAGAGCCTCAAGGAGGTACGTCAGTTCCTGGGACTAGTCGGGTATTACTGGAGGTTTGTGAAGGACTATACCAAGAAAGAGGCGCCTTTGCAAGATCTCCTGGTAGGACAGTCCGGGAGAGGCAGAAACCCCCCCCCCCGTTCCAGTGGGGTAAGGAGCAAGCTGAATCCTTTGAGGTGATGAAAGAGATCCTGACTGGCGAAGAGATCCTAGCCTACCCTGACTACAGCCAACCGTTCCTGCTGTATGCTGATGCCAGCAACCAGGGATTAGGAGCTGTGTTAAGTCAGAAGCAGAATGACCGAGAGAAGGTGATCGCCTATGTAAGCAGGAAGTTCCGCCCGACCGAGAGGAACCCAGAGAACTATAGCAGCTTCAAGTTGGAGTTCCTGGCCCTGGTCTGGGCCATCACCGAGCGTTTCAAGCACTACCTAGCCTCCAGTAAGTTCACTGCCTTCACTGATAATAACCCCTTGACCCATCTTGAAACAGCCAAGCTAGGAGCCATGGAGCAGCGATGGATGGCTCGGCTGTCAAACTACCAATTCACGATTAAATACTGGGCGGGCCGCAAGAATGCCAACGCTGATGCTCTGTCCAGGATGCCTCACCAGTCAGACACAGAAGAAGAAGTGGATGACCTGGAGGAGATTGAGCTACTTGCCTTTCACCGGAATGGGATGATCCACGAGCAACGAGCCTCCAAAAGGCAGCGTGGGAAGACGTTAAACCCCCTGCCTCACCACAGCTAGAAGGAGACCCAGGACAGCGACCCGGTTGTCAGCCGTATCAAAGAGCTGATAACCCAAGAAGGTTCCTCCCTGGAGAAGGAAGCGTCTCTACAAGCCAAGCAGCTGTGGAATGAGAGAAGCCGGCTGTTCATCTATAGGGAGAAGCTGTGCCGGAGGTGCGTCAACCCCAAAACCCATGAGATGGTATGGCAGATAGTGGTGCCCAAGACAGATATCCAGATGGTGTTGGAAGCCTACCACGATCAGGCGGGGCACTTTGGCTGGCAGAAGCTAGAAACCCTGCTGAAGTGTCGGTTTTATTGGGTAGGAATGCGCAGTTCCATTGAGAGGTGGTGCCGGAATTGTGGACCCTGTAGCCTCAGAAGAAAAGACTACAGCAGCCAGAAGGCACCCCTGCAACCCATCAAGACGACTCGTCCCTTGGAGATCGTGGCCCTGGTTCATGTCAAGCTGTCACCCAGCAGGTCAGGATATTCCTATGCCCTGACCATGGTGGATCACTACTCCCGGTTCCTGGTGGTCGCCCCCGTCAAGGATCTGACGGCAGAAACTGCGGCAAAGACGTTTCAGACATACTTCTGCAGGCCCCATGGATACCCGGAGCAGGTGCTGACAGATCAAGGCTCAGCCTTTGAAGCCGAATTGTTCAAGGAGTTCTGCCATCTGTACGGGTGTAAAAAGATCCGGACTACACCATACCACCCCCAAACCAACGGTCTCTGTGAAAAGATGAATAACATCGTCATCGACCTGCTGAAGACCTTACCACTAGAGGAGAGAAATTAGTGGCCAGACCTACTACCTGACTTGGTAGATCTGTACAACCACATACCTGTGAGTTCCACCAATTGTACTCCAGCATATCTCATGCGAGCAAGACCTGGGAAGTTGCCCATGGACCTGGAGCTTGGTGTAGTAGAACCAGAAGCAGATATGTCCACTGAAGACTGGGACACGACCAGACAGGAGCAGTACAGAAGAGTACAGGCCTGTGTCGAAGACAGTCTCACTCGGGTAAGGGACAAGCAGGAAGCCCACTACAATAAAAGTGCGCCCGCAGAACCCTTCATACCAGGAGAAGTGGTGTTAAAGAGGAAAAGGAGAAACCACAAACTTGATTACCAGTGGGAGAGAGAACCCTACACTGTGTTAAATTCAAGATTTGATAACAAGAAGACCTGTTTGATTAGCAAAGACGGAGGAATAACGACTGCAACGGTATCCAGAGACCATCTGAAGTTGTGTCCAGACCTGCTAAAGCCCCAAGAAGAAGTGCCTCTCACCGTACCGGAGGAGCCTAAAGAAGCAGTACTACATACTGACTTAGGAAATTTCCCGGCAGATTGGCCTCAATTAGGAGGAGCAGTAATAATACCTGTGATCCACTTCTTTCAACATCCAGAAGACCCTGCACAGCAAGAAGAGCCTGTAAGAGCTTCAGAAGAGCCTGCTCAAGAAGAATCCCCGGAAGAAGGATTCCCGGTTGGAGCAGAGCAAGAAGGCCCAGCCAATGGTATACTTGCCAGTCCTGTAGAGAGGTTAAGGCAACCCTGCAGTCCCCCAACACTAAGAACTGACAGAATGGGAGGTAGCGCAAACACTAGTGCCTCACGCATCCCAGTACCACGTAGGTCGACACGTAGCACACGAGGTCAGACCCCTGTCAGATACAGAGAATAGAGAAGAAAACTCTGACAGTGTAGATAGTTGCCCCTGGGGTATTGTCTTGTGTATTTTCAAGTATGTGTATCTTGATATGTGCTTTGCCTTACTAATGGACAATTTAAGTGATATGGACACTTCCCTTGTTATCTCTAGTTACCCGTAAGGGTACATAAAGAACTTTTGTGGCTGAGGACTGTGTGCAGCCCAAAAACTGTGTGCTGTAAATAATTGCACTCCCTGGAGTGCCCCTTTAGGTGACCTCAGAACAAAAACCTGTCTGGCGTGGCTGAAGTGGAGGTCCAACTCAGGATCGCCATGCCCTGCAGCCACCCCAGGGCCAAGTTGAGGGTTGACTTTGGACAGGTCCCTCAAGCTACCTTGTACTTTACCCGTGAGATGGACACCCTGTCAGGAGACCTCACCGGAACAGACTTAAATTCTGAGGTTGCTTATTGTATGTATGTATGTATGTATATACAGTGCCTACAAGTAGTATTCAACCCCCTGCAGATTTAGCTGGTTGACACATGCAGAATTAACTTGGCATTGTGACATTTGTACTGTAGATCAGCCTGGAAGTGGGAAATGCACTGCAGCAAATTTTTATTTTTTTTTTTATTTTTTTTTTTAAAAACGTTAAAAGTTAATTCAGAGTGTCATTTATTATTCAACCCCTCAAACCACAAGAATTCTGTTTGGTCCCCCAAAAGTATTAAGAAGTAGTTCAGGCACCAAGAATAATGAGCTTCACATGTGTGGATTAAAGATCTCTTTTGCCAGCCTTTTCTGACTATTTAAGACCCTCCCCAAACTTGTGAACAGCACTCAGACATGGTCAACATGGGAAAGACAAAGGAGCATTCCAAGGCCATCAGAGACAAGATCGTGGAGGGTCACAAGGCTGGCAAGGGGTACAAAACCCTTTCCAAGGAGTTGGGCCTACCTGTCTCCACTGTTGGGAGCATCATCCGTAAGTGGAAGGCTTATGGAACTACTGTTAGCCTTCCACGGCCAGGACAGCCTTTGAAAGTGTCCTCCCGTGTCGAGGCCAGGCTTGTCCGAAGAGTCAAGGCTAACCCAAGGACAACAAGGAAGGAGCTCCGGGAAGATCTCATGGCAGTGGGGACATTGGTTTCAGTCAATACCATAAGTAACGTACTCCACCGCAATGGTCTCCATTCCAGACGAGCCCGTAAGGTACCTTTACTTTCAAAGCGTCATGTCAAGGCTCGTCTACAGTTTGCTCATGATCACTTGGAGGACTCTGAGACAGACTGGTTCAAGGTTCTATGGTCTGATGAGACCAAGATCGAGATCTTTGGTGCCAACCACACACGTGACGTTTGGAGACTGGATGGCACTGCATACGACCCCAAGAATACCATCCCTACAGTCAAGCATGGTGGTGGCAGCATCATGCTGTGGGGCTGTTTCTCTGCCAAGGGGCCTGGCCATCTGGTCCGCATCCATGGGAAGATGGATAGCACGGCCTACCTGGAGATTTTGGCCAAGAACCTCCGCTCCTCCATCAAGGATCTTAAGATGGGTCGTAATTTCATCTTCCAACAAGACAACAACCCAAAGCACACAGCCAAGAAAACCAAGGCCTGGTTCAAGAGGGAAAAAGTCAAGGTGTTGGAGTGGCCTAGTCAGTCTCCTGACCTTAACCCAATTGAAAACTTGTGGAAGGAGCTAAAGAATAAAGTCCACATGAGACACCCAAAGAACCTAGATAACTTGGAGAAGATCTGCATGGAGGAGTGGGCCAAGATAACTCCACAGACCTGTGCCGGCCTGATCAGGTCTTATAAAAGACGATTATTAGCTGTAATTGCAAACAAGGGTTATTCCACAAAATATTAAACATAGGGGTTGTATAATAATTGACCCACACTTTTATGTTTAAAATTTAATAAAATTCAACTGAGCAACATAACTTTTTGGTTTGTAAGATTTATGCTTCTGTTCATAAAACCTACTCTCGTTTGCATTTTGAAGGCTCTAACTTATTTGCATCTTATCAAACCAGCTAAATCTGCAGGGGGTTGAATACTACTTGTAGGCACTGTATGTATTATTTATAATGTTTTATTATGCAACGTTCAAGCTAAGTGCCTCCCCTAAAGGGAAGAGTTATTGTTGTTACCTGTTATAAAAATTACTTTAGTCCGTGAGTACTGAGCTTTGCTAGGGGGGAATGTGGCGCCCTGCTGCGCATTGGTGCCACAGATCCCAGAGGGATGCATGGATGGACTTCTCCACAAGAGGCCCTCATAGCATTCACACACCTCCACCTTCCACCTCAGACCACCAGAGGGAGCCCGGAGGCAGTGGGGTGGCCTTCTCCCTCCAACCCGGGTTTTCCAGTGGCTCATGCCACAGGTCCTTTAAAACCCTGCACTAAGGATTAGTGTTGTTCTATGTTGGAACCTGCTAGGAGGATAGCAGGAAAGCTCAGCAGGATTGAGGGTGGCTGAACCCACGCCTGGGAAGGGTCTGTGACGCGCCCCTGGGCCTACTTGGTGTAGCGTTGCGCACGCGGGGACTACCCGGAGCCGGGCCTGTTGGGGGTAGTAGTCTCGTGGAGGTGACCCGGTCCGTGCCCAGGGAGTCAGACTAAGTGGCGGTATATTAGCAGTAGATGTAGGACGACTACGCCACCCGTTGAATGCAGCTATGGAGCTGCCGCTGCAGGGCAGACCGCTGAGGCAGGTGGTAGGATAGTGCAGCGTAGATTTTATAACCCCCAACGGGAGGGGTATGGCCTCAGGGCAGCCGACGTGGATGATGGGGGTAGCAGGAACCACTCAGAGATGATGCGGTGTAGTTCAGGGTCTTTACTGGTGACAAAGATAGACCCTCCCGGAGTACTGGCTAGCGGTCGGGGCCTGGTCAGTCCTTGAGCAGATGGGATCTCCCCTGGCCAGGCGGAGTTGTAGGCCTCCCCAACTAAATGTACTCTTCTGGCTACCTTGCTAGAGGCGGGTAAAAGTAGCCCACGTCCCTGAGTGTACCGTGTGGTGCTCACCCATATGGCCGGTGACTCGGGACCTTCTAGTAGCTTCCGCTCCACGACGGCGGTGCTGGTCCCATGCGTGTGACCGTGCCTTCGGGTTTCTTGGCCAGAGGACCTGAAATCCCCTGCCTGACGGATTCTGCTGCTGGGTAGGAGTTAGTCCCCACAGCCTCGGACTCCGGGTCCGGTAAGAAATCTTCTCAGTCAGGGCGAGCTCTGCAGCTGCCAGCCCCTGACTCCTTGTAACACTGCTCCCACAGAGCTCCTGTTGTTTCTTCCCATAGCTGCTTCTCTTCTCTGTCTCTACTTCTGGCATGGCCCAGGAGCTGGGCCCAGCCGGAGCCACAGCTCCCTGTCAGCCCTCCTGGCTGAACTCTCCCTCTGAACTCACTAACCCTGCCTCAGCCCCAGGTTTATCTAGGGGAAGTTCTTACCCTCCCAGGACTGGGCAGGAGGTGTGGCATGCATAGGATTCCTGACCAAGAGACCTCCCACCTGCTCTCAGACATAACATTGCCGTTACTGTGGAAACCAGACCCCTGGGGTGCCACATTCCCCCCTAGTGAAATTTAGTACTCCGGGACTAAACATATTTTTAGAAAAACATAACAAGGTATAAACAATAATAATACAATAAGAAAAACACATAAAGATGGTTACGGCGTGTCCGCAACCGGGTGCAGTCTTTGAAGAAAAGCAAGGTGTCCATTTCACCAAAACAGGAAGACGTAACCAGGTAGGGGTCTGTCCTGCCCCGAGTCCTTAACAGTCTTTAGTCCATTCCTGGGTTACGCTCCAACCATGTACAAAGGATTCCCGGTAAATCCACCAAAGACTCCCATAAATTACTAGAAACACATAATTATTTACAGGATATGGCCGCTCTCAGTCCTCGGCCAGTGGGGATAAGGAATGGCTGCTCACAGTCCTCAGCCTGGTTTAAGATAGGGGCACATGGGGAACAATTCACTAATCCCAACGGGGACCATATTTTAATTAGCAGCAGTCCTTGTACCCTTACGGGTAACTATTTACAGCTCTTTATTCACGCTACTTCCCTTCACTAGCTATGTCCTCTTTGTGCTCCCTCCTGAGGGTAGTCCTCAGACCCGTCCGGGTCCTCTTGGCTTTCCTCGTATTGGTAGTACTGCAGCTCCTCCTCGGTTAGCTGGGTTAGTATCTCTGCGACAGTCCTCCTCCCAGGTGGCCAGGACTTTACCTCCCTTTGGGCTGCCCCGGTTAATTGGGCCACCAGGATGCTCACTTTTTGCTCTTCTGTGAGGGGGTACACCTGGAAGAGGCTATCCAGCTTTTCACTAAAGTCATTCAGGGTATGTGACTCCCCTGAGTATTGGGGTAGCCAGGCTGCTCCCGGGATATAGGGCATGGTAAAAGGCATGACTGCAGCAGCGCTGGCGCTGGCGGGGGTTGAGGCAGTGAAGCTCTCCTCCGTATCCGACATCTTCCTCCCCCCTAGTGGACCGTGGCCTACCTTGCGATGATCCTCTTCCGTAGGCCGCGGCTCCGCAGTGGATCGTCAGGGTCGAGGACCTTCCGTCGCGCTCCTGTGACGTCGGCGTCTGCTGGGCTCCTTCCAGGACCTTACGCAACGTCCGGACGTGAGGCGGGGCTTCAGTTCTCGCGCGCCTTCGGAGTCCACGCCCCTCTTCTTCCCGCGCGGCGTCTTCAAGATGGCGTCCAACGGCGGGAAAACTCCACGGATGGCGGGAAGAAGGCAGAAGATGGAGCCGGATGGCGGGAAAACTCCACCGATGGCGGGAAGCAGGCAAAAGATGGCGCCGGATGGCGGGGAACTTCACCAGTGGTAAGTTTGAACAGTCTTTTTCAGGCACGCAGTACCCGGTGGTTGCGGGCACGAAATCCTGCCGACTACGCCAAAAGCTGACGCGCCCCTGGGCCTACTTGGTGTAGCGTTGCGCACGCGGGGACTACCCGGAGCCGGGCCTGTTGGGGGTAGTAGTCTCGTGGCGGTGACCCGGTCCGTGCCCAGGGAGTCAGACTAAGTGGCGGTATATTAGCAGTAGATGTAGGACGACTACGCCACCCGTTGAATGCAGCTATGGAGCTGCCGCTGCAGGGCAGACCGCTGAGGCCGGTGGTAGGATAGTGCAGCGTAGATGGTATAACCCCCAACGGGAGGGGTATGGCCTCAGGGCAGCCGACGTGGATGATGGGGGTAGCAGGAACCACTCAGAGACGATGCGGTGTAGTTCAGGGTCTTTACTGGTGACAAAGAAAGACCCTCCCGGAGTACTGGCTAGCGGTCGGGGCCTGGTCAGTCCTTGAGCAGATGGGATCTCCCCTGGCCAGGCGGAGTTGTAGGCCTCCCCAACTAAATGTACTCTTCTGGCTACCTTGCTAGAGGCGGGTAAAAGTAGCCCACGTCCCTGAGTGTACCGTGTGGTGCTCACCCGTATGGCCGGTGACTCGGGGCCTTCTAGTAGCTTCCGCTCCACGACGGCGGTGCTGGTCCCATGCGTGTGACCGTGCCTTCGGGTTTCTTGGCCAGAGGACCTGAAATCCCCTGCCTGACGGATTCTGCTGCTGGGTAGGAGTTAGTCCCCACAGCCTCGGACTCCGGGTCCGGTAAGAAATCTTCTCAGTCAGGGCGAGCTCTGCAGCTGCCAGCCCCTGATTCCTTGTAACACTGCTCCCACAGAGCTCCTGTTGTTTCTTCCCATAGCTGCTTCTCTTCTCTGTCTTTACTTCTGGCATGGCCCAGGAGCTGGGCCCAGCCGGAGCCACAGCTCCCTTTCAGCCCTCCTGGCTGAACTCTCCCTCTGAACTCACTAACCCTGCCTCAGCCCCAGGTTTATCTAGGGGAAGTTCTTCCCCTCCCAGGACTGGGCAGGAGGTGTGGCATGCATAGGATTCCTGACCAAGAGACCTCCCACCTGCTCTCAGACATAACATTGCCGTTACTGTGGAAACCAGACCCCTGGGGTGCCACATCTGCACCTGTCAGACTTTGAGCGGCCCGGCACGGCCTTTGCCCCCGGCAACCGTTGTTTATGGACTCATGTTAACCCGGCTGCGAACCGGAGGACTTTCTGTTTACCCGTGAGTTGCTGAATAAAAGTTTATGTTGGACTTGCTTGGGTCACTGCCTCAGTTACTGCACGGTGTGAACACCGCCGCCTTACAATATATATATATATATATATATATATATATATATGAATTGATTACCAAGTGTAAACATACCATAGAAAAAGAAGAAAGTATAATAATTAATTACTGCTGGAAGAATGGAATCCTCAAAAAGAGGTTTGGCTGAAGAGTTACTTGTGTTATCTTTGTCTCATATTTAAATTTGTTTTGTGATTTGAAACATTTAAGTGACAAACATGGAAAAGAATAAGAAATCAGGAAGGGGGCAAACACTTTTTAACACAACTGTATATACATATATACTATACATATATATTATATACATATACACACTCTTCAACATTGAAATTGCAACACCAAGAGAGAAAAGTGGTGGGACTCTGGAAGTCACAGGATGTTACTGGCCTGCAAACATTGAAAAAAAATGGAGAAAAAAAATCAAAACATCTGGAGTTATTCAGTATGGAATATGAGCACCACGCACATAAGTCCCTGCACTTACAGCCATGACAGCTGGTTATTACTTGTCGTCTGAGAAAGGTTCTGCTGTGCTAAATGCACTTTGACAAATCATCAAGATCTGCTTCTGGCAGCTCTCTTTGAAATTGCCAACCAATGACATCCCAGATGTGCTTGATGGGGGACAAGTTCGGAGATACCGCAGGTTGTGGTATGTGGTTTAGGCCACAAAGGCTGCTCACAGCAGAAGCAGCATGAGGTATGGCATTGTCATGCTGAAAAATTCCTCCTTGGACACTTTGGAGAAATGGCTGCATTGCTGGGTCAACAACCAAATCAATGTAATGTGTTGTTAGTGCACCTGAAATGAAGACTAGAGGGGTCCGGCTACTGTACATTATACCACCACACAGCATAATCCCAAGAGTAGGACCGGTGTGACGTTTGCTCATGATTGTGTGTCACCCCAGGCCTGGATGCCACAAACTTGTAAGGCTGTATCTGAGAGCAGGTGGGAGGTTCTCTGGTCATGGATCATTTGCATGCAGCACCTCCTGTCCCAGGCCAGTAGGGGGAGCTGGCTGCTCCTATAAAAACTGGTACTGAGGGCAGGGTTAGAGAGAACAGGACCCACTTCTGAAGCATCCAGAAGGGTTCCCAGAAGAGAGGGACAGGTCAGCCGCAGCTGAGGAGTCCAGGAGGCAAAGGAGGAACAGAAAGCCAGGGACATAGCCGACGAGAGCCGGTCCTGGCAGAGACTACACAACCGGACACTGGGGTCCGAGGCTGTCAGGGTTGCTGGTCCTGCAGCAGATAGCCAACCCGCAAGGGATTTCAGGTCCCTTGGCCTAAGAAGCCTGGAGGCTCCGCCACACAGAGGCCCGAGTCGCAAGCCATACAGGCGTAGTACACGGCAAGCTCAGGGACGTGGGCTATCATACCACTAAAGGGGGAGATAGTCAGCAAGGACAAAGAGAGAACGGTAGGCCTACCCACTCACCCTGGTCAGTGGAGCTCACCCGAATGCCCTCAGACACCCAGGTCCATTCCTACCCTGTACTCCTGTTGGGTCTGTGATAAGTTCTGCAGTAAAAGACCCTGGACTGCATTATTGGACTCTGTGTGATTACTGCGGCGCCTGCACCATCACCTCCAACATCCTATTACACTGCCCTGAGGCTACACTCCTCCCGTGGGGAGTTGTACCATTCCCTGCTGCACCCCCAACACCAGCCTCAGCGGTCTGCCTTGCAGCGGCGGTCCTCCCTGACCGCAATCCACGGGTGGCGTAGTCGGACATTACCTAAAATATAAAAGGCTGCCACTGGTCTGACCACCCTGTGCCACGGGACCGGGTCGCCACTACTACTCCCAGCATTGCCCTGAAGCCCGGTCCCGAGTGCCCCACGGCCCAGGGGGCGAGTCAATTGCTCTCATGGAAATGTCCAAACAACCATTGTCTACTTAGACAATTACTCAGACAACCAATAATAACCTCCAAGGCTGCAAGTGCTGAGATTTATGCACTTGGCGGTCAACAACAGTGATGAATAAATCTGAATATTTTGAACTTTTGTTTTCCATTTTTTCATCATTTACATAACAGAAACATGTCTATAGATTGTTCGGTAATTTCAATGTTATATAGAGAAAGAAAGAGTGATTTCTTTTCATTTATTTTTATAGTAGGTGAGACAATTTTCTTTCTTTCTCCCTCTCTGTCCTGTCTGACCACTCTCTCAGTCCTGTCCAACCACTTGCTCTCTATCCTATCCAACCACTTGCTCTCTCTGTCTTGTCTGATCCCTCTCTCCCACTTGCTCTCTCTGTCTTGTCTGATCTCTCTCTCCCATTTGCTCTCTCTTCTCTGATCTTTCTCGCTGTCTGCTCCCTCTCTCTGTCCTGTCTGCGCTTTCAATGTCTTTCATGTATGCTCTCTCATCCTTCTGTCTACTCTTTCTTTTTTCTGTCCTTTCTGCTCTCTCTCCTGTCTGCTTTCTTTCTCTTCTGTCTCCTGTCTGCCCTCTCTCTCACCTGTCTGCTCTCTCTATGTACATGTCCTGTTTGCTCTCTCTCTCTCTCTCTCTCTCCTCACTGTCCTGTTTACTTTCTCTTTCTTGCCTGCCCTCTATGTCCTGCCTGCATAATCTCTTTCCAGTCTTCACTCTTTCTTTCTTTTCTCTCTTGTCTGCTCTCTCTCTGTCCTGTCGGATCACTTTTTCTCCCCTCTGATCTCCCTCTGTCTTGTCTGATCACTGTCTCTCTCTGTCCTGTCTGATCTCTCTCTCTCTCTCTCTCTCTGCTGTCTGATCTTTCTTTCTCTGTCTTGTCTGATCTCTCTCTGCCCTACCTGATCTCTCCCTCTGTCTTTTCTGATCACTATCTCTCTTTGTCCTGTCTGATCTCTCTGTCTTGTCTGATCTCTCTCTGCCCTGTCTGATCTCTCTCTCTGTGTCTTGTCTGATCACTATCTCTTTCTTTTCTGTCTGATCTATCTCTTATGATTGTTGTCCTGTCTGCCCTCTCTCTATATGTTCTCTGCCCTCTCATTATCTCCTGTCTGCATTCTCTCGTTCCTGTCCTCCCTCTCTCTTTCAGGTCTGTCCTGACTACTTTAACGCCCCTCTCAAGTCTACTCTATGTCTTTCTTTGTCCTGTCTGCTCTCAATATCTTGCTTTCTTGAATATCTCCTTTGTTTCTATACACCCCATTCCTCTGACCTCTTTCTGACATCTAGCAACCGGGATAACCGCAGCCTTGAAAGGATTGTTAAGAAAAGGCCATTCACAAATTTGGGGGAGATTCACAAGGAGTGGATTGCTGCTGGAGTCACTGCTTCAAAGGCCACCACACACAGATGTATCTGTGGCGCCCCTGATGGTTCAGTCGCCACCGAGGTACTGCACCTCACCCTGAGGTGTGGTGTCTCCTTCTCTCAGGTAAGGAGGGAGTGCTGCCCAGAACTCCAACACCTGCATTCAACACTAAACTACTCCAGGCCGGCTGGAAGGGCAAGATGCACTGTGTTCTGCTGAGCCCTGTCCCTGGCTGGAGTGGGGGGAACCCAAAGGTAGGGGGAACCAGTAGTGGGTGTGGGTGGAGGAAGTAGTTAGGGGGAGCACTTTGGTAGGAGTATAAAAAAGGGAAGCCATCTTAGGGTGGCAGAGATGAGTAGTGAGGAGAGCAGTTCAGAAGAACAGCTAAGGACAGTTTAGAAGAACAGTCCGGGAGCAGAGTCTCATTAGGAGCTCTGCTCCACAAGTAGGGCCAAGTCTGGAGGCCCAGGAGGGGAGCAGGTGTGGCACCCCAGGGGTCTAGTTTCCACAGTAACGGCAATGTTATGTCTGAGAGCAGGTGGGAGGTCTCTTGGTCAGAGATCCTGTGCATGCCACACCTCCTGCCCAGTCCTGGGAGGGGAAGAACTTCCCCTATATAAACCTAGGGCTGAGGCAGGGTTAGTGAGTAGAGAAGAAGTAGAGACAGAGAAGAGAAGCAGCATAGGAAGAAACAACAGGAGCTCTGTGGGAGCAGTACTACAAGGAGTCAGGGGCTGGCAGCTGCAGAGCTCGCCCTGACTGAGAAGCTATCACCGGACCCGGAGTCCGAGGCTGTGGGGACTAACTCCTATCCAGCAGCAGAAACCGACCGGCAGGGGATTTCAGGTCCTCTGGCCAAGAAACCCGAAGGCACGGTCACACGCGTGGGACCAGCACCGCCGTCGTGGAGCGGAAGCTACTAGAAGGCCCCGAGTCACCGGCCATACGGGTGAGCACCACACGGTACACTCAGGGACGTGGGCTACTTATACCCGCCTCTAGCAAGGTAGCCAGAAGAGTACAATTAGTTTGGGAGGCCTACAACTCCGCCTGGCCAGGGGAGATCCCATCTGCTCAAGGACTGACCAGGCCCCAATCGCTAGCCAGTACTCCGGGAGGGTCTATCTTTGTCACCAGTAAAGACCCTGAACTACACCGTACCGTCTCCGAGTGGTTCCTGCTACCCCCATCATCCACGTCGGCTGCCCTGAGGCCATACCCCTCCCGTTGGGGGTGATACTATCACGCTGCACAATCCTACCACCGGCCTCAGCGGTCTGCCCTGCAGCGGCAGCTCCTTCGCTGCATTCAACGGGTGGCGTAGTCGTACAACATCTACCGCTAATACAGCGCCACTTAGTCTGACTCCCTGGGCACGGACCGGGTCACCGCCACGAGACTACAACCCTCAACAGATCCGGCTCCGGGTAAGCTCCCGCGTGCGCAACGCTGCGCGACACAGGCCCAGGGGTGCGTCAACTTTTGGCGTAGTCGGCAGGATCTCGTGCCCGCAACCACCGGGTACTGCGTGCCTGAAAAAGACTGTTCAAACTTACCAGTGGTGAAGATTCCCGCCATCCGGCGCCATCTTCAGCCTTCTTCCCACCATCGGTGAAGATTCCCGCCATCCGGCGCCATTTTCAGCCTTCTTCCCGCCTTCCGTGGAGTTTTCCCGCCGTTGGACGCCATCTTGAAGACGCCGCGCGGGAAGAAGAGGGGCGTGGACTCCAAAAGCGCGCGAGAACTGAAGCCCCGCCTCACGTCCAGACGTCGCGTAAGGTCCTGGAAGGAGCCCAGCAGACGCTGACGTCACAGGAGCGCGACGGAAGGTCCTCAACCCTGACGATCCACTGCGGAGCCGCGGCCTACGGAAGAGGATCATCGCAAGGTAGGCCACGGTCCACTAGGGGGGAGAAGGATGTCGGATACGGAGGAGAGCTTCACCGCTTCAACCCCCGCCAGCGCCACCGCCGTTGCGGTCATGCCTTTCACCATGCCCTATATCCCGGGGGCAGCCTGGCTACCCCAGTACTCAGGGGACTCACATACCCTGCATGACTTTAGAGAAAAGCTGGATAGCCTCTTCCAGGTGTATCCCCTCACAGAGGAGCAAAAAGTGAGCATCCTGGTGGCCCAATTAACCGGGGCAGCCCAAAGGGAGGTAAAGTCCTGGCCACCTGGGAGGAGGACTGTCGCAGAGATACTAACCCGGCTGAGGGACACCTTTGATACCCGCACCTCAGCCGAGATCAAGCTTAGATTCTACGGGTGCAAACAGCGGGCACATGAGAGTATAAGGGACTATGCCCTGAACCTACAAGAGGCCCTGAGAGCCATTAAGCAGACCGACCCTGACGGCGTGGGAGACGAGGACAGGCTGTTGACTGAACAATTTATAGAGGGTTTATATTGCAATGCCCACCGAACCCAGTTGCGGGCAATGGCCTTACAGGACCCTCATCTGGGATTTGCACAGTTCAAGGACAGAGCCATCCGGGTGCTCCGAGAACCGGCACCAGGTGGCGTTGTGACCCACAGACGCCCCACTACCACTTACCACCAGGAGGCGGCACCCTTGTCGGCAGGGCCTGTGGGAGCTGATGCGCAGGCTTTGAACAATGACCCGGCTCCAGACCTGCACCATCAGGTCCAAGAGCTAGCTAAAAGCGTTGCCGCGCTAACCCGAACTGTGCAGTCTTTACAGGTTTCCACTCCAGGGAAGATCCAGCTGGCATCCGGACCGGAGGACATCCCGTGGCGTCGACCAAGGAGGACCCCACCGGCCAGAGGAAGACCCAGCGACCGATACAACGAGGACGGACAACCCATCTGCCGCCGCTGCAATCAACCCGGACATATGGCAAGGTACTGTCCTTTAAACTGGCACAACCTGGGGTAGAGGGCCAAACCCCAGGAAAAAGATCATCAGGCCCATCGAACTGGCGCGACAGATATGTGGGAGGACGTCCAGTCTTGCCTGTGGTACTGGATGGCATCCCTATGAGTGCCCTATTGGACACCGGGTCACAGGTCACCACTATCCCGTACGTGCTCTTCAAGCAGTACTGGAATGACTCGGATATCACCCGCTACCCTGACGACGACTTGAGTATCATCGCCAGCAATGGTCAGCCCGTGCCACAGATTGGATTTAAAGAGGTGACCATTAAAATCGGTAGAGTCGAACTGGCAGCACAGGGACTGATCATTGTAGACATTGACAAACACGAGAGTCACCCAAAGATAACTCTAGGAACTAATGTAATTGAAAATTGTCTTGCAGAGGTGATTTTCCTTTTACAACAGGTTGCCAAGAACGCCAGCTCCGGCCAGCAGCGAGTGCTCCAGAAAGAGATCCGGGCACTGATGCGACGGCAACAGATAGAACTCTCCGGTGGTGAGATTGGTAGCGTAAGAATGTGTGACCCTTTCCCTATTGCCATGCCCCCAAAAAGTGAAATGATGATTTGGTGCCGGGCAGCTATTGGTCTGAGAGGTAGAGATTACCAGGCAATGGTAGAACCAGTTTACTCAGACAGTAGGCCCACCATTTTGACAGCACGGGGGGTGGTCAATGTACGCCATGGGAGGGTGCCCGTTCGCATAATAAATATCGGGAAGAGGGAAGTGTACCTGCCCCGGTATGCCACGCTAGCCAAATTGTATACCATCAATCAAAATTCCATACAGTCCGTAGAACCCTTGCCTCCATCTTCCCCGGAGGAAGGTAACGGCTCTAAGGAAACAATGGAGGACTGGTGTCAGCAACTACATTTGGGTACTGACTCCACTCCCTCACACCAGAAACAGGGAGTCTATCGGGTGGTTCAAGAGTACGAGAGAGTGTTTAGTAAACACCCGTTAGACTTCGGGCGAGTCAAGGGGGTAGAACACCACATCCCCACGGGAGACCATCTTCCCATAAAAGAGAGGTATCGACCCGTACCCCCTGCACACTACCAACACGCCAAGGGGATGCTTAGGGACATGAAGGAGGCTGGGGTGATCAGGGATAGCTGTAGCCCCTGGGCAGCTCCACTAGTCTTAGTCAAAAAGAAAGACAACACCATGAGGATGTGTGTAGATTACCGGAAAATTAACCGTATCACACACAAGGATGCGTACCCCTTACCAAGGATAGAGGAGTCTTTGGCTGCTTTAAGATCTGCTAACTTCTTCTCTACCTTGGATCTCACTAGCGGGTACTGGCAGGTTCCTGTAGCAGAGGCGGACCGGGAGAAGACCGCATTCACCACCCCGATGGGACTTAGCGAGTTTACCTGTATGCCGTTCGGACTCTGCAACGCACCGGGAACCTTCCAACGATTAATGGAGTGCTGTCTGGGCCACAGAAACTTCGAGACGGTCCTGTTGTACCTGGACGATGTCATCGTATATTCCAAGACTTATGAGGACCATCTGAAACACCTGGCGGAAGTGTTCGAAGCTCTGGCAAGCTACGGCTTAAAGGTAAAACCCTCCAAGTGTCACCTCTTGAAACCAAAGGTGCAGTACCTGGGACACGTGGTGAGCGCTGACGGAGTGGCTCCCGACCCTGATAAGATCACCGCAATTAAGGAATGGCCAAGTCCCTCCAGTGTAAAGGAAGTGCGGCAGTTCCTCGGGTTGGTAGGCTATTACCGCAGATTCATCCCCGGTTTCACCAAAAAGGCAGCTCCTATGCAGGACCTCCTGATAGGCCAGTCCCGGAAGGCCAAGAACCAGAAGCCGCCCTTCAAATGGGAGAAGTTAGAAGAAGAGTCCTTCCGCCAGCTGAAGATGGCCCTCACGGGGGATGAAATCCTGGCGTACCCTGATTACAGCCAGCCCTTTATCCTCTACACCGACGCAAGTAACATCGGGCTAGGAGCCGTACTGTCCCAGATCCAGCAGGGGAAAGAATGAGTAATCGCTTACGCTAGCCGAAAACTGCGACCCACCGAAAGAAACCCTGAGAATTACAGCTCATTTAAGCTAGAGTTCCTGGCAGTGGTGTGGGCAGTCACCGAACGCTTTAAGCACTACCTCGCTTCTTCCCGGTTCACCGTGTACACGGATAACAACCCGTTGACACACCTGGACACGGCAAGACTCGGTGCCCTAGAGCAGAGATGGATGGCCCGTCTGTTCAACTACGAGTTCACAATCAAATACCGGGCAGGACGCTCCAATACCAACGCGGACGCCCTGTCCAGGATGCCAAACCTACCGGACGTAGGAGAAGATCCAGAGGGACTGGAAGAAGTCGAACTCCCCGCGTTCCACCGTCATGGGACTATCCAGTATTCCCATCGGTTAAGGAGTAAGCAAGCCGCTACGTTTAACCCCTTGCCTCACTACAACTGGGAGGAAACGCAAGACAGTGACCCTGCCGTCCGGCTGGTGAAGGAGATGCTGACTCGGCCAGAGGCTCGCCTTGACCCAGACGCTCCGGAGGAAGCCAAGCAACTGTGGGCTGAGAAGAGTCGACTGTTCCTTTACAAGGGGAAGTTGTGCCGCAGAATGGTTAACTCCCGGACGCATGAACTAATCTGGCAAGTAGTGGTGCCACGGAGAGACGCAGCCATGGTGATGGAAGCATACCACGACGGGGCTGGACACTTCGGATGGAAGAAGCTGGAGTTCCTGCTGCGTGGGCGGTTCCACTGGGTAGGCATGAGGGGAACCATCGAGAGGTGGTGCAGAGACTGTGACCCGTGCAACCTAAGAAGGAAGGACCGTGCCAGCCAGAAGACTCCCCTGCAGTCCATCGTCACCCGGCAGCCGTTGGAACTGGTAGCCTTGGATCATGTAAAACTGACCCCAAGCAGAAGTGGCTACGTCTACGCGTTAACCATTGTGGATCATTACTCCCGGTTCTTGGTTGTCGTCCCCGTTAAGGACTTAACGGCTCAAACAGCAGCTAGAGCCTTCCAGCAGCACTTCTGCCGCCCACACGGGTACCCGGACCAAGTGCTGACGGACCAAGGACCTGCCTTTGAAGCGGAGGTCTTCCAGGAATTCTGCAATCTGTATGGCTGCCGGAAGATAAGGACGACACCCTATCATCCGCAAACTAATGGACTTTGTGAGAAAATGAACCAGGTGGTAATGGATCTCCTGAAAACGTTGCCCCTGGAAGAACGCAGTCTGTGGCCTGAGAAGCTGCCCGATCTGGTGGACCTATACAACCACATCCCGGTAGGTTCCACCAACTGTACCCCGGCTTACCTAATGAGGGCGAGACCTGGTAAGTTACCTGTTGACCTGGAAATGGGAGTCCTGACACCCGAGGACACTTCACCAGAAGCAGACTGGGACACAGAGAGGCAGCAGCAGTACCGGAAAGTACAGGAGAGCGTGGAGCGAAGTCTCTGTCAGGCTAGGGAAAGACAAGAGAAAACTTACAACCAGTGTGCTCCCGCTGTTCCCCTGGTACCCGGAGAGCAGGTCTTGAAGAGGAAAAGACGGCTCCACAAGTTGGACGACCAGTGGGAGAAGGACCCGTACACCGTACTGCCCTCAAGCCACGAGAACCCGAAAGTCTGTACCATCAGTAAAGACGGAGGGGAGACCATAGCCATTGTATCCCGGGATCACCTGAAGAAGTGTCCTGAACAGCTACGGAACCCTGAAGAGGAACAAGAAGACCATCGACCCGTAGAGGAAAGGGAAGATATGGTTAGTACTGTGCTCGGAGACTTCCCTCGGTCCTGGACTCAAGTCAATGGTGCAGTTGTGGTACCCGTCCTCACGTTCCTCCAACCAGCATCCCAAGTGCCTACGGAGCAACAGGTAGAGCTGGAAGAGCAGCCGGTCCAGGAGGCAGAAGACTCCACACAAGCAGAACAGGAGGATCAACCCTCTGCTTATAGTGAGCCTGCCGTACCCCTAGTGAGCCAAAGAGCCGGTAGACAGCTGCCCAGTTTACCCTTGACAGCTCCTACACCCTGTAGTTCAGGGCTAGACAGTCAGCTCCGTAGGTCCACTAGGGCCACTAGAGGCCAGTTACCCGCACGTTGGAGGATTTGAAGTGTATAAATTGTTTTATTTGTGGTTACCTGTTTTTCTTGTTGCTTGTGTATAATTATGTGTTTCTAGTTATTTATAGGAGTCCTTGGTGGATTTACCGGGAATCCTTGTACATGGTTGGAGCGTAACCTAGGAATGGACTAAAGACTGTTAAGGACTCGGGGCAGGACAGACCCCTACCTGGTTACGTCTCCCTGTTTTGGTGAAATGGACACCTTGCTTTTCTTCAAAGACTGCACCCGGTTGCGGACACGCCGTAACCATCTTTATGTGTTTTTCTTATTGTATTATTATTGTTTATACCTTGTTATGTTTTTCTAAAAATATGTTTAGTCCCGGAGTACTAAATTTCACTAGGGGGGAATGTGGCACCCCAGGGGTCTGGTTTCCACAGTAACGGCAATGTTATGTCTGAGAGCAGGTGGGAGGTCTCTTGGTCAGGGATCCTGTGCATGCCACACCTCCTGCCCAGTCCTGGGAGGGGAAGAACTTCCCCTATATAAACCTAGGGCTGAGGCAGGGTTAGTGAGTAGAGAAGAAGTAGAGACAGAGAAGAGAAGCAGCATAGGAAGAAACAACAGGAGCTCTGTGGGAGCAGTACTACAAGGAGTCAGGGGCTGGCAGCTGCAGAGCTCGCCCTGACTGAGAAGCTATCACCGGACCCGGAGTCCGAGGCTGTGGGGACTAACTCCTATCCAGCAGCAGAAACCGACCGGCAGGGGATTTCAGGTCCTCTGGCCAAGAAACCCGAAGGCACGGTCACACGCATGGGACCAGCACCGCCGTCGTGGAGCGGAAGCTACTAGAAGGCCCCGAGTCACCGGCCATACGGGTGAGCACCACACGGTACACTCAGGGACGTGGGCTACTTATACCCGCCTCTAGCAAGGTAGCCAGAAGAGTACAATTAGTTTGGGAGGTCTACAACTCCGCCTGGCCAGGGGAGATCCCATCTGCTCAAGGACTGACCAGGCCCCAATCGCTAGCCAGTACTCCGGGAGGGTCTATCTTTGTCACCAGTAAAGACCCTGAACTACACCGTACCGTCTCCGAGTGGTTCCTGCTACCCCCATCATCCACGTCGGCTGCCCTGAGGCCATACCCCTCCCGTTGGGGGTGATACTATCACGCTGCACAATCCTACCACCGGCCTCAGCGGTCTGCCCTGCAGCGGCAGCTCCTTCGCTGCATTCAACGGGTGGCGTAGTCGTACAACATCTACCGCTAATACAGCGCCACTTAGTCTGACTCCCTGGGCACGGACCGGGTCACCGCCACGAGACTACAACCCTCAACAGATCCGGCTCCGGGTAAGCTCCCGCGTGCGCAACGCTGCGCGACACAGGCCCAGGGGTGCGTCACAGGGAGAAGGCTCCGTTCTGTCAAAAGGGATCCTAGGGGGTACGGCGAGTGCCGGACGGCACCCGTACGCCCCGAATCTGTCAGAAGACAGAGGGATCGTAAGCCGCATTCTAATCCCCAGGGGGGTCAAGCGGGTCCGGGATCTGACGTACAGGAAGGACTTCAGAGCACCCGAGCAGGATTGAGAGTGGGCAGCACAGGGCAGGAGGGAGAAAGACCCAGTGTGAAGTCGGTCTAGAGAGGAACACGAGAAAGTGGGGTTCTGTCAGGCATTCCTAAATTCCCTGAGGAAGAGCTGAACCCCTGCCTGGTGAACGCAGCGCGACGTGGGAGGCTGTAAACTGACAGTGCACCCTGAGGAACTAAAGAACTGTGAGTAAAGACACGGATAACTGCACTGAACCGCCTCTGTCCAATTATTTTGTCCGCGCCAACATTCCCTCCCTGCAATACAACGCCCAGCGCAACCACCATTTACCTACACTGCCCTGAAGCTAGCTCTACCCGTGGAGAGCCACACCACCCCTGCTGCCGTAACACCAGCTCCAGAGGAGCAATCCACGGGTGGCGTCACGAACACTTAAATCCCCTATAACTAGTCCCCTTTTGAGTGACCACCCTGGGCCACGGACCGGGCCAGCCACCGTGATATCCCCCGGCAACCAGAGGCCCGGCTGCCGAGTACCCCACGGCCCTGGGGGCGCGTCATCTTCTGGCGTCACGAACAGGATACGTGACCAGGTGACCAGCCCGTATCGGCAGGTGAAGTGTGCCTAAAGAATTGCGTTATGTTACTGAATATGGCGCCTGCCCTAGAAGAACGGGCGCCATTATGTGTGTACTAAAGGATTGCCCCCTTCCTCTGATTGCCCATTATTGCTTGTAATATGTTCTGTATTGCCTTATTCAATTCTTCCGTCTACATTATGACACATGGTTGAACCTTGATTTTATAGTAGGACTTTTTATTGTATTTTAACTTTTATTTTTGTTTATGTTATGTAGGACCTTCATCCCTCTTTCCTTGATATGTACATCCCTCTCTTGTGTTGTCTGTTCATTGGTGCTGTTGGACAATTCAACTCCAGTGGACATCTGCATAAGCAAAATGATGGCTCTTTAACCTCCTGATAGCAACTATCATCTGTTCTTCACTGTGTGGCACTTTTATATGGGGATGGATATAGATGCTGCACATATTTTTGTATACTTATATTTATATATTTATATACTGTTTAAATTATACTGTGTATACTGTAAAATATTGATGTAGATAGCATCTCTACTATATCTACCATTCTATATATCCACACATTGTTTGTTGTTTTCCCTGCATTTGTGTTGCTCCGCTGGCTGCCATGTGTTATGCTGCACTTTATGTTCGCGATTGTCCTGCAATGTGTGGGGGTCCCCGTGTGTGCGGCACATCATTGGGATTATCTCTGCTATATAGTGACTGCGTGCCCTGCACGCATGCGTGCCACTGCTCCGTTGCGACTGCCGGCTTTCTGTGTCTTTAGTGGAGCGTGACATCGGGTCACCTTTGACCTGCCGTCACATGCTGCGTGACGCGGACGCCGGCTGGCGTCTCGGTTGCTGTGGTTACGCATGCGTCACTTCCTGGTCACGTGCCACTCGTCATCATGCATCACGTGGTACGCTTGTGCACACATGATGCGAATATCTCTAAATCACTGCTATTTATCATCTGTGCCTAGCGCCGGTGGGCGCCTGTAAATACCTAAGGGATGTACTCATCGCCACGCCCCCTGACGAAGGGTTAACCGAAACGCGCGTTGGGGCTGCAGCTCCACGCGTACAGCCTTCTGATTAGTGCCCTCCTTCCTGGTGCCCTGTCCTCCTGCCTCTATCTGATATTGTGGGTTTCACTGGTATGTATATTACTATGTTTGGTAGTGGGACTTACAATCTAGGGGCACCTGATGATGTTGTGGCTTTGTTACTCAATACTGGAATATATTACTGTACATGTTCCTGCTCAAATTTGTGATTATTTTACATAAAATGATTATTATGCTGTACTGCGTGTAGCTGGATTTATCTGGTTCACAGTAGCTATATTCTACATTTTCCCCCTATGTGTGTTTTTTGTATGACTTCTAATACATTTTGATATTTTATATACGAAGCTATAGGCTTTATGATCGTTTTTCTTTTTTGTCTGTATTTCTGCGGATATTTGCGATTTAGCCTTTATCGTCCATAATTGGTAGTCTTAATTGCAATAATATTGTTATATACATATAAATCCCAGTTAGGGTGTAATATACTACCTTTTCCATGAACTGTATTTAAAGGACAACAGTATGGAACCTCCCATCGTGGGCCGGGTCCCAGAATGGCGCCAAAAGCATACTCTGCCCCTTGCAACAGTGACTGTCCGCATAGATGTGTCCGTCAAGGCAGGGAGGCCGTCACAGGGAGTGACCGACAGCAGATTGCCATGGGACCGCCCCCAAAAGAAGAGAGGAGGAGAAAAGGAATGGAGACAGGGTGTGGTCTTAACCAGTCTAGACAGACCGCACCCGGCAGCCAGCATGGACGGACACGAAGACGAAGCCTCCACCCCTGGCCTGCTGCAGTGTCAAGCAAATCCCCTCACCCAGGAGGGAGCGACAAGCAAGCTGTCCCCGGAGGGTGCCGAATTCCTCCAAGCAGAGGTGCAGGAGCTGAGCCGCATAGTCGAGGAGGAAGAGGACATGCCCCTGCAGCCTGAGGCTGATGACCCGGCCGGGTCACTCGGCAAGAACCAGGCCTACCCTAGGCGGGGACCCCACTACTAGTCCAGTAGGTGGGACTAAGAACTGTACATAGTCACCCGTAAGGGTACATTAGTTGAAAGTTTAAAATAGTGTTTTCTTAAAGTGAAGTGCCTCCCATAAAGGGAAGAAATGTTGTGTTTATGATCTTCTATGTAATGCATTCTAAAAAAATTTGCATGTCAAATATACCCTGTTTTACTCTGTTCCAGCCCGTGGACGTGCTGTGTTTTACCAGGGGGGAGTGTGGCGCCCCTGAGGGTTCAGTCGCCACAGAGGTACTGCACCTCACCCTGAGGTGTGGTGTCTCCTTCTCTCAGGTAAGGAGGGAGTGCTGCCCGGAACCCCAACACCTGCATCCAACACTACACTGCTCCAGGCCGGCTGGAAGGGCAAGATGCAATGTGCTTCCTGCTGAGCCCTGTCCCTGGCTGGAGTGGGGGGAACCCAAAGGTAGGAGGAACCAGTAGTGGGTGTGGGTGGAGGAAGTAGTTAGGGGGAGCACTTTGGTAGGAGTATAAAATAGGGAAGCCATCTTAGGGTGGCACAGATGAGTAGAGAGGAGAGCAGTTCAGAAGAACATCTCAGGACAGCTCAGAAGAACAGTCCGGGGGCAGAGTCTCATTAGGAGCTCTGCTCCACAAGTAGGGCCAAGTCTGGAGGCCCAGGAGGGGAGCAGGGAGAAGGCTCCGTTCTGTCAAAAGGGATCCTAGGGGGTACGGCGAGTGCAGGATGGCACCCGTACGCCCCGAATCTGTCAGAAGACAGAGGGATCTTAAGCCGCATTCTAATCCCCAGGAAGGTCAAGCAGGTCCGGGATCCGACGTACAGGAAGGACTTCAGAGCACCCGAGCAGGATTGAGAGTGGGCAGCGCAGGGCAGGAGGGAGAAAGACCCAGTGTGAAGTCGGTCTACAGAGGAACACGAGAAAGTGGGGTTCTGTCAGGCATTCCTAAATTCCCTGAGGAAGAGCTGAACCCCTGCCTGGTGAACGCAGCGTGACGTGGGAGGCTGTAAGCTGACAGTGCACCCTGTGGAACTAAAGAACTGTGAGTAAAGACACGGATGACTGCACTGCCTCTGTCCAATTATTTCATCCGCGCCATCATTCCCTCCCTGCTCTACAACGCCCAGTGCAACCACCATTTACCTACACTGCCCTGAAGCTAGCTCTACCCGTGCGTGGAGAGCCACACCATCCCTGCTGCCGTAACACCAGCTCCAGAGGACTGCTCCGCAGCGGTGGCTCCCTCTAGCCGCAATCCACATTTGGCGTCACGAACACTTAAATCCCCTATAACTATTCCCCTTTTGAGTGACCGCCCTGGGCCATGGACCGGGCCAGCCACCGTGATATCCCCCGGCAACCAGAGGCCCGGCTGCCGAGTACCCCACGGCCCTGGGGGCACGTCATATCCAGGACATGAGCTACAAGTGTCGCATTCCTTGTGTCAAGTCACTCATGACCAATAGACAACGCCAGAAGCGTCTTACATGGGCCAAGGAGAAAAAGACCTTGACTGTTGCTCAGTGGTCCAAGGTGTTGTTTTCAGATGAAAGTAAATTTTGCATTTCATTTGGAAATCAAGGTCCTGGAGTCTGGAGGAAGAGTGGAGAGGCCACAATCCAAGCTGCTTGAGGCCTAGTGTGAAGTGTCCACAATCAGTGATGGTTTGGGGAGACATGTCATCTGCTGGTGTAGGTCCACTGTGTTTTTTCAAGACCAAAGTCAGCGCAGCCGTCTACCTGGACATTTTAGAGCACTTCATGCTTCCCTCTGCCGACAAGCTTTTTGGAAATGGAAATGTCATTCTCCAGCAGGACTGGGCCCCTGTCCACACTGCCAAAAGTACCAATACCTGGTTTACACACAACAGTATCACTGTGCTTGATTGGTCTGGAAACTCGCCTGACCTTAACCCCATAGAGAATCTTTTATAGAGAATCTATGGGGTATTGTCAAGAGGAAGATGAGAGACACCAGACCCAACAATGCAGACGAGCTGAAGGCTGCTATCAAAGCCACCTGGGCTTCTATAAAACCTCAGCAGTGCCACAGGCTGATCGCCTCCATGCCACATTGCCTCATTGATGCAGTAATTGATGCAAAAGGAGCCCGACCAAGTATTGAGTGCATTTACTGAAAATACATTTGAGTAGGACAACATTTCGGAATTTAAAAACATTTTTCAAGCTGTTATTATAAAGTATTCTAATTTACTGAGATAATGACATTTGTGTTTTCATTGGCTGTAAGCCATAATCATCAACATTAACAGAAATAAACACGTGAAATAGATCACTCTGTCTGTAATGACTCTATATAATATAGGAGTTTCACTTTTTGTATTGAAGAACTGAAATAAATTAACTTTTTGATGATATTCTAATTTAGTGAGATGCACTTGTATAATGTCACGTACTGTCACGGGTGTGTCAGAAGTGACAGACAGTCGCCCTGAAGTTGGTTCGGGTAGATCTCTTCGTTTGGCATTACAGACACCTTCTTAGAAGCCGTCTCTCTAAGACCCAGCTACCTTCCTCTTGCTAATTAACACCCTTGCATGGGTGTATAAATACCTGCTGTTTGCTAGAGGGAGGTGCCGGCAATACTCGCATGACCCCTTGTGAAGGCTTGGAGGTAGTGCAGTACTTCTTCCTCTCTGGTGCTAAGAGGACGTGTTAATCTCTCTGAAGTCGACTAAAGCTAAGCTATCTTCCCTTGTTTGTTCCCCCTTGTTGTCTTTACTTGTCAGTGGGGATCAACTAGCGCTCATCCCCTCCCTTACGTAGCCAGGTCCAAACACCAGAGAAAGAAAGGGCGAGGTTCCTGTGCGGCGATTGGTGTGGGACCAATATAGGGACGTTGGGGGAGACAGGGTGATATAGGTCAGCCCAGGAGATCTCCACTACCCCCTTTCCCTAGAGTCTGGGCTCCCTTTTCCCCCTTCCCTTCGTATTGCACTTAGTCTTTCCTACACCTTGCGAGAATGTAGCACCCTGAGGATTCGGCTGCTACAGGGGTATTGCACCTCAAGCCAGAGGTGTGATATTCCACTCCCGGGTAAGGATGGAGTGTGGAACTGAGCTCAGTAGGCTGCATGCACTACACACATCCCATTTCCGGGGGACAGACCAATGGTACTCCCACTAGAGAAATGTGCAGGTACGACAGTGTCTGTCCCTGGCTGGAGTGGGAGGGGGGTGGAACATCCCAGTAGTGTAGGGGCAGATAGGGGGAGCAGTCTGGGTAGTGCTAGGAGCTCATTGGGTGCTGGTCACCTGAGCTCACACATAGAGGGAGTATATAAGGTGGGAACCATCTTAGATCAGAGTCAGTCAGTCAGTCAGTCAGTCTGTCAGTCTTTTGTAGAGTGAGTCAGAGGAAGAGAGCAGAGGAGAAGAGCAGTTCCAAGGCCCAGAGAGAGAGAGAGGAGAAAGAAGGACCCAGAGGGGGAGAAGAGAGAACTCCAAGAACCCAAGATTAGATCAGCGGGTGAAGAGTTGGCACAAGGGTACCGGATCCCAAGCTGGTGGAGGGCACTAATCCTTAGCCAGAGACCGGAGGTCGTGGGCAGGATCTGCCACGACCACCCACTAAATCCACCCGGAAGGCAAACCGTGAATAGGGTCAGGGAACCCAGAGACAAGGGTTTTACCAACAAGAGGCCCGAGGGAGCCGGACTTAGGTGGATCCCTGGTGGGGAAGGCCAGAGAGAAGGACAAGTCAGAAAGGGAGCTCAGGACCACGCTCCAGAATCACCTGGGGGTTGGCCGAGTCCAGGACCTGGTGGACGCAGCACGGCTCGGGCGGTCACTCAAGGCCGGAGTGACCAACACAAAAGCAGTAAGTAAAACCCTGAACTGCACAGCCCGACTCGGAGTCTTATTATCACTCTCACTGCACCACCACATCCACCACCCTCTACAACTGACCCCCTGAGGCTATACCCCTCCCGTTGGGGGTTATACTACCTGAGCTGCACACACACCACCAGCCTCAGCGGACCCTGCTGCAGCGGCGGCCGTAGTGACCGCAAATCAACGGGTGGCGTAGTCGACACTAAAGAACATCCAGTAACATCTGTAGGACTGCCACACACTGAGCTTGACACCCTGGGCACGGACCGGGTCACCGCCACTCGGAGACTACAACCCCCATCTGATCCGGATCCGGGTATCCCCCAAACAACACTGGCCCAGGGGGCGCGTCGACTTTGGCGTAGTCGGCAGGATTACGTGCCCGCAACAACCGGGTACTGCGTGCCTGAAGAAAAGTTCACCGTTACCTCAAAAAGAAGTCTCCCGCCGGTTCCGGAGGGTCCCCGCCAACGGACCCCATCACAGGTCGTTTCCCGCCGGTTGTCCGCCATTTGAAGCTTTTTCCCGCCATTTCCAAAGATTTCCCGCCTTGGAAGAGCGGACGCCATTATGGGCGTGCCAGAGGGTGGCAAGAGGTCACCTCCCATCGTGGGCCAGGTCGAAGAATGGCGCCAAAAGCGGAAACCGCACCCACCAACAGAGACTGTGATGCTGGAAGTGTCCATCAGCGTAAGAGAACTGCCCCTGGGACTGACAATCACAAAGTTGCCCCGGGACCACCCTCAATGTGGGCGGAGACAGAACAAGAGAGCAAAGATGGGTGTCGCCTGGAGCAGTCTGGAGAGAGCGCACCCGGAGACAAGAAGTCTGGAGAGGACTCCGGAGAAGTCGTACCCGGAGATGGAGGGAGAGTCAGGCAGCACCGACCCAGTGGTCAGGAGCCTGCTGCAAGCAACGACCCCACTAGGCTTAGTGGAGGTCCTGGCACAGCTCCCCCGAGACCGGGAGTGTGCACAGACTGCGCTGGAGAGCCTCGCACGGAGGATGGCCCGGGTACAGCGAGAGACGTTGGCGGAGTGGAGCCGAGAGATGGCCCAGCAGACCGAAACCCGACAGCGGAGCACGCCACCCGAGACGAGGAGACAGACCGCCTCTGAGGATGGTGCAGGAGGACTGAAGGCCGGAGACGGCGCCGAGAAGGGAGCTGAACGGACGGAGGCAGGTAAAGGGGACGTCTCTACCCCGAGCCGGGAAACCGCGTGCCTGCCCCAGCTCCCCGTCGCAGAGCCCGAAGTTCCCCCTGCCGTGCCCGTCGCTGCATCGTCACCGCCGCAGACTAGGCCTCAACCGGAAACCGCGGCCGCGACCCCTGTGACGTCACGCGCTTCGACCCTGAGCGCGGCAAAGCAGGAAATACCATCGGCCTGGTCGCAAGGCCTAGTACTCCCGGGCGCCGCCATTCCAACAGCGCCCCCTACCTCCGCGGAGCCACCAGCCTGGTCGCAGGGCCGAGTAACCACGGGCGCCGCCGTTCTTACGGTGCCCTTTTCCTTTAGCGTGCCCCAAGCCGGGTCGCAAGGCCTGGTCAACCCGGGCGCCGCTACCACCACAGCGCCCATAACACCTAAAGTACCGCACCTGGGTGAGGACCTGTTCGCCCAGCATACGTGCCCGGATGGGCAGCCCTTCATATGGCCACCGGAGTTTCACCATCCCCGACTCCGGAAAGAAAGACCCCTAGATGAACCCCTGATTCCGGTTCCGAAGCCCGTCAGGAGGACCCAGCCCCCGCTAGAGGAGGCACAGTTTGAGTGGGACCCCACCGGAGGAGACCTCATGGGGTTCACTCAGGAGACTCGGGCGGCCGCAGCGGAGCGTGCAGAGTGCTGCCGGCAGCAGCTCGAAGTCTTCGAGAGGGAGCGGAGAGAGAGGCGGGTCCGGGAACAGCAAGCACAGATAAGGAGCGCGGAGCAGAAGAGCCGGACCAGGAGGAACCCCCGTGCAGCTCATGGTCCCCGTACCACCGGGACTGTGATTAAATTCAACCTGCAGCATGGGTGGGGCTTCATAAGAGACCATCATACCCCCGGCGACGTCTTTGTAACCCGCAGAGACGTAGAAAGCCATCTGCCGGAGGGACACAGAGGTCGTGACCTGTACGTAGGGGACGAGGTCACGTTCACCCGGCACAAGTGTGCCAAAGGACCCTACGCCCTCCATGTACACCGGCTGACGGAGGAGGAGCTACGGTGTGAGGAGGAGCAAGAGGACCCGGACGGGTCTGAGGACAAAGAAGGAGCAGGAGGACGCCGTCGTTAAAGTACGGTAAAGAGACTGTATATAGTTACCCGTCGGGGTACAGTGAACTGTTACTGCTGCTAGTTAAAATATAGTCCCCGTTGGGACCAGCAAATTGAACTGTTAACCCGTGTGTCCCTTAATCCCACTGACCGAGGACTGAGAGCGGTCATTCCTTCCTTATACCTGGCCGAGGACTGAGAGCGGCCACTTTCCCCCTGTATATAGTTGCGCTTTCTAAGGCGCCCCCTACTGGTTTTATAAGGAAACCGTTTTTCTACAAGAGACTGTTGCACTTTACCCGGTCACAAGTTGCACCGTGGCCGGAGGAACAATAATGTTTACTATGAAAACTTTTATATGAAAAGTTTTATGCTGATGATATATATATAATGTTTTATATGTTTATGATGTTTTTGAAAAAAAAAAAATTGTATGTTTGTGGATGTTTTTATTCTTTTACAGCCCGAGGACGTGCTGTGATTTACCAGGGGGGAATGTAGCACCCTGAGGATTCGGCTGCTACAGGGGTATTGCACCTCAAGCCAGAGGTGTGATATTCCACTCCCGGGTAAGGATGGAGTGTGGAACTGAGCTCAGTAGGCTGCATGCACTACACACATCCCATTTCCGGGGGACAGACCAATGGTACTCCCACTAGAGAAATGTGCAGGTACGACAGTGTCTGTCCCTGGCTGGAGTGGAAGGGGGGTGGAACATCCCAGTAGTGTAGGGGCAGATAGGGGGAGCAGTCTGGGTAGTGCTAGGAGCTCATTGGGTGCTGGTCACCTGAGTTCACACATAGAGGGAGTATATATGGTGGGAACCATCTTAGATCAGAGTCAGTCAGTCAGTCAGTCAGTCTGTCAGTCTTTTGTAGAGTGAGTCAGAGGAAGAGAGCAGAGGAGAAGAGCAGCTCCAAGGCCCAGAGAGAGAGAGAGGAGAAAGAAGGACCCAGAGGGGGAGAAGAGAGAACTCCAAGAACCCAAGATTAGATCAGCGGGTGAAGAGTTGGCACAAGGGTACCGGATCCCAAGCTGGTGGAGGGCACTAATCCTTAGCCAGAGACCGGAGGTCGTGGGCAGGATCTGCCACGACCACCCACTAAATCCACCCGGAAGGCAAACCGTGAATAGGGTCAGGGAACCCAGAGACAAGGGTTTTACCAACAAGAGGCCCGAGGGAGCCGGACTTAGGTGGATCCCTGGTGGGGAAGGCCAGAGAGAAGGACAAGTCAGAAAGGGAGCTCAGGACCACGCTCCAGAATCACCTGGGGGTTGGCCGAGTCCAGGACCTGGTTGACGTAGCACGGCTCGGGCGGTCACTCAAGGCCGGAGTGACCAACACAAAAGCAGTAAGTAAAACCCTGAACTGCACAGCCCGACTCGGAGTCTTATTATCACTCTCACTGCACCACCACATCCACCACCCTCTACAACTGACCCCCTGAGGCTATACCCCTCCCGTTGGGGGTTATACTACCTGAGCTGCACACACACCACCAGCCTCAGCGGACCCTGCTGCAGCGGCGGCCGTAGTGACCGCAAATCAACGGGTGGCGTAGTCGACACTAAAGAACATCCAGTAACATCTGTAGGACTGCCACACACTGAGCTTGACACCCTGGGCACGGACCGGGTCACCGCCACTCGGAGACTACAACCCCCATCTGATCCGGATCCGGGTATCCCCCAAACAACATGATCCCTCGAACTAGGGACACCCTAGACTATCCCTGTCCCTCAGATTACCCTGGATGGTTAAGACAGGAACATAGCAATATTTCATTAACCCTTTCAGCGAGCACGCTCGGGTGCTCGCCGAGTATTTTGGTGCGCTCGGCATTTCTTTTACTTGCAGCCGCGGTGACAGTAATAGAAATGCCGAGCATGCCAAAATACTCGGCGAGCACCCGTGTGTGTGCGCCGAAAGGGCTAATGAAACTTACTCCACACTAGTAAACCGACAAGGAATAAAACTACAATCATACAAACACACTCACAAAACAACAGAGTGGGAAACAGGGGAGGAATAGAAAGCACAGACCAAATGGGAGAGGATAGGGATAAACACTCAAACCAACTCCACTCAGAAATCTCCTGAAAAACTCTCCAACCGCCTACTCCAAACACTGAACTTCTGAGGAAGTGGAAAAACTATCACTAGCAACTCCCAAGTGCCAGTGGCGAGCATATATACCAGATGGAAGTGGCCCACACAAAAAAGCTGAGACAATTTAGGATGGAGAGCTCAAGGAGATTAACTGAACTCATTAACTCTTGCAATAACAGAGCAAGGAAAACCTGCAATAGGATGATGAAGCAGTTCTAATCAGTGCAAGAGTTCGTGTAACGAGACGCCACCATTTTCTGGCCCCTCTCTGTCGCGGTATCCCCATGATAAACACATTGTTGAAAAAAAAAACAGGAAATTCCTGCTCCCTGTGTGTAGATGGAGAACTTTTTACTTTTACTTTACAAGATACTAAGATCCTAAGCTATAAGAAATACCAGTTGTAAGCTGTGTTATCTTTGCTCCTGAATAAATATATAGTCACTTTTGAACGGCTTGACAGTACTGACATTAATGCTAACACTGATCATACCACAGCTCCAGGCAGGGGAGGAAGCAAGAATATATACTGACATTACAGCACTGGATCACAGCTGATCCTTTCTTTGAGGTAAAACATTGATTAAAAACAGGCAGTGAATTTTTTTGTCTCACAAAAAGAATCATCTGCGATCTCATGCTGTAATGTCAGTATATTCTTTTCCTTCCTCCTCTGCCCAAGAGCTGTGGTATGATCAGACCATCTTCCTGCATGGTCAGACACAACCATTACTCAGTACATAGCAGGGGAACATACATAGCAGGGGAACATTTATAACATTATCTTATTATAGCACAGGAACTTTTTTTTTAACACATCCATTTATGGAAATTTTTATTATTCTAAGATCTATTAATTAAAATGTACTTTGTGGGAAAACCCCTTTAAATGTTTGGTACCAGACAGATTGGGAGGGGATGGCCAAGTATAAAGGGAACCACTTCCTGGCTTAGGCAGTGTGAGAAAGTTAGTGAAAGTGTTTGTTGGAGTCAAGGTGAAGTTCAAGGAGCAGTGGGCTGAAATCACGGTGTGAACAAAACGTTTTGGCATGAGATCCGTACAAAACTTCCTGAGGACATTCCTGCAACGTTCAGAGCCTACCGCTCGATACAAGTGCTATGGAGAGCACCTTAACCCCTTCCGCACAGATGAAGATGAACGTAGAACTGCGTGAGGGAAACGTAGCAAATCTTGGTAATATTGTGGTGCCGGACGGCAAGTTCCTGGGGTTAACAGGATATGTTAAAGTAAGGACAGTCCACGCTGAATGTAAGAAAATGATGGAAATGTACTGTGTGAACGTGTTAAAGACTGATGTAACTGAATTGTCTAGTGAAGTTGAACTTGCTAAAATGAATCTCGTGTCCCCTAATACGTGTGCAGATGGTCGTGAAAGCGAAGACGTGGAGACTAGTGATGAGCGAGAGTGCTCGTCACTACTCGTTACTCGCTCAAGCATCAGTGCGCTCGAGATGCTAGTTATTTGGCGAGTATTTTTTGAATGCTCGGGCGCTCGAGACCCCGCCCCGCATTTTTGGCACATTTAGACAGTCAATAAACATGTGGGGATTGTCTTCCAGTCACTGTAATGTAGTAGCCATGTTGGTAGTGGCATTACTGTGATTGGCTGGCCGCATAGCGTCATCGGGTCTATATCTATTCATTGCGAGTCCTTTCTGCTGCTGGAACTCAAATCAATAGCCCTTCTCAAGGTTACTAATATTCTTTTCGCTCTTAATCCTTCAAATTGTTGCAAAAAGAGATATTATACGCCATTTATACTGCTCAAGCTTTGTGTTAACAGCATACAGCTAGACTTGGTTGATTGGAGTAGCATCGCTATATAGTGCAAGCAGTGAAAAAAATCCATCTGAGCTGTGCTAAATTTTCTGTGATACAAATACTACAAAGTTTTCTCAGCATCAAAATTGTCTACGCCAAAAATACTGGTCCATTTATGCATTAAAAGCATACTGTCAGACTTGTTTGGTTGCAATAGCATCGCTATATAGTGCAAGCAAAGAAAAAAGTCCATCTGAGGTGTGCTAAATTTTTTGTGATACAAATCCTGCAAAGTTTTCTCAGCATCAAAATCTTCTACGCCAAAAATACTGGTCCATTTGTGCGTTAAAAGCATACAGTCAGACTTGTTTGATCCTCCTTCCTCGCACCATACCAAATGCCGGGAGACAAGTGATCTCACACTTGGACACTCCAAAGAGCTGATCACATTTCCATTTATAGATTCTGGCCTCTCGCCCTGCCCGTTTCAAGCGAGATATGAGGAGATCGCAGGTAGCGATGCCCAAATATTTGAGCAGCTATGCTCACAAGAAGGCGACGGTGGGAAACTGTAATTACTGTCGCAAGAGGTGGATGATGATGAGACACAATTGCCAACAAGTGATGTTGTTAAGTCAGCAAGTCAGGAGGAAGACCAGGATGCAGAAGTGGAAGGCGAAGTGGTGGATGATGAAGTCACTGACACTCAACCTGGGAAGGTGACACGCAGAGCGAGGACAGCAGTGCAGAGGGTGAGGTATCTTCAGCATCACAACAGGCAGAAAGAGGCAGTGGGGTGGCCAGAGACACAAGGGGGGCAACTGTTCCCCAGAGCACCAACAATGGGGAAGTTGCCAGGCCAAGGGTTAGGTGTTCTGGCACTTTTTTAAAGACAGTCCAGTTAGCCCAAAGAAGGCCATTTGCAACATCTGCCATGCCAGTATCAGCAGGGGCAACACAACTACCACCACCACCAGCATGCTCAGGCACATGACAACAAAGCACCCGACTACTTGGGCAGAACGCCAAGGTCTAGAAATAGTGTCTGCAGGTGACACCACTGCCTCTTCCCCTGTTCTACATCCACGCCAATCCCCTTTCCACGACGCAGGCAAAGATGCCTCTCCCTCTTCACCTGACGTGACGCGCCCCCAGGGCCGTGGGGTACTCGGCAGCCGGGCCTCTGGTTGCCGGGGGGGATATCACAGTGGCTGGCCCGGTCCATGGGGTTTTTGGAATGATTCGTGACGCCACCTGTGGTGTCTGTTGAGGATCACCAGCGCTGCGACAGTCCTCTGAGGCAGATGTTAGGGCAGCTTGAGATGGAACAGCTCCCCACAGGTGGAGCAGGCCTCAGGGCAGTGTAGAATAGATGGAGGTGAGCTGGGCGTTGTAGTACAGGGAGGGAAATGGCACCGGCGAAATAAAGGAGCGGAGGCAGTGCAGTGCAGTCATCCAAGATTTACTCACAGTTCTTAGACAGTCCACAGGTGCACAGTACTGGTGAAAGCCTCCCGCGTCGCACTGCGTTCACCGGGCAGGGGTTCAGTCCTTCCTCAGGTAGCTCGGATGTGCCTGGCAGAACCCCACTTTCCTATGTTCCTTCCTAGACCGACTTCACGCTGGGTCTTTACTCCCTCCTGCCCTGCGCTTCCCACTGTGAATCCTGTTCGGGTGCTGCGAGGTCCCCCCTGTCCGTCGGAGTTGCACAGACCTGCTTGACCTTACTTTTGGATTGAAGTGAGAGTTTGGCTCCTAACTATAGAAGTCAGAAGCCTCCGGTTTTTCCAGCCGAGGCTTGAAGCTGCACGACTGGGCCAGGGGCCGGTCCCCTTCTTGCGGCCTAGATCCTCCTGACACTTGGCAGGTTCGGGGTGTACGGGTGCCACCTGCACTCACCGTACCCCCTAGAATCCCTTCTGTAGAACGGAGCCTACTCCCTGCTCCCCTCCTGGGCCTCAGTCCTGGGCCCTTGTAGTGGAGCAGAGCTCCTACAGAAACTCTGCTCCCAGACTGTTCCTCTGAACTGTCCCTACACCAACTCAACTAACTACCTTAAGATGTCTACCTATTTATATATCTACTGTATGAGTGCTCCCATGAACTACTTCCTCCACCCACACCCACTACTGGTTCCCCCTACCGTTGGGTTCCCCACCACCCCAGCCAGGGTCAGAGCTCAGCAGAAAACTACATTGCGTCTTGCTCCTCCAGCTGGCCTGGGATAGTGTAGTGCTGGATGTAGGTGTTGGGGTTCCGTGCAGCACTCCCTCCTTACCTGAGAGAAAGGAGACACCACACCTCTGGGTGAGGTGCAGTACCTCTGTGGCGACTGAACCCTCAGGGGCGCCACAGTTGCACACTTGCAACCACCGTCAGCAACCACGTCCTTGTCCCAGCACAGCGTTCATTTGTTTCTACCCTAGTCCTTGAAATGCTAATGAAAATACACAGGCACCAACCCACAGGCCACAATACTAAAAGCCACATTTCCAGGCTGTTTGCCCTGGAAATCTTGCTGTTTAGTGGCCGTCCTGTCTGAACCTGTCCCAAGTGGCCGTTCTGCTCTGTAGTAACATTCCTGCCCTTTGGGGTCAGCAGCTACTGCTGGACGCGCCCTGGAGTGGTACCTGTCAGCTACCTGCCGCACAAGCCTGACCCCACCACTAGAGGCTCCAGCGAACACCAAGGAAGCAGCTTAGTCACACCCCCTTCAGGGTATGTCCGGTTCATGGTACAGTGGATCCACAAACCACGTGCGCCACCTTAAAGCATGACAACCACGGACACGTGGACAAGTGCTTGTTTCCCTGACGACACACTGGGTGAATATTGTGGAAGCCGGGACGCAGACAGACCCTGGGATGGAACACGTGCTACCAACACCAAGGATTGCGGGCCCTGGTTCAATCAGAGTTGGCCCCACCTTCTACAGCAGTTCCTGAGCCTCCTCCTCCTCAGCCTCCCATCTCCGAAACGTCAACATTACTCGAAAGCTTGAAGCACTGCAGCACTGCTGCGGCAAAGCGGCAACAGGCTCTGCTGAAGCTAATCTGCTTAGGTGAGAAACCGCACACCACAGCAGAATTGTTGAAAGGTCTAACAGACCAGACTGATCTGTGGCTCTCGCCCCTGAACTTACAGCCAGGCATGGTATGTGTGACAATGGCCGTAACCTTGGCAACCTCACACACGTACCTTGACTGGTCCATGTGTTCAACTTAGTAGTTCAGCGGTTTCTCAAAACCTATCGAGATCTGCATGAGCTACTTATGAAATCACGTCACATGTGTGCCCATTTCCACAACTCAGCTACAGCATCTGCTGCCCTGGCAGCGCTGCAACAGCGTTTGCAACTTCCAGCTTGCCAGCTGGTGTGTGAGGTCACCACGCATTGGAACTCAACGTTACATATGTTGGCAAGGCTTTGTGAGCAGCAGAGGGCAGTAGTTGAATACCAGCTCCAATATGCCTGTAGGTATTCCGGTCAGCTTCCGCACATAAGAGCTGGTGAGTGGGCATGGATGTCTGACATATGTACCATCCTCCAAAACTTTGTGGACTCGACCAAGATGGTGAGCGGCGATGACGCCATAATCAGCATAACTATCTCACTTCTCTGTCTTCTGAAACGCTCGCTGTTCACAATTAAAGAGGAGACATTGCAGGCAGAGCAAGTAGAGATGGAGCAAGAAACTATACAGGGTGATGCTACACAACCCAGCCTCATCTTCTCAGTGCGGACTGGGTGGTAATGAGGAGGAGGCGGAGGAGGAACAGGAGCTGGTTGCCTGCGCTACAGACAGTACTACCCACACGACCTTCATCTCGTCTGTTCAGCATGGATGGCCTCAAGACAAGGAGGAGAGGGAGGATGAGGAGGAGGAGGAGAACATGGACAGTCGTGTTCTTGGTGGGGACAGGAAAGTCTTGGGTGTTGGCAGTCTTGCACACATGGCTGAGTTTATATTCCGCTGCCTTTCCCGTGACTATCACGTTGTATGCATTTTGACCAACACTAATTACTGGTTGGTCACCCTTCTAGACCTACGCTACAAGGAGAACTTTCCATCTCTCCTTCCCGTGGAGGAGAGGTCTAATAAAATGTTGCAGTACCAGAAGACCCTAGTTGAAGATTTATTAAAAAAAATTTCCATCTTACAACTCTGGCGGCAGAGATCACAGTTCCTTAGAAACAAGGGAGACACACACCAGATGTGTCAGAGGCAGGGGAACACTCTCAAATGTCTGGGACAGTTTTCTCAGACCCTTCCACCGCCTAGGCCCTGATGCGCGGGGTACTCTGACAAAGAGGGTAAAGTTTTGGAAGATGCTGAAGGAGTACTTCACGACCACACCAGCATCCTCCGTGATTCCTCTGTGCCTTACAACTATTGAGTATCCGAGCTGGACACCTGGCATGAACTGTCTCTCTATGCCTTGGAGGTCCTGACCTGCCCTGCCGCTAGTGTTTTGACAGAGCGGGTTTTTAGCGCCCCCAGGGGTATTATAATTGATAGGCGCATCTGCCTGTCAACTGAAAATGCTGTAGGCTGACTCATATCAAAATGAACAAGGGCTGGATTGGCCCAGACTTCGCAACACCACCGGATGACAGCAGCGGAATATAAACTCAAATCCATTTTTTTATGGTTTATCCCATGCACCCCTTCCCACCCAGACATGGGTATATGCTTCAGGATTTCGTCTTTATGTCATTCTCCTCCTTCTCTTCATCCTCCACCACCATATCAACAGGGTGATCATCATGCAACCCCCCCATTAATTTTTTAAGGTTGTTTATGATGACCACATGAACAATTTTTAGAGGCCTACCTCTAACATTCTTTAATATATATGTATACCCCACAGGGGTAAATGTTTTTCAGCCCATGTAGGTGCATGGGCATTACCAGTCTAGGATATCCTCTCCTTAATAATGGGGGGGGGATTTTTCAGCCCATGTAGGTGCATGGGCATTACCAGTCTAGGATATCCTCTCCTTAATAATGGGGGGGGGATTTCGGAGGCCCTCCACTACGCCTCTTCAAATGGGATATTGTAGTGCCTTCTTCTAATTTTTGGCATCCCTTGCACTTAGTGCATACACTTTACCAGTCTAGGAAACCCACTCCTTAGTAATGGGAAAAGATGCTTTTTGGAGGCTTCACTTTTTAGTTGAGGGAACATTTTTGGAGAGGAAAAGAGCCTGTGGGTTCTATTAGTATATGATCCAGTACCTTGTTGTAGGCTGTCAGGTGGTTGTTACATAGGGAATTCTCACACTGCAGACAGGATTTCACAGCTGGGACAGGAGACTTTGTACAGAAAATCATGGTCTCCTCAATATTAGGCAGAGTAGATGCAAAACACTCCACTATATTCCCCAGCAGGGTTGATGAAATAACAGTCCTTGATGCTGCTAATAGCGTTTTTCAGGGCTAATTCAAATTGATTCTATTCTCTAATAATACCACTTTTATCTGTAATTCGTGTACGGTGAGCTGTCACAGTAGGGATAGCATATTACAGGAATCTAGTCAGGGATTATTGGCTTATAGTCATTGCTGCTGCAACCGAACAAAAAAAGTCTATTCTATTCCCTATTAATACCGCTGCATTTAGTATAGGGATAGATGCTAGGTATCGTCTGCTGGAAATGAGTGTTCATTCTGGTCACATACATCTCTTCCACTGTCTATAAATTGATTGCTTTTTTTCCAAACACTCATTGACAGATTTGTGATTTCTATGGTGATATGTACTCAGTAATGTATTAGAGCAGGCCAAATTAACTGCTTTAATGTGTCCATTCGCAGTTTCTCTGTAGTATCCATATGTAAGAGGTAGTGGTGGGAGACTTTACGCTACTGGAGCTGAAATTACCACTTCAGGACTCTCCAGTTTTTTGCTTCCATCCATTTCTGGGTGATTCTTGAAATATGCTTGGGGTCATGGTCCTGCTATAAGACCCATGACCTAGGATGCCAAACCCAGTTTTCTAACACTGGGCACTACATTGCGACCAAAAATCCTTTGGGAATCTTCACATTTCATGATGCCTTGCACACAGTCAAGGCACCCAGTTCCAGAGGCAGCAAAACAAACCCAAATATCTTTGAACCTCCGCCATATTTGACTGTAAGTACTGTGTTCTTTTATTTGTAGGCCTCATTCCATTTACAAAAAACAGTTGAATGATGTGCTTTCATTTTTGTCTCATCTCTCCACAAAATGCCTGCTGGCCCACTAAAAATAGTGGTGGCCGCCTGCTGGCACTCTATAAATTGTGAGGGCCACCTGCTGGCCCTCCAAGTTTCAAACTTTACAGAATATATCCGGAAAATAAATTTTGACCACCTCAGATGAATGCATTATATTGCAGTAGAAATATACGACTATGCAAAGCATAGCCAACTGCTAGTCCTCCAAAAATGCTTAGTGAGTGCTGGCTGCTGGACCTCTAAAATTTGAGTGAGGGCCACCTGATGGCCCTCTAACAATAGTGAGGGCCGACTGCTGGCCCTCTAACAATAGTAAGGGCCACCTGATGGCCCTCTACAAATAGTGAGGGCCGCCTAATGGCCCTGAAAAAAGAGGCTTTGTGACGTTCAGAGTCCCTTCTTCATAAATGAAACAAGATGTGTCTGATCATGTTTCACACACCACATGGCCAGATAAGGTATTGAGACATGTAGAAGTAGCGCTGTTGCTTCAAAAGCATCCAGAAACTTTAAGAGTTAACAGTCACAAGAGACAGGAAGTGTTGTGCTGCAGAAGCATCCAGTAACTAGAGGGGTTAACACAGTCACAGGAGACAGGAAGTGTTTTAGCAGAGCCCCAGGGGGATTGTGGAGAACTTGTTATTGTCGTCTGGCTGAAGCCGAAGAGAAAGATGGTGTGTTATCTGGATCTGACAGAAGGCAGCTTAACAGGATTCAGATCAGGAGAGAAACTAATCACAGGTCAGATAAACTCCCTGAACTAACAGTGCAGAGTATTATTGGGCAGGAAGATAAGGACTGGAAGGAATTGTGTCACAGGGATCATCTCCCTCATCAAACCCTCCACCCCTCTATCTCCATGCAGGATAAAGAATGTTGTTTATTTTTGAGTCCTTATGAAGAAAAATCCTGTGGTTGTGTATGCAGAGAAGTGTGCTGCTAAGAGATTTAATCTATGCTGAATTATGCTACTGAAGAGACTGTAATACTGTGCCTTGTGAAGAAACTACTGTATTGTTACTGGAGCCGGTTGCTCAAGAAACTCAGATTGTACTGAAATGAAGATTGTTGCTATAATATCCGTGAATTTCACTGGCTGTGCTTCAGATTAAATTCCACTGTTAAACTGTTGAAAAAGACTCTTGTCAGATGTGTCTGGTCTGCAATTGAATCTATTGTGTGCCTGATAGAAGCTGCAACCTATGGTCGCCCTGAGTAACGGTTCCCCCAGGATTCCAAAGAATTCATGGAACCCATCTCGCCCTATCTGAACCTTGTGGCATGCGTGTAACATTGGTGGCCCGTACGGGCAATCTTGAGTGGGAATTAGCATGTAGAGGGTGAAGAGGAAAAGTGTCTGAAAAAACAAAGCAGCACAGCACCTCAATTCAGCTCTGCTACACCAGTTAAAGGGGACCAGCCTGAAAGAAAACTCACTAGCAGCAATGGATGTGGAAATACAAATGGACAGAATTAGTGAGCTGCTTCTTCAGTTAACCTGTGAAGAATTGAGAACAGTAGCAGAACATATAAAGATGTCAGAAGAACAGATTTCTAAAGCACACAACCGCAGGCAACTATTAGCTGCCATGAATGCAAAAATGGATCAGCTGGGGGAGAAAGTAGCTGAAGACGTCATAGGGACGTTCCTCCAGGAGCTAACACAGTTTCTAACCGGGTTGGAGGATGGAGGGGCGGCAACAATTACCAAAAGCGGGAATCTCCGTCCACAGACAGAACTACAGGAATTGAAAGAACAATTCAAAGCCCTAACAACAGCCTTGCAGGAATCGACCAAAACCTCTGAACGGGTGACAAACTCAGACAGAACCTTTAACCTGCTTGGGTTAGATAAATCAGGAAGACAGTCCTCTCACATACCACAAATCACCATAAGGAAAGAATTCAAGATCCTGGGACAGATTGGAGAGTGTGCACAGAAAGAGAAACTGTCTTATATGAACTTATTGCACCAGATCGATGCAGGGTTACAGAAAGGCTACCAGCCAGATGAGATCGTTGAGGGGGTGGTGAAAGCGATCAACCCAGGACTGAACCTCCATAGTATGCTAGAAATGAAGAGTCAATTGACCTTGACACAGCTGAAGATAATTTTAAAAGGGCACTATAAAGAAGAGAGTACTTCAGAATTGTTCCACCGACTCATTAACATCTCACAGGTAAATAATGAATCACCCCAAAGTTTCTTGTTTAGAGCAATTGAATTTAAGGATAGACTGTAGTTTGCATCCAGAGATGTAGAAAGAGAAGAGAAGTTTGATGCTGGACTAGTTCAGAAGAAGTTCTTCAGATCATTGGGTACCGGGTTAATCAGCAAAGACATCAAGTTACAGCTGAAACAGTATTTAGAAGATCCTGGCATTCTGGACGAAGTCCTAATTGAAAAAATTAATGAGGCAGCTAGTTTGGAGTCAGAGAGCGAACAGAAGTTAAAGAAAGGCTCTGTTCCTAAAATCACCAAAATGAGTCAGCTGAAGTTGGCGACCCCAGTGGCCAGTCCGAAGATCATCATGGAGACCCTCCAGTGCCACCTTTGAGAAGGAACCTTAAATCACCAACAAAAGAGAGGACCGTCAGCGCCAACTGGGAGGAAGTAATAGGAGAACTGAGTTGATTAAGGTGAAAAAGTTGATTCGCTCCAGGCCGGAAGATTTATCCCTCAGACCCAGGAGTTGGTTCCAAAACAGAAGATACCCGGCTTGTGAAGCGTGCCGTTCATCAAATCAGAGTACGATATATGTCCACTGTCTAAGATGTGGTGAGGAAGGACATTATGCCAATGAGTGCCAATGGTCGCGGTCGTTTGGGTTAAAAGACAGGAGGTTGCCTGTGCGGGGCAACTGTTAACCGCGACAAGGCAGAGGCCCCAAGAAGAAGCAAATCCAAATCTCAGCAAACCCCAGAATGGCGCATGAGGTAAAACGGCTGCGTCAGTACTATCCCCAAGTGTGTTCCCGTCTACAACAGCTGCAAGAGAGACAGGGGCATCAGTTACTTAATGCCCAGTGCGAAGGTCAAACGATGCACTCCTTGGAGGAGGAGGATTCCTCGGTCAGTAAAGATAGTCTCTTCAGACTAATCTGTGAAAGGTGCTTTATACAGTGCCAGCTAGATGGACTCCTAGTAAAAGCACTGTGGGACACAGGAGCCCTAGTGAGCCTTTTAAATGAAGACTGGAGAGGGCGCTACCTGCCACATACCTTTCCTTCGGTCGCTAAAAGAACTCTTAGGACCAGTGGAACTACACGGCAAAGCTGTCAACCAAACTGAAATCCCTTTTATAGGCTGGGTGGAAGTGACTTTCCAACTGAGGGCCACGAACAACAGCAACACCATTGAGCTTTTGGTACCTTTTCTCGTGACTAGTGATCAGAACATGGCAGAGGATCCGATCCTGGGTTATAATGTAATCAGTGAGGTCATCTCAAAACACAAGTCAGGGACGCTGGTGGTGGATGCAATTGCCACATCATTTGTCATACCCAACGCCGTGGCGGAAAATGTGATTCATAGAGTAAAGAAAGCACAGAATACAATGGACCTAAAAGAAGTCAAGGTAGGCTGGTGCCCAACCATAATCCCTGCAAACCAAATGGTGGGGGAGAGGTGTGGAGTCTGGGTAGAACCGGGAATAAAAGTCCAGAAAAGACTGTTCATGCCAAAAGACTCCTCAGAACTTCCGGAAGGCCTAGTTCAAGATAAGACTGTGCTTACGATTCCTACTGGTGGGTGTGGTCGAGTGAAAGTACCGGTGATGAACACTACGAAGCACAAAATTAGACTGGATCCAAAGACTGTGTTAGAACACATCAAAACCGTTAAAACGGTATGTCCAGCCAGTGTGAGACCTGCCCAGGGGTCTACCGTGAATTCAGTCTCCCCACGAAGGAACAGGAGTTGCCCAGGGGAGGAAATTGCACGACTCACCTAAGGGTCCTGGGATCCCCCAGTATCCCTGGAACACTTGTGTGCTGAAGATATGGCGATAGCAAAACAGATGCTGAGAGAAGAGTGTCATGCATTCTCTAAAGATGACTCTGATATAGGCTGTATCCCATCATTGCAATTGAAAATCAATTTGAAAGACATGACCCCAGTAACCAGAAGTTACATGTCTGTGCCAAAACCATTACACCATGAAGTGAAAGACTATTTACAATCAATTTAATCAACAGAGGTTGGGTCCAAAAGTCGAAGTCCTATTGTTTGTGTTAGGAAGAAGGATGGTGCGTTGAGACTCTGCTGTGATTACTGCAAACTAAACTGAAAGTCAGTACCAGATCGACACCCGATACCAAAGATTCAAGATATGCTGGATAGCCTATCAGGAAGTACCTAGTTCTCTGTCCTCGATCAGGGTAAAGCATACCATCAAGGGTTTGTTGAAGAGTCAAGTAGGCCCTTGACAGCATTCATCACACTGTAGGGGTTATATGAGTGGATCCGCATACCGTTTGGGCTCAGTTCAGCTCCAGCAGAATTTCAGAGGAGCATGTTGACCTGTTTCGATTTATTGAGGTACGATATCTGCCAGCCGTACTTAGATGACAATGTGGTACACAGCAAAACCTTCCGGGAGCATGTTGAACACGTGAGGACCGTATTACAGTGATATCAACAACACAGAGTTAAGTTGACCCCAAAGAAGTGTGAACTGTTCAAAAGGCAAGTCTGATTTCTAAGGAAAATTTTGTCTGGAGAAGGATATACCATGAACCCAGCAGAAATCGCTCCGGTACTGGCCTTAAAAGACAAGCGGCCCTCTACTGTCAGGGAGTTGAGGCAGATCTTAGGATTCCTTTCCTACTATCTTACCTACTTTTGGAACTTCTCCAGGATTGCCACCCCTCTATAACTCCTTTTGGGGGACACGACAGAGTAAACAACACTCACGGAGAAAAAGAAGAACGCGGGTAGGACCGGGCTTAAAAGAAACAACGCCGTTACGTCCCATCAGCCCATTCTCTGGACAGCAGAACACCAGGAGGTATTGGAAGAACTAGTAGATTACCTGGTAAAACCACCCATCTTGGGATATTCTGATTTCAACTTACCATTTGTTCTTCATTGTGATGCTTCTCAAGTTGGACTGGGAGCTGCCCTGTATCAGCATCAAGATGGAAAATTGAGAGTTATCGGTTACTGTTCTAGGACGTTGACAGACGCCGAGAAGGATTACCATCTACATTCCGGAAAGTGGAGTTCCTGGCATTAAAATGGCTATGTGTGAACGATTTAGAGATTATCTCTACTACAGCAAAGAGTTTGAGGTATACACTGACAACAACCCTTTGACCTATGTCCTCACTACAGCCAAACTGAATGCAACGGGTCAGAGATGGGTCGCTGAACTAGCTGACTTCAATTTCAGCATCAAGTACAGGCCAGGAAAATGCAATGCGGATGCTGACGGATTGTCAAGAATGCCACTAGAGCCTGAGGAGTTCATGCAAGAATGCTTGGAGGAAGTCAGTCTGGAAGCAATTGAGAGCACTACCCAAGCGGTATAAGCTTATCAGGAGGAAGACACACCATTGTGATGTCCGTTGACGGTGGAAACCACCATAAAAGTGAGAGAACAAGATCACCCCCAGTCCATTCAACAACTACCAAAAGGAAAAATCTATAGAGCACAACGGGAAGATCAGATAATTGGTAGAATACTACTTTATTTGGACCAAAATCGGTTTCCAAGTAAACGGGAGAGAGATAATGAGTCACCAGCAGTATCTGTTTTAGTTAAAGAATGGATGAAGCTCTACCTCAGTGAAGACGGTATCCTGTATCGTAAAAGAGGACAAAACCCAGAGTATTCCCTAGGTTGGTCTTAAAAGAACTCTATGAAAACATGGGAAACCTGGGAGTGGAAAAGACAACCAACTTGATCCGTGAACATTTCTTCTGGCCCTACATCCAGAGAGATATTGAGAGGTACGTGACAAGGGAGTGTGGGTGATAAACATCCCAACACATCAACCCTATGGGCACCTATGGGCAACATCCAAACTACGTATCCGTTTGAGATGGTCTAAATAGACTTTCTACATCTCGAGATGTGCAAGGGTGGTTACTAGTGATGGATGAGCACTAAATACTTGGGCGCTCGATATTTGGGTCGAGCAAATTGGAATGCTCGGACCCGAGCAAATTGGAATGCTCGGACCCGAGCAACGAACCCAATGTAAGTCTATTGGAAACTTGAGCATTTTTCAGGCGGCTCCCCCAGATCTGCAGACGGCCTAAAACTTGCCCAAATTGATGGGAACAGTGCTCAAATTACATGGGAACAGCATGGGGAAGACCCCTGGAAGCATTTCTGACTCTCAGGTCACTGCTGTGAACAACGTTGTCAAAGGTATTACGCCACTTTTATGGACTCACAATAAAACATACAAAAATGAAACAAAAATGGATTTCCCTGGGAAATATGTTAAGGAACATCCTTTCAGGGTAATGATTTGTATACAAGGCAAACTAAACAACCAAAAACAAAAATACTCCTCCACACCTTGGACTATGTTCACACGTAGCATTTTTGATTTGTTTTTGCACTTTTGCATTGCTTTCAACCAAGACAAATGAATTCACCGGGAAATGTCATTTTAACATTTTACAACCTTATCTGGCCATGTGGTGTGTGAGACATGATCAGACACATCCTGTTTCATTTATGAAGGAGGGACTCTGAAAGTCACAAAGCCTATTTTTATAGGGCCATCAGGTGGCCTTTACTATTCTTAAAGGGCCAGCAGTCGCACCTCGTTATTCTTAGAGAGCCATCAGCCGGCTATGCTTTGTTGTTTCCATTACTAAAGAGTGGGTCTCCTATACTGTTATTGCGTATGCAGTGAGTGACAGGTCTGCCCAAAATTTGGACGCACCCCAATACCCCTTTGAAAATTTGGACACACCCCAATACCCCTTTGAAAAGACTTAGAGGAGGGCCTCCTGAAAACAATGTTCCCATTATGAGGAAGTGGGTCTCCCATAGTGTTGGCCTATGCAGTGAATGCAAGGGCTGCCAAAAATTGGGAGGCACTCCAATGGCCCTTGAAAGAAACGTAAAGGGCCTCATGAAAAAATGTTCCCATTATCAGGAAGTGGGTCTCCCATAGTTATGGCCTATGCAGTGAATGCAAGGGCTGCCAAAAATTTGGAGGCACTCCAATGCCCCTTGGAAGAGACGTGGAAGTCAGAGGGCCTCCTGAAAACAATGTTCCCATTATTAGGAAGTGGGTCTTCCATAGTGTTGGCCTATGCAGTGAATGCAAGGGCTGCCAAAAATTGGGAGGCACCCCAATGGCCCTTGAAAGAGACGTGGAGGTCAGAGGGCCTCCTGAAAACAATGCTCCCATTATTAGGAAGTGGGTCTCCCATAGTGTTGGTCTATGCAGTGAATGCAAGGGCTGCCAAAAATTGGGAGGCACTCCAATGCCCCTTGGAAGAGACGTAGAGGGCCTCATAAAATGTTCCCATTATTAGGAAGTGGGTCTGCCATAGTGTTGGCCTATGCAGTGAATGCAAGGGCTGCCAAAAATTGGGAGGCACTCCAATGCACCTTGTAAAAGACGTGGAGGAGGGCCTCATAAAAAAATGTTCCCATTAGAAAGGAGCAGGTCTCCTATACTTGTAATGCCCATGCACTAAGTGTATGGGCTGACAAACATTTACCCCTGGGGGGTATACATGAACATACTGTATAAAAAAAATTTTTTACGGGCATCATAAACACCCTTTAAAAAATTGATGTGGGTGTTGCATGACGGACCACGGTCACCCTGGTGATATGGTGGTGGAGGATGAGGATGAGGATGAGGAGGAGGAGGACAAGAGCAAATAGCCAAAATCAGGAAACGTATACCCATGTGTGGGTGTGAAAAGGTGCATGGGAATACTCCTCCCAAAAAAAGACACTGGATTTGAGTTTATGTTACGCTGCTATCATTCGGTGGTGTTGAGAAGTCTGGCCCAATCCAGGCCTTGTTCATTTTTAGAAGAGTCAGCCTGTCAGCATTTTCAGTTGACAGGCGGATGCGCTTATCAGCTATAATTCCACCAGCGGCACGAAAAACCCGCTCTGATAAAACGCTAGCGGCAGGGCAGGCCAGAACCTCCAAGGCGTAGAGAGCCAGTTCATTCCACGTGTCCAGCTTGGATACCCAATAATTATAAGGCACAGAGGAATCACAGAGGACGATGTTACAGTCGGCAAGGTACTCCCTCAGCATCTTTCCAAACTTTGCACTCCTTGTGAGAGTACCCCGCGCCTCAGGGCCTGTGCGATGGGAGGGGCTAAGAAAACTCTCCCAGAACTTTGACAGTGTTCCCCTGCCTCTACTGGATTGAAGTTGTGTCTATCTCGCCTGTACTCCTTGGTTGTCCAACGAAGTGTGCCCTCTGCCGCCAGCGTTTTCAGATGGGAATTTTTTAATAGTTCCGCAACAAGGGCCTTCTGGTACTGCCCCATTTTTGTAGACCTGTTCGCCTCAGGAATAAGATATATAAAGTTCTCCTTGTAGCGTGGGTCTAGATGTGTCACCAACCAGTAATGACTGTCACCCAAAATTTTGAGTATGCAAAGGTCACGGGAAAGGCAGCGTACCATGAGCTCAGCCATGGGTGCCAGACTGCTAACAGGCAAGACTTCCGTGTCCTCACGAAGAGATTGACTGACCATGCTCTCCTCCTCCTCCCTGTCCTCAGGCCATCCACACTGAACAAACGGTATGACAGTTTTGCAGGTAGTACCGTCTATAGCGCATGAAACTAGCTCCTGTTCTTCCTCCTCCTCCTCATTGTCACCCAATCCACGTTAGGATGAGATCATGCTGGGCTGTGTGTAATCACCCTATATAGTTCCTTGCTCCATCTCATTGTGCTCCGCCTGCAATGCATCCTCTTTGATTGTGAGCAGAGAGCGTTTCAGAAGACAGAGAAGCGGGACAGTGACGCTAATTATAGCGTCATCGCCGCTCACCATCTTGGTGGAGTCCTCAAAGTTTCGGAGGATGGTACAGATGTCTGACATCCATGTCCACTCCTGAGGTCTTATGTGTGGAGTCTGAACTGAATACCGATGGCCTTGTTGATGCTGGTACTCAACAACTGCCCTCTTCTGCTCACAAATCCTTCCCAACATCTGCAGTGTAGAGTTCCAATGCGTGGGGACTTCCCACACCAGTTGGTGAGCCGGAAGCTTCAAGCGCTGCTGAAGCACAGAAAGGGCGGCGGAAGATGTAGCTGAATTTCTAAAATGGGCACACTGTCGGCATATTTTGACAAGCAGATCCGGCAGCTCCAGGTAGGTTTTGAGAAACCGTTCAACCTCGAGGTTAAGCCCATGGGCCAAGCATGGTACATGTGTGAGTTCGCCTCGCCTCAGAACCGCCACCAGGTTCCGGCCATTGTTACACACGACCATGCCTGGCTGTAGGCTCAGCGGCATCAGCCACAGATCTGCCTGCTCTTTCAGAGCTGTCCACAACTCTTCAGCATTGTGCGGTTTGTCACCTAAGCATATTAGCTTCAGCACAGCTGCCGCTTGGCTGAGGCTGTGCTGCAGTGCTTACAGCTTGTGACTGATGTGGTCATTTCGGAGATGGAGGCTGAAGAGGAGGCTGAGGATAATGAGGTGCAGGAGCTGTAGACTGTGGGGTCAACCCTGATTGACCTGGGGCCTGCAATCCTCGGCGTCGGGAGGATGTGTTCCATCCCAAGGTCCGACTGGGTCCCGGCTTCCACTATGTCAACCTAGTGTGCCGTCAGCGAGATGTACCGTCCCTGCCCACAAACACTTGAATTTGGGAATTTAGTAGTGTGGCCTGTGGGGCATTGGCTGCGTATTTGCGCTTGCGTTCCAAGGACTGGGGTATGGACAACTGAATGCTGACTTGGGACAAGGATGTGCTTGCTGATGGTGCTAGTTGAGAGTGTGCAACGACAGGTGCAGGGCAGGAGGCATCTTTGCATGCAATATGGACAGGGGATTGGCTTGCACACACAACAGCGGAAGATGCAGTGATGTCACCCGCAGACACTGTTCCTGGACCCTGGAGTTTGACTCACTAAGTTGGGTGCTTTGCTGCCATGTGCCTGATTATGCTGGTGGTGGTCAGGCTGGTAGTTTTGCTACCCCTGCTGATGCTGGCCTGGCAGGTGGTGCAAATGGCTTTTTTGGGGTTATCGGCAGAGTCTTTAAAAAACAACCAGACTCGGGAAGACCTAACAGTTGTACTGGCAACTTCTGTTGTGTTGGTGTTACGGGGAGCAGTTGCCCGCCTTCTGTCTGCGGCCACCACACTGCTTCTTCCTGCCTGTTGGGGTGCTCTGCCTCCCACCCCTGTGTGCTGCTGTCCTCATGCTGCATGTCCTCCAGACAGGTTGGGTCAGTTACTCTATCATTTACCACCTCGTCTTCCACTTCCGCACCCTGGTCCTCCTCCTGACTTTCTGGCAATTGTGTCTCATCATCGTCCACCTCCTGTGACACTTTCCCACCGTCGCCTTCGTATGACCGTGGCTGCTCAAGTATTTGGGCACCGCTACATGCGATCTCCTCTTGCCCCGCTTCAAGTAGACCAGGCGAGAGGCCCGAATCTATAAATGGAAAAGTGAATAGCTCTTCGGAGTGTCCAAGTGTGGGACCAGTTGTCTCTGGGCACTCGGCATGGTGGGAGGAAGGAGGATCAGGGTGAGGAATATGCAGTCCAGACTCACGGCTACTGAGGCTTGACAGTGTGGAAGACAGGTTGGTGGTGGTGGCTAAGTGACTGGAAGCATTATCCGCTATCCAACCAATAACCTTTTCACACTGCTCTGTGTTCAATAGTGGTGTTCTGCGGTCCCCTATTAATTGGGACAGGAAGGTGGAGCGAGAAGATGTGGGTGTTTGTTGTGGCACAATTTCAGCTTGCCCACGGCCTCGGCCTCTGCATGCACCATCACATCACCATCATGTCTAGTTCCCCATCCCTTGCCACGTGCCTTGCCCATTTTAAATGGAGGATAATATTTTCCAAGCTCACTAAAAATGGCTGAATTTGGAGCGAACTTATATGTGATCCGTGTGACAGACAAACCACAGTTTTAAATAGCTAGCCTATAGGTAACTATTTTAATAGCGCCAACCTCGTGTCAATAAGTTCGCTGACACACTGCAACAAAATTTCAATGGAGGCAAGAAATGGCAGAATTTTCAGCGCAATTATATGTGATCCATGTGACGGACAAGCCACAGTTTTAAATAGCTGACCTGTAGGTAACTATTTTTAACAGCAAACTGGTGTAAGTAACTTCACTGACACACTGAAACAAAATTTTAATGGAGGCCAGAAATGGCAGAATTTTCAGCGCAATTATATGTGATCTGTGTGACGGACAAAGCACAGTTTTAAATAGCTGGCCTGTAGGCAACTATTTTTAACAGCGCTGACCTCGTGTCAATAAGTTCACTGACGCACTGCAACAAAATTTCAATGGAGGCCAGAAATGGCAATATTTTCAGCGCAATTATGTGTGATCCATGTGACGGACAAACCACAGTTTTAAATAGCTGGCCTCTAGGTAACTATTTTTAACAGCAAACTGGTGTCAATAACTTCGCTGACACACAAACTAAATTTTAATGGAGGCCAGAAATGGCAGAATTTTCAGCGCAATTATATGTGATCCGTGTGACGGACAAACCACAGTTTTAAATAGCTGGCCTGTAGGTAACTATTTTTAACAGCGCCGGCCTCATGTCAATAAGTTCACAGACACACTGCAACAAAATTTCAATGGAGGCCAGAAATGGCAATATTTTCAGTGCAATTATATGTGATCCATGAGACGGACAAACCACAGTTTTAAATAGCTGGCCTGTAGGTAACTATTTTTAACAGCGCCGGCCTCATGTCAATGAGTTCGCTGACACACTGCAACAAAACAAAATTCTAATGGAGGCCAGAAATGGCAATATTTTCAGCGCAATTATATGTGATCCGTGTGACAGACAAACCACAGTTTTAAATAGCTGGATTTTTAGCGCTGTAATATGGAAAGGACCTGGCTGTATTCTGCAGTGCCAACAAGCAAATGGCACAGAAAAACAGTGTTCTGTGGATTGCTTTTTAATAAAATAATCAGGATTAAGATGAAAAAAAAATATTCCTGGCCCCTGATACCTGGGGCTATTTCTACAAATATTTGTAAAAGCCCCAGCAGACAGAACTGGAATGGACCCTCTTGCTATGTACACTTCAGTCTGCTGTACATTGTAGCATCGGCGTCTCTGCCCCTTGCTAGGCAGAGACGCCGTCCCTCTCACCTCCCTGCTTCTGGCGCGGCGTCCTCCAGCGCTTCTCTCCCCGCTGCTTCCGGCACGCGCTCCTTCCCCGGCAGTGTACTTAGGGCGCGCGCGCTCTCCCCCTCTCTTAAAGGGACCGCGCGCGCCATCCTAAGGAGTCCCCGGCCAATTGCCGTTGGACCTCCCATATTTAAGGCACCTCCTCCAAAATGGAGGTGCCCGAGCAATGTTGCTTGCACTGTGTCTCACCTGTGCTTCAGCCCTCAGGTTCCGCTGCTAGCCTGACTTCTCGTCCTGCCTGCCAGCCTGTTACTTGCCTTGTCCGCCAGACCGCTCACCTGGGAGCGTCTACTAGTTACCTGCCTGTCACCTGCCTCGTCTGTCAGACCGCTCACCTTGGAGCGTCCACCAGTTTCTGCCTGTTACCTGCCTGTCACCTGCCTCGTCTGTCTGACCGCTCACCTGGGAGCGTCCACCAGTTACCCGCCTGTTACCTGCTGTCTCCGTCAGCTCGCTCACCTGGGAGCGCCCGCCAGTTACCTGTCAGGTATCCGCCTCGCCTGTCTACCCATCTACCCAGAGACTGTCCCCATCACTTGCTGTGACGACCTGCCTGTCTACCCAGAGTCTGTCCCCGTCACTTGCTGTGACCACTTGCCTGTCTACTCAGAGACTGTCCCCGTCACTTGCTGTGACCACCTGCCTGTCTACCCAGAGACTGTCCCCGTCACTTGCTGTGACCCCCTGCCTGTCTACCCAGAGACTGTCCCCATCACTTGCTGTGACCACCTGCTTGTCTACCCAGAGACTGTCCCCGTCACTTGCTGTGACCACCTGCCTGTCTACCCAGAGACTGTCCCCGTCACTCATTGTGGCTGCCTGCTTGCCTTCCCTGGGAGTCACCCGCTTCCTTACAAGGACTTCCCCCTTGTATTGCAGCTCAGAGGTTCCACCTCCCGGACCCGTAACATATATCATGCCTGCCTGCCTGGCACTGATATCTCTGCAGCTGAATTAGTCATCAGAAGGACTGTTAGTTGAGATGGATATGTAGAGAATCTTGTAGAATACCTACACTAACTAATAAACAACCAAATCTCTCCCTAGCTCAGCAGCACCTCTCCCTACACTGCCCGATTGCGGAGTAGACTGTGACGAGCACGGCAGCGCCAAGTCTGATATAGACCTGATGATGCTGTGCGGCCAGCCAATCACTGTAATGCCACATCCAACATGGCTGCAGCATTACAGTGTGTGGCAGACAATCACTGCATGTTGATTGGAGCTCTAAAGAGTGCCAAACATGCAGGGAGGGGACCCAAGCTCCCGCCGAGCAACCCTGGAAATACTCGGCGAGCGCCAAGCATCTCAAGAAGTGAGATGCTCGGGCGAGGACCGAGCAGTAGCGAGCATGCTCGCTCATCACTAGTGGTTACGAATACATATAGACCATTTTACTCAATGGTGATGGACCATTTTACTCAATTTGCTCAAGCATATGCCACCACCAATAAAGCGGGTCGATCAGCGGCAGAGAAGATCTTCAATGATTTTGTTTTGAGGTTTGGGTTCCCTACGAGGTTACACCGCGACCAAGGAAGAAAATTAGAGAACCAGCATTTTGCCAAGCTAGGAAAGTACTGTAGAATTCAGAGTTCCCACACAACGCCCTATCACCCTGAGGGTAATGGACAAGTGGAACGTTTTAACCGGACATTATTGTCGAAGTTGCGCACTTTAACATTTGACGAGAAGAAAGACTGGAAGAGTTCTCTGTCAAAAGTGGTAAATGCCTATAACTGTACAAAGAGCGATGCAACGGGTTACTCTCCCTTCTTCCTATTGTATAGATGATTGCCAAGACTGCCAATCTACATCATGTTCGATATTCTGGTGTCAGAGACTTACAGAACGTATCCGGAGTACGTTCGGAAATGGAAGGAACGGATGGAAGAGGCATATAACATAACGTCCAAAGTGGTTACGCAAGGAAAGAGCAAGAGTACGGAGTACTATGATCAAAAATGTTATGGAGCAGAATTGCCACCAGGAAGCCGGGTGCTAGTCAAGAACGTACGTGAGAAAGGTGGTCGTGGAAAAGTTCGCACTGGGAAGACAAGGTGTATGTTGGCGTAAAGAGGAAAGCGGACAGTCCAGTGTATGAAATCCAATGGAAAGAGGGGACAAGAAAACCAGAATAGTCCATCGGAATTTATTACTACCCTATGATTATCTCCCACCACAACAAGACTTCTCAGAATCAGACCGACATCAATCGAGAACGACTAAGAGACCACCATAGATTGAAGCTCCGGTGGTGGATAGTGACCTTGAAAGTTCCGATAAAGAAATACCACGGTGTGCTCTTCTTCAACTGGCAAGGGGAGGGATGTACCATCCTCAGGAGAGTGAACTAAGTCCCGAGGCTCCAGAGCTTGTACCAAGAAGTACAGATGAAGTCCAATTCAGATCTGATGATCGAACAACGGTCACTGAAGAGACCAATTGACACTCAGGAGAAGCGGAATTGTAGCACCCCGAGGGCTCGGCTGCTACAGGGGTATTGCACCTCAGACCAGAGGTGTGATATTCCACTCCCGGGTAAGGATGGAGTGTGGACCAGGACTCGTTTAGCTGCATGCACCACACACACCCCATTTCCGAGGGACAGCTCAACGGTGCTCCCACAGAAGTGCAGGCACGACAGCTTCTGTCCCTGGCTGGAGTGGGGCGGGGAAAGGAATACCCAGTGGTGTAGGAGCAGATAGGGGTGGGTCTCTGGGCATAGATAGGAGCCCATTGGTTGCTAGTCACCTGGGCTCGGGTGTCAGAGGGAGGTATAAAAGGTGGGCACCATCTTAGATCAGAGTTCAGTCCGGTTCAGTTCAGTGGAGACAGTCTGAGGAGAAGACAGGAAGCAGAGCCCCTGCATGGGCTCTGCTCTGCAGGCAGGCCTTGTCAGGAGGCTGGAGCCAGAGAGAGAGAGAGAGAAGAAGGAACAGAAAGGAAAGTAGGAAAGGAACTGGAACAGAGGAGAAAGGAAGCAAGGAACACAGAGAAAGGCCCAGAGACACGAGGACAGAAGGAACCCCATATGCCCAGAGGAGATACAGGGTGAAAGGTTGGCAGAACAGGGTACCGGAACCCAAATTGGTGGGGGCAACAGATTCCTCAGCCAAAGACCGGAGGTTGTTACCACATCTTGGTGCGACCCCTCACTACATCCACCAGAAATGCATACCGTATAGGGTCAGGGAAACCGGAGAGAGGTTTCGCCAACAGAAGGCCCGAGGAAGCTGGACAAAGGTGGGTCACTGGTGGGGACGGCCAGAGAAAGGAAAGAGAAGGGAGCTCTGAACCACACTCCGGAATTGCCCGAGTCCCTCACCTGGTGGACGCAGCATGACTCGGGCGGTCCTAACTGCGCACAAGTGACCCGATAAAGAACTGTGAGTAAAGCATTGAAAACTGCAACTGCACGTCTCTGTGGTTCCTCGCTGCACCAGCACCATCAGTACTGGGACACTCACACCATCACCACCATCATCAACATTAGCTGCCCTGAGGCAATACTTCTCCCGTGGGGAGTCATCCCATAATCGGCTGCGCAAACATCAGCCTCAGTGGTCGGCAGCGCAGCGGCGATCCCCACTGACCGCAATCCACGGGTGGCGTAGTCGGACATTTGCTATACATTAAGACTGCCACTGGTTTGACCACCCTGGGCACGGACCGGGTCACCGCCACACAGAGACTACAACCCCCAGCATCCTACAACAGGCCAGGTTCCGGGTTCCCCTGCACAGCATAGGCCCAGGGGGCGCGTCAACTTTGGCGTAGTCGGCAGGATCATTACCAACCCGCCACAAGCGGGTATTGCGTGCCTGAAGAAAACTGCACATGTACCTTAAAAAGAAGTTTCCCGCCATCCGGAGCCGATTCCCGCCATCAGACGCCATCTTGGACCGTTTCCCGCCATCTTCATCCGTTTTCCCGCCCTGGCAGAGCGGACGCCATTATGTGCGCACCAAAGGACAGCAGGAAGCCACCTCCCATCGTGGGCCAGGTCCCAGAGTGGCGCCAAAGAAGGAGCCCGCCCCCACCAGCCATGAATGCAGCAGTGCAGATGTCCATCAGCGTGGGAGGGCTGCCCTTGAAACTGACTGTCACCAAGTTGCCCCAGGACCACCCCCAATGGGGGCGGGAAGTGAAGAAAGCTGTGGGGCAGGGCGCGGTCTGGATCAGTCTGGACAGACCGCACCCGGAAATGGAGGAAGCGTCCAGCAGTGCCAACACCTTGGTCCGGAGCCTGCTGCAGGCCGCACCGCCGGACAGCCTGGTGGAGATCCTGGCGCAGCTCCCCAGAGACCCGGAGCGTGCACAGGCTGCGCTGGAGGACTTGGACCGGAGGATGGTCCGGGCACAGCAGGATGCACTGGCCGAGTGGAGAATGGAGATGGCCCGGCAGGCTGGAACCCGCCAGCAGGAGGCGCCACCCGCAACCTGGAGCACGCCTGCCTCTGAGGATGGTGCAGGAGGGACGAAGGCCGGAGACGACGCCGCGGAGGGAGCCGCGAGGATTGAGGCAGGTAATGGGGACGTCATCACCCCGAGCCCAGCAGCTGTAAGCCTGCCCCAGCCTCCCGTTGCAGAGCCCGAAGCTCTACTCACCACACCCGTTGCCGCGCCGCCACTGCTCCCATCTAGGCCTCAAGCGGCAGGAGCCGTGGTCACGCCCCATTCTGCGCCACGCCCCTCGACCCCGGGCGCGGCAAAAGAGGAAGTACCACCGGCCTGGTCGCAAGGCCTGGTGAACCCGGGCGCTGCTGCCCCTCCAGCGCCCTCTTCCTCAACAGTGCCACCCCCAGACCCAACCGGAAATTCCCCGGCCTGGTCGCAAGGCCGAGTGCCCCCGGGTGCTGCTCCCCGACCGAGGCCCGTAGTGCCACCCCTGGGCGCAGACCTCTTTGCGCAACATACCAGCCCAGACGGGCTGCCCTTCGTGTGGCCACCGGAGTACGTCAACCCCCGTCTCCGGAGGGAACGACCCCTGTGTGAGCCTCTGATCCCGGCTCCGGAGCCCGCCAAAATCGCTCCGCTCCCGCTGGAGGACACTCAATTCGCATGGGATCCCACCGGTGAGAATCTCATGGGGTTCACCCAGGAGACCCGGGCGGACACAGCCCAGCGTGAGGAGAGCTGCCGTCAACAGCTGGAGGTATTTGAAAGGGAACGGCAGGAGAGGCGAATCCGAGAGGAACAGCTGCAGGCCCGGAGCGCGGAGCAGAAGTGCAGGGCCCGACAAGACCCCCGAGCCGCCCGCGGTCCCCGAGTCAACGGGACCGTAATAAAGTTCCAGCTGGAGCATGGCTGGGGCTTTATCCGAGACCATCGAACCCCCGGCGACGTCTTTGTCACCCGCAGGGACGTCGAGAGCCACCTGCCAGAGGGACACCGCGGACGCGATCTCTACCCGGGTGATGTGGTCACCTTCACCCGGCACAAGGGTGCCAAGGGACCGTACGCCCTCCACGTTCACCGGCTCACGGAAGAGGAACTACAGTACCGCCCAGAAACTGAGTACACCGAGGTTCCGGACGGACCAGAAGATTACCCAGAAGAGCGAGGAGGACACCGTTACCAGTGAACGGTAAAGTGGAACTGTATATAGTTACTCGTCAGGGTACAAGAACTGTTGCTGATTGAAGTGTGGTCCCCGTTGGGACTAGTATGGAACTGTTAAAGAACTGTTACCTGTGTGCCCCTAATCCCTAACCAGGCTGAGGACTGTGAGCAGCCATTCCCCTATCCCCACTGGCCGAGGACTGAGAGCGGCCATCCCTTGTATATAGTTGTGCTTCTTAAAGCGCCCCCTACTGGTTTTATACAAAAACTGCAACGCCTACCTCGGAATTAAATGGACTGTTGCCTGGTCACAAGTTGCACAGTGGCCAGTGAAGAAGAGAATCTACTAAAATGTTTTACCAGAAAAAGTTTGATATGCTGAATGGTTTAATATGCTGCTAGAAAATGTTATATGACAAAAGAGTTCCAGTAATATTAAAAGTGCAGTATAATGTCTAGTAAAGAGAAAGTGTTTCCCATAAAGGGAAGTTGAATAATGCCGGCCGGTTTCTAATGTGAAAAGTTTTGAAAAAGTATTGCATGTTTTTGAATTGTCTTTGCTCTTTTCCAGCCCGAGGACGTGCTGTGATTTACCAGGGGGGAATGTAGCACCCCGAGGGCTCGGCTGCTACAAGGGTATTGCACCTCAGACCAGAGGTGTGATATTCCACTCCCGGGTAAGGATGGAGTGTGGACCAGGACTCGTTTAGCTGCATGCACCACACACACCCCATTTCCGAGGGACAGCTCAACGGTGCTCCCACAGAAGTGCAGGCACGACAGCTTCTGTCCCTGGCTGGAGTGGGGCGGGGAAAGGAATACCCAGTGGTGTAGGAGCAGATAGGGGTGGGTCTCTGGGCATAGATAGGAGCCCATTGGTTGCTAGTCACCTGGGCTCGGGTGTCAGAAGGAGGTATAAAAGGTTGGCACCATCTTAGATCAGAGTTCAGTCCGGTTCAGTTCAGTGGAGACAGTCTGAGGAGAAGACAGGAAGCAGAGCCCCTGCATGGGCTCTGCTCTGCAGGCAGGCCTTGTCAGGAGGCTGGAGCCAGAGAGAGAGAGAGAGAAGAAGGAACAGAAAGGAAAGTAGGAAAGGAACTGGAACAGAGGAGAAAGGAAGCAAGGAACACAGAGAAAGGCCCAGAGACACGAGGACAGAAGGAACCCCATATGCCCAGAGGAGATACAGGGTGAAGGGTTGGCAGAACAGGGTACCGGAACCCAAATTGGTGGGGGCAACAGATTCCTCAGCCAAAGACCGGAGGTTGTTACCACATCTTGGTGCGACCCCTCACTACATCCACCAGAAATGCATACCGTATAGGGTCAGGGAAACCGGAGAGAGGTTTCGCCAACAGAAGGCCCGAGGAAGCTGGACAAAGGTGGGTCACTGGTGGGGACGGCCAGAGAAAGGAAAGAGAAGGGAGCTCTGAACCACACTCCGGAATTGCCTGGGAGTTGACCGAGTCCCTCACCTGGTGGACGCAGCATGACTCGGGTGGTCCTAACTGCGCACAAGTGACCCGATAAAGAACTGTGAGTAAAGCATTGAAAACTGCAACTGCACGTCTCTGTGGTTCCTCGCCGCACCAGCATCATCAGTACTGGGACACTCACACCATCACCACCATCATCCACATTAGCTGCCCTGAGGCAATACTTCTCCCGTGGGGAGTCATCCCATACTCGGCTGCGCAAACAACATCAGCCTCAGCGGTCGGCAGCGCAGCGGCGGTCCCCACTGACTGCAATCCACGGGTGGCGTAGTCGGACATTTGCTATACATTAAGACTGCCACTGGTTTGACCACCCTGGGCACGGACTGGGTCACCGCCACACGGAGACTACAACCCCCAGCATCCTACAACAGGCCCGGTTCCGGGTTCCCCTGCACAGCACAGGCCCAGGGGGCGCGTCAGAATTACCAGACCATGTGGAACCAGGCGATTCTGGAAAAGTATACGTACTTACAGAAGCAGTTCCAGGAGCATCTGAGGAAGCACGGGAAATGAGTGCGGCAGAAGAAACTCCTGTGACCGAAGAACCCGTGGTATCTGAGGAACAACCCACCAGGAGGATGTCGACTCGAGAAGTGAGGAGGCCCGTGATGCTGATGTATGAGACACTTGGTTAACAGAGTCAGGTGCCAAGGACTGTCGACTGGAAGCAGGTATCTCTGCCTATGGACCAGGTAAGCCCACTGGAGTGGTATTCACCACCGAGAGGCAATATGGAAGATGTTGCCTGGTGGAAGGACTTGTTTTCATGCTTTGATTTTCCTTAAAAGACTTTGTAGAAACAAAGAACTGTTAAGGCCTAGTGAGAGAGAGAGCTGGTTGAAGACGTACGAAAAGCTCTAGCTGAAGAGACACTGATTGTGTTAATTGTTTATTTCTTACAGGAGTACTACAATAAAAAGGTCATATAATGGATTGTTATCAATGTTTATAAATGTTATGACAATTTGACAATGCCCATTTGTATATAAAGTTACTCAACTTTCACCACTGTCTCAGAATTGGTCAGATTGACCAATTAAGGCGAATGTCGTGGATGACATTCAAAAAGGAGGGAAGAGTGTGACATGCAGAAGTAGTGCTGTTGCTTCAAAAGCATCCAGCAACTATAAGAGTTAACACAGTCACAAGAGATTAGAAGTGTTGTGCTTCAGAAGTATCCAGGAACAAGAGGGGTTAACACAGTCAAAAGAGACAGGGAGTGTTTTAGCAGAGCCCCATGGGGATTGTGGGCAACTTGTTATTGAAGTCTGGCTGAAGCAGAAGAGAAAGGTGGCGTGTTATCTGGATCTGACAGAAGGCAACTGAACAGGATTCAGATCAGTAAAGAAACTAAAAACAGGTCAAATAAACTCCCTGAACTAACACCGCAGAACATTATTGGGCAGGAAGATAAGGACTGGAAGGAATTGTGTCACAGGGATCATCTCCCTCATCAAACCCTCCTCCCTCCATCTCCATGCAGGATAAAGAATGCTGTTTACTATTGAGTCCTTGTGAAGGAAAAGCCTGAGGTTGTGTATACATAAAAGTGTGCTGCTAAGAGATCTAATCTATGCTGAATTATGCAGCTGAAGAGACTGTAATACTGTGCCTTGTGAAGAAACTACTGTATTGTTACTAGAGCCCGATGCTCAAGAAACTCAGACTGTACTGTAATAAAGATTGTTGCTGTAATATCCCTGAATTGCACTGGTCGTGCTTCAGATTAAATTCCACAGTTAAACTGTTGAAATAGACTCTTGTCAGATGTGTCTGGTCAGCAATTGAATCTATCGTGTGCCTGAGAGAAGCTGCAGCCGTTGGTTGCCCTGAGTAACGGTTCCCCCAGGTTTCTAAAGAATTCATGAAACCCGTCTCGCCCTATCTGAACCTAGCGGCGTGCGCGTTACAGCATTAACATGTTAAAATTACATTTACTGGTGAATGCTTTTTTCACCATTGAAAGCAATGTGAACGTGCAAACATGCAGCAAAAACACGACATGTGAACATAGGCTAAGGTGTGGAGGAGCAATTTTTTTTCTCTTTCTTATTTTGCCTCATATACAAGACATTATTCTGGAAATAATGTTTATTAACATTCTTTGCAGTAAAATCCATTTTATCTTCAGTTTTGTATGTTTTATTGTCAGCCCTTAAAAGTGGCATAATACTCTGACAACATTGTTCACAGCAGCGACCTGGGATTTAGAGATGCTTCCAATGGTTTCCTCATGCTGTTCCCATGCCATTTCAGCACTGTTTCCATCGATTTGAGCAATTCTTAGACCTCTCCAGTAGTGATGAGCGAGCACTAAAATGCTCGGGTGTTCGTTGCTCAAGTCGACCAAATTGGAATACTCAGGTGCTCGACCCGAGCAACGAGCCCAATGTAAGTCTATGGGAAACTTGAGCATTTTTCAGGCGGCTCCCCCCGGTGGTCTGCAGAGGGCCTAAAAATTGCCCAAATCGAAGGGAACAGTTCTCAAATGACATGGGAACAGCATGGAAAGACCCCTGGAAGCATCTCTGACTCCCAGATCACTGCTGTCAGCAACATTGTCAGAGTATTAGGCTATGTGCACACGATGCAGAAATGCTCAGGATTTTTTCCTGAGCGTTTCTGCATGCCCCTGGCAGAAAAAAACACATGCGGATTGTACATGCGTTTTCCTGCCAGGGACATGCGGAAATGGAGCGCTACCCACTGACATTTCCGCATCCGGATTGAGAAGCGCTTTCCAAGCGATTATCATCACTTGGAAAGTGCTTGTGACAACTAGGTCACACTATATAAATCCATGCAAACAGCATGGATTTATATAGTGTGACCCGAGAGAGTGGTAAAAATAAAAAAATAAATGTATACTTACCCTCCGATGGCCCCCGGTGTCCCACTCACTCCGTTCTCCCTTGCCGGCAACATTGAATTGAAAGACCTGCCGACGTCAGCGTCACGTGACCCGTCACATGACTCTGACGTCAGCGCAGGTCCTTCAACTCACTGCAAAGTGCTGGGAACCAAGCAGGAGCGGTGCGCGGGCCGACAGAAGGTAAGTATACATTTATTTTTTATTTTATTCTTTTTTTTACAGATTTTTTAATGGTACCTGGGTGTGGATGAGACATATACAGTGATGCGTAATCCATGCGGTCTAATGCAAGTCAATGGCGGCGAAAACGCTGCGTTTCCGCAAAATTAATGGACATGCTGCGGATTTTTGAGCGCAGCATAAACGCTGCGGAAAAATCCGCAGCATGGGCACAGCACATGCATATTATCATTGGGGACCATTGCTGCCCTTCTACCATGCGTTTATAATGCGTTTTTAATGCGTTTCCGCAGCTGCAAAAACTATGCGGAAACGCATTAAAAACGCATCGTGTGCACACAGCCTTACGCCACTTTTACGGACTCACAATAAAATATACAAAAACGAAATCAAAATGGATTTTCCTGGGAAATATGTTAAGGAACATCCTTTCCAGGGTAATGACTTGTATATAAGGCAAAATAAATAACCAAAAACAAAAATACTCCTCAACAACTTGGGCTATGTTCACACGTAGCGTTTTTGATGCGTTTTTGCACTTTTCAATTGCTTTCAACCAAGACAAATGTCATTTTAACATTTTACAACATTATCTGGCCATGTGGTGTGTGACACATCACAAGACACATGCATACATTGCTGAAAAGACATGGGAACAGCATGGGGAAGACCTCTGGAAGCATCTCTGACTCCCAGGTCACTGCCTAAAAGTGTGCCCATCATAAGTGATCCTTGGCGCATGCGAAGATGCCTCCCGCCATGCACCTGTCGTTGCAGACTTGCAACAATCACCGTCCATGTCCTTGTCCCAGTGCAGCGTTCAGTTGTCCCTACCCCATTCCTTGGAATGCAAGCGCAAGTATGCAGCAAGCCACCCACCCACCCACAGGCTGCAATACTATACTGCCAAACTTTTGACAGCTGCTTGCACTTGAAATGTGGCCTTTTAGGCTCGTGGAGGCGGAAGCTTTTCACAACCTCATGCCGGCGGAGGCCGGGTGTCCATACTTGGTCCCCAGCCGCCACTATATTTCCCGGTATCGCCTCCGCCTTCCACAAGCACGGGTCCCACAACATTACCCGTGCCCTCCCCAGTGCACTTACTGGGAAGGACCGCCTAGCCACAAACACGTGGACAGGTGAATGTGGCCAGGGACGGTACGGAGCCAGTCCACAACTTTTTTTGCTAAGAGTTGTATTTAGCTCGGTGAAAGCACTGGCATAGAGGGAAACTGTATCTACCCTGCATGTCATTTCTCCCAGGAAGTCCTGTAATTGAGCTTGTTGCAGAAGCAATGGCAGCCCGTCCAACATCAACTCGCACTTGTCGGTGGTGCTCTGACACACACACATCTTTCTTTGCGCATTTAATTTCCTGAATACAGAGTTGGACAATGGCCTGATCTGTAATGCGTTTTGAGAAATAACATGCATAAGCATGTCCGATCCACATTAAAAAAGCAGCCATGGAGTGTCCGGGAACCTTCCCCCACACTTTACTTAGCCAGGGCTGCTTTCCGGCAGGGTTGGATGGGCTCACCAGAGACTCCTCCGGCGGGCCCTAGCTTCTCCTTCAGGAGAGTTCATAGTGCCGAGGTGAGGCCATGATGAGGATAGAGGCCACCACCTGCTTAGTTTTCTGTTACTTGGAATGCAAGTGCAAGTATGCAGCCAGCCACCCACCAACCCACAGGCCGCAACACTAAACTGTCAGATTTCTGAGCAGCTCTTTGCACCTGAAATATGACCTTTTAAGCTTGTGTAGGGGGAAGCTTTTCAAAACCTCATGCCGGCGGTGGCCGGGTGTCCATACTCAGTCCCCAGCCGCCACTATATTTCCCGGTATCGCCTCCGCCTTCCACAAGCACGGGTTCCACAACATTACCCGTGCCCTCCCCAGTGCACTTACTGGGAAGGACCGCCTAACCACAAACACGTGGACAGGTGAATGTGGCCAGGAACGGTACGGAGCCAGTCCACAACTTTTTTTGCTAAGAGTTGTATTTAGCTCGGTGAAAGGACTGGCATAGAGGGAAACCGTATCTACCCTGCGTGTCATTTCTCACAGGAAGTCCTCTAAAGCTGCTTGCACTTGAAATGTGGCATGAACATTACTGCAGGTACTTTTCTGTGGGAATTTGCTTGCCTCCTACCAGCCTGCAATATTTCCAGCAAACTATGGTACAACGCCATGGTATTAGCACTGCCCCCAGTACCAGTAGCGAAGCCATCCCCAATTTCCTTCTCAGGAATTTTATTTGGTAGACTGAGTGGCTGCCCAAATACATTTTCTCACAAAGGACCTGAAGATAGAGTGGCAGTAGGTGCAAGTTTCTCCAGCCTGTTAGATATCAGAGGGTGAACGGCAGCACATTGGATCAGTGGTTAGCACTGAAGCCTTGCAGCGCTGGGATCCTGGGTTCAAATCCCAGCAAGGACAACATCTGCAAGGACTTTGTATGTTCTCCCCATGTTTGCGTGTGTTTCCTCCTCAGTAAAAAAGCAGCCATAGAGTGTCCGGTAACCTTCCCACACACTTTTCTTAGCCAGGACTGCTTCTCAGCAGGGTTGGACGGTCCCACCAGAGAATCCTCTTGTGTGCCTTGGCTTCTACCTCAGGAGAGTTCATGATAGCGCTAACTTTGCAGCTGCTATGGGGCTCTTGAGCGGTTGAGAAAGGTTAGCCCTCAGAATCAAATCCTCTGGTGGGCACAATGTTTTTCAATCTTCTCAGCCATATTCTTTAGCTCGGTGAAAGGGCTGGCATAGAGGGAAACCGTATCTACCCCGGCTGTCATTTCTCCGTCACCAGGTTCCGCCCATTGTCACACACGACCATGCCTGGCTGTATGTTCAGCGGTGAGAGCCACAGATCAAGCTGCTGTGTTACAGCTTTCAACAACTCTGCAGCGCTGGGCAGTTTGTCAATTGAGCATTAAGCATGTTATCTTCAGCACAGCCTGTTGCCGCTTGGCCAAGGCAGTGCTGCAGTGCTGACAGCTTGTGACTGATGTGATCATTTCGGAGATGGAGGAGGAGGTGCATGAGCTGAACAATGTGATTACATTGAGGTTAAATTGGGGACGCTGTTTTTTATACTAAAGAAAGATCCTATTGGTTTTTTTTTATGTTATTTTTTAAGACAAATGCATTCACCGGGAAATGTCATTTTAACATTTTAAAGCCTTATCTGGCAATGTACTGTGTGACACTTCATCAGACACTTCCTGTTTTATTTATGATGGAGGGACTCTGAAAGTCATAAAGTCTATTTTTACAGGGACATCACATGGCTCTTACTATTCTTAAAAGGCCAGCAGTCGGCCGTAGCTATTGTTAGAGAGCCATCAGCAGGCTATGCTTTGTGTTAGAACTCTCCTGTTAGGTTTTTTTTAGTTTGCTGGTCACATGACCATTTTTGCCTATTTAATCCAGCTCCGCCCTCCTGGCCTTGCTGGACTTCATTGTATTTACTACTCTTGAGCTAGCTTGGTGCTCTGTTGCCGTTCTCTGTTAGTTTTGATAGGTCTTCTGACCTCTATGCTTTTTGTTGTGTGTTTGTCTTTGACTGCTACTATTTCTGCTAGGAGGTGTCCAACTTATCCCAGTCCCTAGTTCTTGTAGGGATCCCTCCCTCACATCTATAGGTCTTCGTACAGACTAGCCGAGGACTTTAGCGGGTCTGATCGCAGGATCAGGTTCCCCGTTACATCGTAGGGATCTAGTTTAGTTCTATTGTAGGGACAGATCTCCTGTCTTTCCTTAGTCCCTGTAGCAGATCATAACACTTTGTTGTTCCCATTATTAACAAGTGGGTCTCCTATACTGTTATTGCATATCCAGTGACTGCAAGGGCTGCCAAAAATTTGGAAGCAACCCAATACCCCTTTGAAGAGACATAGAGGAGTGTCTCAATAAAATAAATGTTCCCATTATAAAGGAGCATGTCTCCTATAGTGGTAATGCCCATGCTGTGACTGAAAGGGCTGCCAAAATTTGGGAAAAACCCCACTAAGAATTTAAAGACACATAGAGCAGGGCCACAGTAACAAAGTATGACATGTTCCCATTAGAAAGGAGAGAGTCTGCTACACAGTTATAGGGTATGCAGTGAGTCCAACGGCTGACAATTTTAGGAAAAACCCCACTAAGAATTTAAAGACACACGGAGCAGGGCCACAGTAACAAGGTACGACATGTTACCATTAGAAAGGAGAGGGTCTGCTATACAGTTATAGGGTATGCAGTGAGTCCAACGGCTGACAATTTTAGGAAAAACCCCACTAAGAATTTAAAGACACACGGAGCAGGGCCACAGTAACAAGGTACGACATCTTCCCATTAGAAAGGAGAGGGTCTGCTAAACAGTTATAGGGTATGCTGTGAGTCCAACAGCTGACCAATTTTAGGAAAAACCCCACTAAGAATTTAAAGACACATAGAGCAAGGCCACAGTAACGACAAATTCCCATTAGAAAGGAGAGAGTCTCCCATAGTGTTGGCCTATGCAGTGAATGCAAGGGCTGCCAAAAATTGGGAGCCACTTCAATGCCCCTTGGAAGAGACGTCAAGGAGGGCCTCATAAAAAAATGTTCCCATTAGAAAGGAGCGGGTCTCCTATACTTGTAATGCCCATGCACTAAGTGTATGGGCTGACAAACATTTACCCCTGGGGGGTATACATGAACATACTGTATAAAAAAAAATTTTCATGGGCATCATAAACATCCTTTAAAAAAATTATGTGGGTGTTGCATCATGGACCACGGTCACCCTGGTGATATGGTGGTGGAGGATGAGGAGAAGGAGGAGGACAAGAGCAAATAGCCAAAATCAGGAAGCGTATATCCATGTGTGGGTGTGAAAAGGTGCATAGGAATACACTGAAAAGACACGGGATTGGAGTTTATGTTACGCTGCTATCATTCGGTGGTGTTGAGAAGTCTTCCCCAATCCAGCCCTTGTTCATTTTTATAAGAGTCAAGCCTGTCAGCATTTTCAGTTGACATGCGGATGCGCTTATCAGTTATAATTCCACCAGCGGCACTAAAAACCCGCTCTGATAAAACGCTGGTATGGTCGGCAAGGTACTCCCTCAGCATCTCCCAAACTTTGTACTCCTTGTGATAGTACCCCGCACCTCAGGACCTGTGCGATGGGAGGGGCTGAGAAAACTCTCCCAGAACTTTGACAGTGTTCCCCTGCCTCTGCTGGATTGAACTTGTGTCTCTCTCGCCTGTACTCCTTGGTTGTCCAACAAAGTGTGCCCTCTGCCACCAGAGTTTTCAGATGGGAATTTTTTTAATAGTTCCGCAACAAGGGCCTTCTGGTACTGCCCCATTTTTGTAGACCTGTCCGCCTAAGGAATAAGAGATATAAAGTTCTCCTTGTAGCATGGGTCTAGAAGTGTCACCAACCAGTAATGACTGTCACCCAAAATTTTGAGAACGCGAGGGTCATGGGAAAGGCAGCGTAACATAAACTCAGCTATGCGTGCCAGACTACTAACAGGCAAGACTTCCGTGTCCTCACCAAGAGGATGACTGACCATGCTCTCCTCCTCCTCTCTGTCCTCTGGCTATCCACGTTAAACAGACGGTATGACAGTTGTGCAGGTAGTACCATCTATAGTGCATGAAACTAGCTCCTGTCCTGCCTCTTCCTTCTCCTCTTCCTCATTGTCACCCAATCCACGTTGGGATGAGATGAGGCTTGGCTGTGTGTAATCACCCTGTATGGTTCCTTGCTCCATCTCATTGTGCTCCGCCTGCAATGCATCCTCTTTGATTGCGAGCAGAGAGCGTTTCAGAAGACAGAGATTATGGCGTCATCGCCGCTCACTATCTTGGTGGAGTCCTCAAAGTTTTGGAGGATGGTACATATGTCTGACATCCATGTCCACTCCTGAGGTCTTATGTGTGGAGTCTGAACTGAATACCGACGGCCTTGTTGATGCTGGTACTCAACAACTGCCCTCTTCTGATCACAAATCCTTCCCAACATCTGCAGTGTAGTGTTCCAATGCGTGGGGACATCACACACCAGTCTGTGAGCCGGAAGCTGCAAACGCTGCTGAAACACTGCAAGGGCGGCGGAAGCTGTAGCTGACTTTCTAAAATGGGCACACAGGTGGCGTACTTTAACAAACAGATCCGGCAGCTCCGGGTAGGACTTGAGAAACCGCTGAAGCACGAGGTTAAGCACATGGGCCAGGCACCAGGTTGTGGCCATTGTCACACACGACCATGCCTGGCTGTAGGTTCAGCAGTGTGAACCACAGATCTGCCTGCTCTTTCAGAGCTGTCCACAACTCTTCAGCATTGTGCGTTTTTTCAGCTAAGCATATTAGCTTCAGCACAGCCTGTTGCCGCATGGCCGAGGCAGTGCTGCAGTGCTTCCAGCTTGTGACTGATGTGGCCATTTCGGAGATGGAGGCTGAAGAGGAGGAGGAGGCTGAGGAGGATGAGGTGCAGGAGCTGTACACCGTGGGGGCAACCTTGATTGACCTAGGGTCCGCAATCCTTGGCGTCGGGAGGACGTGTACCGTCCCAAGGTCCGACTGGGTCCCGGCTTCCACTATATTAACCCAGTGTGCCGTCAGCGAGATGTACTGTCCCTGCCCCCTAGCACTTGTCCATGTGTCCGCGGTTAGGTGGACTTTCCCTGTAACTGCGTTGTTGAGAGCACGGCTAATGTTTTGGAACACGTGCTTGTGTAATGCGGGACGGCACACCGGGAGAAATAGTGGCGGCTGGGGACCAAGTACAGAGGGACGGCCGCCGCCATCAGGTTGCGGAATGGTTCCGTCTCCACGAGCCTAAAAGGCAACATTTCGAGCGCAAGCAGTCGTGAAATGTGAGAATTTAGTAGTGTGGCCTGTGGGGCGTTGGCTGCATATTTGCGCTTGCGTTCCAAGGACTGTGGTATGGACAACTGAACGCTGCGCTGGGACAAGGACATGGACGTGCTTCCTGATGCAGCTACTTGAGAGTGTGCAACGACAGGTGCAGGGCAGGAGGCGTCTTCGCATGCACCATGGACAGGGGATTGGCTTGCATGCACAACAGCGGAAGAAGCAATGGTGCCACCCGCAGACACTGTATCTGGACACTGGGGTTCGGAACACAAAGGTGGGTGCTTTGCTGCCATGTGCCTGATCATGCTGGTGGTGGTCAGGCTGGTCGTTTTGCCACCCATGCTGATGCTGGCCTGGCAGGTGGTGCAAATGGCCTTTTTGGGGTTACCGGCAGAGTCTTTAAAAAACAACCAGACTCGGGAAGACCTAACAGTTGTACTGGCAACTTTCTTCGTGTTGGTGTTGTTATGTTCTGCTATCAGAGCTAAGGAAAGAGAGGAGATCTGTCCCTACGATAGAACTCAGCTTAATCCCTACGATGTAACAGGGAACCTGATCCTGCGATCAGACCTGCTAAAGTCCTAAGCTAGTCTGTACGGAGACCTATAGATGTGGGAGAGGAATCCCTACAAGTACTAAGGACTGGGAGGAATATGGGACACCTCCTAACAGAAATAGTAGCAGACAGACGAACAAACAAAATATATAGAACATAGAGGTCAGTAGACCAAGCAAACTAACAGAGCAAGACACAGAGCACAGGCTAGCTAGAAAGTAGATATACAATGAAGTCCAGCAAAGCCAGAAGGGCGGAGCAGGATTAAATAGGCCAACAAGGTCATGTGACCAGCAAAGGAAAAAAAAACTAAGAGCAAGGTTCTAACAGTACCCCCCCTTCTAAGAGGATCCTCCGGATCCCCTAGGACCAGGCTTATCAGGAAATCTCCTGTGAAACGCTCTGATAAGTCTGGACGCGGAAATATCATCCGACCTCACCCAAGAGTTATCCTCGGGACCGAAACCTTTCCAAGCCACAAGATACTGCAAACTACCTCTATACCGTCTAGAGTTAAGGATGCGAGAAATTTCATATTCCCCGTCCTCCACCACCGGAGGAACAGAGGCAGAGGCGTCACAATCCGATACAACAGCTTTTTTCAACAGAGAGACATGAAATACCGGATTAATTCTCCAGGAGGTAGGAACCTCCAACCTAACAGCAGATTGGTTGACAACCTGAAGCACCTTAAAAGGCCCTACAAACTTGGGACCCAATTTCTTTGAAGGAATCCTCAACCGCAGATTCCTAGAGGACAACCAAACCATGTCACCAACAGCGAACAAAACCTCCTGTCGTTTCCTATCAAAGTAGTCTTTAGATTTTCTGTTGGCCTCCTGAAGATTACCACGCACATCCGTCCAAACTCTCTCCAAATCACCGGAAAAATTCTCCTCCTCAGGCACGGCAGATCCCAACTTGGAGAACGACCCAAACGACGGATGTCTCCCAGAACAACAAAAAAAAGGCGAACAACCAGCAGAAGAAGATGTATGATTGTTCAGAGCAAATTCAGCAAGTGGCAGAAACTCAGACCACCCCTCTTGATTGTCTGCCACAAAACAACGCAAGAACTGCTCAACATCCTGGTTTTTCCTTTCTGTCTGGCCATTAGATTCAGGATGATATCCGGACGAGAACGACAAATGAACTCCCAACCAATCACAAAAGGCACGCCAAAAACGAGCCACGAACTGAGGACCCCTATCAGAAACAATGTCAGTAGGAACGCCATGAAGTCTGACAATTTCCTTGACAAAGGCCTTAGCGAGAGCTTTAGCGCAGGGCAGTTTGACGAAAGGAACCAAGTGACACATCTTGCTAAAACGGTCCACGACCACCCAGATGACAGTAAAACCCTCAGAGGGGGGAAGGTCAGTTATAAAGTCCATAGCCAAATGTGTCCAAGGAGCACTGGGAACCTCCAAAGGACAAAGCAACCCCGCAGCAGGAGTATGTGAGGACTTAGATCTAGCACATATAGTACATTGACGCACCCACTTAATGACTTCCTTCTGCCATCCAGGCCACCAAAAACTGCGACCCACCAGTCTCTTGGTCTCAGAGATTCCGGGATGACCTGCCAACCGAGATTCGTGACACTCAACAAACAAATCTCTCCTAAAGGTCCCAGGCACAAACAACCTCCCATGAGGAGTATTAGAAGGGGCATTCTCCTGTGCTTTAAGAATCTCATTTTCCAAAACGGAGTCCAAAGCAGCTATCACAACACCTTCTTGTAAAATGTTCTCCTCTTTCTCAGCACCGACTATGGGAGAAAAACTGCGAGACAAGGCATCTGCCTTAACATTCTTAGTACCAGGGATGTAAGTAACGGAGAAATTAAACCGCGAGAAAAACAGTGCCCACCTAGCCTGACGGGCATTCAGGCGCTTGGCAGCATCAAGATATATCAGATTTTTATGATCCGTAAGAACCTGAACGGGAAATTCCGCACCTTCCAAGAAGTGGCGCCAGTGTTCAAATGCGAGTTTAATAGCCAATAATTCCCGATTACCAATATCGTAATTCAGTTCAGTCTCCGAAAATTTTTTTGAAAAAAAGGCACAGGGATGTAATCCATCCCCGTTATCCTGAGACAATACTGCGCCAACCCCCACAGAGGAAGCATCAACCTCAACCAAAAACGGCCTAGTAACATCAGGCTGCATAAGGATGGGAGCAGAGGTGAACCTCTCCTTGAGATACACAAAAGCTTCAATGGCCTCAGAAGACCACTGAACCGCATCAGCACCTTTCCTGGTGAGATCAGTCAGAGGTTTGACAATACTAGAAAAATTTTTTATGAATTTTCTATAGTAATTGGCGAAACCCAATAACCTCTGTATCGATTTCAAACCAATAGGCCTAGGCCATTCCTGCACAGCCTGAACCTTAACCGGATCCATCTCAAAACCTTTGCTGGAGATAATGTAGCCCAAAAAACTAATTCTCTGTACAGCAAACTCACATTTCTCCAGCTTAGCAAAAAGCGAATTGTCCATTAATAACTGTAATACCTCACGCACGCTCCGCCAATGAGACTCCAGATCCGGCGAATAAATCAAAATGTCATCCAAATACACAACCACATTTTTACCGATCAAAGGTCTAAGGATGTCATTAATCAGATTCTGAAAAAATGCAGGAGCATTAGTAAGACCAAAAGGCATAACCAGATTCTCAAAATGACCCACAGGAGTGTTAAAAGCAGTCTTCCATTCGTCACCCTCCTTCATGCGCAACAGATTGTATGCCCCCTTAAGGTCAATTTTAGAGAACCACTTGGCCCCCACTAACTGGTTAAACAGATCAGGAATCAATGGCAGTGGGTAAGGATTGCGTACAGTAATTTTGTTAATCTCACGAAAATCCAGACAAGGACGTAAACCGCCGTCCTTTTTTTTTACAAAAAAAAATCCAACCGCCACAGGAGACTTAGAGGGCCTAATGTGACCGGCGGCCAAACTTGTCTGTATGTATTCCTCCAAAGCCTTTCTCTCAGGAATAGTAAGGTTAAATAAACGACTTTTAGGAAGAGTCGCTCCAGGGACAAATTCAATAGAACAATCATAGTCTCTATGGGGAGGCAAAACCTGCGATTCCTTCTCAGAAAAAACTCTCCAAAAATCCTGAATAGGAACAGGCAATTCTCCCCTATCCAAAGCTGCAATACGCCCATTACAACACTTGTCATAACATTTATGGCTCCAGGATTTAATTTCACTGGTAGACCAATCCAGTACAGGATTGTGAAATTTTAACCAGGGCAATCCCAATATTACTGGAGAAGGCAAGTTATTCAACACTACCAAATCCAATTTCTCATGGTGAACACCATTAATAGTGAGAGGAAATTCACAGACCTTGAGAGTAATATTCTTCAAAGGGGAACCATCCACAGAAACCACAGCAATGGGGGATGATAAAGGTTCAGGTTTTAAATTGAGTCTTTCCACGAATCCCCCATCAATTACATTCAGAGTAGACCCACAATCAACAAACACCCGAAATTCCATTAATTTTTCCTGAGCAATCGTGGAAGCAGCTAAAAATACACCCTTGGAATTTAAACAGGCAATACGGGCATGACTGACCATTTTTTTTTCTTTCTTCATACGAAGCTCACAGCCTTTAATCAAATGACCAGATTTTCCGCAATAGAAACACAAGCCTTCAAAAAATCGACGGTCTTTTTCTTGAGAGCGAGGTGCCACCGATCCAATCTCCATCGGTTCACCACTGTTAGTACACACATTCTTATAACCAGAAACTGACATAGCAGAGGATTTGCTCTCATTAACCCTTGCACGCAGTCTTCTATCCACCCGTATAGCTAATTGCATAGCCTGTTGCAAATCTTCAGGTGTAGGATAAGCAATTAGCAGGTCTTTAACCCTTTCACTGAGCCCAGCAAGAAATAGACTTTTCAGAGCAGAATCGTTCCACCCTGTTTGAGTAGACCAACGACGGAAATGAGTACAATATTTTTCCACATTACCTGATCCTTGTTTTAAACGTCTCAACTCAGTCTCAGCTGATGCGACACGGTCAGGATCATCATATAAAAGTCCCAAAGCAGAAAAAAAACTATCCACTGATCTGAAGCATGTATCACTAGGTTGCAAAGAAAAGGCCCACTCCTGAGGCTCTTTGCGCAAAAGTGACATTATGAACCCTACGCACTGGGATTCATCCCCAGAGGACTTAGGTCTCAAACGAAAATACAATAAGCAAGCATTTTTGAATGAAAAAAATTCTCGGTGTTCACCAAAAAATAAATCCGGCAAACATACCTTAGGCTCCAAGAAATGTGCTCCAGGACAGTTACTCACGTGCTGACGGAGCTCGGCCACCTTCAGAGAGAGTCCCTGCAGGCGATGAGCCAAATCCTGAACCGACACCATGATGGAACAGAAAAATCTTTCCTTAGAGAATTTGCAGGCTGGACTTACTGTTATGTTCTGCTATCAGAGCTAAGGAAAGAGAGGAGATCTGTCCCTACGATAGAACTCAGCTTAATCCCTACGATGTAACAGGGAACCTGATCCTGCGATCAGACCTGCTAAAGTCCTAAGCTAGTCTGTACGGAGACCTATAGATGTGGGAGAGGAATCCCTACAAGTACTAAGGACTGGGAGGAATATGGGACACCTCCTAACAGAAATAGTAGCAGACAGACGAACAAACAAAATATATAGAACATAGAGGTCAGTAGACCAAGCAAACTAACAGAGCAAGACACAGAGCACAGGCTAGCTAGAAAGTAGATATACAATGAAGTCCAGCAAAGCCAGAAGGGCGGAGCAGGATTAAATAGGCCAACAAGGTCATGTGACCAGCAAAGGAAAAAAAAACTAAGAGCAAGGTTCTAACAGGTGTTACGGGGAACGGTTGCCTGCCTTCTGTCTGCGGCCACCACACTGCTTCTTCCTGCGTGTTGGGGTGCTCTGCCTCCCTCCCCCTGTGTGCTGCTGTCCTCGCTCTGCATGTCCTCCTGCCAGGTTGGGTCAGTTACTATATCATCCACCACCTCGTCTTCCACTTCCGCACCCGGGTCCTCCTCCTGACTTTCTGGCAATTGTATCTCATCATCATCCACCTCTTGTGACACTTTCCCACCGTTGCCTTCGTGTGACCGTGGCTGCTCAAATATTTGGGCGTCGCTACACGCGATCTCCTCTTGCCCCGCTTCAAGTGGACCGGGCGAGAGGCCCGAATCTATAAATGGAAAAGTGAACAGCTCTTCAGAGTGTCCAAGTGTGGGATCAGTTGTCTCTGGGTACTCGGCATGGTGGGAGGAAGGAGGATCAGGGTGAGGAATATGCGGTCCAGACTTACGGCTACTGAGACTTGACCGTGTGGAAGACAGGTTGGTGGTGGTGGTGACTAAGTGACTGGAAGCATTATCCGCTATCCAACCAACAACCTTTTGACACTGCTCTGGGTTCAATATTGGTGCGCTGCGGTCCCCTAGAAATTGGGACAGGAAGGTCAGGCGAGAAGATGTGGGTGTTTGTTGTAGCACAATTTCGGCTTGCCCACGGCCTTGTCCTCGGCCTCTGCATGCACCATTACCATCACGTTCAGTTCTCCGTCCCTTGCCACGTGCCTTGCCCATTTTAAATGGAGGACAGTATCTTCCACGCTCACTACAAATGACTGAGTTTGGAGCGAACTTATATGTGATCCGTGTGATAGAGAAAACAGAGTTTTAAATACCTGGCCAGTAGGTAAGTAGTTTGAACAGCAAACTGCGGTGAATTGCTTCACTGACATACTAAAGGAAATTTTTAATGGAGGCCAGAAATGGCAGTATTTTCTGACAATGTATATGTGAAAATACAGTTTTAAATAGCTGGATTTCTAGCGCTCTAATATGGAAAGGACCTGGCTGTATTCTGCAGTGCCAACAAGCAAATGGCGCAGAAAAACGGTGTTCTCTGGATTGCTTTTTAAGCAAATAATGAGGATTAAGATCGAAAGAAAAGTATTCCTGGCCCATGAGACCTGGGCCTTTGTATAGAAATATCTAACAGCAGAAGAAGGCAGAACTGGAATGGAGCCTCTTGTTCTATATGCACTGCAGTCTGCTATATACACTGCCTGCCTGCCTGATATCTCTGCAAATACAGTACAGACCAAAAGTTTGGACACACTTTCTCATTTAAAAAAATTCCTGTATTTTCATGACTATGAAAATTGTACATTCACACTGAAGGCATCAAAACTATGAATTAACACATGTGGAATTATATACTTAAAAAAAGTGTGAAACAACTGAAAATATGTCTTATATTCTATGTTCTTCAAAGCAGCCACCTTTTGCTTTGATGACTGCTTTGCACATTCTTGGCATTCTCTTGATGAGCTTCAAGAGGTAGTCACCGGAAATGGTCTTCCAACAATCTTGAAGGAGTTCCCAGAGATGCTTAGCACTTGTTGGCCCTTTTGCCTTCACTCTGCGGTCCAGCTCACCCCAAACCATCTCGATTGGGTTCAGGTCTGGTGACTGTGGAGGCCAGGTCATCTGGCGTAGCACCCCATCACTCTCCTCCTTGGTCAAATAGCCCTTACACAGCCTGGAGGTGTGTTTGGGGTCATTGTCCTGTTGAAAAATAAATGATGGTCCAACTAAACGCAAACCGGATGGAATAGCATGCCGCTGCAAGATGCTGTGGTAGCCATGCTGGTTCAGTATGCCTTCAATTTTGAATAAATCCCCAACAGTGTCGACAGCAAAGCACCTCCACACCATCACACCTCCTCCTCCATGCTTCACGGTGGGAACCAGGCATGTAGAGTCCATCCGTTCACCTTTTCAGCGTCGCACAAAGGCAAAGTGGTTGGAACCAAAGATCTCAAATTTGGACTCATCAGACCAAAGCACAGATTTTCACTGGTCTAATGTCCATTTCTTGTGTTCTTTAGCCCAAACAAGTCTCTTCTGCTTGTTGCCTGTCCTTAGCAGTGGTTTCCTAGCAGCTATTTTACCATGAAGGCCTGCTGCACAAAGTCTCCTCTTAACAGTTGTTGTAGAGATGTGTTTGCTGCTAGAACTCTGTGTGGCATTGACCTGGTCTCTAATCTGAGCTGCTGTTAACCTTTGATTTCTGAGGCTGGTGACTCGGATAAACTTATCCTCAGAAGCAGAGGTGACTCTTGGTCTTCCTTTCCTGGGGCGGTCCTCATGTGAGCCAGTTTCTTTGTAGCGCTTGATGGTTTTTGCAACTGAACTTGGGGACACTTTCAAAGTTTGCCCAATTTTTCGGACTGACTGACCTTCATTTCTTAAAGTAATGATGGCCACTCGTTTTTCTTTACTTAGCGGCTTTTTTATTGCCATAATACAAATTCTAACAGTCTATTCAGTAGGACTATCAGCTGTGTATCCACCAGACTTCTGCACAACACAACTGATGGTCCCAACCCCATTTATAAGGCAAGAAATCCCACTTATTAAACCTGACAGGGCACACCTGTGAAGTGAAAACCATTTCCGGTGACTACCTCTTGAAGCTCATCAAGAGAATGCCAAGAGTGTGCAAAGCAGTCATCAAAGCAAAAGGTGGCTACTTTGAAGAACCTAGAATATAAGACATATTTTCAGTTGTTTCACACATTTTTGTTAAGTATATAATTCCACATGTGTTAATTCATATTTTTGATGCCTTCAGTGTGAATGTACAATTTTCATAGTCATGAAAATACAGAAAAATCTTTAAATGAGAAGGTGTGTCCAAACTTTTGGTCTGTACTGTAGATTAGTCCTCAGAAGCACTGTTTGTTAAGATGGATATGTGTAATGTACGGTTATTCTCCCTACACTACCTAATACACAAGCAAATCTGTCCCTGATGCAGCAGCAACTCTCCCAAAACAAGCAAATGGCGCAGAAAAACGGTGTTCTCTGGATTGCTTTTTAAGCAAATAATGAGGATTAAGATCCAAAGAAAAGTATTCCTGGCCCCTGAGACCTGGGCCTTTGTATAAAAATATCTAACAGCAGCAGAAGGCAGAACTGGAATGGAGCCTCTTGTGCTATATGCACTGCAGTCTGCTATATACACTGCCTGCCTATATACACTGCCTGATATCTCTGCAGATGGATTAGTCCTCAGAAGGACTGTTTGTTAAGATGGATATGTGTAATGTACGGTTTTTCTCCCTACACTACCTAATACACAATCAAATCTCTCCCTAACGCAGCAGCAGCTCTCCCTACACTGTCTAATCCGGAGTGACTGTGATGAGCATGGCGGCGCCAGGTCTGATATAGACCTGATGACGCTGTGCGGCCAACCAATCACTGTAATGCCCACAACCAACATGGCTACGGCATTACAGTGAGTGGCAGGCAATCCCTGCATGTTCATTGGCTCTCTAAAGAGCGCCAAACATGCAGGGAGGGGACCCAAGTTCCCGCCCGAGCAACCCGGAAATACTCGGCGAGCGCAGAGCATCTTGAGCAGTGAGATGCTCGGGCGAGCACCGAGCAGTAGCGAGCATGCTCGCTCATCACTACTCTCCAGACCTCTGGGGGCCGCCGGAAAAATGCTTGAGTTTCTCATTGACTTCCATTATACTCATTACTCGGGTCGAGCACCAGAGCATTACCATTTGCTCGAGTAACCAGCACCCAAGCACTTTAGCCCTCACTCATCACTAGTAGAAATGGCTGAGACCTGCAAGTGAATACAATGCAATGTACACAGCACAACACTTTTTGACTGGGACACAATTTTTTTGTAAAGTGCCAGGGTATTATGGAGCAGTAGCTCACCAATGGCTTCCATCCTGGGCACCTTACACTGGGACATGTTTCTAATAAGACAATGGATATTTTAATTCTATAGTGATCACCTCCCTAGTCAAAATGAATGTTATTTGTTATTTAATGGTACTTAGGAATTTATGTATAATTTTCTTTATTTTCTTATTATTTCTGGAGGACCCCTTTAACTCCTTTAACTCCAGCAGATCCCAGTTGTCTTCGACTTGTTTTTACATTAAATCCTCCCCGGCTGCCAAAAGGAAAATGCCTTGTTTGTTAAAGGGCAGATGTTTAGGGAGATAACGTCAACCGTGCTAGGGAACCCTTTTAAGGCTGTTGTCAGACGTCCGAAATTCATGGCTCGAGTACGCATCTCAATGTCCAGCCCAACCACGAGTCATTTGACCGCGAGTCAAGTACCTCAGTAGAATAATGATCATCCTATGACTGTCATCATATCTCTTTCTTTTAACACCTTTCTGCCATAGCTCTATATAGCATTTAATTTCAATAAGTGTTGTCATAGGGACCCTGGACTAATTGCAACCATCTGAAAAAACTCTTTTCTCCATATACAGTAGTGTTCAAAATAATAGCAGTCCAATATGACTAACCAGATTAATCACTGTTTTTGGTATAAATTTTATCACCACATGTCAAACAATTTACCAGTTGGTGCCGTAGATACTAAGAAAACCACCAGACGCCGCATTCATGATCTGCAGGTTTTTGAGTCTGTGTATTTGAATAATTAATTGTACGGGGTGTGTACAAAATAATAGCAGTGTGGAGTTCAGTTAGTGAGGTCAATCATTCTGTGAATAAACAGGTGTGAATCAGGTGGCCCTTATTTAAGGGTGAAGCCAGCACATGTTGTACATGCATTTCTCCTTGAAAGCCTGAGAAATATGGGTCGTTCGAGACATTGTTCAGAAGAACAGCGTACTATGATTAAAAAGTTGATTGGAGAGGGTACAAGTTATTAATACGTGCAGACAATTATAGGCTGTTCAGCTAAAATGATCAGCATTGCTTTAAAATGGAAAGCAAAACCAGAAAGACGTGGAAGAAAACGGAAGACTACCATTCGATTGAATCGAAGAATAGCCAGAATGGCAAAGCTTCAGCCAATGATCAGCTCCAGGATGATCACAGACAGTCTCAAGTTACCTGTCAGGACTGTGACAGTTAGAAGACACCTGTGTAAAGCTAATCTTTTAGCAAAAAGTCCCCGAAAAGAACCACTGTTAAAAAAAAGACATGTACTGAAGTGGATACAATTTGTCAAAGATCACATTAACTGGCCTAAAGAGAAATAGAGAAACATTTTGTGAACCGATGAAAGTAAAATTGTTCTTTTTGGATCCAAGTGCGCAGACAGTTCATCAGACAATCCCCAAACTCTGCATTCAAGCCACAGTACACTCTGAAAACAATGAAGTGACGCGCCCCCTGGGCCGTGTGTGGGGGAATACCCGGAGTCGGATCTCTGTGTAATGCTGGGGGTTGTAGTCTCCATGGCGGCGACCCGGTTCCGTGGCTCAGGGTGGTCAAACCAGTGGCGGATCAGTTTACTTGGTTTTTAATGTTTAAATGTCCGACTACGCCACCCGTGGATTGCGGTCACTGAGAACCGCCGCTGCGGGGCAGACCGCTGAGGCTGGTGTTGTGGGTGCAGCAGAGGGTAGTATAACTCCCCACGGGAGGAGTATAGCCTCAGGGCAGTGAGTGCAGATGGTGGGGGTGATGGTGCGCGGGAGCAACAGTAATGACTCAGAGTCCAGTGATGCAGTCCAGGGTCTTTACTCACAGTTTTACACTCCAAGCCACATCTGCAGGTAATGGCTGCCCACGTCGTGCTGTGCTCACCAGGTGAGGGGCTCGGCCAACTCCCAGGTATCTTTGGAGTGCTTTTCAGGACCCCCTTCGTATGTCCTTTCTCTGGCCCATCGTACCCCACAATTGACCACGTTTCTGTCCAGCTGCCTCGGGTCTTGGCGGGCAAACGTATGTTCCGTTTCCCTGGGTCCTATGTGGTGCCTTCCTAAAGGGTGTAGTGAGGGGCCGTAACACGTGCAATGCCACGGCCTCCGGTTACTAGCTGAGGGTAGTTGCTCTCCTCCACTAGATGAGGGATCCGGTTCCCTTTCTTGGCCTGACCCCCCTACTCTGGTAGCGGCGGGCGTACGGTGGCTACTTGCCGGTCCGCACCCCTGGGGTCCCTTCACTCCACTCCTGGAGCCTCCTCCGTTCCTCTCCTTTCTGTTTTCTCTCTCCAGGCTCAGGCCTTGAGGCTGGGCCTGCCTGCGGAGCAGAGCCCGTACAGAGCCCCTGCTCCAGCCTCCTTCTCTCTCTTCTCTCTGACTCCAAGAATGTGCCCACCTTATATACTCCTACTTTTCAGTGCACCCAGAATCTACTCTCCCCACCCACACACTACCGGGTTCCCCCTTTCTAAGTGTTCCCTCCCCCCTCTCCAGCCAGGGACAGGGGCAGTTGTGCTCGCTCTTGGGAGCATTGTCGCCCTGTCCCCCGGAAATGTGGTGTAGTGCATGTGGGTGTTAAGGTCCTGATCCACACTCCATCCTTACCTGGAAGTGAGATATCTAACATCTGGGTGAGATGCAATACCTCTGTAGCGACCGAACCCTCGGGGCGCTACAGAAGCATGGTGGAAGCATCATGATATGGGCATGTTTCTCTTACTATGGTGTCGGACCTATTTACCGCATACCCAAGGCCAGTTTTAGACAAAGTGAGGCCCTGGGAAAAAGTTTAAAGTGGGGCCCTAAATGCTCACATATTGCACCATCACATAAGCCTTTGTGTTGCATTTACATGCACTGAGTTCACGACGTTAAAGAAACGTGATCAACAATATTGAAGTCATTCAGTGCTTGTTTACTGGCCACTTTACCCAGACTGACAAATAATGATGGGGACAGAACGATCGCTAGTAGCTCTGTCCCCATACATATCATGTTATCGGCAACACATCTGAAGGTTACAACTTGCGATGTGCTGCTGAGAACAATGATTTTTGTTCCACTATAAACAAAGCAATCACCCGATGAATGAACAGCAATTTGCATGTTTATTGGGCGATTGTTAACTTGTTATACCTATGAACTCTTGTCTGCTCTGCCGATACTTATAAATGTGGATGCTACATACATACACCATATGAACAACCAGAAGCACCAAAAGAGTGGAGTAACTACCACCAAACAAGGATGTTAGCTAAAAAATCACTTTTTATTAATTGAGTATTAAAAATTCATCACAAATACTGGAATATAGACAGGTCTAATAAGGAGGAAATAATGAAACATCACAATCCAGGGAAAAACATGTGATTCATAGCAGCAAACACTATATAAGAAAGCATTACAAAAAACGCGCGTCGGGCAGCTGTTGCAGGCTCATCCAATCCTCCCTCATTCATGGGTAAGCACTACATCAGATACTGAATAGCACATGTTACTTTACACTTCAGTCACTTTACTATCGGCATGATTTTATATTGTCTTGTGCCTCCTTAATAGTATATAACTGGGACTTACTTATATAGTGTTTGCTGCTATTAATCACGTTTTGCCTGGATTTTGATGTTTCCTTGTGTATTTCCTCCTTATTAGACCTGTCTATATAACTGTATTGGTGATGAATTTTTAATACTCAATTAATAAAAAGTGATTTTTTTTTAGCTAACATCCTTGCTTGGTGGTCCTTGATTACTCTACTCTTTTGGTGCTTCTGGATGTTCTTATGATATGGGAGTACTCCACCTTTCACTTGATATACATATTTAGGGGGACTTTATACCTTCTGTTCCCAGCCCAGATTTATATTAAATGTTTTTGAACATTTTTGTACTAATACATACACCATATGTGACTGATATACAGTACAGACCAAAAGTTTGGACACACCTTCTCATTTAAAGATTTTTCTGTATTTTCATGACTATGAAAATTGTACATTCACACTGAAGGCATCAAAACTATGAATTAACACATGTGGAATTATATACTTAACAAAAAAGTGTGAAACAACTGAAAATATGTCTTATATTCTAGGTTCTTCAAAGTAGCCACCTTTTGCTTTGATGACTGCTTTGCACACTCTTGGCATTCTCTTGATGAGCTTCAAGAGGTAGTCACCGGAAATGGTCTTCACTTCACAGGTGTGCCCTGTCAGGTTTAATAAGTGGGATTTCTTGCCTTATAAATGGGGTTGGGACCATCAGTTGTGTTGTGCAGAAGTCTGGTGGATACACAGCTGATAGTCCTACTGAATAGACTGTTAGAATAGAATAAAATATAAGACATATTTTCAGTTGTTTCACACTTTTTTGTTAAGTATATAATTCCACATGTGTTAATTCATAGTTTTGATGCCTTCAGTGTGAATGTACAATTTTCATAGTCATGAAAATACAGAAACATCTTTAAATGAGAAGGTGTGTCCAAACTTTTGGTTTGTACTGTATATATACACACACTTAAGTATACACACATAGAGCACACATGTATGCACATAGCACATAGACAGATTTTAGATAGATATAAATAGAGACATAGTTAATAGATAGATAGACAGATAGATAATAGACAGACAGATAATAGACAGATAGATAGATAAATAGATAGATAGACAGACATCAAAAAATTGAAGACAGCACTCCTATGGAAATTCAAGTGATTTATTAGCGCAAAAGAGCTAAGGCGATGTTTCGGCTCTGTGTTTGAGCCTTTCTCAAGCCACGGCTGTCTGTCTTTGGGGTGGTGTAACCTCTCTAGATATGGGGCCTCTGCAGTGCCTGGTAGATGGTGAGTTTCTGGGCTTTCTCTAGTTCACTTTTCCATCCCTTTATGTATTGCTTCTGCAGCTCTCTGAGGTCCCCTTTTTTGGCCTTTTGTTAGGGTGTGTTGCTGACTTTGGCTGGACTGGCTGCCGGGGTTCCTGGCTTGCTCTGGGCTCCGGCTCAGCAGGGCTTTAGGATGGTAGGAGCTGGGGTTGCTGCTCTGTATGTGTGCCTGGAGTGATAGCGCCCTCTTGTGTATAGTGAGCAAAATGGGGAATCGGCCCAGTTCAGCTCTACAGGCTATGTTTGAGGTGCTGCGATGGACCTGGAGGAGATAATTGCAGAACTCCAGGTGGAAGACTTCAGTTGGGTTGAGATCCCACTTTGTCTGGTCTGGGTAGGTCTCTGGGCCCCATACTTTGCTGCCATACAGCAGTATAGGGGTGATGACGCTGTCAAATATCTGAAATATCTTGAGCCAGACTCTCACCAGTAACAGCAGCGCTGCGCTGGGCAAGAGCAGTGCAGAAGAACAGAAGCAAAGCTGCGCTTCCTCTGCCTCTTCTCCTGCTGAGCAAAGCATTGCCCTGTGTTATTTGAATTGTAAGCTCCATCGCGGAGGCAGAGGTCGGGCGTGTACTACGGCTGGCAGTGCTCTCTGCATTTTCTGCTGTCTGGTCACCGGCAGCCAGAAGTGAAATCACATGCAGCAGGGGGCCCCATCTGTGCTTGGGGGCCCTAGTCAGCTGCCTAGTCTGCTTGCCCATAACATCGGCCCTGCGCATACCAGAGATCATGGACCAGTTTGTATATATGAAAAATACTTGTAAAGGTCATGTTGGCTTACGCTAAAAAGGATATGCCCTTGAAATGGGGGTTTCAACAAGACAACGACCCTAAACACACCAGTAAACGAGCTAAATTTTGGTTCCAGTCTAACAAAGTTGAGGTTCTGGAGTGGCCAGCCCAATCCCCCGACCTAAATCCGATAGGACACTTGTGGGGTGACAGCAGAAATGCCGTTTCTGAGGCAAAGCCAACAAATGACAAAAAATTGTGGGATGTAGTCAAAGTATCCTGGGCTGGAAAAACAGCTGACGGGGACCAGAAGTTGGTTGACTCTATGCAACATAGATGTGAAGCAGTTCTAAAAAACTGTGGGTAACAACTAAATATTAGGTTAGTGATTCACAGGAAGGCTAAATCCTCAAAGAAAAGACATATTGTGAGTCTGTAAAGACAAATGCAGACACTGCTATTTTTTTTAGAACAGAACAATGTTCATTTTTTATTTTCTGTAGAGTAGTTAAATATTATCTACATTTCTCTTCATGTTGTGAATTAGAAAACAGTGTGCAATGTTCCCAATGCTGGAAATAACAACTAGGAGAAAGATTTTGTGCTTAACTCGTGTTTGTGAACGCACTGCTATTATTTTGAACACTACTGTACACAATGCGAGAAAGCTGATATCTGAATTTCAATTATCAGGAGGGTCTCTGCCTCTATGATAACTCTGAGATGCCACCACACATGGGCAGGAAGTGTTGCCATAGGGGCAAAGGTATCATTTCTTTTACAGAATGCATGAAAAATGTAACTTCTAATAAGAATTGGTCATAAAGATATTATTTCTGAGAATTGTATATGGGCTTTAAGGCAACTTATGGCAACAAATTGCCTGTTATGAAAGATTCAGAAGCCGGATCACATATTACAAGTGATTACATATTATAACCACCCGTCATTACCAGCTGAAATCAACATATAATGGCACTTAATTATGAGTTTGGTGGTCCGCATTCTCAGCATCTCCCCTGAACGTCCTGCCGCATAAATAACTCTGACTGAACAATATGTAGGATAATATTTAGCGAAATATTGAAAATTATAAAGTCAAACACAAGGGATATATAAAGGTTGAGCGGTTATGACCACAGGGTGCAAAAACATCTATGGAAAGGAATTCAATAAAACAAAGGTTTTATTTTGGAAAGGGGTGCCATCTAGTGGCTATTCAAAGTGAATTACGTGGTATTTAGTGGCTATTTTATAAGTTACTCTCCATCTAGTAGCTCAATGTAAATGACAAGCCACCTAGTGGCTGCTGTATGTAATGTACATGACATCTATGGTAGTAGCTCATGACAAGCCATCTAGTGGCTGCTGTATGTAATGTACACGCCATCTAGTAGCTCAATGTAAATTGCACACCATCTAGTGGCTGCTGTATGTAATATACACGCCATCTAGTAGCTCAATGTAAATTGCACACCATCTAGTGGCTGCTGTATGTAATGTACACACCATCTAGTAGCTCAATGTAAATTGCACACCACCTAGTGGCTGCTGTATGTAATGTACCCACAATTTACTAACTCAATGTAAATTGCACACCACCTAGCGGCTGCTGTATGTAATGTACACACCATCTAGTAGCTCAATGTAAATTGCACACCATCTAGTGGCTGCTGTATGTAATATACACGCCATCTAGTAGCTCAATGTAAATTGCACACCATCTAGTGGCTGCTGTATGTAATGTACACACCATCTAGTAGCTCAATGTAAATTGCACACCACCTAGTGGCTGCTGTATGTAATGTACACACCATCTAGTAGCTCAATGTAAATTGCACACCATCTAGTGGCTGCTGTATGTAATGTACACACCATCTAGTAGCTCAATGTAAATTGCACACCATCTAGTGGCTGCTGTATGTAATGTACCCACAATTTAGTAACTCAATGTAAATTGCACACCATCTAGTGGCAGCTGTATGTTATGTACACACCATTTAGTAACTCAATGTAAATTGCACACCATCTAGTGGCTGCTGTATGTAATGTACACACCATCTAGTAGCTCAATGTAAATTGCACACCATCTAGTGGCAGCTGTATGTAATGTACACACAATTTAGTAACTCAATGTAAATTGCACACCATCTAGTGGCTGCTGTATGTAATGTACACGCCATCTAGTAGCTCAATGTAAATTGCACACCATCTAGTGGCAGCTGTATGTAATGTACTCACCATTTAGTAACTCAATGTAAATTGCACACCATCTAGTGGCTGCTGTATGTAATGTACCCACAATTTAGTAACTCAATGTAAATTGCACACCATCTAGTGGCTGCTGTATGTAATGTACCCACAATTTACTAACTCAATGTAAATTGCACACCATCTAGTGGCTGCTGTATGTAATGTACACCCCATCTAGTAGCTCAATGTAAATTGCACACCATCTAGTGGCAGCTGTATGTTATGTACACACCATTTAGTAACTCAATGTAAATTGCACACCATCTAGTGGCTGCTGTATGTAATGTACACGCCATCAAGTAGCTCATAGTAAATAACACACCATCTAGTGGCTGCTGTATGTAATGGACACACCATCTAGTAGCTCAATGTAAATTGCACACCATCTAGTGGCTGCTGTATGTAATGTACCCACAATTTAGTAACTCAATGTAAATTGCACACCATCTAGTGGCTGCTGTATGTAATGTACACACCATCTAGTAGCTCAATGTAAATTGCACACCATCTAGTGGCAGCTGTATGTTATGTACACACCATATAGTAACTCAATGTAAATTGCACACCATCTAGTGGCTGCTGTATGTAATGTACACGCCATCAAGTAGCTCATAGTAAATAACACACCATCTAGTGGCTGCTGTATGTAATGTACACACCATCTAGTAGCTCAATGTAAATTGCACACCATCTAGTGGCTGCTGTATGTAATGTACCCACAATTTAGTAACTCAATGTAAATTGCACACCATCTAGTGGCTGCTGTATGTAATGTACACGCCATCTAGTAGCTCAATGTAAATTGCACACCATCTAGTGGCAGCTGTATGTTATGTACACACCATTTAGTAACTCAATGTAAATTGCACACCATCTAGTGGCTGCTGTATGTAATGTACACGCCATCAAGTAGCTCATAGTAAAGAACACACCATCTAGTGGCTGCTGTATGTAATGTACACACCATCTAGTAGCTCAATGTAAATTGCACACCATCTAGTGGCTGCTGTATGTAATGTACCCACAATTTACTAACTCAATGTAAATTGCACACCATCTAGTGGCTGCTGTATGTAATGTACACACCATCTAGTAGCTCAATGTAAATTGCACACCATCTAGTGGCAGCTGTATGTTATGTACACACCATTTAGTAACTCAATGTAAATTGCACACCATCTAGTGGCTGCTGTATGTAATGTACACGCCATCAAGTAGCTCATAGTAAATAACACACCATCTAGTGGCTGCTGTATGTAATGTACACACCATCTAGTAGCTCAATGTAAATTGCACACCATCTAGTGGCTGCTGTATGTAATGTACCCACAATTTAGTAACTCAATGTAAATTGCACACCATCTAGTGGCTGCTGTATGTAATGTACACGCCATCTAGTAGCTCAATGTAAATTGCACACCATCTAGTGGCAGCTGTATGTTATGTACACACCATTTAGTAACTCAATGTAAATTGCACACCATCTAGTGGCTGCTGTATGTAATGTACACGCCATCAAGTAGCTCATAGTAAATAACACACCATCTAGTGGCTGCTGTATGTAATGTACACACCATCTAGTAGCTCAATGTAAATTGCACACCATCTAGTGGCTGCTGTATGTAATGTACCCACAATTTAGTAACTCAATGTAAATTGCACACCATCTAGTGGCTGCTGTATGTAATGTACACGCCATCTAGTAGCTCAATGTAAATTGCACACCACCTAGCGGCTGCTGTATGTAATGTACACACCATTTAGTAGCTCAATGTAAATTGCACACCACCTAGTGGCTGCTGTATGTAATGTACCCACAATTTAGTAACTCAATGTAAATTGCACACCATCTAGTGGCTGCTGTATGTAATGTACACGCCATCTAGTAGCTCAATGTAAATTGCACACCATCTAGTGGCAGCTGTATGTAATGTACTCACCATTTAGTAACTCAATGTAAATTGCACACCATCTAGTGGCTGCTGTATGTAATGTACCCACAATTTACTAACTCAATGTAAATTGCACACCATCTAGTGGCTGCTGTATGTAATGTACCCACAATTTAATAACTCAATGTAAATTGCACACCATCTAGTGGCTGCTGTATGTAATGTACACACCATCTAGTAGCTCAATGTAAATTGCACACCACCTAGTGGCTGCTGTATGTAATGTACCCACAATTTACTAACTCAATGTAAATTGCACACCACCTAGCGGCTGCTGTATGTAATGTACACACCATCTAGTAGCTCAATGTAAATTGCACACCATCTAGTGGCTGCTGTATGTAATATACACGCCATCTAGTAGCTCAATGTAAATTGCACACCATCTAGTGGCTGCTGTATGTAATGTACACACCATCTAGTAGCTCAATGTAAATTGCACACCATCTAGTGGCTGCTGTATGTAATATACACGCCATCTAGTAGCTCAGTGTAAATTGCACACCATCTAGTGGCTGCTGTATGTAATGTAAACGCCATCTAGTAGCTCAATGTAAATTGTACACCATCTAGTGGCTGCTGCATGTAATGTACATGCCATCTAGTAGCTCAATGTAAATTGCACACCATCTAGTGGCTGCTGTATGTAATGTACACACCATCTAGTAGCTCAATGTAAATTGCACACCATCTAGTGGCTGCTGTATGTAATGTACCCACAATTTAGTAACTCAATGTAAATTGCACACCACCTAGTGGCTGCTGTATGTAATGTACACACAATTTAGTAACTCAATGTAAATTGCACACCATCTAGTGGCTGCTGTATGTAATGTACACGCCATCTAGTAGCTCAATGTAAATTGCACACCATCTAGTGGCAGCTGTATGTAATGTACTCACCATTTAGTAACTCAATGTAAATTGCACACCATCTAGTGGCTGCTGTATGTAATGTACCCACAATTTACTAACTCAATGTAAATTGCACACCATCTAGTGGCTGCTGTATGTAATGTACCCACAATTTACTAACTCAATGTAAATTGCACACCATCTAGTGGCTGCTGTATGTAATGTACACACCATCTAGTAGCTCAATGTAAATTGCACACCATCTAGTGGCAGCTGTATGTTATGTACACACCATTTAGTAACTCAATGTAAATTGCACACCATCTAGTGGCTGCTGTATGTAATGTACACGCCATCAAGTAGCTCATAGTAAATAACACACCATCTAGTGGCTGCTGTATGTAATGTACACACCATCTAGTAGCTCAATGTAAATTGCACACCATCTAGTGGCTGCTGTATGTAATGTACCCACAATTTAGTAACTCAATGTAAATTGCACACCATCTAGTGGCTGCTGTATGTAATGTACACACCATCTAGTAGCTCAATGTAAATTGCACACCATCTAGTGGCAGCTGTATGTTATGTACACACCATATAGTAACTCAATGTAAATTGCACACCATCTAGTGGCTGCTGTATGTAATGTACACGCCATCAAGTAGCTCATAGTAAATAACACACCATCTAGTGGCTGCTGTATGTAATGTACACACCATCTAGTAGCTCAATGTAAATTGCACACCATCTAGTGGCTGCTGTATGTAATGTACCCACAATTTAGTAACTCAATGTAAATTGCACACCATCTAGTGGCTGCTGTATGTAATGTACACGCCATCTAGTAGCTCAATGTAAATTGCACACCATCTAGTGGCAGCTGTATGTTATGTACACACCATTTAGTAACTCAATGTAAATTGCACACCATCTAGTGGCTGCTGTATGTAATGTACACGCCATCAAGTAGCTCATAGTAAATAACACACCATCTAGTGGCTGCTGTATGTAATGTACACACCATCTAGTAGCTCAATGTAAATTGCACACCATCTAGTGGCTGCTGTATGTAATGTACCCACAATTTACTAACTCAATGTAAATTGCACACCATCTAGTGGCTGCTGTATGTAATGTACACACCATCTAGTAGCTCAATGTAAATTGCACACCATCTAGTGGCAGCTGTATGTTATGTACACACCATTTAGTAACTCAATGTAAATTGCACACCATCTAGTGGCTGCTGTATGTAATGTACACGCCATCAAGTAGCTCATAGTAAATAACACACCATCTAGTGGCTGCTGTATGTAATGTACACACCATCTAGTAGCTCAATGTAAATTGCACACCATCTAGTGGCTGCTGTATGTAATGTACCCACAATTTAGTAACTCAATGTAAATTGCACACCATCTAGTGGCTGCTGTATGTAATGTACACGCCATCTAGTAGCTCAATGTAAATTGCACACCATCTAGTGGCAGCTGTATGTTATGTACACACCATTTAGTAACTCAATGTAAATTGCACACCATCTAGTGGCTGCTGTATGTAATGTACACGCCATCAAGTAGCTCATAGTAAATAACACACCATCTAGTGGCTGCTGTATGTAATGTACACACCATCTAGTAGCTCAATGTAAATTGCACACCATCTAGTGGCTGCTGTATGTAATGTACCCACAATTTAGTAACTCAATGTAAATTGCACACCATCTAGTGGCTGCTGTATGTAATGTACACGCCATCTAGTAGCTCAATGTAAATTGCACACCACCTAGCGGCTGCTGTATGTAATGTACACACCATTTAGTAGCTCAATGTAAATTGCACACCACCTAGTGGCTGCTGTATGTAATGTACCCACAATTTAGTAACTCAATGTAAATTGCACACCATCTAGTGGCTGCTGTATGTAATGTACACGCCATCTAGTAGCTCAATGTAAATTGCACACCATCTAGTGGCAGCTGTATGTAATGTACTCACCATTTAGTAACTCAATGTAAATTGCACACCATCTAGTGGCTGCTGTATGTAATGTACCCACAATTTACTAACTCAATGTAAATTGCACACCATCTAGTGGCTGCTGTATGTAATGTACCCACAATTTACTAACTCAATGTAAATTGCACACCATCTAGTGGCTGCTGTATGTAATGTACACACCATCTAGTAGCTCAATGTAAATTGCACACCACCTAGTGGCTGCTGTATGTAATGTACACACCATCTAGTAGCTCAATGTAAATTGCACACCACCTAGTGGCTGCTGTATGTAATGTACACACCATCTAGTAGCTCAATGTAAATTGCACACCATCTAGTGGCTTTTGTATGTAATATACACGCCATCTAGTAGCTCAATGTAAATTGCACACCATCTAGTGGCTGCTGTATGTAATATACACGCCATCTAGTAGCTCAATGTAAATTGCACACCATCTAGTGGCTGCTGTATGTAATGTACACACCATCTAGTAGCTCAATGTAAATTGCACACCACCTAGTGGCTGCTGTATGTAATGTACACACCATCTAGTAGCTCAATGTAAATTGCACACCATCTAGTGGCTGCTGTATGTAATGTACACACCATCTAGTAGCTCAATGTAAATTGCACACCATCTAGTGGCTGCTGTATGTAATGTACCCACAATTTAGTAACTCAATGTAAATTGCACACCACCTAGTGGCTGCTGTATGTAATGTACACACAATTTAGTAACTCAATGTAAATTGCACACCATCTAGTGGCAGCTGTATGTAATGTACTCACCATTTAGTAACTCAATGTAAATTGCACACCATCTAGTGGCTGCTGTATGTAATGTACCCACAATTTACTAACTCAATGTAAATTGCACACCATCTAGTGGCTGCTGTATGTAATGTACCCACAATTTACTAACTCAATGTAAATTGCACACTACCTAGCGGCTGCTGTATGTAATGTACACACCATCTAGTAGCTCAATGTAAATTGCACACCATCTAGTGGCTGCTGTATGTAATATACACGCCATCTAGTAGCTCAATGTAAATTGCACACCATCTAGTGGCTGCTGTATGTAATGTACACACCATCTAGTAGCTCAATGTAAATTGCACACCACCTAGTGGCTGCTGTATGTAATGTACACACCATCTAGTAGCTCAATGTAAATTGCACACCATCTAGTGGCTGCTGTATGTAATGTACACACCATTTAGTAGCTCAATGTAAATTGCACACCATCTAGTGGCTGCTGTATGTAATGTACACGCCATCTAGTAGCTCAATGTAAATTGCACACCATCTAGTGGCTGCTGTATGTAATGTACACACCATCTAGTATCTCAATGTAAATTGCACACCACCTAGTGGCTGCTGTATGTAATGTACACACCATTTAGTAGCTCAGTGTAAATTGCACACCATCTAGTGGCTGCTGTATGTAATATACACGCCATCTAGTAGCTCAATGTAAATTGCACACCATCTAGTGGCTGCTGTATGTAATGTACACACCATCTAGTAGCTCAATGTAAATTGCACACCACCTAGTGGCTGCTGTATGTAATGTACACACCATCTAGTAGCTCAATGTAAATTGCACACCATCTAGTGGCTGCTGTATGTAATGTACACACCATTTAGTAGCTCAATGTAAATTGCACACCATCTAGTGGCTGCTGTATGTAATGTACACGCCATCTAGTAGCTCAATGTAAATTGCACACCATCTAGTGGCTGCTGTATGTAATGTACACACCATCTAGTAGCTCAATGTAAATTGCACACCACCTAGTGGCTGCTGTATGTAATGTACACACCATTTAGTAGCTCAGTGTAAATTGCACACCATCTAGTGGCTGCTGTATGTAATGTAAACGCCATCTAGTAGCTCAATGTAAATTGCACACCATCTAGTGGCTGCTGCATTTAATGTACATGCCATCTAGTAGCTCAATGTAAATTGCACACCATCTAGTGGCTGCTGCATGTAATGTACATGCCATCTAGTAGCTCAGTGTAAATTGCACACCATCTAGTGGCTGCTGTATGTAATGTACACACCATCTAGTAGCTCAATGTAAATTGCACACCATCTAGTGGCTGCTCAATGTAGAATACACGCAATCTACGGTAGTAAGTCTACATAAGGTTCACACCAACTAGTGGTTGCTCTATGTAAATTACATGCAGTCTAATATACAACAGGGGCGGACACAGACATAAGAGGGCCCCTGTGCGAGAACAGTATATGGGCCCTTTTAAATCCAATAGCTCATCATAATTCAAAATTCCACTTGATTTGGAGGTGGAAATTGGCCCCTTTACCCTTTGGCCTTCTGTGCCTGTTGTAAGATCTAATGTTGCGCAGTACCTGGAATCGCCAGATCTATCAATCAGCTTTTCCACTCGAGGTAATGGATAAGCGTCAAACATTGAAGAGCATTCAGCTTCCTCAAGTCATTGCAGAAGTGGAAGCTGCCATCAGGCTGCGGGATGAGGACTATAAGACTGGACCACGCACTATGTGACTCCTCTAACCCCAATTTTACAATCACACATCCTCGGCAATTGCTTTCTACCTTGCCTAGGGTACCCTGTAAGGCTTTGTGTTTAATCTGACCCCCGGTTCTGTTATAGTGTTATGTTTTATCACTTTTTTATGACTTGGGACCTCAGAAAACATATCCCTATTGTTCTGTACAAACTCCTTCTCCTCTTGTACCTGATAATGTCTCGGGCATTCTTTTACCTCCACCTTATGACTGTTGTTGACTGCAACCACCAGGTCCCTATCCTTCCAGGGTTTTCTCAGATTGACATGGTAAATTTGGTAGTGTTTGTGTTTACCTGACCGATGTACCCAATCATTTACCTCTCCCATAATTTCAGAAAGCCCTTGACATTTAGCCACAAATGTACTTTCCACTGTCTGAACAAAAACCAAGACCCTGTCACCAGGGCTGCAGTTCCTTATTTTAGCAAACATGGGACTGAGTCTCCTCGGCTTGCTGGAAGTGTCCCCTTACAAGGGGCTTCACTTTTTCAATTCTATCCTGTATGTGGGCAATGTGCTCTATGTCACTTTTGTATGGGGAAGCTTCCTGTTCCCAGCTCACTTTGGTTGATATCAAGAAGTCCTCTAGGGTTTTGACCATATAACAACTCAAAAAGTGAAGACCTTGGAGATCCTCGGTGATCCTTCCATATAGCAAACTTAAGATAAGGTTTTTCTTTTGACAGTCCCTGCCTTTCACATCCAGTGTCACAGCTTTTTTAAGCATCGACCCTCTCCACTAAACCACCTGATTATGGGCAGTAAACCGAGGTGCGCAAGTGAGCGATCTCCAACGCCTTACACAACTCCCTAGTAACCTTTGACATAAAGGGCGTTCCCTAATCAGTGAGTATCTCCTTGCAATGTGTGGGAATAATTTCTCAGTAGAGGGTCTTGGGGTATCCTATATATTACTTCTACCATTTTTCGTGCATGGCTTACTGTGGGGTCCCTGAGTTGGGAGATCCAAAATTTATCTTTGGAAACAGTCAAGTCAATTTCAGGTGGGTCTTCACCAACATCTACTGCAAAAAACTCTAATGAAGAGTTCTCACTTTCTCCCATGGTCACCCCTACAGCTTGTCCATTTTAAAGTTCCCCTAGGGGTATAAATTCAGCACATTCGTAGCATTGCCCACAGTTGCCAAAACTAAGAAAAGTCACAACCCACAATCACATTATGCATCCTAAGGCTGCAGATACTGTTGAAAACAAACAGGCTCGTTCAGAACCTCCAGAGGTTTGGTGGGCCGGAGTCAGGACCCTCCTCTTCACCTCTGGCTGCACTGTGTCCTTTCAGGCGCACAGATGATGCCTCAGTATCTGTAATTACAGGAGACGAGGCTCCGCCCACCAGCTCCGGCCTGTAGTTCCAGCAGAGGGGCTGCTCCCAGCATGGCCCCTGCTCTCCCTGCCTCCCCTGCTCTCCTTGCCTCCCCTGCTCTCCCTGCCGCCCCTGCTCTCCTTGCCTCCCCTGCTCTCTCTGCCTCCCCTGCTCTCTCTGCCTCCCCTGCTCTCCCTGTCTCTCCTGCTTTCCCTGCCTCCCCTGCTCTCTCTGCCTCCCCTGCTCTCCCTGTCTCCCCTGCTCTCTCTGCCTCCTCTGCTCTCTCTGCCTCCCCTGCTCTCTCTGCCTCCCATGCTCTCCCTGTCTCCTCTGCTCTCTCTGCCTCCCCTGCTCTCCCTGTCTCTCCTGCTTTCCCTGCCTCCCCTGCTCTCCCTGTCTCCCCTGCTCTCTCTGCCTCCTCTGCTCTCTCTGCCTCCCCTGCTCTCTCTGCCTCCCCTGCTTTCTCTTCCTCCTCTGCTCTCCCTGTCTCCCCTGCTCTCCCTGTCTCCCCTGCCTCCCTTCTCTCCTTGCCTTCCCTGTGCTCCCTGCCTCCCCTGCTCTCTCTCCCTCCCCTGCTCTCCTTGCCTCCCCTGCTCTCTCTGCCTCCCCTGCTCTCTCTGCCTCCCCTGCTCTCTCTGCCTCCCCTGCTCTCTCTGCCTCCCCTGCTCTCTCTGCCTCCCCTGCTCTCCCTGTCTCTCCTGCTTTCCCTGCCTCCCCTGCTCTCTCTGCCTCCCCTGCTCTCCCTGTCTCCCCTGCTCTCTCTGCCTCCTCTGCCTCCCCTGCTCTCCCTGTCTCCTCTGCTCTCTCTGCCTCCCCTGCTCTCCCTGTCTCTCCTGCTTTCCCTGCCTCCCCTGCTCTCTCTGCCTCCCCTGCTCTCCCTGTCTCCCCTGCTCTCTCTGCCTCCTCTGCTCTCTCTGCCTCCCCTGCTCTCTCTGCCTCCCCTGCTTTCTCTTCCTCCCCTGCTCTCCCTGTCTCCCCTGCTCTCCCTGTCTCCCCTGCCTCCCTTCTCTCCTTGCCTTCCCTGTGCTCCCTGCCTCCCCTGCTCTCTCTCCCTCCCCTGCTCTCCTTGCCTCCCCTGCTCTCTCTGCCTCCCCTGCTCTCTCTGCCTCCCCTGCTCTCTCTGCCTCCCCTGCTCTCTCTGCCTCCCCTGCTCTCCCTGTCTCTCCTGCTTTCCCTGCCTCCCCTGCTCTCTCTGCCTCCCCTGCTCTCCCTGTCTCCCCTGCTCTCTCTGCCTCCTCTGCCTCCCCTGCTCTCCCTGTCTCCTCTGCTCTCTCTGCCTCCCCTGCTCTCCCTGTCTCTCCTGCTTTCCCTGCCTCCCCTGCTCTCTCTGCCTCCCCTGCTCTCCCTGTCTCCCCTGCTCTCTCTGCCTCCTCTGCTCTCTCTGCCTCCCCTGCTCTCTCTGCCTCCCCTGCTTTCTCTTCCTCCCCTGCTCTCCCTGTCTCCCCTGCTCTCCCTGTCTCCCCTGCCTCCCTTCTCTCCTTGCCTTCCCTGTGCTCCCTGCCTCCCCTGCTCTCTCTCCCTCCCCTGCTCTCCTTGCCTCCCCTGCTCTCTCTGCCTCCCCTGCTCTCTCTGCCTCCCCTGCTCTCTCTGTCTGCCCTGCTCTCCTTGCCTCCCCTGCTTTCCCTGCCTCCCCTGCTCTCCTCGCCTCCCCTCCTCTCTCTGCCTCAGCTGGTCTCTCTGCCTCAGCTGGTCTCTCTGCCTCAGCTGCTCTCTCTGCCTCCCCTGCTCTCTCTGCCTCCTCTGCTCTCTCTCCCTCCCCTGCTCTCCCTGCCTCCCCTGCTCTCTCTGCCTCCCCTGCTCTCCCTGCCTCCCCTGCTCTCTCTGCCTCCCCTGCTCTCTCTGCCTCCCCTGCTCTCTCTGCCTCCTTGCCTCCCCTGCTCTCTCTGCCTCCTCGCCTCCCCTGCTCTCCTTGCCTTCCCTGCTCTCCCTGCCTCCCCTGCTCTCCTTGCCTCCCCTGCTCTCCCTGCCTCCCCTGCTCTACCTGCCTCCCCTGCTCTCCTTGCCTCCCCTGCTCTCCCTGCCTCCCCTGCTCTCTCTGCCTCCCCTGCTCTCTCTGCCTCAGCTGGTCTCTCTGCCTCCCCTGCTCTCTCTGCCTCAGCTGGTCTCTCTGCCTCCCCTGCTCTCTCTTCCTGCCTACCCCTGCTCCCTCTGCCTTCCCTGCTCTCCCTTCCTCCCCTGCTCTCTCTGCCTCCCCTGCTCTCCATACCTCCCCTGCTCTCCATACCTCCCCTGCTCTCTCTGCCTCCCCTGCTCTCCCTGCCTCCCCTGCTCTCCCTGCCTTCCCTGCTCTCCCTGCCTTCCCTGCTCTCCCTGCCTTCCCTGCTCTCTCTGCCTCAGCTGGTCTCTCTGTCTCCACTGCTTCCCTGCCTCCCCTTCTCTCTCTTCCTCCCCTGCTCTCTCTGCCTTCCTTGCTCTCCCATCCTCCCCTGCTCTCTCTGCCTCCCCTGCTCTCTCTGCCTCCCTTGCTTTCTCTGCCTCAAGTGTTGGGGTCACCATACTTTGCCTTGGAAGTTGAGGTGGGGTACTGAAGGGTCATTATACTGTGAATGTGGAGGAATTCACTATTTAGGTATCATACTGTGTTTGGGGGGCACTTTTGTTGGCATCATACTTTATGTGGGCAATGAAAGAGGAATCTAGGACTTCAGCAGGAGTAAAATTACTATGTAAAGGCTGGAAAGTTGTGAGATCTATTCTTCTGTGACCCAACAATTATTTATTTTTTTGGGGGGGTGGGGGAGGGGGCCCAGTTAGAACTTCTGCTATCAGGCCCCATGATTTCTATGTACGCCCCTGGATGTAGGGATAGTTCAGGAAGAACAGAAAGTAAAGTGGGAAATGTATTGTAATACTGAAGCAAGAACTGGAGGGTGATGTGCCCTATACTGCGTGTTACAATCTGATGTACTTGAACGGTCCAGCAAACTTTTGAATGTTGAAATGAACTGGGTGTCCCCTGATCTGTGTGCAACTGTTGCTGAAGATGGAGACCAAAATACAGCGGAGGCCTGTGGCCTGAAAGTGAGTGTAACACACACTACATTAGACAGTACACTGGGACACGATTTTCCTGTAAAGAGCCAGGGCGTCTTAAAGCAACAGCTCGACCACAGCTACCAACCTCTGGCACCTTACATATATCAGATCCCCCTTTAATGGCCTCCTTCACCCCCTTTAAATTAGGACTGATCTTATTCAGTTCAGAGGCTTTCTGGTTCCTTCAGGTTGGCCCGGTAGGAGAGACGTCCTGTAAATAGTCCTCAGTATTCAGATACCGCCCCACTAGTGTGACTTGCTGATCTGTGTCCCTAGGGTCCGCTTAGTTTATTACATTGTCTAGCATCTTTCTCACTTAAGTGATAGTAGCCCTTCTGGGTCACTCCACTGCAAAAGTTAGTAACAGTATTTGTGACGAAATGGACCCCTTTTATATACATCATAGGATTATTTCTTATTTATCCAGACAATTTGGTATTTTGTGGCGAACTCGTAATATGCCACTCATGGATTAAGTTCTTACAATCTAGCTGGACTCTATTTTGTATACCCATTGTTTCTAGAGTCTTGTAGATGTTGGCGATGTTAACCTAGGTAATGCAATTATCTCTCTTCTGTAAGGTCAGAGGAATTTAATCCTGTTAGAATGCCATTGTATTACCATGTGGATTGTTGACTCTATGTAAATTGCCTCAGCCACCATTGTTCTAATGTCATAACTTGCAAACCGAATGTCTCCTACTGGCATTCCATTATAGGACTATATCAATCAGTATGTGGCTCTCCCTTGCCTGGACTGCAATACAACCAAAAATGGTTATATGGGACTTGAGATCCAGCCAATGAAAAGACAGTCTTATTCCACCAATCGTGAAGTCCCCGATATCCTGCAATGAGGGCTGAGGGTATATCAGGAGGACTGTTCAGTTGACCAGGAGATTTTTGTCTACTGCCCTCAGCCTAGGGATGTCGGTCCCGACTGCAGGTGCACTAGCTTGAAGACAGGCAGCTATTTAGAATCTTCGGATTCGAATGGGAGAACAACGACCGCATAGGACGCAACCCAGGTTGGGACATTTCGGTCACCTGGTTACAGACTTTGCCATGCTGTCTCAGTTCCAAACTCTGGCATTATTTCTTTCTGGGCGGGTGCCTGCCAAAAGAAGGGGACCACTGGTTTGGAGTAAATAGTCCTGGAAGATCTGAGATAAAAGAATCTAAAACCCTGGTGAGCCAGCGGAAGGGTGAGACTCTGTTGCCTGATACAATTTGTGCTGTGCTGGTTATGTGTTATATGCTGTTAGTTGTTGAGGATCCGATAAAGCCTTAATATTGTGATTCCCTCACCCTGTGTTGTCTGAGTAGTGTTCCGCCCATGGTTGAGGAGTCCGGGCGCTCAGTTGGGGATGAGCCCTGGTCCACGTTGTCTTTCTAAAGGCGGCTGGGCCAGCGAACGAGAGCACCCACTGACCCCGTGTCTTTACAATTGGTGGCAGCGGTAGGAGACTACTCAGCCTGGTTTATCCAGGAGAGCTGCAGGGGACTGGTGTTCGTGGACACTGTCCAGGGGCTCAACAACCAGGGAGGCATATAAGCATACCCAGCAAGCCATAGGTGAGGCATTCAGGTTTTGAACACTGCCATGTCCAACCCCACCATTTCAGCCATGGAACAAGGGCCGGAGAGGAGATACGACCGCAGCAGTAAATGGATGCTACAGGATATGTGCCAGAGACGAAATGTTGAATACAGGAGCGCTGACACTCGGGCGGCTTTGATCCAGAAATTGGTCCATTGGGAGATCCAGAATGAGGTGGAGGACGATGAGGACCCCGTCGACGTTGTACCCGAGGATGTCCACCATGTGTCTCATCCTGGGTCCCGTGACAATCTGGAAACCACCCAATGCCCAGCAGAACAAACCAAGGAATGGTTGGCTGCCTTGGGGCCTGAAGCTTCAAAAGAAGAAAGGGGTGGTGTTTTACAAGCAGTGCTTAGAGCTCCAATTTCCTTACCACCAGTGCCCACCTCCACAATAGACCGCCACCAAGGAATTCATCTTCGCTACAGTGACGTACCAGTGATGAATGAATCCAGCACGGAGATTGATGAACACTTGCAAAACTTTGAGGTGATGAGGAGTATGCACAGGGTGCCCACAGCTGAGTGGCCCAGATACCTGTGGACAAGTTTGCCTGGTCGAGCCCAGGAGGCTGTCCGATCACTTGGGCCTCAGGATTGCTTGGACTATGGAATTATTAAGGACAATCTGTTGACACTTTTTGCCATAACCCCTGAGAGATATCGCATTAAGTTCCGGACTATGCCTCGCCAGGGTGTCTCCTACGTCGAATTTGGCAGTCAGCTCCGACGACACTGTAACCGCTGGCTTGATGGTCGGGCTACCCACTCTGCTGCTGCCCACCGAGACATGATAGTACTCGAACAGCTTATGGAAAAGATGGACCCGGAAATATGAGAATGGGTGGCGGACCGGAAGCCTGACACCCCCAAGCAAGCAGCCCGATTGGCTGACAAATTTACAGCCAACCGACCCAGCTGGAGACCCAATAGA